>NC_087581.1:16766952-17391952 GCF_036250125.1 Pseudopipra pipra | reverse complement strand
TGGTGTAGTATGGCAGAATCCACTAAGAAAATTAAAGCTCCCCATGCAGCCCCATGTACTATCAAAGTTAGGCTTCTAGTGAGCTATTTTGTCTGTAGACTGAGAGGTTTGAAGACTACAAATGTAGACCTTTGGATCCACCTGAAGACACTCTTGCTATGTTGCTCATCATCATGTTTTCTGTAGTGACCAAAAAGTCTGCTGCTGAATGAAGGGATTGTAAAACTGGTTCTTATATTCCTTCAGCCAAAGTCAGCTGGGCAAGATTAAACACCTGATGAAGGTGGTTTGAATTATCTTAACTGGCCTGAATTTTGTGAGTGCTCCATAACCCTTCCACCCCCATCCCTTCCACTGACAAAGCCACTGAGAGATTGTGTAGATGGATGGTAAAAAACAGCTGAGGGACAGGAAATGCCTTCAGTTATGACAGATGTTTGCTAAGTTGGGTGTTGATTTATTACGAGGTATTTAACAATTCTTTAGACTGATAGTATTTCCAACATGTGCTGTGCTCACATCCAGAGGTTGTAGTGTGTAACATATGCTAGTAAGTACCATTCATAATTCTGCTTCAAGATCCATTTTATATTATACAAAAATAATAAATAGAACCCAGACGTTGAGACAACAGATAATAATGGTAGGCAGTCCTTAATTCTTTCCACATTGCCTTGCACAAATTCTACTGTGTATTCATGCTTATCAACTCTCCATCAGATTGTGGTTTTGATTTTTTAAAATTTTTTTTTATTTTCACGAAACTTTTTTGATCCTGTTCTAATTATTAAACTATATAACTAGGATAATGTCCTAGTTAGAACAACTGGGACCGATTCATCACTGGATAGGTATAGACCAAAACTGTGTATTCTATGGCCCTGCATGCCATTTCCCAGAAACTGTTGTCGGGGGGGGGGGAGGTCTGCCTGTGGGGGGGATGTTCCTGTCCTCATACCCTTTTATGGAATTCCCCACTCCGAGCATCCTCATACCCTTTTATGGAATTCCATACTCTGAGGGAAGGGTTGACCATTCCTTTTATGGAATTCCCCACTCTGAGGGAAGGATTGACCATTCCTGCCTGAACTGGAGATATAAACCTGGAGTTTCAGAACTTTTCTACCACTCGTGGGATCCAGAGGAAGACTGCAGCTCATCGCTCTCAACCAGACTGCAACAGCTCTCCCACCAGCAGGTTTTTCCCCTCTCCCTTTACTTTGGATTCAAGGGGGGGCCCAAGGAACACCACTTTGTTCATGCCCCAGGGTCTGGGTTATACATTTGGGTTTTCTGGGTTAAGACCAATTGTTTGTTTGTCTGATTGTACTTACTGTATTATTTTAATAAATTGTTATTCTGACTTATAATCTCTCCTTTGAGTTGAGTTCATTTCCCCTGCTGGTTAAATCTTAAACCAGCACAGATAGTCACATTTTAATGAGTTTTTCCTTTGAATCCAGTCATGTTCATGTCTCTCTGAAACAAGAGCACCCCAGTTTCATAAAACTCTTACTGTGTTAGGTTTTTGACACACCAAACTTGTTTGGCAGATTGTCCTACTGCTCCTGATTGTATAATCATAGAATAGTTTGGACTGGGAAGGACCCTCAAAGGTCATCTAGTGCAGTCCTCCTGAACATCTTCATCTAGATCAAGTTGCTCAGAGCCCCTTCTAACCTGACCTTGAATGACTCTCAAGCTTGAATTCCCTAACCCAGTGTTGGGACATCCAGTATCTCTCTAGGCAACCTGTTCCACTGTTTCACTTCTCTCATCATAAAAAATTTCTTCCTTATATCTAGACTGAATGTACCCTCTTTTGTTTAAATCCATTATCCCTTGTCCTATCATAACAGGCCCCATTAAAAAGTCTGCCCCCATCTTTTTTATGACCCCCCTTTATGTACTGGAAAGCTGCAATATGGTCTCCCTGGAGTCTTCTCTCCTCCAGGCTGAGCAACCCCAGATCTCTCAGCCTTACCTCATAGAGGTGCTCCAGCCCCTTGATAATTTTTGTGGCCTCCTCTGGACTTGCTCCAGCAGGTCAATGTCCTTCCTGTGCTAGGGACCCCAGAAATGAACACAGTACTCCAGATAGGATCTCACCAGAACAGAGTAGAGGAGCAGAACCTCCTCCCTTGACCTTCTGGCCATGCTCCTTTGAATGCAGCCTAGGCGACACTTGGCTTTCTGGGCTGGGAGAGCATATTGCCAGCTCATGTCCAGTTTTTCCAACACCAGAACCCCAAGTCCTTTTCTGCAGGGCTGCTCTTGACCTGTTCATCCTCCAGCCTGTATTGCTGGGGAGTTGCTCTGACTCAAGTGCAGTACCTTTTGCCAGGCCTCCTTGAACCTCATGAGATTCACAGGGGGCTCCTTCTTGAACTTGTCCATGTCCCTCTGGATGGCATCCTGGCCTTCTGATGTGTCAACAGCACCATTCAACCGGTTTCATCTGCAAATTCACAGAGGGTGTACTCAATCCCACTGTCTATGTCTTTGATGAAGATTATTAAACAGTAGTGGTCCCAGTATGGACCCCTGACTTGTTCTCCATCCAGACATTGAGCTAGTTCCCGCTACCCTCTGGATGTGACCATCCAGCCAATTCCTCATCCACTGAATAGTCCATCCATTAAATCTGTCTCTATTCAATTTAGAGAGAAGGATGTTGTGGAGGATCGTGTCAAAGGCTTTACAGAAATCCAGAAAAATGACATCCTTAGTTCTTCTCTTGTCCACTTATATAGTCACCTCATCATAGAAGGCCACAGAAATTGCCCTTGGTTAAGCTGTCCTGGCTGTCTCGAATCACCTCCCTGTTCTCCACAAGCCTTAGCATAGCTTCTAGGAAAATCTATTCCATGATCTTCCCAGGCACAGAGGTGAGGGACAGGTCAGTAGTTCCCTGGGTCCTCCTTTCTACTCTTTTTAAAACTAGGTGTAGTGTTTCCACTTTTCCAGTCACCTAGGGCTTAGCCAGACTGCCATGATTTTCCAAATATCATGGAGAGAGGTTTGGCAACTACATCAGCCAATGCAAGGATGGCTGTTAGTGTTCAGAAATGTCTTTCAAACTCAGTTAAGCAGCTTGTATGGAGTTGTCCATAACTGTTTCATCTTTGCTTTAGAAATGTGATGGAAGCTTGGGGAATATGAGGGTGAGTAGGGGAAATATATTTTTAAAAAGACTTTTAATACATAAAATGTACCCCTCGGTGTAGTGTCTCTCACTGGAATGTTTGGGGTATATGTTTTGTTTGTGAATGCTCTCCCTTACTAGCAAGGATTTTCTGGGACAGTCTGACAACGCTAACAACTGTAAAAATTTTGCAAGGTTTTTGAGGCATATTTGCAAGTAACAAGCATTTAATGCTGCCTAAATTGCTAGTTAACCACATTTCCTCCTTTCTGAAGTGACAAGTAAAAAAAGATAGTGCTTGAGGGGACTAATTTCTGACAATCACTACCAGCATGAGTCAATTTCTTATCACCAGATGGAGCTGCGGTTATGCAACTCCTTGTATCCATAGCTGAATGAAGGAGCAACCAGAACTCTATTTCTCGGGGCCTCAAGGCAGATGTCAACTTTTCTGATGCACTTGGTAGTCTTCTGGAAATGTTCTATCATGCTCTATCTAAGAGCCAGTTACTTGGTACAGTAGTGGCAGTATTTAAAACAAAATGTTTTTCTTCTGTATTTTTTAAAAATGGCACAATTAGAACTTGAAAAAAGTTAACTAAGCCAGTTCAGAGCTCATTTTGGGGGAAGGAGGGAAATCACTTTTCTCCTCCACTCTTCTCTTCTTTAAGGAAAGGAATTTAGAAAGCTCTGGCTGTCATTTTCTGTGCTTTTAGTGCAGAGTGGGGGTGGAAGTAAACACAGCTCTTTTGCAAGATAGAAAGGAATGGCCTTGCGATCTGAAGTTGGTAACTGAAATGACAAAGCATTATAATAGTGCCTGCAGCTGTTATCTTGTCATGAGGAGAAAAAAGTCCTGTTATGAACTCAGTATTTTTTGCTCAGACGGGAACAGACTGCTTCTGTATGTCTGCAGGAAGCAGGAAGAAGACATTTCACTTCTAGTTAAGGTAGTAACCTTCAGGTTTTCTTGGCTCAAGTCAAAATAGTGTCTCTGCAGGTCTGATTTAGTGTGTTTAACCAAGGCTGACATTACTTGGAAAGTATTTTTTGCAAACAACTTAACTCTGAGTTTGTAAATACTATTTTTTTTAAGTGACAATTAATGGAGTAGTTGGACTGTGGTAAGGAAAAAAAAAAAGTAAAGAAAAATAAAAGGTAAATAGCTGCTATCTGAAGTGGTCTGAATATCCCAGACCAAAGTTTGGATTTAATTGTATGCCATCTCAGTCTGAGTAGATCATGATGCAGTTTAATTTTACCAGATTGTCAGGAATCACGTTTTATTGAGTGTATTCTAAGGTGGGAGTGACTGAAGAAGCAGCAGCAAGTAGGCAGTATTCAATATTTGAGGAGAAAGGCAGCTGGCAACAAGACCTGCATATTTCTCTATGTGGTTTTCTAGTCATGGAGAGGAGAACTGACTAACACCAGGGTCCCTCCATCTTAGCATGTCTCTAAGCCTTCAGCATCATGGAAACACTTTACACATAATGATGCCTCTCTAGTCCCTGAAAATCTCATTAAGGGAGCAGCTGAAGCTGTGGTGGTTACATTATTTTGATTTTAATAGCTAGTTGTAACCTATTTACATGCTAAGCTACATCTCTGATAGTATCAAAGGATATCTCCCATTTCTTTAACCTGAAATCGATGACTGAATTTGGTATGAATTCACAGATAATATTGATCCTACTAAAATTCTTGGTATTCACTGGAATTCTCCAGTCAAAGATTTTTCTTCATCATGGTCATGAAGGTCACGAATCTTAATGTCAGAGCCTTTTTGTTTGGAAGTCTTGCTATAAATGGATTTGTTTGTTCTTTCTAGTTCTTTTTTGCCTGGATTTGTTCCCTTTGGCTGTCACTGTATTACTCAGATTTGAAAACATTCAAATTCAGGAGCCTTAGACAACAGTGGAAAGTGTTTTGTACTTTGCACTGACATTTCCTTCAGAGTTCAACCAATCCTTCATGATGTTCTTGGATCTCTGATAAGCCGGTATAAATTTCTACTTTTCATTTTTAGTTGCAAAACTGTTACATACATTGGTCTTGGGTTTTGTTATGGTGTAGGTATCATTTCACTGCTCCTCAACTAGTAGATTCAAGAAAGAGTTAAAAATAGATATGTTAAAGGGCAGACTCTCTCATCCTCTTTAGTTATCTCCATGAAGTGTGTGTGTAGTTGTCAGTGTCTGACAGATAGTATTGTATTAGCTGGATGAAGAGAAAGGAGATGTCGAAAATGCTTTCAGGTTGTGTCTATGTACCTTGCCTTACCAAGTAATTTTTATTACACTTGTTCCATATTAGAGCTATTGAGCTACTTATGGTAGAAACTCTTTGCTTATTTTATTCAAAATTCGCTGAGGCTTATTAATGAACAATTCATTTCCTGAATGAATTTTAGATTTTTCAATAGAGTCTCCAGCATTAAATGTATTTTTTGCTCACTTATTACTGTGGCTAGTGGAGCAATCAGCAACAAAACATTCTTATTTGAGTCTTTCAACACTTTAACTTGGCAGAACAGGATAAAAAACCTTTACTTCGGTGGTGATTCAGTTCAGAATATGCACATTTGACAGAAAAGATGGCTCATACCATGTGAACTGCAAAAATGCTTGTAATTCCACAGACGATTTTCAATGTATTTACTTTAACTTCATGTAGCAACAGTGAAAGTGTGTAGTTTGTTATCTTCTCTATCTGTACTTTTAGAATATACTGAACCTATAGCAATAGAACAAAAGATTACAGATTTCAGTGTTTACATTTACTTGGAAACTTGAACACACTCCAGAAATGATCTTCACAGGATGTGTGTCCCTTTGCATATAAACCTTCATTTCTGTTAGGCGGAAATTGGAATTTAGTATGAACTTCAACTGCTCGATATTTCTTGGTTGTCTATTTTCAAGTTATCTTTTCCTTTTGGCCACCCACGAGGACTCTCTGGTGAGTTTTTTCTGGCAGTTTCCTGCTGCTCCAAGGCACTCCAGGTTGTTAGGTAGCAGACAGATACCAGGAGAGCGTGGGTGTAGAGCAGCAGGTGTGTTAATCAGCTGTGTGGCCCTCGTTATGTCAGAACTGCCCCTGAACACGTATCCTGCAGTGTCCTAATTTAAAAGGAATGCAGAATACTTGATGCAAGGACAAGGATGAAGGGAACATCTGGAAACACTGTAGTGAGCAATGTACTTTGCTAAAATAGATTTCAACAAAACCCCCCCAAAACAAAACACTACCAAACAAATAAACAAACAAAAATAAAAAAACCAAACCAAACCAAACCAAACCATGGCTAAGTAGAATCTCTTGTGACATGCGGACTCTTCTTCCAGGCCTTTCCCTTGCACCAGACAGCTAAAATGTTCAGAAAGAAAATGTGGCTTGTATTAACATATTGTTGTTAAGTGTGAAAGAAGAATTGTTACCAGATAATCAGCCAATTCTCATATGAGAGATGTAATGAATTTGTTGTAACCTGTATAATATTGAGATGTGTGATGAAGATTCTATTCTCTTAAAGGTTTGTACTAGAGGATGGAAGTATGTATGTGAGTGCTCAAAGTCCAGGACGAAGCATCGGAAGTGTATTGGTTATGTTTCATAACTGTTCTTTTTTTTTTTTTTTTTTTTGCTCCCCATAAAGACATGTTTTTTCAATTCACCACAACTGTGTATCAGGGCCCCCTGGTGGTCTAGTGGTTAGGATGCAGGACTCTCCCTGCCATGGCCTGGGTTTGATTCACGGTCAGGGGACTTCCCCGGGCAGATGGAGCTCGTCAGCCCTGTAAGGCCATCCATCTAAGAGAAGGTCACTCTAAACAAACCTACGTCCTGAGGACCTCGCTGCCACTGTCCAAGCTTGCTTGGCCCCGGCAGATGAACCTCAGGACTAATAGTGGGCTCAGTTCAGCGCACACTGTGTCTCACCTAAAAAAAAAAAATCCACTGCACAGGCTGGAAGGGTAATGACCTTTCCCAAATCTTCGTTCGCGAAGACTGGTCATGAACAACTGTGTATCTAGTTTTCTACATTTTTTCCTGTTGTATAGAAATAAAAAGAGTAATTATGGAAATTTCAGAGGAATTTCTAGTCAGTGCAATGGCTCAGAAAAAAAATGATGCAATATACTATTGCATAGAAAAGTATCAGTTACTTTAAGGTGACATAATTCAACAGCAACAGAAAATCGTTGCAATCTTAGAACTACTTGCAGGCCACTTTGAAATGAGTTGATAGCTTTACATTTCTACTTTGCAGGTCTGGGTACTGAAAGCAGCAGTCTTGCAACTGTGATTTTTTTAGCTATTTAATGAAAGACTAAGGGCTGTTGCTCTGTGTGCAAAAATACACTTTTCCTTTTCACTGGTTTTGAATATAGGGCAATACTGCAGTGAATCTGAACCTTTAATGGCATGTTTTGCATGGACTCTGAATAGGACTCTTGACAGGTTGAACACCTCCTAGGTATAATTGGCATTCTGAGAACAAGAAAGCTGATCTTGTACTGTGGTTTCTGGTACAAGAGTTTCTGGATAGACCTCAAACCACCACAAAGGTATAAAAACAAACAATGACACTGGATGCTCTGGAAAAACATAGGATACATTTTTTGCCGAAGAAGGATGGTGTTTATCTGCTTGAGAAAACAAGGCCTTCTTTCCTTCAGATGAAATAAATACGAATGGAGCTGCTGGCAGCTCCATCCACTCTCTGCTTAAGACTGTGGAGCCTTTCCCTCACTTAAAGGGCTTTTAAAGCATCTTAGGTTTATGTGCAGTCAAATTTAGCAGCATGTATCATCGATGCGGACAGTGTGGTGAATGTTGCAGAAAGCTAGCAGCTGAATTGTGGCTGTTCTGCAAATGTCACACCACAGATAAATCAGAGCAGCTAAGTACATACATAATAAAAAACTCTCAAACAAAACAAACAAACAAACTAAAAACCCACACAAAACTCCCTACACCTCTTTTTCAAAACATAAAGCAAACAATAGGACTACATAATGCAGGTTGCCAGGAGCAAATCTTCAGTGGTAGAAACTGTAGTCTGTTGATGCAGCACAGTCACATATACTGTGTGGAGAGTGGCAAATTGTGCTGACCTAGTATTTCATAGCAAATATTTATTTTTATCCTTATAATGAAAGATAAACCCATTTCACCACAGCACCCTCCAGGATAGTGTTTTTGTTGATTAAAACCAAGAAACTCCTCCCATACTTTTGGAAAGTTTATTGTAATTGAGGTTAAAGGTGATTGCTCCTACTTAGCTGCGTCTCTGGCAACACTGGACCAACAGCATTTGACTACTGTATAAGTGATTCTACAGATTTAGCCTTGAATATATTTTTGGACTGAGTGTGCAAGATTCCTGTTAGCCTATCCATCTAGGGCACTGGAGTATGTCTGGAGTCCTTTGTACAGTCTGATTTATATGTAATTTATTTATCTATTCTGTTGCTGTTTCAGTCCTAAGGGTTTCAAGGCATAAAAGTATGAAATTTCTTTTGAGAAAATAATGGTGAAATAAAAGTTCAAACCTTTTATTACAGTGGCAGGTAAACAGGGAGTTTTGGCTGCCACCTTTAAAATTGTGGTAGATGTTATTTATGCTGTTAGGTACTCTGCTTCACCTCTGTCTTTTCTGAGACAGTTTTATATTAGGTGGTGTTTAAGGTATTTTAGTTATAACTGCTCCCTTTCATGCTTACACTGCTCTACTCTCTTCTGCTGCATGGTCAGATAGATTACACTGCTGGATTTTGTGCTGAAATGGAAGAGAAGCACTAAATATCTTGACCAGAGCTTGGCCTTGGTGATTAAATGTGAGATGATGTGAATCACCCTCCAAAGAACAGCGCATACAGGGTGTTCAGCCTCCCAAAGGACAGCTTACTCACTTCTACGTCCTGCTCATCAGAGGGCTGGATCAAGAGCCAAGGCTGTTTGAACAATCTCTGAGTTATGTCTGATGCTTGGACTGTAACAAGGAGGCTCTAACTAGGTGTGCAAACTCAGCCTGTTCTTATGTGCCTCTGCTCAGCTGGCAGCCTGCTTGGCAGGCCTTTGGTGCATGAATTGCAATGAGTTTTTGAAAAAATAAAAGGGATACTGCATCGAATGAAGGGTTAAATGATGATTGCACGTAAACTAGAAAGTGTCTTCAGCTGTGGGCAGCGGAGTAGGAAGTGAGTAAACAGAAGCACTGGAATATGCAATGCTTGGGAATTATGGGATTGTACTCAGATCATTATCTCAAAAAAACTCAATTGCATCTTCACTCAACTAACATACTTAGCTGCCTCTTCACCGAAAGGGGATCATTTGGAGCTTATATAACAGAAAAGTATAGACTTTAACTTCTATCTACACTTGTGGAGGCTGAAAGAGCACATTCAATATATGCATGATTATGATGCAATAGTTAAAGAGTGTTGTAAAAATCAGTGTAGGAGCAGAGAGCTAGTCTGTACTGTGAAAATAACCCTTACCAGGAGCAAGAAAACTATTACCACTTACTTCTGAGGACTGCGCAACAAGGGTGCCTGGGCTTAGCTGAGGAGTAGGGATGGAGTCACCTGGAAGTGACAGGGTTTGGTGGACTTTTTTGGTTGGGGTCGTTTCCCCCATCCTTCTGTCCTCCTCCTTTAAAGACAGATTAAAGGACTGGGATGGGGCAATCCTGGTTGTGTATATAGACTAGGGAATGAGAGGCTGGCACCACAATATAAAAAAGATATACAGCTATTAAAGAGTCTCCAAAGAAGGGCAACAAATATGGTGAAGGGCCTTGAGGGAAAGCCGTGTGAAGAGCAGCTGACGTCACTTGGTCTGTTCAGCCTGGAGAAGAGGAGACTGAGGGGAGACTTCATTGCAGTCTACAACTTCCTTATGCGGGTAAGTGGACCAGCAAATACTGACCTCTTTACTCTCATGACCAGTGACAAGACTCGAGAAAATGGCATGAAGCTGAGTCAGGGCAGGTTTAGGCTGGAAATCAGGAAGAAGTTTTCACTCAGCGGGTGGTTGAGCACTGGAACAGGCTCCCTAGGGACTAGAAGCACCAAGCCTGTCTGAGATCAAGAAGCGTTTGAACAATGTTCTGATAATCCATGGTGTGATTCTTGGGGTGTCCTTCACAGGACCAAGAGTTGGACTTAATTATCTTGATGGATCTTTTCCAACTCAGGATATTCTATGACTCTAAGAATATACTTTTTAATTTTTAGAAAGAAACTGACATTCAGAATATGTGCATGCACTGCTTACTGCACAAGAACATGCAATTCTCTTCTCTGTGGTGACCAGTGACAGGACCCAATGGAATGGCTTAAAGTTGTGTCAGAGGAGGTTTAGGTTGGATATTAGAAAAAGATTCTTCACCCAGAGTGTGGTTGGGCACTGGAAGAGGCTCCCCAGGAAAGCGGTCACAGCACCAAACCTGACAGAGTTTAAGAAGCATTTGAATGATACTCTCAGGAACATGGTGTGACTCTTGGGGATGGTCCTGTGCAGGGCCAGGATTTGGACTTGATGATCTTAATTGGTGCCTTGTGATTCAGCATACTCCTTGATTCTGTGATTCTGTGATCCTGATAGGTCCCTTTCAACTCAGTATGTTCAGTGACTGTGATGCATGGACGCACCAGATTGAGTGCAAACTGGCAAATCCTTTATTAACGGTCAAGCCCATGTTTTTATACCCCTCAATTGCATAAGAGGTTGCATAACCATAGAACACATGCTACTCCTCACTGGTCATTTTTGAGCCCGTCCAGTGGGCACACACAGTCGAGCACTCTCTTTTCGGGGGCCCACTGCAGAGAATACATTTCCCATCCTTCCTTGCAACAATCTTTCTGTAAAGAGTTAACCCTTTCCCCACATATCCCCCTTCTTTATTACAATAACAAGTTACAGAACAGTATAACTCTAAAACCTTTCTTAACATAAAACAACCATATCTTAACTAGCTATACAAATCAGGGCATAAACCTAAAGGGCCTTTATTAGAACTAACTACGCTATATGCTAAGTAACTTCACTAACCCTGCAACTTTCATTAATCAAGGGGTTTTAACAGGTGGGTCGCGTAGGACTTTCATCTGAGGGTATGTATGTAACTGGATGAAAAGCATCAACTTTATTTTAAGGGGAAATGTGTTGGGGTATGGGTAGTATGCTTTGCTGTCATCCGGGGACATTGGTGTGGTTGAGGTGGTATTGTTGTATAATTGTACTTTTATTTGAGGCATTATTGATATAAAGTGCTCTTGAATTCACACACACCCACACAAACACCTTTCCACTCAAGCAGGTTGCTGCCACACTCACACTTCATGCACACATGTTTAAAATCTTTATTCCGTTTTTGCATTTCAACCATAAGTATAAATTAGCAGCAGTCATTGACTGTGTGCTCCTTCTGCTTCAGTTTCATTATTTGTCATTTCTGGTAATTGTTCCTGTTCTGAAGAAGAATTAATATAAAGCTTGACACACCTAGAGGGGATCCATCTTAATTGGGTACCCATGGATACACACGCATATCCTCTCCCCCAGGTCACGATGTCCACTGGTCCTGATCACTGTACTGATATTAAGTCCAGTGGTTTGGGAGAGGATAGCACCCTGGACTCATGTTGACACTCGTATCTACTGTAACCCGCGTCATCTCAGTTTAAAAAGTTCAAGACATATAATGCTTTCCACAGGTGTTCCTGTGGACTATGGATGGACTGCCTCTCTTTTTGTTTTTGTAACATTTAATGTGTGGTGTGCTCTCTCGACAATAGCTTGTCCTGTGGGTGAATGTGGGATGCCTGTAATTTGAGATACACCCCAATCTTTAAGAAATATTTTACCTTTCAACGAGCAGTGAGCAGGACCATTATCTGTTTTTATAGTTTCTGGGACTCCCAAAACTGCGAAACAGTAACCCAATGTCTAATTATAACTTATTAATATAATAAGTAAATAAACCATATGGACTCGGCTAACTTGGGGGTTCAGCAACCAAATCCCTTTATTCAAATGAGACAACAGCTTACATATGTAGGTTCAGATAGTAGCACGTCACACCAAGGCACTTTACTGCATGTGTGACAGGGTACTTGGGAAACTACATCTCCCAGGGTGCTATTTGGCACCCTTCCTGAAACTCGACTCATACATCTAATGAGATCTCTTGCCCTCTCCCCTGTATGTGCACTGTCATTAATATACTTAGAGTGGGTGTTTACGGTGACATGTACGTAATTTACTTGACCGAACTCAGCTGTATAAGTGACATCAGTCTGCCATATCTCATGAGGTATTATACCCTGGGGATTAACCTCTTCCTCAGATGTCATTGGGGCAAAATGTTGCCAGTCAGGACATGACACGATGATGTCTCTGGCCTGGTTCATGGTGAGTTGGAATCGTTTTTTTAAAAAGCACATATTTTGATGGAAAAAGAGGTGAGAGAGTTTGGCCTGCTTGAAAATTTTGGGAACAGCAGCTATCATAGCGGCAGCATGTGCTCTTTGATTGCCTTCCACTATGGGTGCTAGAAGCTCTATGTGAGAACGGACATGCAATACATAAAAATGGGGCTTTCTATAATTGATAAGGAACCATTTGCCATTCTTTTTAGGAATACAGAACACAGGAATATTCCACAGACTACAAGTCGGTATTATGTGTCCAGCACTCAGCTGTTCCTGCATGAGGCTTTGTAGGTGTACTAGCCATTCCCTTTTTAGGGGCCACTGATTGACCGCAATGGGGTCATCTGTTTTCCATTGTAGCTTTACAGTTCTGTGGAATGGCTGACCAATGACCCCTATGGAAAAGCCTGAGCATTTTTTGTTGTAATCTGCATAACTGTGCCGAATTGTCCTAAGGTATCCTGCCCCCATAATGTAAGTGGTATGGGAGATATAAAGGGAGCAATCCAGGCAGTCTGTCCCTCTGGCCCCAATAATGTATGCAGATATGGGCTTTGCCTGGGCCTCTGCGTGCCATCTACTCCCAGAATGGTCGAGGCAGGGAACACTGTGGGCCAGTCAGAAGGCCATCCCGTGTCTTTAATTATCAACACGTCTGCACCTGTGTCCACTAGACCTTTAAATCTGCACCCATCAATACGACGTATCATCATAGGCTGAGGTTGTCTTGGCCCAAAAGATCTCGGGCTCGCCTGTGCTTCTGAACGCCCCGGTGCCTCTCTTGCCCTTGCCCAGAGGGGAAGCACCATAAAAAGGAATTAACTGAGTGAGCTGCTGCCCTTTAGGAATGCGACAAGGCGGTACCAGCATCCAAGTCGTGATCTGAATCTTGCTATGAGAATCAGAATCAACCAACCTCCAGGTAGGACAAATAAACCCATCTTTGTGGTAGATGAACAGCCAATTAAGAGGGCATGGACCCCTGTCCCTAGGGGCCCCCATACCCCAGTGAGTATCAGGACCGCTGTAGTGGATGTTAAAGTCACTGGCTGGCTGGAGGCCAGGTCTAGACCTGCTCTGCCAGTGGTGGTTGTGAATAAGTCACTGGTCAATTGCTTTGAGCCATTCTTCTTTAATTGGCAGGGGCGGATGGCTTCACACCTCACCTTCAGTTTCCCTGCAGTGTGGGCTCTCCTCTATAGCTGACCTGGGATCTGCATTTGCCAGCCCAGTGCTTCCCTCTACCATATCTGGGGCAAGTTTTCAGAGGGGTTCTTTTAGGACAGCTCCTTATAAATTGGTCAGCTGCTCCTCATTGGAAGCAGCGGTTCCTTCCTTTTGCCTCTTCAGGTACTCCCAGTTGGGCAGCTAAAGCTGTGGCTAGTGAAGCCGTATGGTGGTCAATAGATTCCACATTTTGGCAAGCCCGTACAATATCAGCAACTGTGCAATGCTCTCGCTTAGGAACAGATTGCAAAGCCCATCGGCAATCATTATTCGCATTCTCGTAAGCGAGCTGTCTAAAAAACAACTCCCTTGCACCCCCATTCTCGATCTGTCTTCCTAAGGAAGGCTGTAACCAATCTAGAAACTGGGTATAAGGTTCAGTGGATCCTTGCAGAACCTTAGCAAAAGACAGACTGGTATCTCTATCAGTGCTTGGGAGTTTCCGTATCACTCTTAACACAAACTTTGCAATAGATTTCATGGGAGTAATCTACTTGGGATCCAGGCGTTGCATACTTTCCTTCCCCTGCTAGATGGGCATAAGTCATCCCCGCTTGCTAATTGCTCTGGTCAACAGCATAAGGCGTGCAGCTTTCCTGAAAATCTGTAAGCCAGACACCATTGTCAACGCCATTTTTAACAGTGCCTTCCAGTCATGAGGCATGAACACATACGTGCTATTTAATTTCTCTAGGAAGGAAAACATATTGGGTGATGAAATACCACTCTCTTTAACTATCTGCCTCAGTTCCTTAATAACCTCATACAATAGTCTTTGGAACTGAGGGGGTTGTAGAAGGCGATAAATGACAGGACGTGCATTTACCACCTTCTGATTGCCCACATGTAATGCTTCTTTCCGGCACCTTTCCTACATGCCATAGAAGCACCACTGCACGACCACTTATCCTCATTAGGAGTGGACATGACTGATTCCCTCCCTGCGTTCTCCATAAACTCACTGCCTACCGGATCATCATACTCTTCATATGCCTCCTCAGGCAGGGACACATGAGAACTTGCTGGCAGGGGTGGAAGAGAAGCCTCCACTTCTGCCCCACAGCGTGAGCAACATGGCTGACCCCTGGCCTCCAAGCAGCCGCCGCAAACTCAATGGTCGTGTGTCAGGGGTGAACTCATGGCTCCTTGGCAGCCTCGTGGCAGGACTATAATAGCTGCCCGTCTGTAACAGTTGTGCAGCATGAGTGAGATAACGGTTCCTCAGAAACCGCATGCCGGTGAAAAAGTGGCACTGAGCCAGGCAGCACGCTGTTCTGTTGGTGGTGGGAAGGTGGCTCCAGGTTGGGCAGCATGCTATCTCCTTCCCATTCTGCCTTCTCCCTCGGTCCCGAGGGCCCTCCTGCACCCCCACATTTGCAGCCTATCTCTGGGGGAATCCTAGGGGAAGCAGGGGTAGCAGGAGGAACAGGGGGAACAGGAACCACCGCGGCAGGACCTAGTCTCCTTCATACCGTTTTCAAAGCATCCATTATTTCCCCCCACGTAGCTAGGTTCCTAAATGCCTCTAAGTCTCCGAAAATAGGTTTCTCGTAAAGTCTCTTGCCAATTCTTAGCCAGGCAGTCATTTGAAGGGTTCCAGCCAGCAGAAATCCTGGTACAGTTATGGCAGTCCATTTAAAAAGTGCCACCAGCTTGGCTTCCGTAATTTCTTTTTTCTGTCTTTTTAACAACTGGCATAAGGCTTCAGCATTCTGTTTCATGTCTCGAGAATTACCTCCTCCCATCCCTGGCTTATCACCTCCAGATCGCTGAATGCCGAATTTTCTTCTTTTTTTCCATATCTTTATAATTCTAATTCCTATAGTCCTATAATTCTGGAGGTGATGGGCACAGGCAATCTCCTTGAGGACCTCCTACTTTCCTTTGAGTTCAGCCAGGGGCTGTCACTGGTCCCAGCTGCTCTCTGCCCTGGTTTCTGATCTCTCTCCTAAGGTCCCTGTTCCAGGGACACCATTAGTGACAGTAATGCACAGACTCACCAGATTGAGTGCAAACTGGCAAATCCTTTATTAAGGGTCAAGCCCATGTTTTTATATCCCTCAGTTACATAAGAGGTTACATAACCACAGAACATATGCTACTCCTCACCAATCATTCTCAAGCTGATCCAGTGGGCATGTGCAGTCGAGCACTCTCTTCATGGGGCTGCTGCAGAGACTACATTTCGCATCCTTCTTTGCAACAATCTTCCTTTTCCCCACATGTTCGAAGATTCTCTGATTCTATGGCATCTCATTATCTTGTAAAAGTTACAAACAGTTGATTCAGCTTACATGAATCAGGGTAAGACAGGATAAATTTCAATGTATTGTCCTTGAAGGCAGACCTTCACTTGCTATAATTGGGTGTTTGCACTATTTTTTTGAAAGGCTCTGCAGTTGCATGTGACTGGAAGGTGAATAAAAATAAAATCGCTGTGTCTTAAGGTTGAACACTGTTCATTTCTCTGTCTGAATTTGGGCTGTAATTAATGTGTAGGGAACTTCTATTGTAGTGAGCACTTATCTGCCCATGATCTAACTAGCTCACAGCATTATGGTGTAGTCACTGGTCTGGAAGAGAATTCGTTGGCTGCTCCTTCTGTCCCACAGTGCAGGTAAATATACCTGTATTTCCACTCAAAATAGAAATCTTCTAGGAGTACTCCAAAGAAAGAAGCCGTAGTGTTTTCACATAATGTGTCCTACTACACTGTTTTCTGTGTTGTTAGAGTTGCTAACACCAGCTCCCTATCTTTCTTGCTTAAATAGATGGATTCAGTTCAGTTCTCCAAAACTGGTCATAGTCTTGCAAAGAAAACATTCAGCTACCTATATTCAATTTATTTTAAACATTATTTATGTTAAATATTGAGGGAATAGTGTTCAATATACTTGTGGAACATTCACTGTTGTGATTGGTGATTTCCTTTGCAAAATTTAATTATATAAAACTACAAAAGGCTTTTTTGCTTATGTCTATCAAATTTTGATGCATATGTATTTCTAATCCATAAATCAGTATTGTGAGTTTGGATGTTTGTAACTGGAATTTAGGGTCCAGATAAGCCATAAGAAAAATTATGTGTACTCTGGCTATTCTTGCTGATTAGAGGTGTTGGGTAGTGATAAATGTCCCAGATATGGTATGTAATTTAGATGATCATGGTAATGGCAGTGGAACTTGCTGTTGTGGAAACCAATTTCCTTCTCTCCATTCTCTTTCTAATACTGTCTTTGTGAATCAATTCACTAATTCCACTGAAAATCAACTTGAATTTATATATAATGAATTCATGTAGGAGCACTCACAGTTATGCACACAAAATAGTATTTTGCCAGTGGTTGTCTTCAAGAATTGTGCAAAGTTCTCAGATTTTTATTTATTTTTTTTTTAGTTGATTTTTAGTGGATTTAGTTCAGTAAAACAGATTTAGCACATTGCTGAATGTAATTTGACAGTGCCAGAGATTTAGGATGTGAATCACTGCAAAATTTGTTGAGGTCCTTGACTTACTTAGTAATGAATATGGTAGGATTATGAAAGAAAATTTTTGAGGTATTTGATCCCCAAGTTCATAAGATAAACTATTGAATAAAGAATTAACATGCCAGCAATAGTGGAAAAATTTGACTCAGTTTTTCACTAAGGTCCCTAATTTTTGCGTTTGGTTATTTTCTGTCTTGTTTTGTTTTGTTTCAGATTTTTTTTTTTGTTGGTAAATAGTGCGTTTCCCATGAAAGTAGGATCATGTCCTCTAATATATTATATTACAGTTGTGTATCTTTCTTCTCACACTTATGGTACTTTAAGCAAAAAGTGGGTAGGTGCTTTTGCCTTCGGGGCAGGTACTCAGCACAAAGTTCACGTAGAAATTCAGTAATAAGAATAAGTTGCTGGCATCTTCAGCTTTGCATGTTACCACACATGGAAGCATTTCTGATGTATGATTTTTCACTTTTATTTTCACTCTTAATGATACCTGCCTTGAAGGTATATGTATCTGCTGCTGTTCATACTAATTCTTTGTAGATGAAGGTTGCAGAAAGAACATTATTGGCACCTCTGCATTTCATTATATTTTAAATAGTGAAGTCACTCATTACAAGTAAATATTGCTTTTACTAGACTGTGTAAATGAGAATGTTGAAAACCATCTTTCATTTTTAGTCTGTCAGCAGATAAAATGTTAGATTGTTAAATTAGTGCTATCATGTCTATAGCATATCATATTAATATTTAAAAGAAAATTACTTATTTAGCTAAATCAAATAAGAAAATAAAGTTAAAGTATTATCAGAACGTGTTTTCTAGATAACTGTCCAATTTATATTAAGTTTATTAAATGTTTTCTACTTCTCTGTGGTTATTGAATGCAAGTAATTTAATCTTTCTTCAAGTATACCTGACATGGAAAAGAAAAGTAACTTCAAGAAGCACAAGTAGTTCCATTTCCAAAAATGGTGTCTACCAAATTTTTGTGCAAGTGCTACTTTGAAAACATTGGAGGTTTTTTACAATGTTGTTCAAGTAAACTGTCCTATAGATTCAGTTTTTTAGTAAGGTTCAAATTTAGGTTTAAAAGGAAATATTCCTCTTAGACGTTTTCTTGATCCATTTATCAAGTGGAAGAAGTGCTGCAGCATTTTTGAGATCTAATAGCATTGCCAGACCTATTTTTGTGCCTGATGCATAGAAAAGCTCAAACAATAAATACTTCAATAAATGATCTATGATATTCTATTAATACTGAGTTTAATACTAAAGAAATCTGAATCTCCTCTGGACATTTGGTTCAAAATTCTGAAAATACCTTATGCCTGTTTTTCAGAAGTAACTACTACCCTAGATGACAGTTTCTTTATCAATAGAGTCTCACAGACCCCTACAGACCAAGCTGGGCAATTCATGGAACTTCAAAAACTACTTATTCCAGCAAAACCCATTGAAATAAATGGAATAATGATGCCTTGAAATTTTCAAAGCTCTCACTAGGTAACTTTTGCAACTAGCAATTCTTTGAATATCTTTGATGTTAAAGTTTCAGTCCTTTTAGCCTGATCTGTCCTAACAAGAATCCAGGTCTGATAAAGTCTTTAGTTAATAATGGACAGATAAATTAGAAATTCAGGTAACATTTTTTTTATTAAAGGGGAACTTATTTAAGAGATGTAATAACATTAGACAGTATTAAGATTGTGGTAAAAAAAGCCATTAGAGAATGTCTTATCTTTTGCAAATGTTTATTATACAACTGTTTAAAAACACTTTCTAAAATGTCTGTGTTCTTTAAGGTTGCTGCAGCCACTTCCAAGTGTGGGGTCATGATTCATAGCATCTTGAATAATAATGTGTGAAAAAATACTTTGTTTATATAAATGGAAGTAGCTGATAAAACATAGTTCTTATTTCTGGACCAATGAGTACCTGGAATGTGCTTGGTTTTTAAAACTACCAGAAGAAATAACCCTTCATCTTCATTTTTCCTAGAAAACTAACTGCACACTGGCCAAAAGTGAATAGTATTTGATACTCATTTTATGGGGCAGAGAATAGATGAGGGATAGAGCAAAATTTCAGTGCATTCCATTTTATTGGAAACCCGACAAAAACAATACTCAAAGTTTTAAGGGACTGGTGCCACTGTAGGGAGGTTCGTTAGTCCCTGTTTCTAAATATAATGCAAGTTTCCTGTCTGTAAGTATAACCAATTGGGTAGACAAAAAACACATCTCCTCTTAAATACGTCTGAAGCCCGGGTTACAAATCCAGTCTTCCTAAACACCTGGACAAGGTTAAGATGTTAACTTGAAGTTCACAGTAGTAAAAAAGCAAGTTGTGGGCTTATCTGCAACATCCCAGCTCAGCCAGCTTTTTCCTATGCAGAAATTTGCTATCCCATCAGCTGCATAAGGATACCAGGCTGCAAGCCATTGCACTACAAAGATATGGAACAAGGCAGCCCTCTACAAAAAATGTGGGGTGAGAAAGGCATCTTTAGTCATTCCAGTGATCTGGTTTGAAATGGGGTTTGAAATGGTGAAGACTGTGTTGTATTGGTATAGTTGTGATGAGACAAACCCCAGTGACACATAGCTGGAGAGGTAGAGATAGGAGAGCTTTCAGAAGACCAAAGTTTCTGCCGCTCCTACCATTACATTGTATGCACTGGAAGAGCTAATGGCTATATCAGTACCTCACATTGACCAGTTATATCCCTCAGATAGATATGTGAAACATAATGGTGTGGATACCCTCTGTACTAATTTTAAATTATAAGAATAAACTATACTTATTAACACAGGAAATGGAGAATCTGTAATGCAAGGTGTATTTTCAATTAATTCCTAGTCCTTGGGAAGAATATTGTAGAACACCTTAAAAACAAAATAGTTCATTAGATGGAAATAATGGTGATGCATGGTTTTTCTCTTCCCCAGTTTAAAGAATGTAAGGTTTTTCCTTTCATTCTTTTGGTATAACTGGTATATGGTAAAATAAAAGGTTTTGAAAAGTGAGATGTTACACATCGTGACAACAGAAAATAAGTTGGGTCAGATATTGCTAATGAAAGAGAAGAATTGTTTCTGCTGATAGCCAGTTTGTATTTGTTACCTTTTGGTAATTGTTTTGCACTTAAGTAAAAAGAAATTAATACAAAGGAAGATTATTTAAAAGAGAAAGGATATTTTATTTTCCTAGAATTCATGACTTGGAATGAAGACCGAATGCGTTTGTAGGTGAAGAACTTCTAGTCACATTCTGACAACGTTATCATTTCAATTATGTGTCATTTTTCTAATCAAATATGAACCAGATCATGTCATCTTGTACTGTTAAGGTTAGAAAAGTGCCTGATGCAAGTTAGAAAATTTAAAAAATGCAAAATACTTGAAAAGTCTAAAGGAAAATGTAATACTTGAAATAGAATCATGTATTTGAACTCTTTAAAGTGGTGAACTATCTTTTTGAATCATAATTTGTATGATGTGGGATTGGATAAATTTGAAAACAAAGCGGTGTTGCCTGTTGCTGTTTCAAGTATTTAAATTCTTTGAAGTAATATTTTTTGGAAAGAATTTTACTCAAGTAGAAAAGGCATTAAGAGAAAGCTATTTATTAAGCAAAAAATGAATTCCTTTTTATGTCTGTGTAGACTATTTGACTAATTCCCCCTTTTGGGATGCCGGGTCATATATGGATCTTGGTTTAAAATGAGACATTTCTGTAAATGAAAAAAAGACAGCATAGACAAACAATATAGAGGAAAACTGCCAGTTTTTTTTTTTGCAGATGCTGTCTCATTTTCCATAGTTGCCAGCTTTTTTTTTTTTTACCCCCCCGCAGTGGTTCCCTGAAAAGACCTGATTCACTGTGTTAGTTTCTGGGCATTTCATTATTCCATATACTTAAAATCTAACATGTTATATGGATTCCTGTTGTGCTTTTGAGTAGTCATGACTCTGAGCTGAAACTACCATCTGTTCTGCAATATTAAACAATGCAATTGTCTTATTTACAAAGGAATTACATGCAGATTAACCATATTATCAATGTTCACACTTATGATAAAGATCTGGGACAAACTTGAGATTGAAGATGGTGAAATCAGGCATTAGGGTGGCCAAAGGATTTCCTCTAATTATTTTTTAAAAAACTAATAAAATTGTAGCTGTGTATGCTTCCCATTTACAGGTGGTAGTTTAGAATGAAGACCAGCTAATGCTAACCACATTTTGTCTGGGAGCTAAGTGTACTAAGGTTATGAGTTTATACGACTGTTTCTTATTTTTGAAAGTTATTTATATTTTTAATGCAGAATTTCCCAAATATTATTCTTTCTCAGATTTTAATGGCAGTAACACAAGCAGTGTCTTTCTAGTATCAAGAATACATGGTAATGCACAGTGGAGTTTTATTAATAATTAACCTACTGATTTATGTTTTTTGGGGGGACCTCTGTGATTTCAAGAAGAATTTTTAATTTATTTGGATTATGTGAAAGATTTTTTTAGCTGTGTGGGGAATATTCTCAGTTTAATTATCCATTAATTTCTTCTAAGAAAAGAAGAGTAATAGGCACAACATTTCATAGCCATCAGATGTAGCTCGTATAAAGGATAACTCTCTTATTTTAAGTAGTTTTGTAACCGTTTTAGGTGGTATCTAAGTGATTTAGCTATATCTGGTTGGCTCTATATAAAGTATTTTAGTGTTGTGTGGCAAGTGGTAGTCATTTTAGGAACAGTCTTAAACTAAAAAATGTTGCAGGCCTTTATTTGTCAACCTTTCAGCAGCAAGACTTAAATGGAAGGCAGAGAATGAACACCTACACTGCTGCTATTACATGTTTATTTCCAAAAATACATTTAAAAATCTGTCAATGCCTTAAGAATTCACATTCTGTTTAAGTTGAAGCTGTTTTTTACTTGATGCTTTGTCAATACATTGATGCTCTTCGGGAGTCACATTTTTCTCAGCTGAAAACTCAATTGCCTTATAGATGATTTTGTAGTTGGCATTAAATGTTCCATGAAGCAGAGCAATGAAAATGAAAGCAAGCACATCAGACTTTAATAAATGCAATGACAGTCCATGCAGTGGTCTGAGGCTTCAAAAATAACCTGTGACTAATCAGTTTGTGACCACACTGTTGTTCTCTGAAATCCCCAGCAAGACTGTTCGTGAGGTACTCTGAAATGTGTCTTGTTGGTTTCCAAAGTGTGACCATTTGTGGTTTATTTCTATATGTACATTTCTGTGCCCTATTCTTTTACTGCTGAAAGTGGTTCTAAAAATGTCGGGAAGGGCTGTGAGAAGCAGTGCAGAGAACCCCTCTCTGTGGGCCTGCACAGAAAATTGGCAACAAGGAAGGGGAAAGGACAGTACCTTCTGTGATCCTTTTCTTTTATCTTTTGCCAAATATATTATGTTCTGGGGGAGAAAGGACATGAACAGAAGTATGTCAGGCTTGCAGTGATAAACATAATGTGTTTCACGGTTATATTTTAAGTAGTACTTTTGATTTTTAGTAAGCTGGTTTTAAACTGCTCTGCAATTACATGTCAAGTCAGAGTTCCTTAGTTTCACACAAATAGAATGAAACCCTTTTCTTCTTTAATAAATTATTTTCTTGCTTTTTTTTCTTGTGTATTGTGATAGTATATTGAAGAAAAATGTGATAGAGTTCAGATGAGCAGAGTATTTTCCAAAAATTATATAACCCCTAAACCAAGTTTTGCCCTTTTACAAAGTAAAAGGATTTATGACAGATATAAAGTCTTGCTGCTTAAAACTTTCCAATAAATGGCACTTATCATGCTAGTGATGAGCTAGTGAATTTTTTGGTTTATTTGGTTGGTTGATTGGTTTTGTATGTTTGATTGCTTTTCCTTGGGAGGTTGTGTTTCTTGTATGGTTTGAGTCTTCCAGTTTGAGCCCGTCAAAGCTAAATTAAATCACAGAGTTGCTGAACGATTCTCCTGTAGATAATTTGCAAACCTGGCTTGTCTGTGTTTTTACTGGAAGCTATACTAATGAAAAGAGAAGAAGCAATGCTAGCAGCAAGGAGAACAATTGCTGCTACATTTGGGTCACAGACACTGGTCTGGAAACTGCAGCCAAAGGCCACCTATTCTGGGGCACTGATCTGAGGAAGCCTCTGTCACTTTCTCTTTATCCTGACTTGACCCATGAAGCCTGTGCTGTTTCTTTCCACTTCTTGAGCTTCTATATCTTTCTGGAGAGATCTCGCCATCAAACATAGTCCAGCTTTTCTGCTGGTAGGAAACTTCCTGTATACTTAGCTTGCTGCACAAGCATGTTTTACTAATTACAGATAATGCAAACTTGCTCTGCAGCTATAGAATGAGGCAAAAGAAGATATGAAAATAGAAAGACTAAGGTTTTTGTGCTTAGCTGAAGGTCCGCGATACCCATTTCTGAACGTCATGAATTTTTAAGGAGTTACTGACTTGTGTACGAAGTCTAACTGCATTTCAAGTAATGTCTTTAGTCTTGTCCAAATACAAAATTATAAAAGAATACATAGCTTTTATTGCATCAATAAATCCATCACTTTTAGATGACAGAAGTGTGAAACTGAGGTCCTGTTCGCTTTTGATCATTCAAAATGCCATAGATCTGCTGAAACAAAACAAGGATAAAAAACTCAGTGTTCAGACCAATACATGGAACAAGCATTTATAACAAATACTCCATTATTTAAGGTTTTTGTCTCGTAAAATACCTTAAGGATTTTCTTGATTAAAAGGCAAGAATTATTTAATCTCATATGGTCTGGTTCTCAGAAGTAAGGAGATATAAACTCTCGAGTTAGGTGCCTTGCATTTATCTCTATTCCTCAAAAGAATAATGCTTGCTTTCTGTGCCTTTGGCTCATGTAACACACGGCTGCTTTGTGTAGAAGTATTTGTAGAATGATCTAGATACAAGACATATTACATTCCTGTACTGTGAGAGGTTTTTTCCCTTGAGAAGTCCAATTGAATCTGAAAAACTTGGCCAGAAAAGGCCGCTCAGAGACTTTTTTTTATCTTTAAGCAGCAAGGTATTTGTTTATTCAATGTTGGGAGCAAGCCAGCTCACGCAGGACAAACTTGCTCAACTTGAAAGTGCAAAAGCAAGTTATTTTATACACTTTAGATACATGGTTACATCATTTATTAGACATATTAATATGTAAGCTAGTCCATGGGTGGAGTCTTTCCAGACATGCGCAGTCTTCTACTGTGGGGGTCTTCTCCTCAAGCCTTCATCCCCCTGGTGGTCACCATGGACGTCTTCCTCAATTTGACCTCTTCAGCTGGGTGACTTGAATTCTTCAAGCTTGCGAAATCCTGGCTCTAGGCCTTCTAGATCTTACTCAAATGTCTAGTTTACCTAATTTATTACTGTGTGTGTACTACTCCTATTCTTTCTATAATAAGGCCTTTGGTCCAGTGAGCAGAACAGAACATGATATTAACCAGTGCTCCTAAAATGTTCTTCTAGCAAAACAGGTATTGGGGTTTCTTAACAGGCCAAGATATCTCAGTTAACTCTTTTAGGCCTGGCTCCTATTTCAGTTCCCCCCTTTTCTTTTGACTTGTGAATTCTTTCGTCAAGTTTCAAGGGCAAAGAGTTTTGGTAGATTTTTATCATTGCCCACATTATCTGCATTGTTTTGACTATGGTACTCAATCTGTATCACAGCCAAACATTTAAGAGGGATAGCAGAATTATAGTTACTACTAGGACTAACATTGGATATATCAAATAGTGAAACATTTGTGCTGATGTGGGGGAATACCCTGCAAAGATGTCCCACCAATGATGTTCTCCTACTTGCTCTACCTTTGTGTTTTATTTACCTCTTGCACCATCTTTTCTATATCCAGGTGTTCAAGCATCTTTTGGAAAGACTTATATCTATCCCTATTTTATTCCTATCATGATAGAACAAATAATCATTTTCAATTAATTGCTCAGTAGTTATTGGAATTGTATAGTTTAAATCACAGCCTATTATTTTAGTAAAATTACAAACAAAAAAATTAGTATCATTCACTACTTCATGACAAGTATCTATGGTAAAATTAACACAAAAGGTTCTAACACATGCACATCCATTTCCTACGTAATAGACTTGTGATTGGGTTTCAGTATGGGGAAGCATCTCAAAGGTACACATGCTATCTTCAGTATCTAAGCATAAATCTTCATTTTCTACTACAGCATTTTCACAGATATATCCTAATTGTCCTTTAGGAATACATGCCTCAGTATTGACTGACTGCCACTTTTTCTTGCTGTGATCGTAACTTGCCCAAACATTGTGGCCTATGGGTCTGATAATTATGTTTTGGTGTATGACTCTGTTGTGGTTTGAAGCTGCTCCCTGCCAAATTTCCAAGAACCACAAGAACCACAAGAACTTCCCGCACCTCCTGAACCAAGGGAAAAGAAAAAAAACAAGAGAACTGAAATGAGAGACAGCTAAAGCAATATATATAAATATATTTACACTTATATTACAGTTATATGTATGGCCAGTCTTTGCGAACGAAGATTTGGGAAAGGTCATTACCTTTCGAGCCTGCGCAGTGGATTTTTTGGGTGAGACACAGTGTGCGCTGAACTGAGCCCACCCTTTAATCCTGAGGTTCAACTGCCGGGGCCGAGCGAGCTTGGACAGTGGCAGTGAGGTCCTTGGAACGTAGGTTTGTTTAGAGTGACCTTCTCTTAGATGGATGGCCTTACAGGGCTGATGAGCTCCATCTGCCCGGGGAACTCCTCTGACCGGGAATCGAACCCGGGCCGCGGCGGTGACAGCGCCGCATCCTGACCACTAGACCACCAGGGGAGCCCCCATTACAGTTATATATCATTGAAATATATATACAGTTTGAAAAGGAAAAGGGAAAGGGAAAGGGGAAGGGAAAAAAGGAACAAAACCAAAATAAAATATACATGATCAATAGCCCAAGATCTAGCAACTAAAAGAATTAGCAAAAGAATATCTTACTACTCTCCTTGGGACAACAGAAAGTCATGCTGGAACGACCGCCGGTAACCTCCATCTCCCAAGGTCAACAAGGCCTTACCAGGCCTCACTCCCCAACACAACAGACTCAACAGCAGGGAATCCTGCACCTCCAAAGCCACCAGAAGGAAAGAGAGGCCGAAGGCCTTTTCTCCTTTCTTCCTATACCCCATCTTACGTAAAAATCATAGGGAATACCGGATAAATCTGGGCACTTCCTTGGTTACAAACTGGTCACCAAGGAAGGCCTAGACTAAACTACCACAGGTTCCTAATGTCAAGATAGGAAAGATGGCCTTTTCTTTGGCTGCACTGATAGTGAGTACATAAGCTTTAATTTGTTCATGTTGAGGATTGTAAGTGGAGTTTACTAACTGCCACCACACTTAGTAATTTTTCTCAAATTGTGTAGTGGAACTGTTTCTGAAGTATTGGCAGTATTCCTGAAGTTCCTTCTCTTAATATTCCTGCAGCTATAGATTGTACCCATTGTTGAGTTTGGATACATTGAATCGCAAGTGCAAACCTTTTATGGATGCTACCAGCACAGTCGGCAATATTGGTAAAATCTTCCGCAGTGTGGTTAGCTACTAATGTCAACAATCTGACTGCCGATGATTGTGTTTCTGCCAAAGTGAGCAAAGATGATCTTAAAGGGACTTTGAGTTTTCCCAAATTAGAAGTGATGGCACTTAGTTTATTCACTAACACTTCTTGGTCTATGGTGTTTATTACACCTAATCCTGTGCCAAACCATGCATTCCAGCCCTTAAGACTTTGCTGAATATAGGGCTGATGGTCTTTTTTGTATGTGTGATATGTTTACTTGAATGTTTATTTGAACTCTTTTCAGTGAATATGTGGGATCTAACAGTAGCTTCTGCTCATTTGATTGTCTAATTATGCAAAGTACAGCAAAAGTTAAATTGTGGACACTCTCACAGGTTAAAGAAGGAGTTGTAGAGCTGGTGGTGGCCTTAGTCAATGGGGTGGTAGGAGATTTGGTAGTTGCAATACTTGATGAAGCATTAATTATAAATCTGGTTATATTCCCTTCCCTGAATGTCCACTGACACATCACAGAAACTGATTTATCTAGAGTGAAGGTGTGCCAGCATTGATCAGAATCACCTGCATGTCCACTAATTACATTTCCGTAGTCATATGGGTAGGTAAGAAATACTTTCACAAAGTCCCGTACAGTAATGTTAGTTTTGGATGACCATCTAATCTGTGAAGGTGGTTTATACGCTTTGCATCCAGCTCGAGTTTGTTCTCCAGTTTTTCCTATTAAAACATTTGCATCGTATGGGGTACCAGGATTTTGCCAATTAGTCAGTACCCTTGTTCCTTGGAGGACTATAACAGATGCCTTGTATTGGTTCATTTGGACTGGCTGGGGCGGAAGATCTGGTTGTAAATAAAATAATAAACCAGAGACCCCATTATAGGTCTGAGACCGTAATGAGTTCTGGGCAGGGGTTTGATCTAGCACCAATGTCCTTATCAGTGCAAAGGTCAGCATTGAGAAGGCTTGAGAGTAGATGATTCCTCTCCTGAGGTCCATGTTTCCTCTGGAGCTCTCTTGACTCGAGAGTAGTGGATCCATGTGGGTTTTCTCTTTCACCTGGATTGCTGTGAAGGTTGTCATCAGCACGTGGTAGGGTCCATCCCACTTATCTCATAGTGATTCTCCTGAAAGATTCTTAACATATACCCAATCACCAGAGTTGAATGGATGCAATTTAGTATCAGGTTGTTTGAGTTGGTGTTCTAACACCACCGTAGCATTTTTCTGCAATTGTTTCCCTATAGCCATAACATAATCATACATATACTGATTACTGATTTGATCTAAAGCTTCACTATTCACAGCTTGCATCTTGTAGGGTCTGCCAAATAGAATTTCAAATGGACTCAGTTTCTCTTTTGATCTCTGCTTGACCGTTAGCCTGATTAAAGCAATAGGAAAGCTTGATACCAACGAAAATTTGTTTCTTGACATATTTTAGCAATTTGTTCCTTAATGAGGTGATTCATCTTTTCTACTTGCCCACTTGCTTGTGGTCTGTAGGGCATATGCAGTTGCCAATTGATTTTTAGTGCTTTACTTATTGCTTGTACAATTCGTGCACAAAAGTGTGAACATCTATCTGAAGAGATGCTCTTAGGCATTCCAAACCGTGGTATAATCTCATTCAACAAGACTTTAACCACTCCTTTTGATTCATTTGTCCTACATGGGAAAGCTTCAGGCCATCCAGAAAATGTGTCAGTCAAAACTAAGAGATAAGAGAACCTCCCCTTTTCTTGGGAGCTCAGGGAAATTAATTTGCCAAATTTCCCCTGGGAAACGCCCTTTGCTTATTGCCCTTTGGTATATTTTTGTTCCAGGATTTCAGACAAAGTTCACATTGGGATGTGACTTGCTCTGTTGTGGTAAATAAATTTGGTCCTGCTGCTCTGGTCCTTAAATGCTAATAGAGTGAGTCTAAGCCCCAATAGTTTTATCATGTTTTACTTTTACAAATTGCCACACAAATTTTTCTAATAGTATTAACTGACCTGTTTTTAGTTAACCTCACCCATTGTCTAACAGCTTACCTTCATTTTCATGTATCCACTTATAATCTGTTTCTTGATATTCTACTTGTTGATCTGTGTCTAGTTCTTCTAGCACTAAAGCTGCTACTGTTCTTTACTTCTTGCAGCAGCTAATTCAGCTTCTGCATCAGCTTTTCTGTTTCTTATTTCCAGGACAGTGTTACCTTTCAGGTGTCCTTGGCAGTGCATAATTGCCACCTGAGAGGGGAGTTGTACAGCTTCTAATAATCATAGAGTTTCTTCAGCATATTTCACAACTTTTCCTTGAAGAGTTAAAAGTCCTCTTTCTTTCCAAATTGCTCCATGAGCGTGAACTATGCCAAAGGCATATTTGGAATCAGTCCAGGTGTTAATTTGTTTTCCTTCTGCCAATCCTAAAGCTCGAATGAGAGCTATCAGTTCTGCTTTCTGGACTGAGGTTCCTGCGGGCAAAGGACTTGATTTGATTACCTCAGTAGTGGTGGTCGTAGCATACCCAGCCATCTTCACACCTTGCATTATGAAACTGCTGCCACCGGTAAACCAGCCTTCTGCATCCAGGGGTGATTCTTCTTTAAGGTCCAGGCAGCTGGAGTGCACCGCTTCAATGGTTTCCCGGCAGTCATGCATGACAGGTGCAGCCGAGGTTCTTCCTTCTAGGAATGAAGCTGGGTTAACAATGTTAGTCACCTGAATGGTTATGTCATCTGATTCAGCCAGGATTACCTGATATTTCAGAAACTGGGAGAGTGACAGCCAATGATTTCCTTTCTGTTCCAGTACCATAGATACTGTGTGGGACACTAACACAGTCATTTTCTGTCCCATTGTAAATTTCCTGGCTTCTTCTCTATTTATGATCATTGTTGCTATGGCCCTTAGGCAGGTGGGCCATCCATTGCTTACTTTGTCCAATTGCTTGGAGAAGTAGGCTACTGCTCTTTTGTATGGCCCTAGTTGCTGAGCCAGGACCCCCAGAGCCATTCTTTGTTGTTCATGCGAGAACAACCAAAAGGGCTTCGTTATGTCAGGCAATCCCAACGCCAGAGTCCTTATGAGTTCTCACCTCAGTTGTTTGAAGGCTCCAGTCAATTGAATTTGAGTGTAGTCAATCATAAAACTAGTTTTTAAGATTGCCATGGAGTCTTTATTGTGACAACATTTTAATCAACCTTGGATGTTTCAAGAATGAATCTTCTCATTCAAATGACAATTAAATCTGGATAATCATTTAGTCTGGACTATGCAGGTAATCAAGTTTGATCAAAGTGATTACTTCAAATTTTGTATTGATGTAAACCATTTTGAATTATAAATAGAGAAAGGGAGAATATATTGGGATGTTGTTAAAAGATTTCATGTGTATAAAATTTTTTTATAATCTTCAAAGGGTTTCCAATTAACTACATAAGGCTGAAACTGAATCAATATCGAATTGTTTTATACAGTGCATTAAATCTTCTTTCAATAAAAGAACCTGTCATACATGTTAGAGATTTTATTTTCCGCAACTTTAAGTTTGTGCAGTATTTTCTGCTCTTTGGGGTAAACAAAAAGCAGTTTGTTTCAGAAGTTCTTATTTGTTTGCTGACATTTAGTAAGGCTGCAAGCAGTTCAATTAAAAACATATTGAGCCATACAGGGCATCTCTATTATCTCTTCTCTTCTGTGAGGCATGAGTGGTTCATGTCTTACAGATACTGAGTTCTTTTTAATAAAAGTGGGATTTTGGCATTTATTACTCGAAGATAGAATTTCTTATATCTCTTTATACTCAAATTTATCTGCAAAACAAACAGAGTGGGATGAAGACTTGATTTAACATGCCTCATGTTAGAAAGATTATCTTTTGCACTTTTTCAGTCTCAGTGCACTGTCTGGTTTGGGGTTTTAATTTGACTATTATCTTAGTAGGTTCACAAGGTGCTCAACATTTTATAGACCTGCACTACAATGTTGGTCTTCTAAGACACTAAGACATTTTTTAATGTGTGACATCTTACAGGTGTGTTTCACCCATTTCTTTCAGCATAACAGCTCTACTTCAACTCATTAATTTGTTCTCTTTTATTTTCTGGGTTTGATCTATCTGTTGTTACAGTTACAGTTCTAAGGAAATGTTTAACAACTCCATTATTAATTTCTGAATTTTTGGCTTATTTTTGTCACAGGCACTTGAAATGTACCAAGCTGAGAGATACAGATAGGCTTTCCCATTTATTTTTGATAGACTCCATCAGATTAACATCTTTACAATAGGTGAACATGTGTCTCTTTTGCTATTCTCAGGGTGGCACATAGCTAATTTATCTCTTCATTTTAATAATGAGAAAATTCTTACAAAGAGAGAAGAGTAAACATAGATGCAGTCTCACGAAGAATATTAAAAGTTTCTTCAAAGACAAATATCAAATCCTCAATGCATTCTCCTCTTCACTCTTTGAGCAAGCAGACCTCTTTTTCTAGGAAGAAAAAACCATGATATATTCCAAAAGCCTTTCAGATGAACTGAACAAATGTAATGACTTGCCATTCCCAGTATTTTCTACATCTCTTACTCCCTCTGCTATATTACTTAGATGCTGTCTCACCAATAATCTTAGAGAGAGCATTTTTACAGTACGGTCTCTTTAGATTCAAATAGCTTACTGTGTAGTATGACATTTATTTTATCAGTCTAAATTGTATAGAATGTCCCTGCAACATTTATATTAACACACACTTTTTCCTTTTAACCTGTGTATTCAATTATTCTTCTTATTCTATTTCATGTTAGCTCCTAAGAAGAAATAAAAATAAATTACTTCACTTCTGCTCCAAGAAATAACTTTTTGATGATGATATAGGCTTACATGTTTATCCTTTCACTTTTTTTTTCTAGACAGATCTTGATAGAAATGGAAAATATACTATAATTATAGCCAATACTCTGGTATATCAAAATAAAGCACGATAATTTTGTTTTGTTTCTTCTATAGAGACAAAGCATTTGCAGTTGAAATTTAGCAGTTATTTTTATAGTCTATACATTTAAATGGATGGCATTTATGTTTTGATCTTCTGTGCATTGTAAAGCTGTATACATTGTAGGAAAACAAACACTTATAACTTGGAATGTAAAAAGGGACCTATTCTATTACCCATGCTTATTGTTCCTTTGAAGTGAAAATATGTGAAAAGCATGAATATATTTGTAGTTTTCTACATGATGCAGCTTATTCAGTTTACGGGCGACAATTTATGCTAAACAAATATATCAAAAGCATTTTAATACAAGAGCATTACTTCGCTGTCATGTTATTCCTGAACTGGAAGTTGCTGGAGTCTCAGAGATTATGCAAGGAGAACATCACCTATGCTCTTACAGTGTTCTTCTGCTCTTCCATGGGCATCTAGTGTTTGCCACTGTGAAAAACAAATAGATAAGGTTATATGGACTTTTAATCTGATAATTTTGACCACTATATTGGTTTGTTTAGTTACAGCCGTGATTTAAAAAAAAAAACCACAAAACCAAAGTGTGGATAAATAACCTTATGCAAAAGTTTTCATGCTAACTCTATTTATAATTGGCATTCATAGTTTCTTCCCTAATATCTTCCCTTACCATAAGATGAAGGATACAGTTAAATGTCAGACTCTGAATTTCAGTGAGGCAGCATAAAGTATTACCACCCTTTCTTACAATTACTACACCACTGGCTGTGGTAAGGAGTTCCATAGTAACATCTCCTTCCTCCTCTTAGGACAAAATAAAACAACTGGCACAACTTTCAGTGCTGACTCACAGTGATTGATTTTACTTTGCCCCAGACTGGTAATGTTTATCTTTCTTAGAGTTTTGTGAATTCTACCTATCTGCTGCATCTAAAAGCTCTAGATGCAGAAGAGTCCTCCACTCCAAGAGTGTGTGTCTGTCCCTGCCATAAACACCCTTCCCAGGAGCTTGGCTTTCTCTTCTCTTTGTCAGAACCTTTAACACCATCTCACATTCAGGGTAGAATGGTTGTCTGTCCAACCCCATGGTAGTAGCAATCAGTATAACCTCTGTCTGTGCGTGTCCCTGAGAAAGTAATTTTGACTGGTATTTCCTTTGACTGGTGACAGATAGGTTGCTAGATAAAGGCCTTGTGTACAAACAGAAATGAATTAATTTAATTAAAGCAGGTCAGACATTTAAAGCAACTTCTATATACATGCTCTTGGTTCCTTAGCTTAGCTAAGCTCCTTTTCTAGATGACCTTTGTAAATCTTGATTTAAACTTAATAATGGGCAGACAGAGGAATTACCTGAAATTAAATACTTTTGTTTAAATTAATGACTTAAAATGTCTTCAATAAGTCAGTGTGAGGACCAAAACTATTGATTGGACACAACTCATATTTTTCTCAGTTAAGATAAAGATACAATAGTAATGGTCAGGCTGTGTTATACAATGAGCTATAAAGTACTTTAGGAAGATATACATCTGCATTTTCATGCAGAGTTATTTTTCTGAATGAGGCTTACATTAATAAGCATCCATCTTTAAATAATTTCTGGTCTTGCATCTTGCCTGAACTCTGTCCATAATCCTTTGATTGTGGTGCTATTAGTGTTTCTAGATCAGTTAGTGATGCCCAGGAGAAGCTTTTGGTATAAAGTGGGGAAGCTAGCCTGATTAGAAAACTGTATGGTGACAATGATCTTTATTTCAAACAAAAATATCTTTTGTGATGTAAAGTGAAAGAAGTATAATGTAACAGCTGAAAAAAAAAAGGAAGTAATGAAGAGAGACTAAACATTTCAGTTGTATTTTATTTTTACAGGAGCATCTTCAGGGCCAGGAGTCATTGTTTTATTTTGGTAGGAAGAGTGGGGGTGGTCTGCTTTGGGCTTTTGGATGGTGTTGGATGTTTTTTAGGGATTTTTAGACTTGCAAATCTGGAGCGGGTTTACTTTTACTGCCAAATCATGTGTGTCCATGCATCTTTTTAATACTTTCAGATCTGGTATCATGTTCAGATGTTTAAAGATTAGGACGTGGAAAAAAGGAAATATATTCTCAACTATAACACATGCATCTTGTGGGAGAAGCTCACCTGAGCCAATCCCGTGGCAGAGGAGAAAAAAAGAATGAATAAAATATTTAGAGGTGCCTGAAAAAACAAGGTGAATGACTGTATCTTACTCATCTCCATCAAGATTTCTATTTTGAGCCATAACTGGTTAGTGCCCTTGGTATAGCAGCTACCAGCAGTGAGAGGACAGAGAACCATCTCTTTGTCCTATAGCCACTCAATCAGTGGAGGCCACTGCCTTACAGATCTGCCTGCAGAACAGACTAATTAAAAGATCAATTGTAGAAGCTGAAAGATTACTTCAACTACCAAATAAATGAAGGGGCTAGTGCTTTTAAGAAAAGGCAGGAGAAAGCAGCAGAGCACAGGTCTAGAAAGATATGAGTATAGCAAATAACATTTGTAATATGATCCTGGAGTAAGCACAGAGTGCTAAATAAGGAGGTGGAGAAGGTTTCCAGCTCCTTTTTATAGTTGGGAGTTAGATCTCTAAGGAAAGGTGCTGAGTTTTACTTATTTCTGATGAGCTAAAAGAAGAGGATTTCTCACTTCGCCCACCTGCAAGAATAGTTGGGAATGCATAAGACATAAAACCCCCTCACACTCTTATAAAGCTTTTCTTTTTTTATCAATGATATAATTTATGAATTTTTGGGTATGAATTCCTTGCAAATGCTGTAATCTGACTTTGCAAAGGCTGTAGTCATAGTTTGCAAATAGAAAATTGGATATTTATAAAAATTGTTTGCAACATTTTTGTCATTAAATGTATCATCAAATCACTTATTAACACTTCTAAGAAGTGGCATTTTGGATAAGCATATCAGTATGCATTCAAGATGTTGTGATAGTTTTTGTGAGAGGAGGAAAGAAATAGTTTTTTCCACTTTTCCCTGATGTGTTGTTATAAACTATTTTCTAATCTTTTACCACCCTCTGTTCTACCTGTAGTAACACTTGCTGCACTTTGTATGTGATAATACTTCTAATTCCAATGCTACAAAATCTCTGAAGATCCTCTAAAAGAGGACATTGTAATAAAAGGAGGACAAATAATAAAAATGTTTTTGTTTTGTTTTCTTTGTTAATCATGCACCGTACACAGCAAAGCTCTGTCTTTGAATTGTTTATATATTTTTGGCTCATTTAATCTCAGCAGAGAATTGTCATGATTGACTGACTCAAATCCGTGGATCCAAGAGAAGGCGCAAAAAACCTTTTCTCTATTCACTTCTAATTTCTCAAAAATAATTAATTAATCTATATTGTTTTTCATAGCACAGATCGAACATAGGTGCAAGGATAGATGTTTCTAGTGTCATTCAGTCATGCTGATATAAGAACAGTGAAGAAACTTGATTTTGAATGAGAGCTGCTAGCTGTCATTAAAATTTAGCAGTTCTAAGAGCTTGTCCTGTTACACAGCTGTAAGCCAGATGTGAAAAGGAAGCTTTGGTAGGTCCCAGACAGAAGTTTACTATGAAGCAAGTGAAATTAAACAAGTTAGTGAATACAAATGATAAAAGTATTCAGTGCTTAAAGGAAAATTTGTGAAATCCTTACCATTCAGATCAGGGTTCACATGTCTTATTCTTGTCTGGTTTTGCCTATCATACTTTTTCTGTGTGGGAGGAATACTATAAGATGCTAACTGTCGGTCAGACTCTTGATGATTTTGTTACAATGTTTTGGTATAAAAAGCTAAGATACAGCTCAGATGGGCAGTAAGTATTGGGATTTACTCGAGAAAGTGGAAATGGAGGGCAAGTCCTTGAAGCTGATGAAAAAAAGGGAAAGTAAGAGAACAACAAAACCAAACCAATGAACTTGAAGAACCCAGACTTCAGACTTCAGAGCAGTTAGAAAGTTGGTAGATGAAAATTTCTTGTAACACAAATTCAGGAAAAATTAAGCTATGACAGTGTAACAAACTGGGAACAGCAGCAAAGACACAAACCAATAGCAGATTTAGTGAATGGCAACATGAAAAGAAATGAAACTATTTTTATTGTCCCCAAAATGTCAATCATCACATAGGAATGCTGCAGTATAAAGTGATGTTGCAGAGGAAAGGAAGATGGAGCATTTAGTAGGAATGGACACATGATATTTATACATGGGAGAAGTTATTCTCTGTGCTTTAAACATAAATGACAATGTTGAAACCAATTTACTGTGAGCTTTTCTATGTAGTTTGGTTGTTTCAGTACTAATATATACATATTCATATACATTTAAAAGTCAGAAATACTTATTTTTTAAGGAATGCTTTTCTGGAACTAAGTATGCATATATTTTGAAACCTGTCCATAAACAACAGCAGTTAGAGAATGTTTCCTTTTGGTTGCAATCTCTTCTTTGAGGCTTTTTCTTTTTCTTTATTGTGCATAATAGAACTGAATTAAAATTTACTGCTTTAAGTAATTTCTTGAATTACAGGACTTGTGAAGAAAATAGACAATCTTCCCCCTCAATTTCTAATTTCAAGTTGTCAAGACAGTATTAGGTTTCTAGTTTTCAGTATTACCTTCCGATAGTATCTGGTTGATGCATGGTTATATGTTGAGGAGAATGAGAGAGAGAAACAAAGAGAGAAAGATCTTTTCCTCTGTATAGGGGTTCATGTTTCATGTACTGCAGTTTATATACTGAAGAAGTGTCATTTTTTATACCTTTTGTTTTTAACTTATTAACATGGTGACTTTATAGCCTAGGAAGAAATCAATGTATTATAAATATTTTTGTCTCAATTGTTAAAGTGAATATGCCACATAAATGGTGTGGTTTGTGACAGAAGTAGCATAGTGAAAGAATTTTGAGCAATCCTTAGTTCTGAGGATTTTAAATCTAAGTATACAAAATTATCGATTCAGGAGTTCTGATCAATAAAGATTCTCTTATCTAGTTGGGAAAACATTTTCTTTTGGATGAGATGGTACCAGATGCTTTCTCACCTTCATGTGTTTTGCTTGAGCTGTGAATTAAATTCCTTCTGGATGTAAGTATTGCTGATTTTTATGGCCTCTCTTTAAGTGCTTTGTGAAGTTATAGTCACACAAACTATCTTAATCATAATCTAATTAAATAGTAAGAAAACTGTGTTTGCATTTCAGAATTCGGTCTCCCATTCATCATAAATATAGCCAAATGTGTGTATTTTTGCACAGGCAAATATATGTGTGGATGTCTATATATGAAAACATGTAAAAATATGACATGCTTCACAGATTTGTTCCCAGAGTGAGCTCTCAAAAAATAAAGCAGCAGGATTCAAAACAAGCTTTTGATAAAAACTATGCATTCTAGTGGTTTTCTTGGCAATCCAATTAAATAAAAATCAACTGCAGATGTTTGTTACACTGGCTGGGCTAGCAATTTAATGCTAGATAATGTAAAAAATAGGCATGTAGAATTAGTTTTGTAAGATGATGATGTTTTATTGCTGGACATGAAGACTGTTCAGAAAGACAGAATTATTACTGCCCTGTTCATGTAATAATTCCTATAACAGTGGTTTGTAACAGTCTTTGAAATAAAGGTTGATTTTTTAGGAGAAACTTAAAAAAAGAAAAAATCTTATTATTTTGATTGGTGGAAAACAAAAAAATCCACCACCTAACTCCAAAACATTATTGCTTAAAAACAAAAGATATTGCAGAAATGAATATGAAAACCTAAACTTACAGATTTAAAGTTCAATTTTGCGATTGTACCAGGATGATTTTATGCAGTACTGAGCAGCAGACATCTGATGAATAATGTTAAATATGTACAATTATGCTTGTTTACTTTCTGAAGACCCACTTAGGTTAGTAGAATTAGAAAACAAATGTGGGTCTGTGCCTGATGTAGATGTGCTGACGTAATTTTCTACTATTTCATTATTCAGACATCAAATGATATAGCTTTGGCAACTTTGACCACAACTATGCTTGCATTTCTTATGTACAGTTCTGCAGTATTTCGTATTCATCCTAATTCTAAAGAATTTACCAAGATAAACTCATGTCATTTCTCTCATCTGGGAAAAACACATGCTTCTGAAATGTCAAGGACACACTAAATGGCATGTTCTTTGTTCGCCAGACATGCAGTGCACCAGGTGGTAAAGTCCTGGCTGAGTGGGTCAGGCCTTGCAGTCTCTGTGTAATCATTCTGATTATTGCTATTAGCCACAGTTCAGATGGTAACATAATCCATTCAAAAGATTAAAATTGCAGAAATACTGGCACCATCATCTATGTGTGCATAATAATAATTATATTACATTTGTTGTAACTGCATTCTGCTATTTGCCTTTCTTTATCTCATGTTCCGTGCTTTGTTTCATTTTTCCTAATATTTTTTTTACTCTTTGCACAGTTACAATTTAGCAGTATCTCTACTGTCAAATCTGAGGAAGAACTTTAGGACCTAGGTAAATAATAGGTCTTATTACTCTTTTAATAGGGTTTATGTATAGGCCTAAAGTGCTGATCCTTAAGTCTTTTATTCCCTGCTGATATCTATGGAGGTATCTAAATTTCACAAGTGTCAGTCTGTAAAATTGCTACTGGTGCATTGGACCGTAAACAGGCATCAGTGAAGAATTTGTCTGTTAATGCTCTTCATGACTAGATTTTCATATGGAGCATTGCTCTGGTATTTTGCCCATGGGGATTAATCTAATAATCATTCTATGATTATGGCCTGCCGAACATGTTCTTGTGCAGTAAGCTGGTGGATGTATGTATTCTGAATAGCAGTTTCTTTCTAAAAATTAAAAAGCATATTCTTAGAATTGTAGAATCAGAGAATATGCTGAGTTGGAAGGGACCCATCAGGATCATCAAGTCCAACTCCTGGCCCTGTGAAGGATGCTCCAAGAAGTACACCATGGATTATTTGAGCATTATCCAAATGCTTCTTGATATCAGACAGGCTTGATGCTGTGACCACTTCCACTTCCCTAGGTAGCCTGTTCCAGTGCTCAGCCACCCTCTAGGTGAAAAACCTTCTCCTCATATCCAGCCTAAACATCCCCTGACTCAGTTTCATGCCATTTCCTTGAGTCCTGCCACTAGAGTGAAGTACTTCCTAGAGTGAAGTACTTGCCCCTTTGCTTTGCCTTGTGAGGATGTTGGAGACTGCAAAGAGGTCTCCCCTCAGTCTTTTCTTCTTTGGGCTGAACAAACCAAGTGACCTCAGCTGCTCCTCATATGGCTTCCCCTTCAAACCATTCACCATCCTCATGGCTCTCTGTTGAATGATCTCTAATGGCTTAATGTCTTTTTTATATTGCAGTGCCCAAAACTGCACACAATATTCAAGGGGAGGCTGCACCAGTGCAGAGCAGAGAGGGACAATCCCCTCCCTTGACTGGCTGGAAATGCTTTGCCCAATGCCTCCCCTGGCACGGTTGGCCCTCCTGGCTGCCAGGGCACTGCTGACACATATTCTACTTGCGTTTGACCAGGACCCCCAGATCATTTTCCACAGTGCCGCTCTCCAACCTTTTGTTCCGCAGTCTGTCTGTACATCTGGGGTTGCCTCATCCCAGGTGCAGAATCTGGCACCTGGCCTTGTTAAGCTTCCTACAGTTGGTGACTGCCCATCTCTCTAATTTGTCAAGGTCTCTCTGCAGGGCCTCTTTGCTCTTGAAGGTCCTCCCAATTTAGTGTCATCGGCAAAGTTAGTATTCCTGTGAGTCCTGGGTCCAACTTTTTAATGAAGACACTGAAGAGAATTGGGCTGAGGATGGAGCCCTCTGGAACTCTCCTGCAACTGGACACCAACCTGATGTTACCCCATTCACTGTAACTCTTTGTGCTCAACCTCTGAGCTGGGTGCTCACCCACTGGGTAACACAATTATTCAGCTGAATGTTGGACATTATGTCCAGCAGGATACTGTGAGAGACAGTATCAAAAGCTTTACTGAAATCCAAAAAGATTAAATCTACTGGCTTTCTCAGATCAGTTGAGTGGGTTACCCTGTCACAGAAGAAAATCAGGTTTGACAAGCAGGACTTTTCCCTCATGAAGCCATGACCAATGACTTCAAGAGTAGAATCTTTTCCTGCCCTTGAAAATCAGGACAACATTCGCCAGCTTCCAGTCAGCTGGGACTTCGCTGGATTCTCAAGACCATTCAAAAATCATTGAGAGAGGTTTTGCATTGACATCAGCAGCTCTTTGAGGATTCTCGGACCAATCTCTTCAGGACCCATAGACTTGTAGGGATCCACCTGGAGCAGCAGATCCTGTGCAATTTCAGGGTTGGCTGGGAGTTGGTCATTCTCACAGTCATGGTCCTTTTTATTTTTTAAATAATGAAGATAACTAGAAAAGACCACAGGCTCTTATATTTGAGAAAAAATAGCATTCTCCATGTTAATCCAAAGGTCGAGGTCCAAGGTCCAAATGTCAAAGGTCCTTAAACCAGAGGAAAGGTTTAGTATCTAGGAGATGCACTGTCTCAAATTAACTCAAGTTCTAATTTTTTTTCCCCTTGTTTAACATGGTTGGCTACTTAGTTGCAGATCATATCTTCACTTTAATTATGTTTAAGAAGTATTTTTCAATGCTGAAATTAAAAACCTTGAAGTGCTCTTGCAAATTAATACAGCATGCATTTTGTTAATACCCTTTCCTTCTTCAATAACAAATAGGCAAGTTGTGGGCTTCTTTTAGCTTTAATTTCTGTGATGGCTTTGAGTTCTCATGACATCTGTGATTATTTTGGTATACCTTATACATGGAATTGTTTTCACTTTCTTCCCTGAATCAAAGCTCTGAAAGAAGCAAGCAGGATTTTTGACTAAGAAATGCAGCACAACTGAGTCCTCTGTACGTTTCTCAATTGCTCTATTTCTTCTGCCAGAAGAGGGAGAAAAATATGATCAAATAAAACACTTTGTAGCCTTTCCAGGCTGTGTAGAGATAAAGATTTAGATTAATTTTTCTGTATCTAAAATCAGATGCTTGTCCTGAAGTTTGTTGTGACCACAGAGAAATGTTATCTGCAGTACTGGAGACGATAAAAGTTCTGATTACACGAAACTAGTGCTAGCTGTATCTATGAAAGCTGCTGTCTAGCTGAAGATAAAGAGTTAGGAAAATTCAAAATTCTAGACTAGACTTTGGACATAGACATAAATTTCTTCTTGGATTTCCCATTTGCAGTTGGTTGTGGTCTGGTTTTTTGTTTTGTTTTTCTCTTCCCTTTTCTTTTGCACTTCATCCAAATACTTCTAATCTGAATACATTTTTTTTAACAGCAAATGTATTTTATCTATGCTGTGAAGATTCTTGTGATTTTGTTCTGATCATATTAACTCGTCTTCTACAAGAAAGCTGTCTTCTATTGACGGACAATAAACACATTAAACAGTATATTAAATTTGCTTTTTATAGTATAGTAGTATTATTAAAATTATGTATATTTTTAAAGTATTCATCAGTAGGTAAAAGAAATTGATTTTGAAATCTAATCTCCTTCGATTAAATTCAGCCAAAGGAAGAATGACATAAACTTGTATTTTTTACACCTTCTCAGTCTAATATCATATAATAATATAATCTTTCAAATTTAGGTCTGTCAAACTTAACGACAGCTCAGTTTTAGTCACCTGAAGTAATTCCGGAGTAACATGCTTCTTATTGCTTGTATAATTAAATAAATGACATAAAATTATCAAAATATAGATGTGTATCTTGTTTTGGAGAAGCCAGTGTTTTGTCATTAATACATTTACGTTTTGAGTTCACAAATCAGAGATTAACAATTTGACCCTGACTGTCACTAGCATTTGACAGGAATAAAATCAGGAGGTTTATCTGGAGCCAACACATCCAAGATTTTGTCTAGACTACAAGGTTTCCTAACTATGTATTCCACTATTAGACAAAATAGCATTAAAATCATAGCCAAAGTAGTTCGTTGTTCCCTTAGTTTAGACTTGCCGGCTTTGATTTTACGACATTATTTCTGTAGCAAAATTCTGTCCAAATATGATACATAAAGGTTTTATTTCTAGGTTTTAGCAAATCTCCTCATCTGTTCCCAGCCCTCACCTCTATGAAGAATCTTACTTGTAAACACCTGCCTTAAATGGCACAACTGTTAGCCTTGCATAGCAAGTTACAAGGGTTTGTCACTTGTATCACACACCTCTCCCTAAACAGTATGCAGTGTGTTATGTGTTTTGACACAGAGCCAGGTTCTGAGTTCCAGTGCCTTGCTACTTCAGTCTGGACCTGTTTCTCTGGAAATGCCCTGAAATGATAACAGCAAAAGTCTGAGCAGCTTGGGGGTGAAGGGATTAATTTTTAACAAACTTGAACTGTAAAATATAGGAAATATATGCTGTGGCAAATATGAACAGAAGGAGGGAAATTATGATGGGTTTTGGAAAAGCACAGAATGTGAAGAAATAACAGTGCTTTGAGGCACAGGTGAAAGTTAGTGCTGCCAGTTAAAGAAACAAAACTCTTTATACAGACCCTTTATACAGACACTGAGTTACCCCGTAATATCATAATGTAAATGCATGCTGTGGGTGGGCAGTGGAAAACAAACAATTACTGATGCCTTGGAGTAGTCAAAACATTTTTAAAGGAGATAATCTATGCTGATTTTTATGTACATTTATTTTTTTAAGTTAAAGAATCAAAAATGAATTTTGTATGCTAGAACTGTATAAGTAAATAAGTAGTCATATCGAAAGAAAAGGTGGTTGTGTTATTTTGAAATGGTGTTTTTGCTATCCTTTATTCAAATGAGTATATGAAGAGATGGGGAAAGCGTGAACAGTTCCAGAAAAAGATTTCAAAACTTGTATAAGTGATATTCCACCTCTGCAGTGGTATTCTCTCAAGTGCTTTCCATATTGCATGCAAAAATGAAGAAGAAGAGGGGCAACATTTCATCCTGTGGATGAGAAAGTAGTGCAAGAACAAGGGATTTGTTCTTCTAGAACAAAACAATTCTATTTAGAGGAATAGACTTCATCTGAACCTCAAAGGAAGGAAGCAGGTAACATATCAAATCAAGAGATTGTACTACGGTTTTAAACTCTCTGAGGCTGAGTTATATCTGAGGTTTTAAATTCAAGATTAAGGGAAGGAAGATAATTCTGAAAGAGCACACTTCAAAATGATGCAATCTCCTAGGTAATTTTTGTATCTCTAAAGAAAAGTAAAGTTAGAAAATTTTTATCAAATAGGAAATTTGAAAGGATAGAAAACAGTGGCACTATTATTAGATACAGTGAAGAAAAATGACATGGTTCTATAAAAATGATTTTTTTGTGTGTCTGTAAAACTCGTAGAAGCTCAAGAAAAACATTTGAGAGGATATGGATAATTGCGATTTTTTAGAAAGTGAAAGAAAGCTGACATGGGGAAACAGTGAGATAAAGACAGTCCTCTCAAAGACATCCTTCAAAAAGTTGAAGCTTTGCCCAAATGAGGAAAATATAAAACACAGAATATGAAAATGCAGTGAGTAAGACCAAAAAAGGGTAATAAAAACAAAGGTATAAAGATATAAAAATATGCTAGGAAACCTCCTCCAGATCATGAAGTCAGCTGGAGACTTTGGAAGAACATAAGTAGAATAAAAGGAATATTTAACAAAGGATTAATGCAGGAGATCTTGCAAAGTCTCTTATGATAGGTGTTTTCCTGTAAGAGACATCAAAACCTGTCCCAGATTTAGATAATAGTGGAAGAGCTTATTAAATAAACAGGTGAAGTGCACAAGCGTCGACAGAACTCTTCTAAAGGAACCCAGGAATTAAATGCTAACTCTGAAATGTGAGCTTTCCAGGAGGCAGAGCATTGGGCTGGTCTATATGCTAAAAATGGTTTGGAAAGAAAAAAAGTTTGATGATAATAAGCTATTCATGGTATTAAAGACAACTATGTAAAATCGCAAAACTGCAGAATATGATAAAATAGCAAATGAAATATAATATGAAATTTGAAGTGATGTAGTCAATGGGAGCAGGGCAAGCTATAACTTGCACAATGGGCTCAGAATAAATGTTGCTGTGTAGAATGGGTCTTTAGGCAAAAGTAAACAGTTGTATGAATATGTTAGCTTGATGCTCGGATGTCAAGGAGAAATCTGAAATGTTAGGAAGCATGTGGAAAACAGCAGATGATGAAGCAGAGACTGTTATTATACTGGTACATATGTACCAGGACCACCTGCATGTTGAGCTCTGTGGGAGGTCCTGGTCAGACATAGTGAAGAGCACCCATTTTTGTTAAATAAATGTAGTATCCATTGAGTGCTAGGAGGATAGGCACATGCTGGAGGACTTGCAGAGTATTACAGCTATTTTAAGTCAGTTCCTCCATTAAATAGGAAGTATTCTTAGAACAGTCATTACCCAACAGGCAGAAACCTGGGGCTAGCAGTGCCTGACCTCAAGAGTGCTGCTGTGTGGATACACACAGTGTTCTCTTGCATGTATAACAAAGAGTTTGTGAGAGAAGGTGGCCTCTCTGATAGGGAGGGATAGAGCAGGTTTAGAAGAGTGATAGGGATGATTCAGGATGAGAAAGCAGTTGATTGACCATGACAGTTTAAGCTATGAAAGACACAACTGAGGGAGATGTCCTTCCTCAGTGTTCCTGGTATATTGTCGGTGTAGTCCTTTCTGTAAGATGTCCCTGCTCCAGTGCAGATTTCCAATGAGCTTCAGTTCCCTCAGAGGGGCACACTTTGGGGCAAGTGCCTTTTTTCTCCAGCTGCACCTTCAACAGCAGCACCTCCAGCCACACTTGCAGTGGTGCTCTGACCATCTCTGACTGGCTGAGCCCTGGGTCCTGAAGGGTTGATGGCCACAGCTATAGAACTGCTGGAGCTGTCTTTGGCTGGCTTGGCCACCTCCTATGCAAGACAAATCTGCTGCTGCTGCTCTGGCTCCTTAAACCCTACTCTTTCCACCAACAGGTGACATTAAAAATGTTGGTGAGTGGTGATGGTGTGGAGTAGTGAGTAGGGACCGGGAACTGCAATGGCCTTGACTATTTGATTCACAGGGTAGTTCCCAGTCTAGTTTGGAGCCAGCCCACCGGTGCCCTGCCAGGCAGCTGTGCTAGATTGGGAGCCAGGGCTGGCAGGCTATTTTCCCCCCTGTGCTTAGTTATGCACTGCCATACTTATTTTGAGGTTAACTTGAGTGTTTTTGATACAAGCTGGCAGGCCTTGGCAGCAGACAATTCTCCCAGGTACGTTTGGTTCAATTTTTCAGGCCAGACATAGACTGATGCAACCCATCAAAAATGTGTGTTTCACTTCAGAATGCAAAGGACTTCCTTGACAATGAAAGATGACATTCTTTTCGTTAAAACATTATTTAAGTAGGGGTTGGCATTACATTATCAAAAGTGTTGATGGATGATATCACTTATTTCCCATCTGTCAGAAGAGGCAGAGCACTAGAGAAAAAGTACTTTGTGATTTACTTGCTCTGATATTTTCTATCTCCATTTAATCTGTTTTCAGCAAAAGAAAATATTGAAGAAAAAAAAGAAGGTTCTGCTGTTACTTGATTGTAAAGTAAAATTCTTCTGTGTGTTAAAAAGCATGCACTTTTCCTCTCTTAGTCCCGCTTGGTAGTTAGCTGTGATGGCAGGGCTTCATGTACTTTGGTGAAAGCCTGTCTTGTTTAGTTCAGTCTTGATTCAATCCTTAGGACTGAATCAGACCAAGCCCCTGGCTGTGAGTCCTCAGTGCTAACACATAGAATTGACGAATAAAATCATCTGTTGGCTTATAAATGAAGTTATCAAATATAGAGTCATAAGAAAAATACATTTAGTGGAAATACTCTTACACAAAATTGCTTTTTCATACCCCCTCCCCAGATTCAATGCCTAGCTAATTTCCTCAGCTTTCATGTCGCTCTCTATCTGCTCTAAAGCATTCTTCTGGGATAAGTGCTGGACACTTACTCTGGGATGAATGGAAGTTACTGAAAAAAAAAAGAAAAAGAAAAAAAATACACTTAGTAAATGTAAGTTTCGCTCTAGAGGTCATGCTGTATTCTCCTAAAACCACACTCCCTCTCTCCAGAAAACACAACAAGGCTTTATGATTTTTTCCAAAGAAAGAAACAGATAATCTAGCAATATGGATATCTTTGCATTTCTCAGTGCTTTATAACCTGCTGCAGTAATTTTACTCCATTTTTTTTTATTAAAAACCCAGAGTCCTGCTGGCCAGTATTCATTATCTAATACATAGCTGTCATTAATGAGATTTCTAGTAACAAGTTGTCCAAGTTGTCTGGCATTGATACTTGCATTGCATCAATACAGCAGTACGCCATCTCAGAAACTTCTGAAAATAGAAGTCGTCTTTTTCTTGTGTAAACTGTGAAATTTTCCCAAAAAGCTGTCCTCATAACCTGCATTTCATGCTTTTCAATTGTTGGAGAAAGTATATAGAAAAGTAATTCTCCAATGTTGCTTAATTTTGTTCAATGATGTCTTGGGAATTTACACTCCAGCCCAAAAAAGGGTACAGTACTTAACAATCAAGGGTTGAGAGTAAAAATATTCAGCATTACTGTTAAAGTAAATAATGGTAAATACTGTTTCACTTTGAAAAAATGAAAAATGGTTCTGAAAGTGTGATTAGAGTTCATGTCTATTCTGCTGAATTGAAATGTTTATGTTACCTGTTACCTGTTCCCATTTTCTCCACTGGAGAGATTGTTTACATATGCCAACAGGAGAGGTTATTGTAGAACAGGAAACTGATAAAAAAAAGCACTAAAATACAAAACGCTTATTTAATTCAGTCTAGTTGGTGTGTTTAAATGCTATTTTTATGTACTCTTCAGAGATGTTAATATTATATATAGTACATTTCTCCAGGTAACTTACTTATAGTTTTGAAACATTGGCTTTTATAGTAGTGTTCTTAATTTTTGTGAATATAAGGAAAGTAGAAATGATACAAGTAAGATTTCTCTCACCTTTTTTTTGTTAACTGATATAACATTGACTTTTTTGGATATGACATACAAGGTTTTGTTTACTCTGAATTTAGCCAAGTGTAAAAAATGTGGAATGTTCACACTCATGCTACTTACGGTTTTTCATAATCAGTGTAAATACATATATACAGAGACACTATTTACTTTCTGAGTCATATTTTGACATTCTCCATAGGTTTCACTGTTCTAAAATGAATCAATATAAAATAAATAAATTTTCAGCATCAGTTTCTGGATATTTGGAGAGTCAGTATGGTTTCATCAAAGAGAAACCAACCTGATTGCCTTGTGTTTTGGAACAATTGGCTGGATAGACAAGAGGAGAAGAGTGGATATTGTCTAACTGAACTTTAGCAAGGCTCTTAACAGTGTCTCTCACAACATTCCTCATAGATAAACTCAGAAAACTTAGACTGTATGAGTAAGATGGATTGAGAACTGGCTGAATGGCAGATTCCAGAGGGTTGTAATCGGTTGTACAGGGTCTAGTTGGAAGCCTCTCACTAGTGGTGTCCCCCAGGGTTTGATACTGGTTCCAGTATTAACTTATTCATCAGTGATTTTGATGAAGGAACAGATGCCTCCTCAGCAAGTTTATTCAAAGGTGGGAGGAGTGGCCAATACCCCAGAGGGCTGTGCAGCCCTTCAGAAGGACCTCAACAGGTTGGAGAGATGGGCAGACAAGAACTGTCTGAATTTCCAGAAGGGCAAGTGCAGGTCCTGCACCTTGGGAGGAATAACCCCAGGCACCAGCACAGGCTGGGGGCTGACCGTGTAGGAAGCAGCTCTGTGCAGAAGGATCTATGGGTCTTGGTGGACAACAAGTTGTCCATGAGCCAGCAGTGTGTCCTTGTGGCCAAGGCCAGTGGTATCCTGGGGTGCAGTAGGAAGAGCATTGCCAGCAGGTCAAGGGAGGTGATCCTGCTCTTCTACTTAGCCCTGGTGAGGCCTCATTGGGAGTGCTGTGTCCAGTTCAGGGCTCCTCGGGATAAGAGAGACATGGACTTCTTGGAGTGGGTCTAGCAGAGAGCTGTGTGAAAATGATTAAAGAACAGGAGCATCTCTCTTACAAGGAAATGCTGAAGGACCTGGACCTGTTTAGTCCGGAGAAGGCCGAAAGGAGATCTCATCTATGTATGCAAGTATCTGAAGGGAAGGTGTCCAGAGGATAGAGTCAGGCTCTTCTTCGGGGTACTGAGCAATAAGATGAGAGGCAACAGGCAGAAATTGGTGCACAGAAAGTTCCACCTGAACATGAGGAAGAAATTCTTTACTGTGCAAGTATTCTGTGTGATTCTATAATTTGACATGAACATTACCTTGCATTTTATTGTTTAAATTGTTTTGTTTCTGTTCTGAAGAAATCCATTGTTTTGAAAAATGCCTACAATGAGAAGCAAATTATAAAGAAAACGTATCATAAATGTATCATAACTAATTAAAGGAGATAAAAGCTAATCTAACTAGGTAAGTTTGACTGATTTCTAGGTTATGTTTTACAAGACAAATATGTTAAGCAAATAAAAGACCAGCAGCATGATAATAGGAATATATTTGGCTTTGAATATTCAGGTGCTTATTTGCACAGTTCTCTCTTAATAATAGATTTCTCATGTTTCTGTTATATCCTATCTGTACAACCTGCTTTTTCCTACTCAATTATAACTAAGAAAATGCAGTGTCTTGTTTAGCATAGGAGGGAGGAAAAAATTGAGCATGTACTCTGGATGCTTTTGCCTTTCTTTCACATCTGTTTCAATTGTCTGGATCTTTCACAGGCTATTGCTTTTGAAAATTTCTTCAGTGCAGGTTAACAGATTCATTGGAGTGTCTTTGGTCTTTTGTTTTGGCTTTTTTTTTTTTTTTTTTATACTTTTGTGCTGGGGAAGCAACTCTGACTGAAATTAAACAAGCCAACATTAAAGTGTTCCAGAAGTGGTTCTGGACACTGGATGACTCATACACTGCAGACATAAGCTCAGGCCTTTTTATCCTCGGTTATTGTAAAGGGAGCATGCTTTACTTGCCTCTGAGATTCAAGTCAGTAAACAACACGGGTTTTTTTTGAGCAGTGGCAGTTATCTTACAGCAGATCAGAGAGACAGAAGATCATTTCAGAGCTCTCTAATCCTGTATGATGATGTGTTTTTTCCCCATATCTATTTAACTGAAAGAAATTTGGCTACCTTATCAGCCCAGAACTGCTTAGAAATAGAGATATGTTGCAGATAAACAATATGAGTTCTTCATCTCACTCATGTAAATGGATGTTGGGTAGCAACAGGGAGTAAGCTGCATCTCAAGTCCTTGTTGCACTTTTTACAGAAAAATTTTAGGCAGTGACTAGCAACATAAATCATTGTTGGATATCTTTCTAAATCATGAATATTTCCAAATGATTAACTATAACATTTGTGTAGTTGTCAATCAGAAAGGAGGAGAAAACCCTTAAGTCTAGTTCCATATTTTATTAAACACAGCTCTGATGCAGACACAGGTGACCTTAGAGTCAGATTTAGTGAAATAAAAGGTAGTATCATGAGCTTGCTAGCTGCCAGCAGTCTGCTCCCTAAAATCACTTTATTCTACATTCATATATTGAAAACCGTTTAATCAGGTTTTAGATAACTATCTAAGATAAGCAGACTTAAACTACTTATGTAATGGTTAGCAAGCACAATATATAGGCATACAGAATGTTAGCTCCTGATGAAGACAATGTCTTCACCTTAGTTTCTGTTTCCTAAATTCCTGGTAGAGGGTGGATGAACAGCTGTTGCACACAAGCATTAAACTCTCCAGGCTATTCATGGTCAAGTCATAAATTTTTAAACAGCATAAGAGCTTCCCAGCTAGTTCAATGTATACCTGTACAAATTTTAGGGAATATTTTTGAAAACAAAATACAATTAAAGAAATGTAAGGCTATCTAACAAGCAGGAAGAGTGCAAGTCCATCAAATTGGGCAGTAACTACTATTTTGCAGTGTTCTGTTTAAAGCTCTGTTTAAAGAAAATATGCTTCTTCTGTAAGTAGACAGACACGCATACAAAAACCCAAACAAATAAACAACAATAATATCCTAGATGTTACAGGAACTTAAATCTTGTGATTCACCCTGGAATCTTCTCAAGCAGTCTGTTAAAATTTTTTGCTGTTTTTAATTTCTTCTCTTACAATATCTCTATAGTATTTTTTCGAAACTTCTTAGTACCTGAAGTGATTGCTTCAGTATTTTGTATGAGTGTGCCACTTTGTTCAATATACATTCACACCATGAAAACATCTTGAAATATAGTGAAAACATAGACCTAGGAACAGAAAATATATGACAAGTTATTTCTATTTATTTTATCATCTCTTAATCTCCTGTTAAATGAAATGAAAAAAACGTTTTGTAATTGATCAACCAGCTCAGTAGAAATATTTACGTTTTAATTGTTCCCTGTAATTTAAATGCTAAGCAATATCTGAAAAATTTTCAGTTTGAAGTCACTAGCTTTTTTTTTAGTCTTTGTTGTGTTTACATCTTATATATAAATAATTATTATTAAGGCTTAATGACTAAGATGATGAAATAAAAGTGTATATATATATTGTTCTGTAGTCCAACATGAGTAACTTCAGTTTGCACATTTTCTTTGGCTAACATTTTGGTCATATCCATCATGTTCAACAGGAATAAAATCCATGGTGCTTTAATAAAAACTTGGAAAACTTGAAAGGCCTGGAAGAAGGGCATCTGTCTGTATGACTCATGTGCCTGTTATAATAAACTACACTAATCTGGCTCCTGGAAGTACCTCTGGGCTAGTTCAATGAGGTCTCTTCTTTTGACGTCATGTGAAAATTCTAGGTATTACATCCACAGAAAAATAGTGATCAGGGAATGTTCTTCTTGACAAGAAATTTTCTCTTCAAACTTCATCCTTGTAGTGAATAGCCTTATTTTTTCTCTTGTATTCTAAGATTTTAAGAGCTCTACTATCCTGCTTTCTGGTTGTGATATGCTCATGTATTACAGATATTCATAGAAACATGACTGAAAGTGTTCAAGACAGAAAGTCACAGAAGATGTGAAAGAAATATTTGACCCCCATTTAATGTGCTACTACTGCTTTCCTGAGTTAAAACCATAAATTTGTACCTTGATTTCATACATAGATATTTCAGGCGACTCTGTGAATTTTGCCTAAATGCATTAACTAGTTTAATGAGCTAAGTGTATTCCTCTCTTGCATGTATATAAAGTACTGTTGAAATGGATAGAGCAATGATGTATTTACTTTTGAACCTGTTTCATCTTGTAGCTATTTTAAATTGGAGAAGTAATATTAAGATACTCTTGTGGATACTGTTTTCCATGTAGACCTGACAAGATTTGTCACTGAAAATTCATTTTTTTCTTTCCACAAATCATGGCTTTTGTGGAAAAGGTAAGGATGCTTATACATATGCTTATATATAAAAGCATATGGCTTTTATGTATACTTCTATATATTCAAATATGGTAGTGATAGTATATGAATAATTTAGAATAAGATATTTTTCTATGAAAGCAAATTCTCTTAATGAAAGCCTCTTGTAGAGGATCACTATAACAATATCTCAGAAATTGAATAGGATCATGTAGCTTTTTTTCAATGTAATCTCCGCTACTCATCCTCTGTGAACTCCCAAATCTACTTTTGTGATTCTTAGATTTTTCACACAAAGACTTTTTTCCATGCAAAAACAATACATACATTGGTTTTGCTTTTTTTCAATGGATTCCATAGAATGCTGGAATAAGATCTTTCTCTTTCCACACATCCCTTTAGACATTCTGTTAGTCCCAACACTTTTTCTATCTAGTTCTCAAAGCATGGATATGATGTATTTCTGTCATTGGTGTCCATGACTGGTGTACCCTGGGTTGGCAAATCTATACTGGTAGTCAGGATAGGTGTTGATGGCAATAAAGGAAGTTGAACTATGGCTCTTGGAGCTGAGGATTCCTCTCCCTCCCCAGTCGTTGCTTTCATTGAATGTAGGTTGATGGTAACTTCCTGGGCAGCTGGCCAGACTATCATTCTGCATGGAAGGGCAACAAACCAACAGTCTCTGAGTCAGTGAACTCCACTCTACTCAAATCAGTCTCCCCTTCCACCAGGCTTCATCTGTGATGTTTCTGATGGCTGCTTCATCTCGCAAGTCAAATTGTTTATGGGGCCACCAATACAAGAGTAATTTGCACTGGCTGATGCATATTGTCAATTACAATGTGAAGCTGTACATAAACCTGACAGCACTAGCCACATGAGCTCTCAGGCTAGGCCCAGCTATGTACCCATGGGCACAGATGGTGGTAACGGTACAAGGTCAGTGCCAGAATTTGTTTCACCTTTGTAAGTAACTATTGAGAAGTTGGTGAAGCCAATCAATAGGGAGGAAATAATCACATCTCCATCTCACTGGGGCAGAGACTGACATAGTTACCTTGAAAGAAATCCAGCAAGACCATAAGGAGGCATAGTCCTTGCACCTCTATTTGCAAATTAGTTCCTCTATTTAGTTGTTGTAAAACTAACAAGAATAATTTTTTTTATATGATATCTAAATAGGAAAAATTAGCTGCTTCCTCAACACTTGGATTTGATTCTCTATTACTGAATGTTGCTTATAAATAATTAAATACATGAGTAATCAATACATATTTATTTTTTATCTGAAAGAAGTACCAATATTTTACAAAACAAATAGAAAAATCAAGTAATGTGCTAAAGAGTTGCTCATGCAGTGATATGTGTGGTTTTCTTAGGAAGGAAAACTAGACTTTTACATTTGTTCCAGGTCCTTATTTTCTCCTGTAGAGGTAGGAAACTACACCTGTACATGTACATGATTCTTAATATTGTACTGAGATTTAAGGATTAATTTTCCTTTTTGGCAGAGGTGGGCTTTGATATTCTCAAAAACCTTAGTAATTTAAAACCAGTTTGTTATGCTAGTAAGGCCATGCAAGTGTGGATGATGTCTTACCTTTTGTATCCATGTGAGTTGCATCAGTGATGTGCCTACCCATGAAAGAAATAAACCATATCTGTAATTTTGCTGTGTGATTGATTCTGTATTAGGAGATTTTACTATAGCATCTTTGTTGATTAGAAATTGCACTTTACCTCATCTCTGGCTGACAGAGATAAGGAAAAAAATGTGTGCAGGGACTACCGGGCTCAAATAAGAACACAAATCTTGGAGCTGCTTGATCTCAGAGCATATGAATTTCCCTTTACTCTTTCATGGTTTTGTCTATGCACTTAGCCAGAAGCTGATGAATGCTGCTTTTCAAAGGTGCAATGCCATGCCATCATCAGTAGTTAGAGAGTTTCCCTTAGTTACTGTCATAATACAAAGACCAGTTTGTCATACTCTGACAACTATATGAAAGTATCCCACTACTGGTTTAAACATCCTTAGGAACACGGATTTGAAAATTACCATAGCTAATCTTCTTCCTCTAATTTAGCATATATCCTGGTCTGAATATCATATAAATTAACAGATTCCCTCAGATTGAGAAAGCGGATAAAAATATTGAATAAGCTTATTTCATTATTGCAAGCAATACTGCCAATATCTTGTTAACTGTGGCAAAAAACTCTGCCTCAGAAGCCTGTAATCTTTTGTAATGGTTTTGAGCTAGTATGCAGTTGTTATTGACAGGAAAACATGAACTATTCATAGTATGCTTGCTGTGTGGTTTAGAGTAACATCTACTCTAGTGGATCTTAGAATGTTTGCAGCTTTTATAAACTCATGAAGTGTCTTATGCCTGAATGTTGTACAACTTGAGAGGCCTTCATGCTAATGATATAAATTAATTTCCTTTCAGTATCTCAGCTGATATTTGGCTGAACCAGGGATAAAAACTCTCCTTTGAAACTTGTAAAACACTCCTGATTTTGTCATAGAGTCAACATGAGCAAGAATACCTGTAATCTACGTGGGAAGAGCAGAAGTGTAAGTACGTTTTCTTTTTCTTGCGTATGTTTTTTATTATCACTGTTCTTCCATACTACTTTTGTGTTGTATTAGCCTTTCAAATGCCACTTTCTGAGAAGAATAGAAACTACGATAAAATACCTGTTAGTTGTATCCTATTCTTGCATCTGTAGCCTAAATAAATATGTATGTGTGTGACTTGGACACATGAAAATAACATTACTGGATAGTAGTATGGTTTGGAGTGATCTTTTTTTAAATTGAGACGTTCATTTTTTGCAGTGTGTTTTATGAAAAGTTTTTAAAAATTAGTATTTTCTGGAGAATTCCTAGAAAGGTAAGCTTATATAATAATGTACTCAGTTGTAAATGTATGCCACTGCATTTGTGTTGGTGCCAGGGACTGAATCTGATTTCGTAACACATTATTGAAATTTTGACTCTGAAACGTTCCAAGAGATCAACGAGAAAATTAGCTAATTATACATGCGTAGATTTGGATAAGGCTTAATTTTGTTAGTTTTCTGGTCTTTGTTGTGGTTTTTTGTCCTATGTATGTATGTATGTATGTCTCTCTGTATCCAACAGTACTACTGAAACAGAGAGGCTTGGATGTTGCTATAGCCTTTTCTATCTTCCAGATGCTCATGTAACATGTTAATGTGTGGTATTATATATGAATGACTCTGTCTTACAGGTACAGACAAGAAGTAAATGTTTCTTTCTAATATGCTAATGCTATGTTTAAACTGCTGAGTATGACTTTTCTCCTAATAGACAAGGAAACTTTATTTAAGTTGTAATAGGAAAGAAAAGTTCTAATGTGCATCTATAAGGTCACTGCATCTACCAGAACAGAGGATAAAGTTATAGTTCCTTGTTTTGTGAGAGGCTCCCAGCTTGTATGTAAACAGAATTTTCTTGAGAAATATTCCAAGTCACTCTGGATCCAGTTTTTTATTTTCCCATGAGTATCTTTCACTTTATCCTGTAATGAAATTGGGACTGCTGTTTCTGCTTTTTTGCTAATGTCCATGTGTGTCTGCTTCCTTCTGCCCTTTGTTGCCTTAGTTTTTTAGTCCAATAGGCTTGGTTGTTGGACTAAGAGGTTCATCTCATTTGACTTTATTCAGACCTGCTCAAGTTCCTCCCTGTCCTCTCAGGTGCGGGAGTGGCAGTTCAGACATCTCTGACCAAGCGCAATGTAGAGCTTCCCAAATGTGGCAGGCTGTACCTGCTTGAGCTCCTAACTATTGGGAGCTTTCTTTGGTTTATTCTTAAGAATTTCTTTTTAAAAAAGAGATCTCTCTCTGTAGACAACTTTTTTCCCTGTAATTTTACTGCATGTGCTATCAGCATATGTATGTACAGCTGCAGGGGGAAAGGGAAGGGACTAAAGTATGCTAAATTCATCATGGTGACATGGTTTGATATGTGAATAAAATGAACAACCTGATATGTCTCAACAAACTGAAGATAGGTATTCAGACCGCTTAATAAAGCTTCACTGTTGCTATTGTCTGGCACGCCGGGAATTAAAGAATGCATGAGGCCATCCATAAAATTTTTAAAAGACGTCAAAGCACATATAAAATTTTAATATTTGTTGTTCTAATGGGATTTGATCAAATTTGGAGGAAAGACCACTATTGTTTCAGTCTAAGTTAACTGAATACATTTTTATCAATTATATTAATCTGTATTAATTCAAAGGGTCTTTATATTAATAAAGCATCAAGAAAATATTTTCTAAATTTAAATTCTAAAAGCTTAGTAAACACATTGAACATTTCAGACCCTGAATGAGATATTTTTAACATTCAAAATAAACTTCCTTATTTTAGTGTTAAATCCTAGCATATCTTGCTATGTCAACTTTATAATAATTGCTTGCACCTATTTTTCTTTAAACTGGGTACATAAAATAGTTCCTACTGTTTGTTTGGTCGTTGTTTTGAAATCGCAAAATATGTAATCCTGGGAGAATTATTTTAAACCATATGGAGTCATGCTGTTTAAATAATTCTTTGATTACTGCTTGTGGGGGGAGAATGAAACTATTTGAAAAGTGACTTTGGAAAAGTCTCATTAGACTTGTTGAGTATAGGTAAAGATTTCATATCACACATCAAATCTTCCATTGCTCTACGTGCCTGTCAATTTGAATTTTCATTGCCAATGGTATCCATGGTCTGCCAGACCAGTCATTTCATCCAAAGAACACCTCATGAATAAGTCAAAGTGTCATAATTTGAACTGAATAACCTTAAAAAGAAAGTATACAGCTTTCATTTTTATTTCAGGGGATGTTGTCACGGAGCTTTTGAAGAGGTTTTTGTGTTTCTAGGAAGCATGGCTATCAAAATTTTGGTTCAGTGGTTTCAGACATCAGTGAGCACGATTTACCTAATATAGAAGATGAACTTGCAGATATGCGTAATCATTTAGGTATTTTCACCAAATATAGAAGTTGTGCATCGTGAAATAGCTGAATCTTAGTTTAACAGTGTAGCATAATAGAAACTACAGATAGAAAAGACATTAACATTTCCATTTTTTCTGACAATGTAATATGTCTAATACTGTTAAAATAATTTGCAAGTGATGTTGTAATTAAAAATATGTTGTTAATATTTTAATATTTATTTTTGTACTTCTTCCAGTAGACTTTTATTCCACTGCTTGAACTTCATGTCCTCAGGCAGAAAATATGCCTAAACCTGGTAGTCCTACATTCTCTCTGTCTGGTTTGCACCGTATTGCTATTCATTCTTCTGTTGCTAACCTGTGGAGTTGCATACCTATGTATGGTAGGCAAATCATGTGAATGCAAAGCAGAGAGGGAGCACCCATAGAGATGAAGTGCAAGGGAAGCGAGAGCTATTTGCAAACAGCTGACTCACTATGTTTTCATCCAGAGTTCTTAAGGCTGGATTGTCATAACCTTTGCTTATGGTGTGGGTGAATGAAGAGGAAGTTAAAGACTTCCTTTATTCCGATGCTCATTTCTGCTTAGATTATGAGTCATAAAGAAGACATGAGCCAAGAGCTCTTTGTCTGCCACTCTTCCTGTAAGCAAATAGTGAGGGAGAGAGAATGTCATCCTGTCTACCCCAGGCAAATGCAGTACACTCCTCTGCTCACCAGGTAGAATAGCTATTTGGCAACAGGATAGAAAAAAAAGTAGAGTGATGTAGTTCCCCGTTAAGAGTGTGAAGGAATTGCAAAAAAGTTCAATTCCAGGCCCTTTTTTGTCACAGTGCACTTCTGTCAGACAGTAATCCTTGCTTTAGGTCAATAGTTCTAAGTATCCAATTTGTCAATAGAAATGGGAGAAGCTTGCACTGTTCCAGAAGCATTTTTCATAATAAATTTGCATTATTTACAAATAAATTGATTTTTTTCTCATCGTCAGTGGTTAGGTTCATTTGTTATCTGATACGTGGATACTTAGAGGAAGATTGCTTGGACTAACCATTCCGAATTAATGGGAAGCAATTAAATTACGTATTCTTTGCCTTCTTCCACTGCTCCATCTGTAATACAGTCTTTGCAAAGGAAACAAGAGATAGAAAAGGCAAAGGTGGGACATTGTTGAAGGGCAGATTGAAATTCATGCAGTGGTGTTATTTTTCCCTTAATGTCAGTTGCTGTAGTTGACTGACAGAATGGAAATTTTAAGCAGCATGTTTCCTTATGTAAAGCAGCAGCTGATACACGGAGAATGACTGGAGAGAGAGTAAGTAATGCCTGGAGCAACTTTCACCCTTCCTGCATATTTTCTAACATTTCCTTCTACAGGGGTTAGTAATCAATGTCTATGGTGAGAGTCCAGTCCGAGAAATAAGAGATGAACTTGGACCCTAATGAATTAGGTTTTTTGTATTAATTTACAGTATTCACCTGTGTACGTTTGATAATCCCCTTTTAGTCGTGAGATTATTTTTGGAGAGTGAGAAAGGGTCCTATAGCAGGATTATAATGGTTTATTTCTGACAAGGAAATTGCACAAGTTTCTTTCCTCCCACTCATTTTGGATTTTTTCATTTCTGTCTTCCTCCCTCTCCAGTCTTTCATGGATGTTCTGACTAATGTTTCCAGCCATGCTGATCAGGCCTTAAAGTCTGTTCTCCATATTTTCTTCCTTCTGTCTCTGATATTTCTGACATTAATACACATGCTTTTTTCATAAATCTCTTTTTTTTCCCTTGACTCATCTCCTGGTTCAGCTCCTGTGTACCTTCTTAATTAACTTGCAGCCTTTTTGAAGCAAGTCTTGCCTCCTTATCTAAGGCTTGGGCAGTACTTAGGATTTTGTGACATAACTGAACCATTCTGGAACATGAAAACATGCCCACCTATGTGTTAACAGATGTAACAATCCTAAACTAACACAATGTCATCCACAATTATGAAGATTTAAAAAGTAATCTGCAATGTGAGTCAATAACGCTTATTTAGTCCAATTAAATAAACAGAAAAATTCTCTTGATGGTTTGAGTGGATCATACAGAGAATTTTATAGCTCAGCTACAGTAGCAAAGCCTTGAACTATATCTGAGTCTCTATTTTTGGAGTTCTTGCACATTTGTGTCGTTGTCATCCTCTGTCCCAGTTCTTCCCATCAGCAAGAATAATTGTCTACCTGGAGCTTTTATCTTCCTAGCAATACAGATCACACTTATACTTCTGAATCTTTCCACCCAGTGCTGGCTTTCAGGCTGTCTTGAAGAGGCACAGTAGATCATTCAAGCCCTCTTTCCTGGTAAGGACTGGGAGGTGCCAGCCATTTGTATCAGAATTACAGGTACTTAGATGTTTTACTGAGAATAATTACCCCAAAACAGTTCTTGTTCTCTGAAATCAGCTCTAGCCCTCTTGTTATTGCTGTTTGATGGAAGCTACTCTCATCTTTGCAATAATTTACTACAGTGGTGAAAATAAAATTAAATGACCCTGAAAATCCCACTCTATGAGAAAATATGCTTAACTCAGAAAGTGTAATCAAATTAAATAGATGTGAAAACGTTAGGGAAGGGAAAAATGGATAGATAACTGAGTCCTGGAGTAGACAAATTAGGAATAAAGACAACAAAGTTCAGGACTTTACACATTGGAGTTCACACGGAAGAGAGCTGATGGCCAGGGAGGAGTAGAGGAAAGGCATGAAAGTGTTGGATAATGCAATTAAAGCAGAGCTGTATTAAAGATTAACAAAGTCTCTCTACTTTTCTTTCCCACTTATTACAGTATATTTCTAGTCTGTGACTGAGTTTCTACACATTGTTTTCTGTTCTTTAAATATGAAAGTCTTTCAGTCTCCTCCATTTGCAATCACTGCACCTTTTGATTCCCTCTTTCAGACCAAATTTTGAAATGGTGCCTGGGAGAAGGCTGAGTGATGTTGACAGGGTGAGGAGCACGTGAGGGGAATGAGCATGTGACTGATGCACACTATATATGGAAGGAAATGCCATATCATGTAACTACTTTTTAAATGTAAATTCCTTTCCTATCTGTCTCTCACTTGTCATTTTAAATTGCAGGAAGTTACAGTTAATACCTCTGCATCTGTCAGAGTGCAATGGATGGAAAAACTGGTTCTCCAGTGTGATGAGGTTCTCAATGTATTTTCAGTATAAATATTAAATATTTTTAAAAGAAATATGCAAATGTCAGGACTTTGGAAGTCTGATAGATGTAGCGTACTAAAGAGTGGTATGTAGCAGTTAGAGGGAGAATGTTTGTAGGGAAACAAATACTGTAGTAAGGGCAGAACAATTTGCTAGATATTTTTGTTGAAAATGGAAATACAAGTTATTATGGAAAAACACAGACAATCCCGTGGCAAGGATTACTGTTCTTTGGCTACTGACAGCAACAGAAGACATGAAGAATTTGAAATAAAAGGCGAGTAACAGTGGAGTACTATTAAAGTTAGAGTAGTTTGATAAAAGTAGTTATGGCTAGGCTTCGCAAGCGAAGATTTGGGGAGGGCTCTACCCACGATTGTTACAAGCGCGCTGGTGGCTAAAAAGGCCAATTCGAGACAGGCACATCTGGTTGCAAAAGACACAGCAGAAAGACTCCTTAGATGGTATATTCTGCAAGACACAATTCTTTCTTCATTGTCTTTTCTCCTCAAGAGTGATCCTGCGTGCGTTCTCAAAGGAAGCAGCAGCGTTACAGATGGTGTGTCTCCAGACCTCCCGATTGGAGGCCAGAGTAGACCAGTTATGGTGATCAATATGGCCAAGGCTGAGATGTTGTTTCAGGGAGTCCTTGTATTTTCTCTTCAGGGCTCCTCTCTTGCGGCAGCCAATGGCAAGTTCGCCATAAAGCAAGATCTTAGGGAGGCGGTGGTCCTTCATCCTTGAGACGTGCCCTGCCCAGTGTAGCTGTGTTCTCAGCAACATGGCCTCAATACTTGTGACTGCTGCCTGTTCTAGAACAGACGTATTAGTCACATAATCTGACCAGTGGATGTTTAGGATTGTACGGAGGCAGTGTTGATGGAAGCGTTCTAGGAGATGCAGGTGGTGGCGGTAGATGACCCATGATTTGGATCCATATAAGAGAGTAGACAGCACTATGGCTCTGTAAACACTGATCTTGGTACTTTTCTTCAGGTGTTTATTTCACCAAACTCTTCTATGAAGCTTTCCGAAGGCACTATATGCCTTTGCTAACCTGTTGTCTATCTCCATCAATCTTACCATCCAAGGAGATGAGGCTACCAAGGTAATTAAACTGCTGGACTGATCTGAGCTCTGATTTGTCAATGGTGATATGGGGATGATGGAAGACTTCCTGAGGTGTGGGTTGATGGAGAACTTCTGTCTTCTTTAAGCTGACTTCCAGCCCAAAGAGCTCATCAGCATAAAGCAGCTCCCAGACAAGATGGTTTAAGGTCTTGGTGTGGGCCTTCAGTCACCTTAGGTTGAACAAGCTTCCATCAGTATGATATCGAATGTAGATACCGTTCTGATCATCGAGGTCTGCCATGGCCCTTTGGAGCATCATGCTAAAAAAGACTGTGAATAGGGTAGGAGCGAGAACGCAGCCTTGTTTCACACCATTCTTTATTAGAAAGGGCTCAGAAAGTGTGTTCCCATAACTGACTTGGCCACACTGATGCTCATGGAGTGAGATGATCATTTTAAGGAACTTTGGGGGACAACCTAATCATTCCAAAATCTGCCATAGACCTTTTCTGCTCACAGTATTGAAAGCCTTGGTGAGGTCAACAAAGGTTACATAGAGACCTTTGTTCTGTTCCCTACACTTCTCTTGCAGTTGTCTGAGAACAAATACCATGTCTGTGGTACTCCTGTTGGCTCTGAAACCACATTGGCTTTCGAGTAGAATTTCTTCTGCTATAGCGGGTATTAGTCTGTTCAAGAGTATTCTTGCCAGGATTTTGCCAGCAATGGAGAGCAGAGTAATACCACGGTAATTTGAACAGTCTGATTTAATTCCTTTCTTCTTATACAAGGTGAGATGACTGCATCATGAACATCTGATGGTAGTTCACCTAGATCCCAACAGCACACCACAAACTCATGAAATTTAGCACGAAGTGCAAGGCCCCCATGTTTCCAGACTTAGGGTGGAATTCCATCAACCCCAGCTGCCTTGCCAATTTTCACCTGCTGTATGGCCTTAAGGATTTCTCCTAAAGTGGGGGAAGTATCCAATTCATACTTCACTTGTTGTTGTGTGATGAACTGAATAGCTGAGTCTTGGACTACACGGCTAGTAAGCAGTAAATTGCAGAATTAAAGCTGCCCTTCAGTTTAGCAAGATCATGCTCTTGCTATTTGAGTTTTACAATTTCTATTTTGTTTCTTTATCAATGGCTTCAGCTGTGACTGTATGTAAAAAATGAGAGTTTTTTCTTATATGTTATACATGTTTTTCCTTGTGACGTGCAGTATATCTCTTTTACCAGTGTATGCATATCTGTTTGTACACATAAATGTACAACCTAGAAATACAGAATGAAAATGTTATGTATGTACATTAGGAAGTCCTCAATGAAGAAAGAAAATGATCAGCTTGCCTTGAATTAATACACAGTTACATTAAAAAAAAAAATTCAAATATATTTCCTGAAAAGAGCTAATATCAAACTTGCTTTTCTACAAATTATTGCTTCTTTCCCTGAGTGCACTGCATTCAGAGTAACTTGAGTTTGGTTACTTTACATGGGATCTCAAGTAGAACACTGCAAACTTTCTTCCTGCCAGCCTGTGAACAGTGAAGCTGCATGAACTGTAGCCCCTGGGCAGCTGCTTCTGGTGGCTTGAGGCTGGGAAACCTAGTATTATCTGTGAAAGAGGTAGTTAAATCTTCAGATTCTTTCCTGTTTCTTTCAGCACTGCAGAATCTGGGAAAATTTCTTTTATCTGTTTCTTTTCTTCCTCTGTCCTTTTTTAGCATTGTAATAATTTGTACTACAATCTAGTTAAAAAAAAAAAAAGAAAGAAAATGTTCAAGCTCTAGGGAAGTTCATTGGATCTTTGATCACTGATCATCACAGGATCATTGATCCTATGATTCTAAGTCTCAATACAGTTCGAGAACACAGTTAGCAGAAAGAGACAAGTAGTAGTATCCCTAGCCAAGCCTGTGCAGCAAAAGTCTCCATAAAGTGCTTCCTTCAAAACTGGGACTGGGTTCATGTAAATGTTTGGATTTTCAAAGTGGATCTTGGGGAAAAATCTGTTTCCCAGTTTTTTGATGGAATTTTGCAGCTGAGTATTTGGGGATAGAGCTTAAATAAGATTCCTAGAAGACCAAATGAGGCATACAAGCTGTTTGCTCCATGTCTTTGTACAGAGAGAGGTCAAAGGAAAAAAAGTTGTGCAGTTTGTCCTTCTGTATTCCACTTCTGCTATTTGTAATTTTCAGGTTTAAATACGAAGAATAACTAGAAATTTTCCAGTTCTCCCTTTTGTCTCTTCATAGAACAAATTACTATTTTCCCAGTCCATTCTACTTACAGTAAGTCCTAACAAAGATAGCTTTTTATTTTGAAACCTCCAAAATACGGTTTGTGAATTACTGCTTCTGCCTTGTCAGTCCTAAGCAGGAAAACAAAGGAGGCTCAAACTCACTCTTGGGTTAGCATTCATATCTCAGAACTATTTGATTTTTGTTTTTCAGATTGATATGCTTTTTTTACTACTCTGTCTCATTCCCCCCCTTTTTTTAAAATTGTTTTTTAAAATCCAGGATAACATGCCTAGAGGCAACTACTAATGACTTCACCTTTTCTTTATCAGAATATAATTTAGATAGACAATGAGGAAAATTTTAGTCAGATTGTTATATATCTGCAAGCAGCTACTTCTGTCCTTGTTTTTGGTTGCTTTGCTTCAGGAAATAAAAGGCTAGAGTTTTTCTTGATACCTTCAAAATTTCCTCTAGAAACAATTTTCTGTTGTTATTCTTTCATCAGAAACTAGCTCAATGTCACAATCTAGACAGTAAAAGATCAAGTCTCAAGGGTTTTGTTACCCTCTTTTCAAAATAAAACAATCATCTCAGTGCAAATATTCTTACTTAGCAATCCTCTCTTGACAGAGCAAATTAGGCTTTCTATGTTCATTTCTTGAAATGGCAGCTCCTCTGTCCCTGGAGGGGGTTGTTTTAGGAAAGAAAAAAGAGAAACTACATTGGAAAATGACATGAGATAAAGCATTGAAAAATAATGTTTTGTAGTGAATGTGTTTTCTAATAAGACCTGAGTGAGGAGGTGTGGGAGTGACCACCACAATATCAGTGAGATGCTACAGCTGTACCGGGACCTATATCCAAGTTGGTTTGCTGGGTGTTCCAACGTCTCACTCTACATGTTACCTATCACTTTTCTCTCTCTTACATTATCAAATGGTAATGCATCTTTCTTAGCAAAACTAAACTGATCTAAAGAAGAGACAACAAAATATCTGTCAATTATCCATTTAATTACTCTCGTAGCTCTTTTCCATCCTGTGCCTTTTGGCACCACTTCAAACTGGAAAATTTCAGTACATAGAATTATATAAAAATAGCAGTCTTCAATGTTCTCTTTGCATTTTCTCTTGATTGAATAAAAAATTACTATGTTACCATCTAGATTCGTATTAATAGTAGTATATAAAAATAATTGGAACACTTTAACCACTACTGAATGTGGTTATAACAGCTGTCATAAACACCTTTGTTGAAAGTACTTTGTATTTTCCAATGTGTCCTCTGATTTCATTGGTTGCACAGTACCTTGTGTAGTGATGCAGTGCCATCTAATCATTTACATTTCCTTAATCAAGCGCTGCATCAGAAGTCTGATCAGAACTGTTGGTATTTTTCAAGCATCTGCCATTTTCAGGATTGTGTCTTCCTCTTCATATGCACTTCAGCATTGTCATGGTTTGAACTCCCCAAAAATCCAATTTCCAAACTCCCCACAATTTGTTTCAGTGTGAGAGAGGTCTTCAGACATAACACAACTACTAACATGGGGGAACTATATCAAAGTTTAATACTAACACAATAAATACTATAATACATGTATATACAACAATCCTAACTATCCTATGGTAAAGCAATATATTTACACGGATCATCCCTCCTTCTCTCTATAAACGTCCAGAAGGAAAGAAGAAAAAAGTCTTTTCCACTTTCAGGGCAGCACAGTCTCTCCTTTATTTTCAATTTGTCATAGCTGGAAAATCTCTCTCTCTCCATTACAATGCAGGGGTTTTTCTCTCACCCTTCTTGGCCCTTCAGCTCCAACTGAAGGTCTCTCCCATGGGTTGCAAAGCAGAGACAAAACTCGCCTTACCACGGTCATATCACAGGGTGCAAGACATCCCGTGAAAGTTCCTTCCCTCGGGGGTCAAGTTCCCCCGCGTCAGAACGTTTAGGGGCTCTCAGTTCAGTTTTTGCCCCAGGCATTTTAACAGAGCTCCTTTGCTCTGTCTCTGCTGCAGATGTGGTGGGGGAGGCCACTTTCCCCACATTCCTTGATCTGACCGTCCTGATCCAGCTCAAAGGAAATCTGCGAGTTCTCAGCTCCTCTCTCTCTCTATTGCTAGTTGCTGCTGCATTTCGGGACTTCCTGAAAGTTTGGAAGCCCACCCCTCCTTTCTAAGGAGGTCTCAGGGTTTTGGGGCAGTAATTCAGTCTCACCCCAAAACAGTCTTTGCTGGGCTTTTTTTTACTCTGTTGTCAGCTCTCTCTCCCTCCATTGGACATCTCTGCGTCTCTCAACCTGGCTATGTGCCATATTTGCTGCTTGCCGGTTATCTTCTTGGCTTTCAGCCACAGCTCTCCACTCAGTGCTGCCTCTGCCACCGTCTCAGCGTCTTCTGCTGCTCGTTCACAGTGGAGAAACTCCTCCAGCCTTTGGCCATGGCACCTGGTCCAGTTTTAACACTGCACCGGCTCTCCCGTAGTCCTGGCTGGGGGCTGGGGGCCTTGGCCCCCAGCGGGGCTTGCTGGTCTCTCATCTCTAACATGTGGTGTCTCAAGCTGTGGCTGCCTCTCCTTCCAGCTACGTATCCAGATCTCCTTCTCTGGTCTGTTGTAATATGCTAATTTCACAGGGGCAGCCTGATTGGCTCAATACCAAGAACACCACCCCCTGCAGTTAACTACTTTCCAACTCCAAGGGAAAGCCTTTTTTAACCTACGACAAGCATAAAGATTTAATTAAAGTAGTTTAAATAACAGACCACAGATGTGATCTACTCAGCTACAAGTAAGCACTTTGAGATTCCCCTGTGGATGAGCATAAACTAAAACAATTAAAATTCTGTAATTTATTTCAATTACTTTGTGTACCAAGATTAGTCAATCACTGTTGCCTTGCACTTTTCAATAGCTAATAACATGGAATTCTTAACAGTTACCTAAAGTCTTGGCAAAAGATATTTGGAATATATGAAATTCCTACCTTTTTCTAGTTTTCTAACAACAATGTACCCTATTATTTCTTTTATACTTGGGGTTTTTACATTACACAATCCACAACACCATGCTCTTGTATAAGTTAGCAGCAACAGAAGTAGAGACTGGAACCTCTAAATCTTTTATATTGTCATAGCAAGTTAATCAATCTCAAGTGTTCTGCACAGTAAATGAAGTGTGACTTGCATAATTCCCTGGGAAAGCCAAGTTTTGATTGTTAGCTTGTGCTGACCATAACACCATTTGCTGAGTTGCTGTCCAATGAAATTCATCAGTCACCAGAATAGTCAAGATAAAATGGGATGCAAATTAAGAAATAAATATATTGGATATTTGTTTCCTAATTATGCCTTCCCCTTCTGCCCCCCCAGTGTTCACAAGTACTATGTCTGTTCATTTTTCTTTTAGTTGACCATATGCTTTTTTTCTATTCCTCAATGCATAATAATTCCTTCTACTGTTCTAGTTTCTATTTGTGATTCCATTTAAAATTTAACCTCTCCTCTGGTTTTGTTTCTTCGTGAACAATCCCTCTAAATGGTAAATGCCAATGAGCAGAGATGTAATTGAGAAGCCACAGTAAAAGAAGTGAGTTGGGGACAGAATATTATTCTGGATAAAAAACCCATCGAAAACCAGCTGTGATCCATAAACTGAAAGAATAAATATGATACAATTCATTCATCACAGTATCAGTAATGAAAAACATCAACAACAAACCAAAACAGTGCAGAAAAGTAAATATCATATGCCTGAGAAGACCAAAATACTACTTTCACAGCAACGAATTATATTCTTTCCTCTGGAGAGAACTACTCCCTCAGGAAAAGCACCTATTGGTGTCTTGAAGGTCTCGTGAAAAAGTTTTCAGAGTTTGGCAGAATAGAATTTAAAACACGTTAAAAATTGATTTATTGCTTTTGTCATGGCTCTGGTAAGGTACCTAAATTGTCACAGAAAAGAAAGGGAGCAATTTGTGGCAGAAGTACACTTCATGTGGCCTTTATGCAGCTTTTCACAGGTGTCTTTGCTGGGACTAATGAAGTTTTAGAACTAGAATTTCTTTCTGAGAGGTCAAAAATATCTTATTTCTAACTGTTGCTGTCTGGTTCGTGGTAAATAGAAGATATGCAATTGAATACCTAACTCACACTTGTAGAGTGGAGATATACTTGATGCCAAAAATGGTCTCCCTTTCACTTAGCTATGGTTGTTTAGCTTTTTTAATCACTGTGCTCTGCCTAAAATGAGTTCCTGCATCCTGGCTTTTAGTCAAGGGCAGTCTCCATCAAATTCTAAATGATGGGACAATATGTAGCTTACTGAAAGAAAGATACAGAACAGACTACCCTGTCTAAATCTGTCCACACAATCTTATCTTTTCACCTACTAGTCTTAAATGTGAGACAATAAGAAAGGGAGAATCTTGGTGCAAGTTAAATAATAAAACTGTTGTGTGAGAGCAAAGACATAAATAAAACTGTCTTCTCAGCCAGTGATTGCAGATTTGTTAATTACACACTGACAATATTTTCATAGAATGGTTTGGGTTAGAAGGAACCTTAATTATCATCCAGTTCCAACACCCCTGCCGTGGGCCAGGACATCTTCCACTAGACAAGGACTCAAAGCCTCATCCAACCTGGTCTTGCCCTGTGAATGAGGCACCTACAAATTCTCTGGGCAACAAGTTCCAGTGTTTCACCAGCCTCACAGTAAAAAATTTCTTTCTAATATCTAATCTAAATCTACCCTCTTTTAGTTTAAAACCATTCTCCCTTGTCCTGTCATTAAAATGTCTTTGTAAGTCCCCCTCCATCTGCCCTGTAGGTTCCTTTCATGTACTGGAAGGCTTCAGTTTTCCAGGCTGAACAATCCCATTTCTTTTTCTTGTCTTTTTCTCATATGAGAGGTGCTCCATCCCTCTAATCACCTTGGTGGCCTCCAACAGGTCCATGTCCTTCCTGTTCTGGGGAATCTAGAGCTGAATGCAGCACTCCAGGTGGGGTCTTGAACATATTTTGAAGACAGTTGATAAATCAGAAAGAAAACAGTTGCATACAAGGAGAATTATCATCACGATCTTTGGATCTTTTTCTGTCTAAAAAACTGGATGTAAATATGAAAGCTACAGACGTTGCTGGAATTGTTTCAGTTGTTTCCATATCCTCTCCTTACTTCTTGGAACAAGAAGTGGGGAGAGGAAATGAAACAAAGATGCTATAATAACTTTTGAATCATCCTATAGCAAACAACAATTTGCTAAGACACACTTATTTCCAATACATTGGTGTGTACCCCAGCCTGTGTGTCAAGGATACTGGCAACTGCTTCAAGCATTAGCACTCCATTCTGCCTTTTTCTGTTCATGGCAGCATGTGAGCCTCTCCCCCAGTCAGCTCCTTCTATGGCTTTAAAATGAACACTCCTGTTACAGAAATGTTTTCAGAGAGGAAATGATAAAGGGAAGGAATTGTGCAGTTTGCCTTAGTTGGGGTGAAGACACAAAGTTTGCAGTTACAATTCAGGTAAAAAGTTTGAGTGTTGGAAGTCAGAGGAATAGCTTTCACATATCTCATCAAAATGATGTTTTGGTGCTCTTCCCTTCAAGCAGTCTATCACAGACGTCCAGCATTATTAACAACAAAACCAAAACCTACTTCTGCTGTAAGAATTAATTTCTTGGTGCTATAAAATCAAAAGTTCCTTAATAACATCACACAAGCAACTCAGAAATAACATTGTAAGCATCCTATCGTTAAAGGTGCGAGAAACTAAAATTAAGGACTGCGCAGTAGTGGTAGAAGATGTGTTTGAAGGTGCATGTTGTTCAGTGGGTGGTCAGAGGTTAAAAGGCATGGAATGATTGTGTTGGAAAGACTTCAATTTGTTGCCTAGGTCAAACGGGAGCAGGGAAAAACTCGAACAAGAAACTATTTCTAATAATTTCTCTCTATTCATGAAGCACTAAAGAGTGCAAGTTTTTCAAAGTCCAGAGTTTCAAAGTACACAGAATCTAGGAAGCTGTGCCTTCAGCAAAGCCAGAAAAGGTAAGACACATAGCTTAGTATAGTATTTGATAAGCAGAAGAGTGGACAGAAATCTTTTGAAAGTTTGGATTTCTTACTGGAACATAAACATGAAATAAAGTGCCAAAAAAAGTTGATTATATGAAAACAACAATCTAAATAATAAGAAATTCCTTTATGAGCTCAGGAGTTCCAGAGTTGAGGCTGTTGGTTGACATTTCTCTGCTGGAATAAAAATGTGGAATGTTTCCTCTTGCTGTGTAATTTTTTTAGAGAATCTCGCCTCAACACCGTAAACTGTACATAAATGGATAAATAAGATCTGCTAAGAGTTTAATTTCTTGAAGCTTGCATACTATTGCTAAAGAAGTTTTAAATTTTTAAAAGACAATATTTTTAGTTTGTATATGCCAGTTTCACAGAGGGTGAAATTTTTTTAAATATATGGAATGATTGTATGGACAGAGATAAGTAATTTAGCTATCTTGGGATCTGCAATATGGCACTACAAATTTGTGTCCAGATTTTGTGCATTTTTATCTCTCGCACCTTTCCAAATGGTGAACCAGCAACCTCCTGCCCCTTTTCTCTCCACAGAATTTTTTTTCTTAATAATGTTTTTTAAAATAATGAATCTCTTGAAAAAAGTAAATTTATGATGCTATTGTATGAAATGGATTCAATGGGTGTAAAATAGATTATATTTTTAAGCACATTTATTTATTGTCTATGAGAAATTGCATGTTAGCAGTTAATTGCTAGATTCTCAGGTGAACACAGCATGCTTAGGAGATGTTCCTGCCCATGTGCTGAGTTACAGCCACTTTTTATGTCTCTACAGCACAGTATGTAGTGCCAGAAATGTGCTATCTGAAATGTGAAATGTGCTGCCACAGAAATATGATCGTCCAGTGCTCCAGGAGACTCAGAGCTCAAGCAGTAAATTTGCATTTTAAGAGCTGCCAAAAATTTTTTAAATAGACACCAAGAGTGCGGATTTGATTGGTGCTCAACAGCAGATACCTCTGTACATATGCTACAGTTACAATCTTTTTTTTTTCATGATGTTACATTTCCACTATATCAGCCGTAGAATCTTATATTTTAAAAATGTAAATACTTCTGTGTTCAAAGATTTGTATATGACCAATGAAATTGACATCATAAAGAAGAATGGAAAACAGTGAGGTGAATGTGTAGGATTTGAAGTGATTACATGGTTGAGGTGAAGAGCCTTACAGGTTTTTTTGCACACATGCAAATTGGGGTGTTATGATCCCATAATTCACACCTCATTTTATTTTTTTTTTTTTTAATAGACAAAGAATCTAGGATGATAGTGGCAACAGTATGTCCCTGATTCTGCCCTCTTCAGAGAAAGTTTTCCATTTTTAAATATTTAATATATTAGAAAGGAATCCACTGAGGAAGTTATTTGGAAATTTGGTTTTGGAGCAAGCCTTCCTTGTGTCATGCACTTATTCAGGTCTTAGGATAAATTGCTGATATGCCATTGCCAAATTAAGCAAATGTTGTAATGCTCTCTGACTGACCAGCTTTTATTAAAGGTGACAGGTAATGCAGTCTGAAAATAATCAAGGCTTTATATCGACACAGGAGGGCACTTCAATTGTCATGCAGATGAAAGCTGTTGAAGTTCAGCTGTATTTTGTTTCCCTTTGTTTCATTATTTAGTTAATATGAAGTTTGGAAGTGATTGGAAATACTATTCGTCAGCTGAATTGTACAATTACAGTTGTTTATGAGAAACTGCAGCAAGAGTTAGATTTTTATGTACCCTATACTAGACTGAGTAGATGGAAATACCAATCTCTCTGCTTTCACTGATGGGATGAAAACCATCAGGATGTTATTGCTTGTGTAAGAAGCCTGAAGATACAGAAGACAGTCTGTATCTCTTGAACCTCATGTAGTTTGAAAAAGGTTACTAAAGAGACTAGTTTAATTTGTAGTTTGATTATGACAATTTATTCACTGAAGTTAAATCACCCATCAAACAGCATGGATTTAAGCCTGCCGCATGCACTGCATGTGTTGCAGTTGTCTATATACTTTTACTATAATAACTTTGTTAAACAAATAGTATTATGAAACAGCATAACTTAATATAAATATGCATTAGTTAACTCTTGAGTCTTACTCCCTTGCCTCATAAATATGAATTTGTATAGGTCTAAAGAAGGCTTTTCTAGGAAATCTATTACTGTGATCACATTTTATATTTAAAAGTTCACTGAAATACCTTTCAATCAAAAGGTCACTTTGGAGAAGTGGCCATACTCCAATTAAAATTATTATTATTTAACTCAGTATAAGGCTCAGACTGGCCAGTTGTATTTAATAAAATGTCTCCCTCACAGCTGTCAGAACTGAGGCCTTTTTGTCCAAGTGAAATCTAAGCCTTGGTTTAAAACCTGACCACTTGAAATCTGTGGCGTAATATAATCTATTCTCTTGGACTGCCTTCTTCAAAGCACAGTCAAGAGCTTACAAAGGATTTAGAACACTGTGAGTGACAAAAATGGAAACTACCTGTATGTAACATATTTACTATGCATATTGTGGTTGGTAAATTTATATTGCAATTTGAAAGCAAATTATATTTCAGAAACAGTTTATTCATATCAGAGTAGAAATGAACTATTTTAAAGTTGTACAGTTGTCAAAATATACAGATAACAAAACTTGCTACAAAGCAGCATCTAAATTGAGTTCACGTGGAATGCATCTATTACTAACGAGTCAAACTGAATTCCTAAGGAGTTGTAATTACAAATTCTTGGCATTGAAATAAGTCTATGAACTTTCAAGTTAACCTGATATTCAAAAATCCTGGAATAGGGAAATACATAGTAGTAGCACGCAAAGAGTGCTATGATGTACTGAAAACCAGATGAAAAACAATGAAAAAGACCATATAGCCCATTTTTAAGCAATTCAAATCTAAACTTTGTGTATAGGTCATAAAATGTCAGAATCAGAAAAATGTGCTCTTATTAGACCTTTTCTTGCAATAAATTTATTATTATTTCATCTGAATCAGAAAATTTTAAATTATGAAGAATATTGTAAAGTAGGAAAAAAACCCATAAAATTATTTCAAATTGTGAATGAAAATATTCTTTTACAATAAAATTCTTACTGAATGATTAAAGACATTTTAAAGTGTGTAAAAATGCAGAATCATACCCTACTTTCTTATAATAACTTTGTTTTCTTGTCATGTCTGCCAAGTGGTTCTGCCCAATGTGTATGTATTGTTTTTATTTTTTCCTTAAAAAAAGATAATTTTTCTTGTTGTGCCTGAAAAATTTGTCCCTTATGAATTATAACTTTAAAAAGGTTATCACTCACTTACTATTACTTAGGATGGGGGCACTATGGTGTTGAAAAGTTCACTGAACATGTTTTAAAGAATAAAAAAATAAATGTGAGGTTTAAAAGAAAATAACTCTAAAATGTATCAGTGCTTTGCAATAGGATACTTTGAGATAATCTCTCTCCTGAGGTGTTGTATAAGCATGAACCCCGCTCTGCACTCTGTGAGTGTAGGAGCAAAATTAAGGTTTATTACAAAACACTTTGGTTTAAATACAGTGCTTAAACATGTCACATGATCTCTTAACCAATGACAATCAAGTATTTCATTGAGCATGCGTGAGAGCCTGGAAAACTACAAATCCCATAATTCCTTATTACAGCTTCCTTATTACATATCCCCTTTCTCTATATAATTAACAAGTTGTAATACAATACATTCTTTAAACGTTCTTATAATAACTAAGGCCTTTATTGAACTGTTGATAACTTTATTGATTTGTGCCATATTCCAAGCAACTTTAAATTACCCAGGGTTTGTAGATGTGTAAAACCTTTTATCTGAGGGTGATTTTTGTGTGATTGGGTAAAGGCATAATCTTTATTTGAAAGGAAAATGTGTTGGGTTGTAGATGTTGTGTTTGAAGTAGTGCTGGTTGAGGTAGTGTTGTTGAATGAGTGTTTAAAGTATCTTTCCATGAAGTGTATTTGAGTTCACACACACATGCATATCTCCACTCAACCTTCTCATTCACATTCCGGTGGCCACTGTTTCATTCTCTCCTCACACATGCGTACTTAAAATCTTTATTGTGTTTCTATTTAAATCATGAATTTTTGGTTTTGTATTGGTTACTGTTTGTGTGTTTCTTTTGGTTCTGTTGTATAATTTATTGTTTCTTTGTGATTGTTCCTGTTTTGCAGAAGTGTTAATGTACATTTACACATATAGGGAACAGACCCATATCTCTTTCCTCCCTTTTTTGTGTATTTTTATAGCATGTTTCTTAATGTGTGGCGTGTTCTTTTTATTATTGTTGGTTTTGTGAGTGAGTGCAGTATGCTGTGGAATTGAATATCTTCTGATTTGTGAGATATGTTTTAGCTTTTGTTGAATAATATACAGGATCATTGTTTGTGTTTATGGTTTTTGGAATTTCTGAAATTGCAAAACGATTAAGTTAGTATTTGGTAACATCTTTTGCTTTTTTCTAGTGTGTGTTGTTGTACTACTCTTTTTGGAATGCGTGTGAATGGATGTGTATCGTGAAAGTTAGATTCTGTGTGACTAACAAGGAATTATGTGGTGTGTATTTTTCCAGGTAAATGAGGGTTAGTGAAATCTCGAAGGAAGGAGGCTTCGAGATGTGAAAGTAACTCTATAGCATTGCATGAATTAGTTATAACATTCATAGGTTAATTACAAAACAACTTAAATGTGCTATGTACATGAGTAAATTGTAAAGCTTGTACAGAACCCTGGTCCAAGGTTTGTACCTTGTTATTCAGTTGTCCTTTTTTGCGGGTCCAGATGCAGATGGTCCTAGTGTCCCGTTTATTTGTTACTTGTAGTTGTTCTTTACCTTTAAAAACAATCTTGGCAAACGTTAATAACAGTTCAGTCCATTTCAGATGAAAAGCGGGTAGGAATAGATGTGAGGATTAGGTGAATTAGTAGTTTTTGAAGCAATAGTGGTGAGTCATTTTATGTTATAGTGTCTTTTACCTCTAAGTTGAAGGTTTTAGGGATGATCTTTCATTGTGTAGTCTTCTTTCTATCAGAGATTTTATTGTTGGGCTTGTTGAGCTTTTTCTGGAACATTTTACAGTCCTTATTTCTTAATAATATCAGTTAGAGTAACTATAATTAGTTTAATTCAGTCTCTTAGGTAGTTGTGACTTACAAGTCACTTACAAAGACTTACAATTTTGCACTTTTGTTGACATTATGTATACTGTTTTGTGATAGCAAAATATTTTGAGAGTGTTTGACAGTATTAATTAAAAAAATGGGGATGTTTAAAATTCTAAACTAGTTATTTGAATAACATTGTTACAATAATTGCATGTATGTGGATGTATTTGAGAATCTAATAATTCTAATAACTTCTATCAGCTTTTATCTTTAACAATTCAAGTAAAGCTACTGGGAAATTAATGAAAAAATAGGGAAAAATTTCTAAAGTTTTAGTGTTCTGGTTTCGTGGAGTTAAATATTTTTAGTTAAAATGACATCAATTTACATAGTGAAAGGCAATTGTAAATGTTTTTAGGTAACAAGGAGAATTTTTCTCCCTCACAGTGGTATGACTGAACAGTTAATAAAGTTTCAGTTCGCTATGTTTTGTTTTCTTTTTCCCATATTATGTACAAAGGGAGATTTTGAGTGAGAGATGAGAGGGGTTTGTTTGTTATTTCCCTCACCAGAAGGTAAATCACCTGTTTGTGTAGCCAAAAAGTTAGTAGGAAAATTTTTATAGGAACGGGAATAGAGTAAGGGATGACAAAATCCAATTCCACCCAGTTGCTAAGTAGTAAATCATTGCTATTATGTTTGAGAGGTAACATATTATCTCTTTCTTTCCAAAGGCAATTATGCCAGAAGTGTTTTTTACCCTTTTCTTTAACTAAAAAGTAAGTTGTAAAATCTCGGTTTTGCAAAATTCCAATCTTTTCCCACTCTGAGACAGGGGCAAAAGGTATGAAAATGTATCTTTCTTTAGGTTTGAGAGATTGATAGACTAGTGAAAGGTCTTTTGCTAATAGTAGGACTGTGCTTTTATGGTTTTCTAGCAGTGTATGTAAATGCATCAGTATTGTTTTAAGAAAGGCCACTGTATCACAGATTTAGGTCTATCTGGTTTTTGGGCTGTTTGTGACTTCAGCTGCAATTGAGCTGCCTTTAGGAAAAGTTTGCTGTTAATTGACCCTCTCCTTGACTGAAGCAGCCCCTGTTCTACAGAATGAGTGATTTCAGTGGGTCTAGTGGAAACAGAGTTAATGTCTGGGCGATTGCTGGTTATGATGTCTGTGTTTTACTTTGGGGATGTTAGTTTAAGAAAATTTGTTAACCAGGTTTGGATGATTGTTACGTTTGTTTTGTTGTTAAAAATGTTTGATATTTCTGTCTTTGGCTCCCATTCTAATTGTTTAATTTGGGTAAAGGCCAATTTATGCGTGTTTACGTTTTGGATGGATTTAGGGGTGTGTATTTCTGTATGTTGTAGCTTTGCAGGGCATCTTTGGGCTTGTGTTGTATGAAGGACTAGTTTGCTTCACTTTATCAAAGCTTTTGCAGCAACTGTGTGTAAAGGGTTATGTGTTTCTGCAGCTGAAATTGTAACTGTTTTTTTCTTTGCTACTTGTTTAGGTTTGGCTTTCCATGTTGTGTATGGCATGTTGGTAAACAATATTTTAAAATAGTGAGAAGTAAATACTTGATTTAAGGGCCCTCCTAGCATTTCTATCCTTCCCTCAGCAACACAAAAGAACCTTTTATAATAGCAGATAATTTGTTAATTAGTAAGATTGTCTTTTTCTGACTTAGAAAGTTAAATATGGTAGTTGATAGCTGTATGTCTGTTGTGCTTTGTGGTGTTACCTTTAGATCGCTACCTGTGTTGGTGGGTGATCTGTGATGTCCCAGTTGAGATTCCTGTAGCACAAAACCAAGGACTGCTAGCACTGATAGGGTAGTTAATATGTATACTGTCCATTTTAACATCGGTAGCTTTGGCTTCATGGTCTCGGCTCGGGCAGGCATATGTTCCATGCGCTCTCCCAGTCTGTATTCTCCTCTTCAGGTTGAAGTAGTAGCTGCTCCTCTTCTTCTGCAGGATCTAAAACTGCTTGTCTTTTTGTTGGTTCTCTCATCTTGCTGAACTCGAGTTGCCACAGCTCGGCTAGGATTTCTAGGGAGGTAAGTTCTCTTCTTCTTCCTTCATCAGGCTGTCTCTGGTATAGAAGCTGCTCTGAGGCTGGAGGGGGCTGTGCGTTGGTTTCTTGGTGGAAGTACCATGACGGTGCCTTCCAGTCATGGGGTGTAAACATGTGTGTGCTACTTAAGGTTTCTAGGTAGGAAAACGTGGGGTGAGGAGACACCACTCTCCCTAATTATCTGCCTTAAATCCTTAATCACATCATATGATAAAACTTGGTATTGAGAGGCTTGCCGAGGTCAATGTATAATAGGGCATGAATTTACTGCTTTCCAGTCACCCACGTGAGATGCTTCCTCCCGGCATTTGTCCCATAAGCCTATGGAAGGACCCTTGCCTGACTTTGTAGCCATTTTTCCTTCTGTGTCCTCTATTGACTCACTGTCTATTTGCTCGTCATAGTCATTCCCACCCCTCCCCCGGAGAAATGCCTGAACATGGAAGTGGTGGCAGAAGCGAAGGCTTCACTTCAGCCGCGCGGCAGGGGCAACATGGCAGTGCTTTTATTGTTATTCGCTTTCCGCATGTTCATTGCGCAATCGCCGTGGGCTGGAGAGGCACCCCCACCTCCACCCCATGGCAGGAGAAAGGTGGCTGTCCCCCTTCTGCTGCGTGGTTGCCCCGCAGCAGTCCCGGGGTCGGGGCTGCCGCAAAACCTAACAAAACCATCATGCCTCCCCTGCCTTCATGGCAGCTGCCTGTGTGTTGTGCCCCCACCTCCAAGGTCAGCAACAGCGCGCCTGGGGTCGCTAAAACAGTGGCTTCAGAGGCGCCACTTGCCGCTCCAAGTGGCACAGCCGCAGGTGGCTCCATAACAAAACCACCTGCTGGCCATGCCGCCGCTCGGGCAGTGGGCACTGTGGCTGAAGCTCCAGTTGCTGACCCTGTGCCACTCCCCTCTGAGCTCAGGGCAGGGTGGCGCAGCTATGAGCGGCTCCACCGTGAAGCTGGTCGGAGTGGTGGTGGTCCTGGTAAACACTGGCACGGCTGGCTGCACAGCCGCAGCAGCCATGCTGGTAGCCCCATGCCATGTGGCGCCTGGTTCCATGGTGGCTCCAGCCGATAGCAGCCCTGCTGCCGTAGTGGCCGGGGCTGCTGTGGCTGGAAACCCATTGACTGCAGGCATGGGGGGGGCGCTGGCAAACGCAGCACGTGGCTGTGTTGCGAACCCAGCGCCATGCATCTCCGCACCACATGCCACCGCCACATTGGCCCCCCTCTAGGGCTCCCCATCCCCCCATCCCTCCTCACCAATGTGCACTGCGCCAACACCATTGTTCTTGTGCCATGCAGTCGATAGGGGAGCTGGGGTTGAAGGGGGGGTAAAGAGAAAGGAGTTTGGGGGGGGAATCTATTGTCATGGGTGCATTTGTCTTTTTGTAATGCACATTTAAAGCTATCATAATTTCTTTCCATGCGGCTAGGTTTTTGAGAGCGTCTATTTGTCCTTCACTGGCTTTTCAATGAGTTTGCTCCCTGTTTTTCCAAGATGATGTTTGGTAAGGTCCAGTTAGAGGTAATGCAGGTTCTTGCGTAGAAATCCAGTGTAATAAGTCCCACAATTTACTTTCTTCTATGTTTCTGTTCTACTCTTTTAAAAGATGGTTGATTGCTCCAGCTTTTTGTTTAACTTCTGGAGAAACCCTCTTCTGATGGGTTAACCACCCTCCCATATTCACCAAAGTTTTTTGGTTACCTCTGTATGCTGAAGCTCTGTTGCTGTTTTTCGTCCTTTTTAATTCCTTTTCGCCCCTTTTTGCAGAGGCAACCCAGCACGCTGAATTCTTCCTTTTTTTTTCCTTTTGATTCTGGCAAAATGGACACCCCTGGCAGGCATCCCACAGCTTAATGCTCTTGGTATCCAATGCCTGTTGAAGTCCCGTTACGGGCAGCCATTTGAGGCATTGTATAAGTACAAACCCCACTCTGCACTCTGTGAGTGTAGGAGCAAGATTAAGGTTTATTACAAAACACTTTGGTTTAAATACAGCACTTAAACATGTCACATGACATCTCAACCAATGACAATCAAGTATTTCATTGAGCATGCACGAGAGCCCAGAATACTACAAATCCCATAATTCCTTATTACATTCTTCCTGCCACACTCTCCTAATTAATATTCTAGATAAGAAAATGCATCAACTTACATTTAGTCAGGCTTTACTGAAACATTTGATATTATGTCCTAAATGCATTGATTAGTTAGTGTGGAGAAGACAATGATCAGTTTAAGGACTGAAAGATGGACAAAGAATTATCTAACGGACAGCCAGCAGGTTATATTGGAGCAATATCTATGGTGCTAGTGGGAGGTTACACATAGATTTCCTTTGTGGTTTGGTCAACCTGATTTAGTTCAAGTCATGAGGCATCATCTATAAATGGAAGTCTGTGATTACCTCCTGTCAGTGTCCTAGAGGACTACCTGAAATATAAAGAAATTTAATAACTTGAAAGAAAAGTCACGAACATAGGGGACTTAATTGCAAATATTTCTGCTGTAAGTTGTAGGCTTATCAACTTCAAAGCACAGAAGACAAGACAGACCTCAGTCTGAGCAGAATACAGAGCATGAGGAAGCTGTGAAATAGAAAAATGGAATTCTAGAACACATAAGGCAAGCTATTGCCACTACTGAAATGAATACTATTGTACTGTATAATGGAAAGCCATCCAGCTGGAATATAGTACATATTTCTCATTACTCGAGTTTGAGAAAGCTTTATCCATATTGGGAGAAAAATGATGTAGACTAGTAATATGATGTCACAGAAACAGAGAATCAGAGAATCAGAGGATCAGAGAATCACAGAATCACAGAATCACAGAATAAGCTGAGTTGGAAGAGACCCATGAGTATCATAGAGTCCAACTCTTAGCCCTTCACAGGACCACCCCCAAGAATCACACCATGTGCCTGAGAGCATTGTCCAAATGTTTCTGAACTCTGTCAGGCTTGGTGCTGTGACCACTTCCCTGTGGCGACTATTCCCAACCACCCTTTGGGTGAAGAAACATTTTCTAATATCCAGCCTAAACCTCCCCTGACACAATTTCAGACCATTTCCCAGGTTGCATCTCTGTTCACCACAGGGAAGAGATCAATGTCTACCCCTCTTCTTCCCCCCACTAGGAAGTTGTAGACTGCAAGGTGGTCTCCCCTCAGTCTCCTCTTCTGCAGGCTGAACACACCAAGTGCCCTCAGCCACTCCTCATACAGCTTCCCCTCAAGGCCCTTCACCATCTTCATTGTCCTCCTTTGGATGTTCTCCAATAGGTTAATATTCTTATATTGTGGTGCCCAAAACTGCACACAACATTCAAGGTGAGGCCTCACCAGTGCGAACTGGGACAACTCCCTCCCTTGACTGGGTGGTGATGCTTTGCCTGATGCCCCTCAGGACAGAGTTGGCTCTCCTGGCTGCTGAGGCCTCTTAGAGAGGACATTAAAAATGATAGCAATGGATAAATAAAGTTTGGGAACCAGGAAGGATTAGGATCTTTTTTAAACTGAAGGAAATATCAGTATCAAAAAATCCAAAAAGAGTGGAGTGGCCAGAAAGAAATTTAGATATTCAGGTATTCATGGCTGGGCTTCGCGAACGAAGATTTGGGAAGGCTCTAACCACATTTGTTACAGGCACGTTGGTGGCTAATGAGGCCAATACGAGACAGACATATCCGATTGGAAAAGGCACAGTAGAAAGACTCTTTAGATGGTATATTCTGCAGAACACGGTTCTTTCTGCATTGCCTTTTCTCCTCGAGAGTGACCCTGCGTGTGTTCTCAAAGGAGACAGCTGCGTTATAGATGGTGTGTCTCCAGGCCTCCCGATTTGAGGCCAGAGTAGACCAGTTATGGTGATCAATATGGCCAAGGCTGAGATGTTGTTTCAGGGAGTCCTTGTATCTTTTCTTAGGGGCTCCTCTCATGCAGCAACCAGTGGCAAGTTCACCATAAAGCAAGATCTTAGGGAGGCGGTGGTCCTTCATCCTTGAGACGTGCCCTGCCCAGTGTAGCTGTGTTCTCATCAACATGGCTTCTATACTTGTGACTGCTGCTTGCTCTAGAACAGATGTATTGGTCACATAATCTGACCAGTGGATGTTTAAGATTGTTCGGAGGCAGCGTTGATGGAAGCATTCTAGGAGACGCAGGTGGTGGCGGCAGATGATCCATGATTCAGAAATATTCAGGTATAATGTATCAGGAAACTGAGAATTTAGAGCAGACTTTCAACTAGGTGAGTTGGAACAACTGATTTGAATTATTTTTTGAGAGGAATTATATGGCTGCAGTGGTAGTAGAAGGCTTAATATGGTGATAGAGCAAGAATTATAGAATCTTTAACACTAAAATAAAATTAAGGAGCCTTTTCTACTTTATGGTTCTGTTGGTGGATGGACAGCTAGGCTTTTCAGGTTTACAAATTATGTAGTCGATAGACTTAATATAGTTTCATTTGACAACCTGACAAACTAGTTACAGTTACAGTTTCCGTTGAATTAATTTTTCTAAATGATAGAATTTTGTTTGGGGCTTCCATGAACAAATAAAGAAGAACTTTTAGGCATCAAAAGAGTTTTTTGGGATACAGTCACTTTTGGGATGTGAAGAGAGTCACTGGCAGTACATACTGGATGTACTCTGTTCAGACACCCAGTATGGGAGTTTCTGTTTCCCTCTGACCAGGGAATCTTCAGGGCAATTCAGAATATCTAAGATGGGAGTGCACTCTTTTCTCTGTTGAATAGGTAAAGGATCTAGGCTCCTGACTGAATTTACGTTCCATCATTCAGACAGTGATTATCCACAAATTGATCCTCACTTCTGTGTTAGTCTGTCTTTCCTGTCAACTTTTTGACTTATCTTCTTTCCTCTTTGGGCTTTATTTTCAAGTAATTGAGAAGTTACTGGGAGGGGAAAGATGAAGAAAAGAAATGATGATAAGACAACATAATTTTTCTTTTTTGCCTACTTGAATACTTAGTTTTCCAGCAAAGTCTGTACACTCAGATTTTAAATGTTGAGAAAAGCTTATTGACTAAATATGTTTGCTTTTATATAATTCTGTACAGTTCTTCTAATACTATCAAGTCTTGGAGAGAAACTATTCTCGAAACTGGTAAAACAATGTGATATTGTGTCCCCATTTTGAAAAAAATAATCTTTCTAATCTAGTAAATTTAAACTGAGAATACAGTTTATGAGAGGTAAACACACATCTACATTCTCTGGCTTTTAGGATATTAGCATTACTCCTGCTGTAATGAAATTTGGTGATTCACGTTTGGGAATCTGAAGGTGATTCCTAATACATAAGTTACTTCCTCTACTGGGATGTGTTTTGTTTTATATGACAGTTGTTTGTTTATATGACAGTTCCTTTCAGTATCGTTTGGTCTGAAATGATGTAATGAATGATGACTGATCTAATGACAGAATTTGTGGAGCTCCTAGCATTGTGTGTAGCATTCAAATATAGTTTGGACAACATCTTTGGTAAAATTAGAAGATATATCTCTTCTCTGTTTCAAAAGAGAAATTTTTTACATGCTTTTCAAACCAAGTGAAAGCAGAACAATGTAATATAAACTTTCCCTTCAGGGAAAGAGATTTATTTTCTAGTATGTTGTTACCTCTGGCAGATTTCTCATGTTTCTGTCTGCAGAGTTATACTTCTTTCCATCAATTAAAATAAAAATGAACATAAAAGCCCCACCCTAGCCCCATTCCACCAAAAAACCCCAAACCAAACCAAATCAAACCCCCAAGAGGTTATGCAGATACTTTATAACCTTTCACTCTGACCTGAACAGTTTTTTTCCTTTCTTTCATCTTTAAACCTTTTCCACACAAATTCAGTATATTTCCATCTTTGAAGTAATTCTTGGTCCAGGAAGTTCTAGGATTGCTTTAAATTGATAAAAATAAAATATATTTTGGGAAGGATAATCACATCTTAATGTGAAATTCAGATAGCATTTTATGTTCATAATATTCAAAATGTCAACACCCAGCTCAGTAAATATAACCATATCCTTCATGGACTATGCACAATATACTGGTTTCTTCCTAGATACAAATGCTTCTCCAGATTTGTCTTTCCCCATGTCTGTGCTATTTGCTTGCCTATTTTTTCACATTTGATTAGTTCTTCAGGATTTATTATCTGAAATTAAATAACTATTGATGGCATCCATTATAAAAGCAGACGTCACTTTCAAAACAGTTAAAATACATTCATATTTTGGCTCTTTTGATAAAATATTTTAACTTAAAAATTTTAACTTCAAGATCTGTTTCTTGTTAGTAAGCCATACAAATAGCAAAATTTCTCTGAAATGGAGAATTACGGTCTTCAGTTTTGATTTTTTTTCTGTTTTTGTTTGGGGAGTTTATCTTTGTTCCTTCCCATTTTCTCACAGATGAGCTTATGGTCTGGAGTAAGTTGATTCAAAGTATGAGACAGGACATTTGGAACAATATTTAATGATCAACAAAATATACTGTATTCAGCCTCACTCTGATGTCATCTTTAACCTTTTCCACAATATAAGTCCTGGCTGCTGATTTATATATGCTTTGTTTTTATTATTCTTACAGTTAATCATGACTGCATTAGGAACTTCTCACCAAGATAGATTTCCCGAGGCATAGAATTTGAACAGAGTAATGGAAAAAGTTTATGAATAAATCTAGGTTAGCAGGAGTTTATTTAACTATCCTTTAAAAATCAATTTGTGATTTTTATTTCTTATAAATTTAGCTCTAGCCTTTGACTATATAGACCCCTAGGGTCCTATCACCTGGCAGGCTCCTGCTGGTAGTAATAATCAACTTTGTTTACCCTTAAACGCTAATTCCTAAAACAGAGCTTTTATAGAGAATGCATCTGCACATAATTGCTGTGTTAAATTAAATTTGGAATTGTTAACATTGCCCACAGTGTGCTGTCTCAGTTTAATGAGACAGAAGTGTTTGCTAAGGAGGATGAGTTATGAAGACAAAGCTCCTTCCTCTAAGGAATTGTAAATCTGAAATTAAGAGGCTCCAGTCAAGGAAATATGGAGAAAGAAAAGATAACAGCCCTTTATTAAAGGATATATGTGTATAGGCAGCACAACAAAAGAACAAAAAAACCACACACAACAATCCTGCACTGAAGATTCCCACCAAAAGAGTTTGGTACTTTTCTCCTTTCGTCGCAATTCTAACCTGGATTAGCAGGGGGCGCTGTTGGATCTCTGGAGGAGCAGAGGCTGTATCTGCTCCCTAGTAGTTGAAATGGGGCACTGTTGGATCTGCTGTCGACCTGGCTGGGATTTCCCTGCCCTTCGTCGATGGGTATAAGCTGCTAGCTGACACAGGAACAAACGGAAGAGAGGAAGGGTGACTTCTTCCCTCAAAGGTTCCTCCACAGATGGTCCTGACTTCTCTGATGAAATCCAAGGCAGGTCCAGGCCGTGGGCAGAACAGGGCACGGGAGAACGGAGGCAGACCGGGGCCAAAGGCATCCAGATGACCCGGTTGAAAAGAAAAATGAATTTCGGAGCACCCCTCACCTCCACACACACACTCCTTCCCTGATTCAGGGCAAAAGTGAAGAAGGATGCCGTTTTCTGAGAAGGAAAAACCTCCCCGCGCAGTCTTCTGGGGCCCATTAGCTTTGAATGTAGGGCTGCTTGCTAGTTCTTTTGTCTGTGTGAATCACTCTATCCCCCTCCCTCATTCAACACCTTTCTTTCACAGTGGTGTAGGGGAAAAAATTCCAAGCTGGGTTTTTTAGAACAAGTAAACCTATGACATGTGCCAAGGACATAGAACCTTTTCTTTTGAATAAAGAAGTGGTAAGAATACTAAGTAACAAGATCAAGTTATAGACTATTTAAAAGATATGTGCTCACTGGAAATAGATTTCTTCCTCATGAAGCAGAACTATCTGTCTTGAACATTATGAAATAAAAAAGCAGATTAAATTCCTTGCTGAAATGTTTGCAGCAGGCTGAAACCTGTGCCTGGAATCTGTGATACTGTAAATCCCCATAGCTTGGAATATTACAGTGAAACCGCCCTCAAATTTTTAAATTATTCCATCAAACCAAACCGAATAAATTCATAAGATAAAATCATAAACATGCATGGATTGTTTGTCATTCCTTTTTGGCTGGAAAATCTATTTATGAATGTGATATGTCACAGGCAATGAAGCCATGTCCCATTCCTAATATTGGGAGAATTTCTTCAAAATAAGTCCAGTGCCTAGGTCCTTTATACTGTAGTGCATGGTCATAAACTAAGCTTTTTATTAAAGCAATTCCTGAAATGTTCATGAACACTGACTCTATATGTTAGCATTTTCCTCATGTAAACAATTCCAGCAAGGTTTTAAATGGACTTGCTAGTCTAATCTCTCATCTATACTGTTCTTCCTGAAAGAAAAAAATACAGGAACTAAGGAATTTCCAATGGCTAGGATTTTGTCTCTTATTTTTGCCTTCTGCTTGCCAAACCTCAAGTGAATTCAGTTAAATTCTGAAGAATAATTGATTTGTTATTAATATTTGGTTAAAATTCTGGCTAGGTTGAAAGGAGAGAGAACTTTTGCCACTGGCTTCAATGGGAGGACATTAAATTACGTATTCTGTACTGCTACAAAATACATATTGGAGTTCTGGATCTTATATTTGTTCCTCAGTGCAGAGATTTGGGAAATAATTAATTTGCTTACTGGGCTTAATCTTTAGTTATTGATTTCAAACTGGTAAATTATTTATCAGGTCATACAGTTCAGTGTTGGAGGTAAGATTTACCCCTGGTATGGTAAATAATAACAGAATTTAGCCAAAAAGGAGTTAATGTCATTTCTGACTGACCGAGAGGAAACCACCTTTCTTGTGAGCCTTGGAGAATGTAGACAGAATGAATACTAGACAAGACCCTGGAAAGACTGGCCGTGCAAAGTTTGTTCAACCGCCCAACCTCACTAGAACCCATGCCATCAGAAACATACATAGGGTGTTAGCAACTGGAGGCTCCTTGATGAGGGGGACTGAAGTGTACATTTTTCACCCAGACAATATCTCTAGAGAAATTTGCTGCCTGTCAGGAGGTTGCATCTGTGGTGTAACAGAAAGGCTGCTGAGACTGCTAAATCCCATGGTCCCATTCTTAGTATTCTAAGTAGAACTGAGTGATGCTGCAATGAAGTGACTCAGAAATATCGAAAGATTTTACGTGCCTTGGCACTTAAAGTTCCTTGGAAGAGTCCCTTGGCTGTTGTTCTCTTCAAGCCCTCTAAGCCAGAGAAAGGGGTTTGAGAAAAAGGAGATTAATTGAACAGGTGAATGGCTGTCTGCGTAGCTGGTGCCACACTCAAGGTCTCAGCCTCTATGATCTTTGCACACCTTTGAGAAATTGGACCTGTTTACAGCTGACAGGACTCAACTGACCAAGTGTGAGCAAGAATGCCCTGGACAGTAAGCTGTCTGGATTTATAAACAAAGAATTAAACTAGATTTAATGTTAGAAGAACTCAGGAAGAACCAGGGGCTCCTGAGGCATTAGGAAGCAACAGGGAAACCCCTGCTAACTGCCTCAAGAGAATTAAGGTAAATTCCTCTGAAAAGGGGGTGGGGCCAATAGCCCAGCTGAATGCCTCTGTACCAGCCACTCTGCACGGGAAACAAACAGGAGGAGCTGGCAGCTGCTGCTCAGGTGAAAAACTATGAGCTGATTGCTAACACAGAAACTCATTAGGATGAATTATGTGATCAGAGTGCTGTGATAGATGGCTACAAAGTATTCAGAAATGACAGACAAGGAAGGAGAGATGAGGGATTTACTCTCCATGTTCAAAATGTGATTGATTGCACTAAGCTATCTCTGAACAAGAGCAATGCACAGGTTGAGAGCTTATGGATGAAATGTAGACACTAAGCCAAGAAACAAATATTTGTTTTCTATTAACAGACAGAAAAATGCAGACATTGATATCATTCTATTTTAATTATTTTACTCCCTTTTTATAGTTTATTTATTGTAAATGTTAGGTGCACTCTTTGGGGTTTTTTTGTTTGCTTTTCCACTTCCCCCCCACCCCCCAAGCTGTCATTAAGCAGTGCTATTCCAAGATGTGTTATAGCAGATTATGGTGTTCTTCCTCCTGATTTTGCTAGAAAGAACTGAAAGGGCAGAGTGGCAATTGCTCTTCTAATTGCACATTTCCTGCTTGACAGGAGCATCTGATATTCATGAGGTCACTGCACTGCTTTGCACTGCAATACAGTTGTTCTGGCTGCAGCAGCTATTTCAGGGCTATACTCAATTTTAGGATAAAGGCCTGTCCTGGGTTAAAAAGGGTTTTCCCCTGGAGTTGGAAAGTGGTTAATTCCAGGGGGGTGGTGTTCTTGGTGTTGACCCAATCAGCGCCCCTGCAAAATTAAAACATATCACACCAGATGGGAAAAGAAGGGAGAAGATGATGTAGCTGGAGGAGAAGTAGCCATGTTTTAGGCCACGAGGAGAGAGGGGCCAGGAACCCTGCTGGGGGCCAAGACCCCCCAGCCCTGGCTGGGGCTGCAGGAACTCGGAACAGTGTTCAGCAGAGCAGCAGTGAACAGAGAGCTGTGGCAGAAAGCCAAAAAAGATAACAAGCAGCAGAGATGGCATGGAACCAAGCTGAGAGACACAGAGCTGTCTGACAGAGTAGAGAGAGAGGGCCAAGCTCAGTGGAGGCTGTTTGGGGGTGAGACTTTACTTTCTCCAACCCTTTGGAGACCCCTTTTTTGGAAGGAGGGGGTGGACTTCCACTTGAAGGGAGTCCTGAAATGCAGCAGCACCAGAGAGAGGAGCTGCGAAGCTCAGAAATGTCCTGGAGCTGGACCACAGATGGCCAGGAGGAATGTGGGAGGGGGGAAGAGACTCAGGAGGAACTTGAATCCCCCGAGGAAGGGACTTTCATGAAGATGCCCTGCACTTCGTGATATGACATGGTGAGGTGAGCCTTGTCCCTGCTTTCACAGTCCATGGGAGAGAGACCTTCAGCTGGAGCCAAAGGGCCAAGGGGTGAGACAAATCCCCTGTATTGTAATGGAGAGAGAGATTTTCCAGCTACGACAAATCCAGCTACAACTGATGCCTTGAAGAGGAGAGACATTGCTGCCCTGAAAGTGGAAAGGACCTTTTCTTCTTCCCTTCTGAACTTTTATTGGAGGGAAAGGAGGGACTTGATCTAATGTAAATATATTGCTTTACCATAGGAGAGATAGTTAGAATTGTGTATATAATGTATTATAGTATTTATTTGTGTAAGTAATAAACTGTAATATAATTCCCTTTCCCCCATACTGAGCTATGTTTTGTCTGAAAATCCTCTCACACTGAAACAAATTGTGGGAGGGGGGCTTGGACTTGGAAATTGGATTTTTGAGGGTCTCAAACTGCGACAAGGCCGAAAATAGGAAAAATGTGGAATATACACACATATTTTACCATCTGATTCTTCAGGCATTGTTTTCTAATTCAGCACAAAACACAACTCTGAGTCGTGTTTTCCTATTTGTTGTACATCCTAATGGGCCCAGCCCGGCCCCGAGATGCATGTGTCGCGTCGGTGCAGGCCCGGCCGGCCCCGGACGTGTGTGTGTCAGCACGGCCTGGCCCCAGGCGCTGGGGCCTGGCCCCGGGTGCAGAAAGGAGCGAGAGAATGGGAGCTTCACCTGTGCGGACAGTACCATCGTGGGAGTTGAGAGGGGAGCTCCGGAACACACAGAAGAGAAGGACAACTCTAAACCCGTGCAGATGGAGCTCGTCAGCCCTGTAAGGCCATCCATCTAAGAGAAGGTCACTCTAAACAAACCTACATCCTGAGGACCTCGCTGCCACCGTCCAAGCTCGCTCGGCCCCGGCAGATGAACCTTAGGATTAAAGGGTGGGCTCAGTTCAGCGCACACTGTGTCTCACCTAAAAAATCCATTGTGCAGGCTCGAAGGCCTTACCCGCATTTGCAAAGCCCTGTATCACCAGCGCGCTTGCAATGAATGTGGGTAAAGACCTTTCCCTAATCTTCGTTCGTGAAGACTGGCCATGATGATGACATCCTAATGGGCACTGAGAAAAATGTGTGGTATCAATCACCAGTCTTTCACCTTAAACATATGAGTAGAAAGGCATAGCGTAGAGGCTACTGTGAATCATTCTTGATATGTAAGAACATATTTGATAGTGACCGTTAAGTAGTGTATTTTACTCCTTTGTCAAATCCTTGTCCAAACTCAATGAAATTCTGTAGTCCCTAGATTTATGTCAATATGATTTTTACAACTTTAAAATTCTCTCTGTTCTGAGGTCAGAATCTGACCCTTGTCCTTCATTGTTACTAATTTCAACTCTGCCAATAATCTGGGGTCTGCATAATGACACTTTTTTAGTGATATTACATTCACATACACTAAGCCAGATGGAGTAATTTGATCACCTATTGATTTTCCTCAATGTCAATTGATAATATTGTTAGATCAGAGTTCTTTAAAACCTAACCAACCAATCCAGGTTTAGTGTGAAAAAAGTTCGTAATACAATTAATCACTATTTACATATTTTGTACTTAATCTGACGTATGTACTAGTTATGTAGCAGAAGGACTGTAAACAGACCAACACTTTCACAGAGTTTGTAGAGTAATTTAGCATGACACAGTGAATAAGAGCAGGAAATAAGAAGAGGAAAGGATTCACATATAAACATGTACAAGAACTGGATTGTTTTATGTTACTCCATGGTAGCCCAAAATGGGAAAACTCAGGCTAGAATGCTGTTTTCATGCTTGATGAAGCCTGAAGGACTTAAACTTTTCTGTCTAGTGCTGAAAGGCAGTTCAGTATAGCCCTTAATACCTGGAACACAGTGAGGAGATTAGGGAATAAAGTTTTTCTTCCTTATCACCACTAGAAAAGATAGTTTTTGCAGATAAGTTCAACAATTTATTTCTTTTGCTAACGCACTCTATGTGACTGGAAATTGCTAAGACAGACCTAATAACACCTGATATTTTTGGAGAACTACCGAATACTTTCAGCTCCAGTTCACTAGCATGTATCCAGTCAAGGTGGACTTGCAGTGTTGCCTTCTGATGAACATAAATTTCTAACCTAAGCTGAACTGATTGTTGTGGATTAGTGTCTAGTGCTCAATTTCTGTGTAGCAGAACTCAAAAATACACTGGAAAACTAACGTTGCCTCTACTTGACAAAGAAGCTAGAGGATAACCTATAGTTTGGAGATTTAGTTGCCATCTAGGAAGAAGAATCCAGGTCCTTTTTGAAATATATTATGCTACATAGTTCAATATACCTTCCTTGCACATAATGGCCCTAAATCTGTATAAACAGTAACAGGTTTTATACAAGTCCCTCCAGCAATGGAGATATGCTACTTTTTTCCCCATTTCCAAGCTTGGCTTAATTGCAATGTGTGTTTCACATTCATAAATAACCTGTTGCAATAGTGTCCATGGTTGAGTTCACTTCTTGACCGTGAACCGATCTATATGCTGCATCTCTTCCTTGATGACCAGAGGTGTCATGAACCCTTCAAGCTATAAATAATTAATCTTATGTTGCCAATCCAGATCCAACTGTGCCACTTCAATCCTAGCAGCCTAATTCACCTGTTGATTGTTTCAATGTTTTTTGATGGGCCAGCTCTTGTGTATATGAGCATCTATGTGATGTACCTTCACAATGAGGCTTTCCACATGGGCAGGAGTATCTTGCTACAATGAGGTCCTTTAAAAATTTATCTTTCTTACCCTCATTTCTTTAACTGCTAGAAGACTTTTCTACACAAGCAGACCTTGATTAGTTTGATATTCTTGCCAGCCACAGACTATGTCACTGTTCTGAAAGGATGATTGGTTAATACATTTTTCTTCGGTTACCCACTATGATGACATTCTAAAAAATAGAAGTACTCCTGCTTATACTTCTACTAAGAAAAAAATTGATGTCCTAGAACATGCATTTATTAATCTGCAGTCCAAATATTTTATAATGCCATGTTTTAAAAAAAAGTAAAATTGATCTGAGTTGCAAACCAGCAGAAAATTGGTGATGATAGATAAAAACTTGACATAGGAAACACATCTTCAAAGCATACTACTTTTTTAAACTATTGCTATTAAGCTATAAAAGAGTTTTGTTCACACACAAAAAAATATAATTCTTTTACGATCATATACCTGAGTTTGCAATTTTCAGTCAATATCTTTGATGATGTCCCTTGACTAGAATAATATTCTAATCATAATACAGGGTTATGCAGATTGCACCACAGAAGACCTGATATTCCCTAACAAAAAGAAGGAAATTTGCTGTAATCTAATTGGCAGTTATTTGTCTTGTGAACACTGACTGCAGCTTTGTTAACAAATACCTATATTCAAGTTATTTTTTTAAAATCTGATTTGAAGAAGGGCAATATGAAGTGAATTGCAAACAATTAGAGTAAAAAGTCATGACAAAGACAGTAATGAAGCATCTAGTCACAAATAAAATTAAATTGACTCTAGACATTAATAAGGACAAAGCTTCAATATCCTGTTGTCATGCATCTGATTTTCTGGGAATAAGGAATGTAGGACAGTGTCAGAAAAATAGTAAATGGGTAAAGGAAAAAGGCAATTAAGGTTGGTAATATGTCATGGAACAAAGACCTATTAAACTAGTAGTATTTTAACGTGAAGTATGCGGACACAATCACACCTCTTGTCTGAAAACGCCGTGAATGATTGCCAGGCAGATTTCAGTTCAGCCTTTTTGAATAACTGCAGTTCAAAGAGACACTGTGATAGACACAGACTGCTGCTAGCTGCTACAGTGTGCTATTAACATTACTTTTCACCAGTCTGGTCAATAGTCATAAGTGACTGATAGCTGTGATAATGATTACACCAGAAACCCAGCTAAAAGGTCTAATACTATTTAATTTAGTGACCCCCAACTCCATGAATAAACAGTGAGATGAAAGAAATGGTAACTATCAACTAATAAGTTAACCATAAATGTTCTTATCTAGACTGATAATGTGTAATTCTCTTCTAGAGGTAATGACTTACTAAAGAAAAACTCCACTGAAGTTATCAATCTAAAGCAGCTTGAAAACAGAACTCATTAAGAAGAGCATTATATAGTGATGAAGGCGACCCACAGGGTTCAGATTCATAAGCAGATAAAACCTTTTTTGATAATTAAAGTAGGTTTTTATATCTACACAGAGAAAAACTAAGCACAGTTTTAAGACTTGGAAATCAAACGTGAAACCCTTTCAAAGTCTAAGCTTCAGACTAGGCTTATCTTTCAAAGCATGACTTGGAGGAGGAGCTGTTATTGTGCATTGATAAATAATGAATTATTTGAAGCTGAAATAAAAAATAATATGCATTTCTAACCTTACTGGATTTTCCAATGAGTTCTGAAATTCAGAACTTTAAAAATGCCCCAGACTCCGTGCAAAGCTCTTGCTAGTGCTGGACTACCCATGCAGGAAGAATTTCTCCCTTTTGCCCAATAAGTTATCCCTCAGTGAAATTTATGGTTGCTACCTTTTGACTTTTCACTGTGCACCCATGGGAAGAATCAGCCTCTCTCTTCTCTGCAACCACTCTCCAGGTTGTGGAAGGCTGATATGAGTTTTTCCCATGCCTGAGCCTTCTCGTCTCCAGGCCCTCTACCTCTACCCCTTTGAATATTTTGAATTACTTGAATTTGCTCCAGCATCTGACCACACTGGTGGCCCTTCCACTTCTGGACATGTTTTGTCGCTATCCCTTTTGTACTGGGTCCGTCTTATTTCAGATCCAAGGTCATGAGTGCTGAGAAGAGCTAAATAGGCATTTCCCTTGACTGCTGACTGTGCTCTTGCACCCTGGTATTTGTTGGAAGTCAACTCCAAGAAACATCCATACCTATTTAATTCATGAGGATTCTGTTGAAACAGCTCTTGTGAAATCTGGATTTCCACTACTCCTTTTATGATTGAACTGCCTTAAAAGGACATATGGGCTTGCTTTTTCAATTTTTATTTAGGCTTGATAGGCTTTGTGTATCTTAAAAAATATGGCTTATTTATGCTTTTTTTTTTTTTTTTTTAATTAGGATACTTGCCAAATGTTTCATCTCTACTCAGATGTTTTCACAAAAATGTCAAAAATTTATATTTCAAGTACCTACAGTCTAGTCATATTTTCTTGATACCAATCAAGAATTTTAACTTTGCAGGGTAGAAAAGAGGGTAGAGAAAAGATGTGCACAGAACCAGAGACACAGACGTATGTACAGGCCGCATGATACATACTTTGATTTTTTCTTTATACATACTGATTTATTCCTAAAATTGTAGGCAACTCCACTGTAAAAGAAAACCAGAGATACTTGGAAGTTACAGGGGAAAAATAAAAGATCATGTCTTAGTGTTTAATGGTACTTTCTCTTATGTTTCTATTTTCAGTAAGCAAAATACATATGCATTTTTTATTTTCCATTCTGAATGCTCTTTTTGGCTTATTTTTCATGTTTTTCATAAGATAATGTGCATTGAAAATGTTCCACATGGATGAAATATGAAATACAATTGCTAATGCTTACAAAAACATTGTTTTCTTTATTTTGTGTATATTCAGTGTTTATTTTAGAGCTGTTAGGAATGGAGAGTACTTTGTACTATTGTAGAAAAATAAAAAATAGTAGACGGGGGGGAAATCTTAGCCCTGTGTCAAAATAACATGAGGATAAACTAAATACATCTTCAAATGATACTGATCATTTTTGCAAGCATGACAAATATTTGTCCCATATCACATGAATTACCACAGTAAAGTGCAAAGTTTGCCAAAGAATATAATCCAACTAGGCAAACTAGGATATTTTTTCTGTTTTTTCAGGCTTTCTAGGACAAAAAAGGAGGTAAAGCAAAGCTCAATAGTAGTTATTCAATTTCTTTTTTTTAATTAATGACCTCTGGAATTATGCCTTTTTTGGTAATTGTAAAAAATATTTCTAGCTTTTGAAATACACTCATAGTTTTTCTTTCTTCTATAATTAATTCCTAATTTGATATTATAACATAATTTTTACTGGAAGATAGATCTTCCAGTTTTCCTTCAGTTTGAAAAGAATAGAGAAATCATTAACTTGTTAATAAAAATAACATTCTATGTATATACTTTGTTGAAAGTATACCAGAAAGGGAAAGTTATAAAGTTCTTACCTTCTTCTATATAGGAGGGCTCTGAGACTTTCAATTTTTTTTTTTTTTTTATGCTGAGCTTAACATTTTAGTGACTAAAACAATGTCATGATTTTTTGTGCGTTTTTTAGAAATTTAGTGGCATAAATGAAGAGTGAAGAAGTAAGATGTTCATTAAACCCCAAATTTTAATTTTTGGTGTCTTTGAAGTAGTGATCAGTGATCTACTTTATTTAAGTAAGCTTTACTTTTGATTATTGTTTATAGTTTTATTTGTCCTTGTTAATGTGTACTGTACAATGTAATACTAATGCTGCGATGCTTCCAGCCTGCAGCTGCTTCTATGATTAGAAAAAACCTCGTTTGCCTAAAGTTGATTAAAATAAGTTTATATCCTGGCTTCTAACTAACATCATTGCCAGAAAATTGAAAGCCATCTGGTCTGTAAGGCCTGACTGGAATCTTACATTTGAATTGCCTTATTATGCTGAACGAATTAATTTTTCATTTCTTTTAAACCCTTCCTGGAGGAAATTAAAATTATAAGAAAAAAAATGCTTACCTTCATTTCAGAATTCCTTTTTCAGTAGACAATGAGACAACTTACTTTGTATTGCAAAAGTATCCTTCTGTGTTCCTGAAGAACATAGTCACTTTCGTACCTGTGTAGAATGAGACAGATCTTCACATCTGTGTTAGTAGGAAACAACAGATACTTAGGACACCTATTTACACTAAAATAAAATTAACAACTTCGAAATATTAAAATTTTAACATTTACAAAAAGGAATCATAACATGCTTTGTAGTCACTATAAACACAGTGCAAGTTACGACTACAAATGCTGACTATAAACTTCTTTTGTGCTGCACATCGGTCCAATGTGTCTTCACAAAAGTTACTCAGTCTGTAATTTTGTCCACTGAGTAACTTGAAAAATACACTCTATTCTAAAGAAATCTGTAAGAAGGAAAACCATGGAATTTCATGAAAATCTTGTTACTGTTTTTAACCCTGCTTTTTTCACACAACTTATTTCTACTAGGCCATTTGCCAACATATTCCCAGTGGTAGGATTTTACTGTACTAATTTGAGAATGGCAGTGTGCTTTTTGTGCATCAATATCTGCAGTTCCTTCTCTGCAAGGCTATTCTCAAATCATTCATCCATGGCTGTACTGATACTGGGGGTTATCCTGACGCAGGTATAGGACTTGGCTTTTTGAACACTGTGAGGTTCACATGGACTCTCTTTGGGCTCATCCAGACTCCACTGGACGGCATCCGGTCCCTCAAATATATCAAATGAACCACTCAGCTTCATGCCATCTGTAAACTTGCTGAGGGTGCATTTGATCCCGCTATCTATGTCACTGATGAAGATATTAATCAGTCCCAGTATCACTCATCACTGATCTCTATTCAGACATTGAATCATTGACAAATATCCTCTGGATGCAGCCATCCAACCAGTTCCTTGTCAGCCAAACAGTCCATCCACGAAATCCATCTCTCTCCAGTTTAGAGGAAGGATATTGTGGAGAACTGTGTCAAAGGCTTAACAGAATCCAGGTAAATGACATCCATGGCCCTTCCCTTGTACACTGATATAGTTGCTCCATCATAGAAGGCCGCTAGGTTGTTCAGGCAGGACTTGCTGTTGGTGAAGCCATGCTGGCTGTCTCAAATCACCTCTCTGTCCTCCATGTGCCTTAGCACAGCTCCTAGGAGGATCTGTTCCTTGATCTTTCTGGGCACAGAGGTGAGGCTGAAAGGTCTGTAGTTCCCAGAGTCCCCCTTTCTACCCTTTTTAAAGATGGGTACAATGTTTCCCTTTTTCTAGTCACTGGAGACTTCACCTGACTGCCATGTATTTCCAAATATCATGGAGAATGTCTTGACAACTACATCAGCCAATTCCCTCAGGAGTCTAGCATGCATCTCATCAGGTCCCATAGATTTACGTACATTCATGTTCCTTAGGTGGTCACAAACCCGATCTTCTCTTACAGTGGGAAGGACTTTGCACAAGTCTCTGCCTTGAGGTTCACCAACTGGAGAGATGTGGGAAGAGAGATTGTCAGTGTGGCAAAAATTATTGAGTGATTCAGCCTCCTTCTCCTCTGTTTTTACTAGTTTGCTAGCCTTGTTCATTAGGAGGATATGCTTTCTTTAATCTTCCTTTTTTGGGTGATGTATCTGTAGAAGCCCTTTCCATTTTAATCTGTGTCGCTTGTCAAGTTCAGCTCCAGGTGCACCTTGGACTTCCTAACACCATCCCTACACAACCAGGCAGCATTCCTATGCTCTTTCCAGGATACCTGTTCATGTCTGTGAATTCTTGCCTTTCAGTTTAACCAGAAGGTCCTGACTCATCCATGTCAGTCTCTCCTTTCCTGATTTTTTACATATGTGGATCAAAAGCTGTTGTACTCTAAGGAAAATGTCCTTAAAGATCTACCAGCTCTGTTCTGCTCCCTTGTCCTTAGCAGTTTCCCAGGGGTTCCTACTGACTAACTCCTTGAACAACTGGAGTTTTCTTTTCCAAAATTCGGGGTGGGTCCTGACTTTACTCTTCACCTGTCTTACATCTCTCAGGACTGCTGATGTCACCAGTGCATCTTCACTGCGGCCCTGACTGCCTCCAATCTTGACAGCACCCATCAGCTCACTTCCATTGGTGACGATGGTGACCATCATCTCTTCTGGTAGGGCTGTCTATTGCTTGGCTTAAGAAGGGATCCTCCATGCCTTCCAGGAGTCTCCTCAATTGACTACAGTTTGCTGTGCTTCTTTTCCAGCACATTTTGGAGTGGTTGAAATCCTCCAGCAGGGTGAGAGCTGGTGAGTTTGATGCCTCCTGTAGCTGGCGTAAGAAGGCTTTGTCACCACTAGGCAGCCTCTAGTAGACACAAGCCAACAAGGTTTTCTTTGTTGCCTCAGTCTCTGATTGTCATCCATAAGGTTATGACCTGTTTGTGGATGTTCTTCAGAGAGAACCCTTCACAATCATTTCTTGAAGTAGAGGGCAATCCCTCTGCCCCTCCTTTCTTTTCTGTCCATTCTGAACAGCCTTTAGGCATTGATAGCTGCACTCCAGTTAAAAGATTCATCCCACGAACTTTCAGTAATGGCTACTAATTGGTAGCCTTTTAGCATGACGGTGGTTTTCAGCTCCTCTTGTTTGTTGTACACGCTGCACGCATTGATGTAGGGATGCTCCAGCTGAGCTGTTGGCTATGTCACCATTTTAGAAGAACACACCTTAACTCCCTTGAAGTATTTCACAGGTGTTCACCTATTGGCTCTTATACCTCAGAAGCCTTTGGCACATCTCTGTAAGACAAATGTGCTGCATTATACCCAGCACAATGATTAGTTGTAAAGAAATTAAATTATTCATTCTAAGGAGCATCAGTTTCTAATGAACTATGGTTTAAACCTCTAAATTTTTCATAGAAGTGGCTTTTATACCAACACAAATTCCTTTCTGCTGACATGTCAGTGTTGTGAGAAGCAACCTCAGCAAGCAGGATGTAAAGAGAAATAATACTTTTAACTGCTGGCAGCTATTTCTTCTTTGGATACCTGCCCAACTGTTTTTTTTTAAAGTTAGGCAGCCAGCTCTGTCATCCAATTTGTCACCACATTGCTTGCCTGCCTTAGCCTGAGCCTCAAGGTTTTTAGAGCAGCCGCCATAAAGTCAGTATATTTTGCAAATGAGGGAAAGCTGAACAAATGCCATAGCATTCTTAAGGAAGAAATTCATTTCAGCATTTCAGATTTTGGGATGCCTTTTTTTTCCCCCTTTCTGCTTCAGATATATGTGAACTTTGCTACTTGAAATGAGGAGCTCCTCGGGGAATCCCATTGATTTTAACTAACAGTGCTAAAGCCTTTGTGGTGTTAACTTTTTTTGAAAGGTTGTTCAACTGGGGATGGTTTTCAATTGATAGATTCTCATTGTGGGGAAATGATGATGGGGGCTTATGAAATATACCAGTGGAATGAACATATGTGTTGTGCATTGTGTTTGTCTTTAAAACTTATTATTAAATATTTTGACATTATTCTTTAATTTTTCAAGTTCGCAGATAACAAGAGATTGAGTTTTGTCCCTTTTGCTAAACATGAAATATCTTTCAGCAGCAGTTAATTGTTAATGTACAATAAAAATATATTAAACATCTTTAAAACCAGCACAAAATAATTGTTGAATAGTTCATATTGAATAAAAAGTAATTTTGCCATGAGGGATATTTTTATTGCACCAAGTATATATTAAATTCATGGCATCGCTTATTATTAAATTATTTTTATCACTTACTGATTAGAGTACTTTTAACGCAAAGAGCTAGCTGTCATTGCAAAACCTCTCTCGATGATTTTTGAGCATTCTTGGGAATCCAGATTGGTCCCAGATGACTGGAAGCTGGTGAACATTGTCCCAGTTTTCAAGAAGGGCAAGGAGGACCCTGGAAACTGCAGGCCTGTCAGTCTCACTTTAGTGTCTGGTAAAATTTTTCTGGGAAGTATTGAAAAACAACTGAAAGACAATGCAGCCATTGATCACAGCTTCATGAAAGTCCTGCTTATCAAACCTGATTTATAACAAGGTAATAAATCACTCAGTTGATCAAGGAAAGCCAGTTGATGTAATCTTTTTGGATTTCAGTAAAGCTTTCATTACTGTCTCTCACAGGATCCTTCTGGACATAATGTCCAGCTCACAGCTGGATGAACACATCATGTGGTGAGTGAGCAATTGGCTCATGGATCGAGCACAGAGCGTAATAGTGAATGGGGTGACATCAGACTGGTGACCTGTTGCCGTGGTCTGAAGGGGGGGCAGGACACGAGGAAGGGTGCAAGCAGAGTGGTCTATTCAGGCGTGCACCGGATTCTTATTCGTTCAGGTAGGGAAAAGACCAGAACATAGGGTGGGGTATCAGACAGACAAACAAGGGAGCAAATCAGGATAGGGACACAGGCGAAAGAGGGAGGAACGTGGTAGGAACCGGGGAGAGAAGGGGTGAATGGTGGTTGTTTCCTCCCTGCAGCTTCTCCAGCCAATGAGCAGAGAAACAGGGGAGCATACAATGTGTGTGTACATAAGAACTATAAAGTCTGCATCATAAAGTCCGTTCAATCACTGTACATCCTTTTCCACTGCTGCGGGGTGATTCCTTCACAACCTGTCACTAGTGGGGTTCCACAGGGCTCCGTCTTGGGCCCAGGGCTCTTTAACATCTTCATTAATGACTTGGACTGGAAGGGATACTAAGCAAATTTGCAGATGACACAAAACTGGGAGGAGATGTTGACTCCCTTGAGTGCAGAAAGGCCTTGACAAATTAGAGGACTGGGCAATCACAAACCACATGAAGTTCAACAAGTGAAAGTGCCAGATTCTGCACCTGGAATGGGGTAACTCTGGATGTACGGACAGATAGGGGAATAAGATGCTGGAAAGCAGTGCCACAGAAAGGGACCTAGGGGTCCTGGTTGATGGCAAGTTGAATATGAGTCAGCAGTGCCTGGCAGCCAGGAGGGCCAACTGGGTCCTGGGGAGTATCAGGCTAAGCATCACCAGAGAGAGGGGATTGTCCCACATTGCTCTGCACTGGAGTGACCTCACCTTGAATACTGTGTGCAGTTTTAGGCACTACAATATAAGAAAGATGTTAAGCTATTGGAGAGCGTCCAAAGGAAGGCAACAGAGACGGTAAAAGGCTTTGAGGGGAAGCCCTATGAGAAGCAGCTGAGGTCACCTGGTGTGTTCAGCCTGGAGAAGAGGAGACTGAGGGGAGACCTCATTGCAGTCTACAACGTCCTTGTGAGGGAAAGAGGAGGGACAGACACTATCTCTTCTCTGTGGTGAGCAATGACAGAACCGAAAGGAATGGCTTGAAGTTGAGTCAGGGGAGGTTTAGGTTGAATATTAGAATATGTTTCTTCACCCAGAGGGTGGTTGGGTACTAGAACAGGCTCCACAGAGAAGTGTCACAACACCAAGGCTGTCTGAGGAGGCATCTGTCCCTTCATCCAAGTCATGGATGAACAGATTAAACAATACTGAAACCGGTATCAAACCTTGGGGGACACCATTAGTGAGAGACCTCCAGCTACACCCTGTACAACTGATTAGGACCCTCTGGTATCTGCCATTCAGCTGGTTCTCAATCCACCTCTCTGTCCACTCATACAGTCCACACTTCCTGAGTTTGCCTATTAGGATGTCGTGAGAGACAGTGTTGAAAGCCTTGCTGAAGTTGAGGTAGACAATATCCACTGCTTTCCCCTCATCTATCCAAGTAGTTTTTTCTGCATCAAAGGCAACTAGATTGGTCTTTGAAGGTAGATTTACCTTTAGTGAATCCATGCTGACTATTTCTGATCACTCTTTTGTCATCCATGTCGATAGAGATGGCCTCCAGAACCAGGCACTCCATCACCTTTCCAGAGATTGAGGTGAGGTTGACTGACACTAGTCACCTTAGTCCTCCTTCTTGCCCTTTTTGAAGACTGGGGTGACATTTACTTTCCTCCTCTAGGCACCTTTCCTGATCACCATGACCTGTCAAAGGTGATCATGAGCAGCCTCACTATGGTGTCCATCAGCTCTCTCAGCACTCATGGATGCCCACCATCACAGCCCAAGGACTTGTGGATGACAAGTTTGCTCAGGTGTTCTCTGACCTAATACTCCTCAAACAAGGGAAAATCTTTATTTCAACATTCCTTTACCCTGGACTCGTGGGCCAGAGAGATCCAGATCAACATCTTAGGGCTGGTATTGTCAATGAAGACTGATGCAAAGAAGGCATTCAGTAACTGCTTTCTTTTCATCCTCTTACCAGGGTTATTCCCCCTCCATTTAGTAACAGGCCCACATTATACCTTCTTTTCCTTTTATTATTGATGTATTTGAAAAAGCCCTTGTTGTCATTGACATCCTTGGCCACCACTGTATCTTCAGTAATTTTACTTGAAATAGACTTCAGATTTTTTATACATTTACTAATGTATTTAGTGATACCTAAAATCTTGATAAGAACTTGTTAATTGTGAAACCTTTTTAATTTATATCAATCTAATATTCCATGAAAGCAAGACACTTGGTTGATTCTGGGTTTTCACTTGCTTTAGCTGCTACAGAAATTGATCTGTTAGGCAAGATTAATTTCACTTTGGAAGCGATTGTTACTAGAAATAAAGTACTTTCAATATTTGAAAACATTATTTCTGTCTTTATTATATGATCTTAGCTTTCACATTTCCAAATTTTCTTTTACAACATAAGCAAGAAGTCTCTGCATATTGTAATAATTCATAAATATGTACATTCCACTAAATCTCTCTGCAAATTTCAGAAGTCTTTGCAACACATAAGCTCTTTTAAGGGCATAGGTGCAATTTTTGCCCATGCAACATAAAGGGATTTTGAACATAAATTTATTCAAGTATGAAATTGTGACACAACTGTAACAAGAAACTATGTAATTAGTTTACTTAGGTTATACAGTTAGGTAAAGGGAAAGAGAATGCAGAAATAAAACATGATTTCAAATAGGGCATAAATTGATTGGAGCATGAATGAAGAGCTAATATATAAAAAGTGTTATGAATTGGATTGTCTCGTCTAATATAATAAGTATATGAAACATATGAAGTATTCACAAGTATTTACATTCTTGTGTGTTGATCTGTGATCTTTCCATAATACAACTTTGTGAAAATGAAACATTTTATAAAATCTTAGGCTTATGAATTGTCAGCTGAACAAGCTAATCATGACTGGCTGTACTGGTTTAAAGGTAAACCAGCAGGGCAAATGAACTCAACTCTAAAGAGAGATTATAAATCAGAATAACAATTTAATAAAATAATACAATAAGTACGATTATACAGACAAACAATTGGTTTTAACCCACAAAACTCAAATGTATAACCCAGCACCCTGGGGCATGAACAGAGTGGTGTTCTTTGGGCCTCCTGAGTCCAAAGTAAAAGGAGAGGGGAAAACCTGTTGGTGAGAGTGCTGTTGCAGTCTGGTCAAGGGTGGTGATTGCAGTCCGGTCGAGAGTGATGGTTGCAGTCTGGTTGAAAAGTGGTGGTTGCAGTCCAGTCAAGAGTGATGGTCTGCAGTTTGGTTGAGAGTGGTGATCTGCAGTCTTCCTCTGGATCCCACTAGTGGTTAAAAAGAGTCCCAAGACTCCAAGATTATATATCCTCCAGTTCAGGCAGGAGTGCCCAGTACCTCCCTCAGGGCGAGGAGTTCCTCTGTGGGCATGAGGACAAGAGCACCCTCCTATCTCACAGGCCTCTTAACACTCAGTTTATAGGCTGAGGAGTCAGGCTCTATGAGTAGATGGCGTGAATGGTTCATTGATAAGAGTTTCTGGGAAATGGCATGGAAGCCTATAGAATACACAGTTTTGGGTTACACCCATCCAGTGATGAACTGGTCCCAGCTGTTCTAACTAGGACATTATCCACCCCTTATTCTATGCCATCCATGTCATGTCCAAATTAACTCCCTTTAAGAACTATATCCCTTTAAAACTATATACATCTATATATATATACAATGAAACATTACAGACCATGCACATTCAAAATTAGGTCCCCTTGTGGTACACAACGTGTCTCCCCATCTTTTTGCATTACCCACCAGGTGAAACCAGGTCCTTGAGTAAAAACAATCCCTCAGATGGGTTTGCCTTTGCTTGAGGTGGGACTAATCCAAACAGTCTTCCCTAACATACCTCTCATATGCACCACGGGGACTTTATCTCCATCTACAGTATGCAAAGGTTCTGATTGGGCAGGGCCAGCTCGATTGATGGAGCCTCGGCTGTTGACCAACCAGGTGGCCTTTGCTAAATGCAGCTCCCAGTGTTTGAGAGTCCCCCCACCCAGTGCCTTCAGGGTGGTTTTCAGCAGTCCGTTGCACCGGTCAACTTTTCCAGCAGCTGGTGCATGGTAGGGGATATGATACACCCACTTAATGCCGTGCTCTCTGGCCCAGGTGTCTACGAGGCCATTCTTGAAATGGGTCCCATTATCAGACTCAATTCTCTCCGGGGTGCTGTGTCGCCACAGGGCTTGTTTTTCAAGGCCCAGGATGGTATTCCAGGCAGTGGCATGAGGCACGGGGTATGTCTCCAGCCATCCAGTACTTCCTTCTACCATGGTCAGTACGTAGCGCTTGCCTTGGCGGGTTTTGGGGAGTGTGATGTAGTCAACTTGCCAGGCTTCCCCATACCTGTATTTCAACCACCGTCCACCATACCATAGAGGCTTCACCCGCTTGGCCTGCTTGATGGCAGCACATGTCTCACAGTCATGGATGACCTGTGAGATGATGCCCTTGGTTAGGTCCACCCCTCGGTCACGAGCCCATCTGTATGTTGCATCTCTCCCCTGGTGACCGGAGGCATCATGGGCCCATCGAGCCAGAAATAATTCTCCTTTGTGCTGCCAATCCAGATCTACCTGAGAGACTTTAATCCTGGCAGCTCAGTCCGCCTGCTCGTTGTTACGATGCTCCTCATTAGCCCGTTTCTTGCCTACATGAGCATCTACGTGACCAACCTTCACACTCAGCTTCTCTACCCGGCCAGCAGTGTCCTGCCACATCTCAGCCGCTCAGATGGGTTTCCCTCAGCGCTGCCAGTTGGCCTTTTTCCATCGCTCCAGCCATCCCCACAGAGCATTGGCCACCATCCATGAGTCAGTGTAGAGATAGAGTGCTGGCCACTTCTCTCATTCAGCTATATCCAAAGCCAACTGAACGGCTTTAAGCTCTGCAAACTGACTTGACCCACCTGGTCCTTTGGTCGCTTCTGCAACTTGCCGTGTGGGACTCCATACAGCTGCCTTCCATTTTCGGTTTGTCCCTACCATGCAACAGGAGCCATCTGTGAAGAGAGCATATCGCTTTTCATCTTCTGGTGGTTTGTCATATGGTGGGACCTCCTCAGCCCGTGTCACCTGCTCCTCTTCTTTTTCAGAGGATAGTCCGAAACTCTCACCTTCGGGCCAATTGGTGATAATTTCCAGAATCCCAGGGCGATTTGGGTTCCCTATCCAGGTTTGCTGTGTGATCAGAGTGATCCACTTACTCCATGTGGCATTGGTGATGTGATGTGTAGAAGGAACTCTTCCCTTGAACATCCAGCCCAGCACTGGTAGTCGGGGTGCCAGGAGGAGCTGTGCTGATCACTTCTGAGGCAGCTCGAACTCCTTCATAAGCAGACAGGATCTCTTTCTCAGTTGGTGTATAGCTGGCTTCAGATCCTTTGTATCCCTGACTCCAGAATCCCAGCGGTCGTCCTCGGGTCTCCCCAGGCACTTTCTGCCAGAGGCTCCAGGAAGGGCCATTCTCCCCGGCTGCGGTGTAGAGCACATTCTTCACGTTCTCTCCTGCCCTTACTGGCCCAAGGGCTGCCACATGGGCAATCTCCTGTTTAATTTGTTCAAAGGCTTGTTGTTGTTCAGGGTCCCACTGGAAATCATTTTTCTTCCATGTCACAAGGTAGAGAGGGCTTACAATCTGACTGTACTCGGGGATATGCATCCTCCAAAAGCCCACAGCACCTAGGAAAGCCTGTGTTTCCTTCTTGCTGGTTGGTGGAGACATGGCTGCTATTTTGTTAATCACTTCCATTGGAATTAGGTGGCGTCCATCTTGCCACTTCACTCCTAGGAACTGAATTTCCTGAGCAGGTCCCTCAACTTTACTTCGTTTAATGGCAAAACCAGCTCTTAGGAGAATCTGGATTATCTTCTCTCCTTTCTCGAAGACTTCCCCCGCTGTGTTCCCCCATACAATGATGTCATCAATGTACTGTAGATGTTCTGGAGCCTCACCCTTTTCCAGTGCAGTCTGGATCAGTCCATGGCAAATGCTGGGACTGTGTTTCCACCCCTGAGGCAGTCGATTCCAGGTGTACTGCACATGCCTCCAAGTGAAAGTAAATTGTGGCCTGCACTCCGCTGCCAAAGGAATGGAGAAAAAGGCATTGGCAATGTCAATGGTGGCATACCACTTGGCTGCCTTGGACTCCAGCTCGTACTGGAGCTCCAGCATGTCCGGCACAGCAGCACTCAGGGGTGGTGTGACTTCATTGAGTCCACGGTAATCCACTGTCAGCCTCCACTCTCCATTGGACTTATGCACTGGCCATATAGGGCTATTAAAGGGTGAGCGAGTCTTGCTGACCACCTCCTGGGTCTCCAGTTCATGGATCGTCTTATGTATAGGAGTCACAGAGTCTCGGTTGGTGCAATATTGCCAACAGTGCACTGTTGCTGTGGTTATCGGTACCAATTGTTCTTCAACCCTCAGCAGTCCCACAGCAGAGGGGTCCTCTGAGAGACCAGGCAAGGTGTTCAACTGCCTCATTTTCTCTGTCTCCACAGTAGCTATGCCAAAAGCCCAACAAAGTCCTTTTGGGTCTTTGAAATACCTACGCCTCAGGTAATCTATGCCGAGGATACACGGGGCCTCTGGGCCAGTCACGATGGGATGTCTGTGCCATTCCTTCCCAGTCAGGCTTACTTCAGCTTCCAGTACAGTCAGCTGTTGGGATCCCCCTGTCACCCCAGAAATAGAGATGGATTCTGCCCCTACGTATCTTGATGGCATTAGAGTACATTGTGCGCTGGTGTCCACTAAGGCCTTATATCTTTATGGCTCTGATATGCCAGGCCACTGAATCCACACTGTCCAATAGACCCAATTGTCCCTCTCCTCTACCTGGCTAGAGGCAGGGCACCCCTAGTCCTGGTCATGGTACTCATTGTGCTCTTCTTGTAAGTATGACCTGGAGGTCCCTTCAAGAGGATCAGACATATCATCATTCCTGTACCGTCTGGAGTCTTGCCCACGAGAGACTGGAGCAGCATTTACCCTTGAAGAGTTCCTTGTGGTACTTGTTCCTCTTTTCAATTCATGTACCCGGGCTGCTAAGGAAGAGGTGGGTTTCCCATCCCACTTCCTCATATATTCTCCGTGCTCATGGAGGTAAAACCATAGATTGCCACGTGGAGTGTACCCTCTCTCCTTAGCTGGGGGACGCTGGCTACTGATAGCAGAGACTCTTGTTTGTCCTGGCGAGATATGGAAGATCCCTTCCTTAATTTCTTCTCTTAGCTTCTGGTGTCCCTCCTCAATCTTCTCTTCCAGGCTTCGGACATGTTCAGCCAGTTTGGTTTCCACAGATGAGACATGGGCTCGTAATGGGGCGGTGACAGTGTCTTCATAAATCCTGAGTTTACTGACCAATGCACCCACCTTGTCCTCTCCCTCCTTCCATCGCAGCGTTGCTAAGTAGCGGGAATACACTTCTGGCCCGAGTCGTGCAAACTTTAACCACATCTGGGATGTGCACTGTACACCATCTGGACTTTTAGAGAATCTTTCATCCTCTGAAAAGATTATCTCCAGTACAGCTAATTCTCTTAAGCACCGGATACCTTGTTCCATCGTGTTCCACTGTCCTTGCTGTACGTGGAGGTCCTCCTTACAAAGGTCTCTCTCCCTCACACTGGACAACAGTCGCCGCCAGAGGCTGAGAGTTTGCATTACTTAATATGGATGTTGCTAAAGAAAATTTACTAGTTATGATTCCAAGACAGTGCATTTCAAAATCTTAGAAAAGATATTAAAACATCCACTCTTTCATCAGGAAGAGTGGATGTAAGAGGAGGAGTATTACCTTTGTTTAGGTTCTTTTTTCTAGTTCTGCAAACTGCTCATCCAATTTTCCCTCTGCACCATCAGAAATAGGAAGAGTAACTTCTCCAACTCATTACCTTACTGTATGGTGTTGCATCAGTGCATATTAGTGCATATATTGTGTTCCTTCTGCTGGCATAGAGCATGTTCTCTGAAGGAGCAAAATTTATGATTTCTTTGGACATGTTTTAACAAAGGAAGGATAAAAAAAATAAAAAAAAGGCCTCAAAGTCTACAGAATTGATGTGAATATTGGGGAATGTGAAATCTCTCTGCCTTTCCCATCAACCAGAATTGTAAATAGGTGAGCACTTCGAAGAGAGGTCTTCCTCTATGGATTTCTTGGGAAAAGGAGCATAAATTTGCTGATTTTATCATACGAGGTACAGAATTACAGACAAGAGTTACAAAATATTCTAAGCTAGAAGGGACCTACAAGGATCATCAAGTCCAACTCTTAAGAGATTGGCTCACACAGGGAATCAAACCCACAACCTTGACAGTGTTAGTAACATGCTCTAAAGCAACTGAGCTAATCTTGTTGTGCAGCTTCAGCTGGTACTGATTCTCTCCAAAATAAACTAAGATTTTGCTTAGCTTACTTTACTTCAGGGGACTGACTTTAGAGATTAATATATTTCTCTAACTGCATTACTTTATCCTTCTGTGGAATTTGAGCTGCATCTGAATTAATGGTTTATTTGGTCTACATAAAATTACAGTGCTACCTTGGACATGATTTGTCTGTTACAGTAATTTTGTTTCCACTTGTCTCTGTTCCACTGAGATTCCAGTTGTCTTGGAGTGTAGTCAGTTCTTTAAGGATTTGATGTCATACAGTAGAACTCCATTTTACAACTGCTTTGGACAGCTTTCCTCACAGTACTTTAGCATTTTGGGCTCCCCTTGATTATATGCACAATCCTAAGTATACTGGTCTAAAAGCTGGTCTAGAACAGTGATTAAGATTCTGTAAATGTTGCTTCTGAAATTTTCGAGATAGACAAGTATATTGTCTACTTGTACAATTATCTTCTATTGTAAGAGCATTGACTTTTTTAAAAAAATACAGGGTTTTGGTTTGGTTTGTTTTTTGTTTCTTGAGGACAATTCTTTAATATAAAGCTATTTTATTTCTAGTGTTTGTCATTGAAAAGAAGGAAATTTCAGTGTCATCTCCTCTAAAATTCAGGAAGCATAGGAAGATGAGAGGCTGTAAATATGCTTCTATAATATCAAGTCATAACAGGAGGAGCAATTAAAATAAATCACACTGAATTCAGCCTTGAGCATGCAGGATGTACGTATATATGCTCAGATGTGTTATTTTGTGGGTGGTACTATTTTGTGGGAGGGCAGAGTATATGATCTTTGTGCACAGAGGGAAAACATCTGTTCACAACAGTGGAGTCTAAGGACAATCGTGATAAGCATTACATTCACATTGTTTTATCCCCCTCTGCTCTGGGTTGCCTGCATAACGGATAGTGGGCTTTGCTGCTAGTATTTACCATTACTGATGTGTGCAATTGCAGAGGTACAAGGACTCAGGAAAACATATACTTAGAATACGAACTGGCAGAAACGTCTACTCTCTTGGCAAAGCGGCCAAAAAAAGGAAGGTATTTACTGTGAACACACACAGCAGTCCTTTTCAATTCATGCTGTATAGAAGCCAAGGATTTGCACCTTGCTTTGTCTTCTACTAGCATTTGGCAAGGAAAATCTATACTCAGTGGAAATGAAAATAGGTAATCTTTCTGCCTTAGTCTCTATTCAATGCTTTGTGGCAACTGCCGGCTGTTTTTTTGATTACATGACTCAGAGCATGATAGAAATTTGAGCAGTAACTTTGTTTAAACTTGTGAGTGGGGGTGTTGATGTGTGTCCTTTGCACCCATTTGCTGGTATTCAAGCGTGACTTCTCCTGGGCTTTAGGCAGATCAGTGAGCCTTCTGCTCTTGAGCTGAAAGGTGAAGGATTGAATGAAAAAATCAGAACAATTATTGATGAAAGCACTGCATTTATGCTTTATAGGCAAATTGCTGTTTAATAGGTTATTTGACATGCCAGTTCTACAAGTTTTCTTTTTCTGAGAGAGATACTGAACACATATTTTACCATTAGTTGCTGAAATCATTAACCAGGTCTCTATTTACCATATCACAAAAACAGTTTGGGGATATAGTTGTGGTTTTTTTTGTTTTGTTTTGGTTTGGGTTTTTTTGTTTGTTTTGTTTGTTTTTTTTTTACTGCTGTATTTGCTAGATTGTTAAATTGTTTAAACAGATGCAAATCCTTTTGTGTGATATATCATTTTAATTTATGCCATTGCTTGTATTAGAAAAAAATTTGTGGCCTTTTACTTTCTAATTCTTCATCAAGTAGCTATTTATAATGTTTTAGTCAGCATAGTAATATTTTTAATCGAAAACCTGATCACATTTTTAATTATTTAATGATCGAAAAAATTAATTAAAATTGTAAATGTAGCGGGTTATTTTTGCTGTATTTGACAGCAATTTGACAGCTGGATCTACTAAAGAAAAATTGAATCAATCTGTCACTGCATCTGCTCAAACAGATTTGATTATTCATTTATCATGAATGACCTTGAAAATAGTATTTTGAAGAAGCATACATTATAAACATTGTGACAAAAATTGAGTTCTATTTTCACCTTTAATGGATGCCTTGCAAGAAGAAAAATGAATATTTGGAGTAGTAAAGTGTAAAATGGGAGGTTTAGTTTTTGTATCTAACTTGCATGTACATACTTGCTGCAAATGTTAACACTTCTGGTTAAAAAGCCAAAATTATGAAAGTGATAATTAGTACAAACTTAGGAAGCAGGAAAAGGGAGATGAAACATGGAAAACTTTAAAAGATGCATAAAAAAGCTTTAAGGATTGATTGACTGAGTGTCAGTAGGTTTTTTGATTGTTCCAGTGTTGGCACATGCGTAGTCTTTTTGCTAGGCTGTATATATGCATGAAAAATGCTGAAAGCATGTCCTTAGCCTGTTGCATGTCAAGCCTATCTGAAATCCTGTTTTCAAGAATTCATGTTCACATCTTCTCAATGTCCTGTAGCCGTACAAACCCAAGGCTGGCCAATAGACTCAGCTACAGTGTCTGTATCTTGTCATAAGTAGAAACAAAGTATAAAGGGAGAGATTAAAAAAGCCCAATGCTCAAATTCTAGATGGAAAAGAGAGCAACCAACATATACTGCAGTAAAGAGCTTCTTCTTCCCTACAAGCATACACTTAAAATAATATTTTAGTTAATGGCGAAACAGTATACTCCAAAATAATAATGTAGTTCCTAGCTATGGAGTAGTATGTAGATTGTTTCTGGTTTATATGTGTCATGGTTTGAGATCCCCAAAAATTCTAATTCCCTAGTCTGAGCCCCCTTCCACATCTCAACCTAATGTGAGATGGGTTTTCCAGACAAAACACGAGACTCAGAATGGGGGAAAGGGAATATATTACAATGTCTATACAAATAAATATTATAATACATTATACACATGATCACAACTATCTCTACCATGACATAAGTATTTACAATGGATCAGATCTCTTTTCCCCTCCAAATAAAAGTTCAGGAGGGAAGAAGGACAGATCCCTTCTAGTCTCTACTCTGAGCAGCAGTATCTTCTAAGGCAGCAGTCATCTGTCCTCTTCACATGCAGCAGCTGATAGCTGGATTATTGTAGCTGGATCTCTTCTCAATACACACAAGGGGGTCTTCAAGCCCCTTGGCCCGTTGTCTCCAAACGAGGGTCTTTCAAGACACAAGGTCTCCTTTCACCTCTCTTGGCTCTCCTGTGACTCCAAGCGAAGGTCTCACCTGTGGACTGCCAGCAGGGACTAAACTCGCTTCACCACAGGCATATCACGAAATGCAGGGGCATCTTCGTGAAAGTCTCTTCCTCAGGGGGGTTCACCCCTGAGTCAGAACATCTTGGGCAGCATTCAGTTGAAAGCCTTTGCCTCAAGAGTTCTACCAGAGCTCCTGTGCTCTGTCTCAGGCTGCCACCTTGGCAGCAGTGAGGGGGGGTGGGGGGTAAGGCCAAGGTCACCCCCCTCCGCATTTCCTCTCCATCCCGGTCCAGCTTCCCAGGACGCTCCGAGCTTCTCAGCTCCTCTCTGCAGTGCATGGTGCACTTCACCTCTCCCTTCTAGGACGTGAGGGGTCTCCAAGGAGTTTGGGGGGCCTGGTTCAGTTCTTACCCCCAAAACTCTGTAGCTCTGCTGCTCTCTCTCTCTCTCTCTCTCCTTGCAGGAGTTCTTTCTCTGGTGCTGCATGCCTTTGTTGCTGCTTGGTCTTATCTCTCCTGGCTCTCTGCCACCTTCTCCGGCCAGTGTTGCTTCTGCTGCCGCTGCTGCTGCTCACAGTGAAGAAACATCTCCCAGCTCAGAGTTACAGACACATAGGCCAGTTTAACACTGTTCCAAGTCTCTGTAGCCCCCAGCTGGGGGTGGGGGGGGGGGCCCAGAGGCCCCCAGAGGGCTCCTGCCCTCACTACTCATGGCTTTCCCAACATGGCTACCACTTCTACAACCAAACTACAACTAACCTTCTCTTCCGTTTGCTTGTGGTATGTTTACATTTCGCAGGAGCGCCCACTGGACAAAACTTCAAAACTTCCAGGGGTCACTACCCCCTGGGGTTTTACCATTTTCTTAGCTTCAGGGGGAAAACCTGGTTCAAACCACTACAATGTGTTATACTAAAGGAGTTGCAGCAGTTGGAAGTCAAGGGTCTAGTTTTGCCAAAAATACTAATAAAATAGCAGTAAATAAAAATTTGTATCTTTGCTCTTTTGCATTTTTACGAACATTTTCGTTTTGCACAGGATCTAAGCATAGCTCTTTCACATGTCCTTTCTAAATTATTTGGGGGGGAGTTGCATAAAGTATTAATAATTTCTATCTTTTCTGTGAACTTGTAGTAAGTGCCAGAAAGTAGAGGCGTAGACCACTTCATTTCATCAGCAGTTACTTCACGTTTAAGAAGCCTTTTTGAGAAAATAAGTGGAAAGAAAAGTCGTCAGTAGAAACCACTGATTTCTTCCCCCATGTCATAGGTTTGAAAAGAGATGTTGGAATTTTTTCCCTAAGGTCCCGTTTCCTCCCCTCCACCCCCCCCAAATCTGTTTCTTCCAGGATTGGAGGAGTCAGGGAGGAGGAGGGACAAAGAGAAGCCACACACGCTGGGCAGTGAGGGAGCGGGAGAAGGGGGAGGTTCCTGGGAAGCGTGGTTGCTGGCGGCACAGCTGGGGAGTCTTTTGTTCGGAGGTTTTTGGTTTTGTCGGAGGACCGGACAGAGGTGGGGTGAGGGGTCACCCGGTTTCGGCCACCTCCTTTTCTTTTCCTCAGAGGAAGGTTTGGGGTTTTTTTCGCTATGGGACGCTTCACGGAGAATGACTGAGAGAGTGAGAGACTGACCCATCTCAGAGCAAGGTGTTCTGCCTTCGAGACTGCCTGTGGGAAAAAGGACTCTTTCATTGCTGGCTATGAAGCCATTGGCCGCTGGCTGCTGCGAGCGCACGTGGCTGCGAGCAGCTGTTGAACTGCTGGGACAGTCCTGCATTTTCCCCCACTTCCCCCCAGCTTCCTATGGGTTCCCCCCTGCCCCGCCCCGGGGAATTGGGACTTTGTTTTGTTTCTTCTGAAAGTGTTTGGTTGCACCATTTGTTGTTTATTCAGATTCTGTTAATAAAAAGCTGTTCTTTTCTACGCTTCCACCTGAAGTTTCTTAATTTCTAAGTTGTAATCTTCTTGAACTAAGACACCCCAGTTTTTGTGTTCATCCAAATGGAAAAGAGCTTAGAGTTACATCCTGAAGTTATGGAATCTTACTCCTAGCTCCCTTCATCCTTAGGCTTTTCATATCAACATTTTTTCTTTCTAGAAGGCAGTTAGTTAAAAAACTACATCTTGTTGATTAGTAGATGGATTACTTCTTCCTCCCTTCCAAAGAAAACTCAAATGCCTCCCCCTCCCCCCATTCTCAAACCTCAAGAATTGGAATAAACTTTCAGATTTTTCTCTGGTAACTTAAGATTGCCATTGTCATTAAGTTCTTGGGATACATGGAATTCAATAGCATAGGCAGAACCCTAGGTCTGCTCCCTGAATGAAGAGAAAGAGGAGAGGTTCAGAGAGGAGAGGTTCAGAGAGGAGGGGAGGGGAGAGGAGAGGAGAGGAGAGGGTGAGGGACAGGGAGAGGGAGAGGAAGATACCTACGATGATCATCTAGTCCAATATGCCTGACCTCTTCAGGGCTGACCAAAAACTACAGCATGTTGTTAAGGCCATTGTCCAAATGCCTTTTAAACACTGACAGGCTGGGGACAGCAACCACTGCTCTAGAAAGTCAGTTCCAGTGTTTGACCAACCTCTTAGTGAAGAAATGCTTCCAAATGTCCTGACTGAATTGGCCGCCCACGTGCAACTTTGAACCGTTCTCACATCCTCTCACTGGATACCTAGGAGAGGAGATCAGCACCTCCCTCTCTACTTCCTCTCCTCAGGAAGCTGCAGAGAACAATGAGGAGGCCCGTCAGCCTACTTTTCTAGACGAACTGAGAATCTCAAACTCCTCATAGGACATACCTTCTAGCCTTTTCACCAGCTTCAGTTCACTAGGATTGAAGAGATGCTTGCAGCATCAGTTTTTCCTTAACAGTACACATGTTGATATATCACCTTAGGTGTTTTGACTGGCTCTAAGAACTTTTAAATATTTTTTTTCCTTGGATCACAGTATTTGAACAGCAGCTTGAGATAACCCTGTGCTGATTTAAGTATCTTGATGGGTAATTGGGTGACTGAAAGTATATGAGAGCCTTATTATCACATGCATAAATGGAGAAAAAAGAGGTTACTGTGTAAGACTTTTATGTATTGTGACCTATGCCTACACTGCAACACCTAAATTCATACTTCTCACAATACATGGAAAGTGTTATAGGCACTATGCCATCAAAAATTATGGTGAATTCTGTTTTATTCCTGATGCTATAAAGGTTTCTGCACAAGGCAACCGGAAACTAAGATGGGAAAATATACATAGGACAGAAATGAAACTCTGTAGCATATGCGCACACATTACTTTGACCAAAATGATATGTTGTCTCTAATGTACACATTTTTGTCTCATGGAGCTATATATTCTCTATATATCATGATTTTTTGCACCAAAACACCTTTTTATTTGCAGAGATTAGCTTCTGTCAATCACTGTAACTTATAAATTATCACTATAAAGCTTATTCTTTTTCTGTCACAAATGTAGCAAGTAAAAAAACTGTAGATTATTAGGTTAAAAATAGTTTTAACACTGAGAATGTATGGCAACTTTACTACTCCACGCTGAGTGGAGAACAAACTGATTACACTGAGCCTTGAAAGGCAAATATTTTAGTCAGTTTTTGTGCACCCATCTGAAGTATCAAACATCAAGGTCTTGAGAGTGAAAGTGAAAACAAAAGGCTAATGAACACTCTAACTTAATTCTTGCAGTTTTAACTCTCCTAATGATAGAGTTCTTTATGGGGAGGGCCTCAAAACAGAGAATTATTTGATGTGCCAAAAAAACTTTAATGCTCAGATACAAAGTGAATGTTCAGCCCACTGGGACTTTTGCACTTTCTTGTTTTAGCGTGGCTATTATTTTCTGTGTGAATTTCTATTATTTCTATAAACCTTTGATATACTAGTAGGCTGACACAGTTATTGCAAAAAAGACATTTTGTTCCAGTGAACTAATGTTGGACTACTTATTAAATGATGCAGTTAACATTAAGGGATTTTATATACAGTTATAAACTCATGTGGACTTATCTTCACAACAGGAGACTTCTTAGACGGAAGTATGTGATATTTTCCTAAGGCACTTTATTTTCTCTGCATTGATGCTTACTATTAAAGCCTATTTTCCTCCAGTATTTCATTAGCTTAAGTTTACTGAAGTACTTTGAGACCTTAGAGGGCTCTAAATAATTACATGAACACCTAAGAAAAGTGATTGGGGTATTTCTGATTAATATTTTTCTCTCTTCTTACTGTGGATGACACTGGGAAATGAGTGTTCATTTATGAATGAGCATTCCCAAAAGCACTACATGGCAGTTTATGCTCAGAGGGCAGTGAGGTAAATGTTTTTTAGTGAAATAGAATCATAGAATCAGTAAGGTTAAACCATATTCCTAAGCACCACATCTACATGTTTTTTGAATGCTTCCCTGCTCAGCTTGTTCCACCACCTTTCCTGTGAAGAATTTTTTCCTAATATCCAGTCTAAAACTCCTTTAGTGCAACTTGAGGCCATTTACTCTTGTCCTATCACTTTCACCTGGGAGAAAATGCAGACCCACACCTCAGTGCAACCTCCTTTCAGGTAGTTGTAGAGAGCAATAAGGTGTCCCCTGAGCCTCCTTTTTTCCAGGCTAAACAACCTCAGCTCCCTCAGACATTCCTCTTAAGTCTTGTGCTCCAACTAGTTTGCCAAAGGTATCAAGAGTGCACTAAAATCATGTAAAGGACATGGTAGATCTGTCAAAAGTTCTGGAAATCTGGTAGATCAGAAGACTCTTCAGTAATTCCTTTTTGTTTGAGCTTCATGGCAGTCTAATCCAGTGAGCCAGTCTGTGTTTAAGCCATTTTTCAATAGGGTTAGGTGAGACTTCATAGGGATCAGATTTTTTTCACTCTGAAGTTTGCAAGGGTTTTTCTCTACATTTTTTTGACAAATATTAGTATAGATTTCTTGAAATAAGATGACATTTGCCACGTATTTTCCTTTGCTTTTGTTTTCCATTTTTTCCTCTGTGCATGTGTATGTATATGCATGAATTATAGACAATTCATAATCACCAGTGAGGAGAAGTTTACAAATATATGGGCATCTACAGTCCAAATCTTAGGCTATGCAATAGGAAAACTGTATTTTGATGTCCCAATATTTTTCAATTAATCTTTAATAATCCCCTAACCAATGCCTCATATGAGCCTAGAAAAATACCTTACTATTATTTGAACATATACTTCCTCTTGGTATATTTCCGTTCTAACAGAAATGGCTCTTGTACTGCTGCTGCTTGTGAAGACCAAAGCTATGACTGTTATCAGAGTTATGCTTCAAACTATGTTTAAAGAAGGTAGAAACCTAGAATCAATTAGGTTGCAAAAGACCTTAAAGGTCATTGAGTCAAACTGTAAACCTAACACTGCCAAGTCCAGCACTAACCCACATTCCCGAGTGCCACATCTATACATCTTTTAAATACCTCCATGGATGGTAATTCTACCACTTCCATGAGCAGCCTGATCTGACAGGCTTGACAACTCCCTTCCATGAAGAAATTTTTCTTAATATCCAATCTAAACCTTCTCTGGCTCAATTTGAGACCATTTCCTCTTGTCCCTTTGCTTGTTACTCGGGAGAAGAGACCAACATCCACCTGGCTACAACCTCCTTTCAGTTAGTTGTTGAGAGTGATAAGGTCTCCCCTGAGCCTTTTCTCCAGGTAAAAGACCCCCGCCTCCCTCAGTCACTCCTCATAATACGCCTGACTCTTCACCAACTTTCTTGCCCTTCTCTGGATATACCCCACCATATCATTGTCTTTCTTGAAGTGAATGGGCCCAGAACACAGAATTGGGGGTGCAGCCTCACCAGTGTCAAGGAAACAATCACTTCCCTGGTTGTACTGGCCACATTTTTTCTGATACAAGCCAAGATGCCATTGATCTTCTCAGCCACCTGGGCACACTGCTGGCTCATGTTCAGCTCCTTTTGACTCCCAGGTCCTTTTCCACCAGGCAGCTTTCCAGCTACACTGCCCCAAACCTGTAGTGCTGCATGTGGTGGTGTTGTGACACAAGAGCAGGATCCAGCACTTTATCTTCTTAAATGTAAATGCTCTTATGTTAGTACATTTAAAACTTCAAATTTTTTTCTCCTGTGAGTCACTGGTGCTACAGAAATGCCAGTAACAACAGCGACAGTAATAAATTATTTGGTTCTGAAGATTTTTCCTATAGGAACTTACTGCTGCTATGGTTATATAGTTATAGAGTAGATCATAACTGATTAAAGAACACACAGACAAGAAATGGCAGGGTTCAAAAAAATTTAAGGGATAGATCGGTAACCCTTGCTATTTCTTTCTCAAGAAAGACTAACATGAAAATTCATCATGTTTCATCTTCTTCTTCATAAAATGCACCAGTAGCATAAATATGCTGCTGAATCAAAAACAAGGAATGCCTGTTATACTGTGAAATTTTGTATGGAAGCATTCTGAAGATAAGAGGTTGCAGAACAAATGAAGGCCTAAAAAGTACACTGAAATAGTTAAACAAAATTAATAAGAAGACCACTCTAAACAAATTAAATAATAATTAAAAATATTTTAGTAAGTTAGAGAAAAGATTGAGGCTATAAAGAATTAACATTATTGCACAGGAAAGAAAGGAAAGATTATGAAGTTTCATTCTTTTACTAGAATCAGTGTTGCAGTAGAGCATTTGAAACCAAGCAAAGAACAAGCAGGAAAATTCATAAATAATAAATTGTATAGCCTTGAAGGAGTGAAATGGTGAAGAAAGAAACTTTTCTCAAAAGATGATAGTGAAAAGAAACTATTTTCTGGAGTGTCAGAAATTTCAAACAGTGCCAATAAGCTGTAATTTTGCTAATTTTAGGGATTCACTGGTATGTGACAAAATAATTTTGGGTGTGTAAGACTTACTCCCACAAGAATATTTACTATGGGAGCTGGGAAGAAACATCTAGCATGTCTCTCAAACTGTGTAGATGGAGAAGTGTCGCGTGGGGTCTTTATATAATAAAGAAATGGAGTCTGCTCCCCTCTGAGGTGGTGATCAGAGAGACTTTACTTCAAACCTGGCGCTCTTTTTATCCCTTAAAACGATGTGACCTTGTGACCAATGAGGTTATCGATTCCGGAGCATATCTCCTGGGCTTCCCTGACCTGGGTGCTTCCCCTGCACCCCTGGACACGCCTGCTACAGAGGAGGAATGCCATGGATTTTTACAGGAGACAGGGCCAAGGGCCTGAAAATATATGTGTATATTCTTTTATATGTTATTAAATCAAGATCAGGAAGTGCCACTATGGCATTTTGTTTGCCTATAAAAAACAACATTCAACAAGTAGACAAAATGAAAGGGGCTTTTATACTGTGTACCAGCTTTAGAACAAAACAGTTCTCCTTTAAAAAAATCAGTTGATAAACGTGTATACAAAAGAAACAGAAGGATTACCTAGTGGTATAGGTATCTTGTGAGTATTCCTGCATAGTAAATGCATTCAAAACACGAATGCACACAAGTGCTTTGTCTTTTATAAATAAGTGGTAATAACGTTTGACATTAGTGATTTTATGTCGTAACTAGTGTATCACTAAAGTATTGTAGTTTAATAATGAAAATAGAAAAAATCAATTAGAAATAATTTAAAATATGAATTAGGATTAAATGGGAGGCAAGGTATGAATTTCTAATAAGAACCTCAAGATTCAATACGTGAATAGATGACAATGACCGATAGCTGAAGGTGAGTCATCTATTATGTTGCTTCAGAATTCAGAGCATCAGCACAAGGAATAATGTGAAGAAAGACATTGGAGGTAGAGAAAAATTATACATATTTTCAACAGGGGCAGGATGATTCATTTTAGGTTCAAGGATTCTCAGAAGAAAATATGAATTAGAAACAAAAGGAGGCATGGCATACACAGGGGTGCCTAAGAAAATGGGTTATTGGAATCTGTATGCAACCCCAAAGAAATGAATGGGATTATTCAGAAAATAACTATAAATGATCTTTAAAAAGCACAGTACTTTTGCCAGTAGATGCAAAAGAGATACAAGAGCATTTTTGCAGTCTAATGTAAAATATTAAAGTATTATAACATAAAATACCTTGATATGACAGAGTAGCAATATTATTTGGAGTCATGTTGAGATGAATCACTTAGTCTAATATGTAAAAGCCGAACCTTTTTTCCACTAGAGGATTCATGAGGCTCTGCTCTGATACATGCTTACATATCACATGGAGAAATCCCTTCTATTCTATCCCAAAACTTTTCCATTCCTGAGTGATTAGGCAATGTTCAAAGGCATTGAAGAAATGCTGGAAGTGAAGGATTCTTCACCCAGAAGTTAGACAGCCTTCATAAAATGCTGCCATCCCCAACCTGCACAAAACTCAAGAACTGTTATATTGTATTTGCTACTTTTTCTTTATTTCCTTCCCCTGTTTTGGCCTGTAACAACTGCAGTATAGCAAGGTAGAGTACCTGTAAATTGCATCTGCAAATTGATGCCTGCAAATGTGTACTCTGGTCCAACTTGTTCCATCAAGTCTTGTCTGGACAGTGATGAAAGTTGCAGTTTTATTGTGACTGTACAATGTTTTTTCTACTGCCATAGGAGACGTAAGTGATTGGATTTGCCTGCCATAGTGATATCCAGTGAAACACTCCCTGTATCTCTGTGTCATTCCCACTTACAAACATTCTGGATGATCAGCTTCTCCAGTGCACTCCAATATGAACCAATCTTTGCGGTTTTTTAGTACTAAACTCAGTGTGTAAGAACTGCAAAGGATATCACTTTATGATAAATTAAGCAGATTATCAGAGTTACTTGCTTCTCTTAGAAAATTGATTCTGATCAACAGTAACATTCTTCCTCAAGGAATTCAACTCAAAAAACCCCCAACAAACCAAATGAAATACCACTTGGTATCACTATTATGTCAAGGAGAGTTACCCTTTCCCTCTGCTCAGCACTAGTGAAAGCATATCTGGAGTGCTGTGACGTGTCCTGGGTTCCCCACTACAAGAAAGTTGACTGAGTCCAGCAAAGAGTCATGAAAACAATTAAGGAAATGGAGCATGTGATGTATAGGGGGAGGCTGAAAGCTGGAACTACTTAGCCTGGAGAAGAGAAGGCTCAAGAGTGATGTCATCAATCTGTATAAATGTCTCGTGGAGAAATATCAGTGATGGAACCAGTTTGTTCTTAGTAGTGCCCAGTGATGTGAAAAGAAGCGATGGGCACATATTCAATATGAAAAAACATGAAATTTCATCTGAATACAACAAAACACTTTTTTTTTTCTTACTGAGAGGGTGGTCAGAGACTGAGCCAAGCTGTCCAGAAAGATTGTGCAGTTTCCTATTGATAGGTCCAGACCCTGACTTGACAGTGTCCTGGACAACATACTATGTGAGCTTGCTTGAGCAGAGTTTGAACTAGATTACTTCCAGAGATCCTTTCCAGACTCAATGATTAGGTGATTCCTTTTGGTTCATTTGGTTTCCAGGGGGTTGTGCTGTGTTCTGGACTACATGAGGAGAAAGGTGTGAGAAAATATGGATCTCAAACTCTGCTTTTTATGAAGATATTGGAAGGTCTTTCTTTCCATATGTCACAGAATAGGAAGATTTCTGAAATTGAACAGTCAGGCAGTGTAGAAAAACACTTTCTTACTCCATTCGGATGACATAGAATTTTCTTAGAAGAAGGTGCACTTGTGCAATATTATGTAAAATGCTGGCATGATGTCCTTGTTATGGAACTGTTTTTTACTGAGATTTTAGTTTGAGTTATAATTGAATTAACTCAAGCAATAGTAGTCATGTGCAAAAACATAAACGCAGAAATGTAGCAACACTACCTGTCTCCTCCATAAGATCACGATCTTGAGTGCTATTAATCATTTGAATTTCTATCTGTACCTTGGCACTACAACTGAACTGAGTTTAAATAATTCTTCTACTCAAATTGGATGTCTTTATGTGTAGATGGAACTGTCTTTAATTAAATAAACTGTATCTAAACTCTATCTTGATTTTAATGAAGATAAGAGTTTGTGGACAGAAGATGGTTATAATAATAACTTTATACTCTTGAGTTTATTCAAAAAGACATGTATTTATGGTTGTTTGGCTTTCTGTCTTCTCTCTTTTGAGTATTTAGATATGAGAATGCCTTTTTAATTATCACACAAGTCTTTAGCAGAACTTTCTGCATACTTTTAGTGACACAGTAGGTTGTAAAGCTTTTTCTTTCTTTTTTTTTTTTTTTTTAATGAAATCGTGGCTTACAAACACAGGAGGACCATCCTGAAATTATGACTCGTGTTGTGTGCACTGTTTGTTTCATTTGCTTTTGTCAAGTTATGTTTTCTACAAATAAAGAGGTTTTCCACACTATTACTTAATAGAACATAAACATCGACCTTGAGCTGGATGGTGTTACTAGCTCATGTTTCAGCAAATTGCCAGCTGAAACATCTTGTCGTACTGCTGATAATTCCACAGTAAATAAATTGCAATTTTTTTCCCAGTATGTCTTCCTGCACCAACATTGCACAAAGTCTTCCCTAAGTACAACTATAGGCATTTCATTTCCCTATTGATTTGTGGACAAGAAATAAAAGATGTTCCTGGCTTTGTAGTTTCCTTCCTTTGAGAAATTAGTCTGAATTTATAGGTTCAAATGAAGATTCTTTGTCAGGGACTGGCCTCAAAAACCTGGGAAGTTTATAGATGCCTGTTTGCAAGTTAATGGGCTGAAAAATAAAAGCTGGTTCTTTTCCTGAAAAAAAAAAAAAATCTAAACTGCTTAGAGCTAATAATTCCACTGATTTAGTCTTAAGACGAGGCTGGATGGGGGTCTGAATAATGTGGTCTGATTGGTTCAGACAGGATGGTTCCCTGTCTATTGCAGGGGGCTTGGAATTAGATGATCTTTAAGGTCTCTTACAACTCAAATAATTCTCAGATACTTCAAAAGATTCTATGCTTTACCTAGCAGTATTGACAAGTACCAAAAAATGCTCATGGAAAATATGAAGTAATTGTAAGTTTGTAATAAGGGCTGTAAAGTGACCTATTTCAACTCAGAATAGATATCTTAGTCATTATTATGGATATTTATTTGCAAAAATCAACTCAATAATCAGCAGTGGTTGAAAAGTCAAATAGAATATTAGATATTATGCAGAAGGGCATAGAGAACAGGCATCTTTTTGAAAGTCAAGGAGACTAATTTTTTGGCAGAAAATATCAAATGTAGAAATGAAAATTACAAAATGTAAAAGGAAAACATCTAACTAGGTTCAAAAAAGGTGCATAAATTAATAGAATTAACTGTGAGTTTCTATTGATGCCTACTAAGTGCCACAGTCCCAATAAAACCCTGTCATAGGTTTACTTGTTCTAAAAAATCAAACAAATTTTTCTTTCCCCTGCCCCACTGTAAAAGAAAGATGTGGAACGGAGAAGGGCGGTTTTGCCTTGGATGATTGATCTACACAAAAGAACTAACTGGCAGAACTGCATTCCAAGCTGATGCCCCTCTCTAAGTCTGGGGGGGGGGATGATGAAGTTTTTTTCCTCCTCTCCTTGGAAATGAGGACACTTCACTTTTGCCTAGGCTCAGGGAAGATGTGTGTTGGACAGGCTCTGGGGCTATTTTGTTCTCGGCCTGGTCATCTGGCCATTTCCTGGCCCCACCTTGTCTGCGCCCTGTTCTGCCCCCAGCCCGGACCTGCTCGGACTTCATTGGAGAGGTCTGACCCATCTGCAGAGGAACTTTTTGGGGAGGAGTTTGCCCTTTTCCCTCCTCCACTCCTGTGTTTGGCAGCAGTTTGTGCTCACTGATGAAGGGAGGGTGGAATCCTGGCCACAGCCACCCGCAGACAGCGTGAGTTTCATGGGAAGAACATGCCTTATTTCCCCTTTTCACCTTCCCCTAGTTGGTGGAGGGGGAAAAGGGGAAATAAGAGAAGCATTTTCCGCTTCTCTCCTGAACTGGGGCCCCACACAGCGACCCAGAGCCCAACTATGCCCCCGCCGACCACCACAGAGCACTGCAGGCTCTGCTCCTCCAGTGATCCAACCCCTGCTGACCATGGTTACAATCGGGCCAAAAAAAGCAGAAAGTACTGAACTGTTTCCCTTTCTGAGGGGGATTTTTTTTGGGTACAGGATTATTGTTTTAGTTGGTTTTGTGTTCTTTTTTTTTGTTCTACCAATACACATATATCCTTTAATAAAGGGCTGTTATTTTTTCCTTTTTCCATACTTCCTCAATTGGACCCTCTTAATTTTGGATTTACAATTGCTTAGCGGGATGAGTGTGGTCTTCCTAATAACTCATCCTCCTTAGCAAAACACTTCAGTCTCATTAAACTGAGACAAACCCCTTGTCATGGTTTGAGATAGCCCCAAAAATCTAATTCCCTAGTCTAAGCCCCCTCCCACATCTCAACCTAATGTGAGATGCATTTTTCCAGACAAAACACGCCAGACTCAGAATGGGGGAAAGGGAATATATTACAATGACTATACAAATAAATATTATAACACATTATACACACGATCACAACTATCTCTACCATGACATAAGTATTTACAATGGATCAGATCTCTTCTCCCCTCCAAATAAAAGTACAGGAGGGAAAGAAGGACAGATCCCTTCCAGTCTCAAAGCAGCAGGATCCTCTACAGCAGCAGTCATCTGTCTTCTTCACATGCATGCAGCAGCTGATAGCTGGATTTCTGCCAGCACTCACGAGGGAGGTATCCAAGCTCCCTTGGCCCCTTGACGCAGGCAAAAGGGGTCTTCCTCTGTGGACTACGTCACCCCAGACAAAGGTCGTTCCACCACGGTCATGTCACGAAGACACAGGGGGTATCTCCAGGAGATTCAAACTCCTTGCAGGGCCTCTGTGCCCTGCTTTCAGGCTGCCACCTTGGCAGCAATGCGAGGGGGGAGCCAAGGTCACCCCCTCTGCATTCCTCTCGGAGTTCTCTAGCTCCTTTCTGCAGTGCATGTCGCACTTCAAGGCTCTTTCAAGCAAGAGTCCATCATCTTCCTCCTTCCAGGAGGTCTCAAAGGAGTTTGGGGGGTGTGGTATCAGTTCTTACCCCCAAAACTCTGTCTCTCTGCTGCTCTCTCTCTCTCTCTCTCTCCTTGCAGGAGTTCTTTCTGCGGTGCTGCATGTCTCTGTTGCTGCTTCTTATCTCTTCTGGCTCTCTGCCACTGCTCCGGTCAGTGCAGTTCTGCCGTTGCTGCTGCTGCTGCTGCTCACCTGGAGAAACATCTCCAGGTTCAGCCACAGACACTTAGTCCAGGTTAACACTGTTCCAAGTCTCTGTAGCCCCCAATCGGGGCTGGGGGGCCCCAGAGGCCCTGAGGGCCTCCGAGCCCCTTCCTCGTGGCTCTACAACATGGCCACCTCTCCTAAAAACAACCAACTACAACTCTTCTCTTCTGTTTGCTTGTGGTATGTTTACATTTTGCAGGAGTGCCCATTGGACAAAACTTCAAAACTTCCAGGGGTTACCACTCCTTGGGGTCTACCACTTTTCTTAGCCTCTGGGGGAAAACAAGATTCAAACCATTACACCCCTATGTAAGGAAATCTGGCTTGATTGAAAGAATGCAGAAGCTAGCAAAGTGGCAAGTGGATTGCTTTTAGTGTGGCTTTTTTCTAACACAATTTCTCTAAAAATGTCCTTCAAAGTGTCATCAGAGAGGATACTAGGCTAGGTATAGAATTAATTTGAATTAATATATATGGACATCTCTCGCCGTGTCAAACACGGTAAGAAGCTGTTGTGCTCTCAATTTCTTTTTTTAATTGTAGAACTAAAACCGGATATATTTATTTAATCTGAATATAGCCTCAAATACTTACTTGTTCTGAAAACTTTCTTGTGTGGATTGCTTACTATTTGTGGGTAAACAGAACACCCTAATACAATTGAAGCCATTGCTAGTAAACAAGTAATATCTAAAAGTCTTGTTCATACAATAGTTCAAATGAGTAAACTAAAAGGATATGGCTTCTGTACCTTGGGAGTACATTTCAAAGTTTATTATGATGAATTCAGAAGCTTTTTAACATATTTCTTGTTAGCATGAAATGCAGAAATATCTTTATCTTGTACTGTTTCCTGCATGAGGTGAACTGCATAACAATGTACACTTAAAGTAACAGTCATGCCTCCAAAATTGTTTAGAGTTTAGTTTAGTATTGTCCTGCTGATGAAGTTGCTTAGAAACAGCTTGAAATGCAAGAGGTATATCCCAACAACAAGGATGACGTGGTCTCCCCTTTTAAACCATAGGTGGACTTCTTAAAAGCAGCTCTGGTCCCTTATCATAAAAAGATTATAATAAAATAATATGGAAAACAGCACTTGAAAAAAATACAGTTTTGATATATAGAAGTTCTTGGTTTTATATATAGTTTAGCAGCTGTCATGGATTAACCCCACCCAGCAAACAAGCATCACGCAGACACTTGCTCACTCCCACCCCAGTGGAATGGGAAAGAGAATGGGAATGATAAAACTTAAAAAACTTGTGGTTTGAGATAAAGACAGTTTAATAGGGAAAGCAAAAGCCGCACACACAAGTAAAGTAAGGAATTAATTCACTGCTTCCCATGGGCAGGCAGGTGTTCAGCCATCTCCAGGAGAGCAGGGCCACATCACACGTGATGATTACTTGCGAATACAAACACCATCACTCCAAATGTCCCCCCTTTCTCCTTCTTCCCTCCAGCTTTATATATTGAGCATGATGTCGTATGGTCTTGAATATCCCTTGGGTCAGTTGGGGTCACCTATCCTAGCTGTGTCTTCTCACAACCTCCCATACACCCCCAACTTCCTTGCCAGCATGGCAGTATGAAAAGCACAAAAGGCCTTGGCTCTGTGTAAGTGCTGTTCATCAATAACAAAAACATCTCTATTATCAACCCTGTGTTCAGCACAAATCCAAACCACAGCCCCGTACCAGCCACTGTAAAGAAGATTAACTCTACTCCAGCTAAAACCAGCATGGTGGCTTTCAGGAATACTTGTTTAAGTACAGCAAGGAATAATTGCGTTATTATAGAGGATTATTTTCTTTTATTTTGTTTTGTGTTATTTTATTTAATTCAACTAACTCTGATAGGTTTTTCTCTAAGAAAATTAAATATTTCAAGCAAGTTAATGCTAGATATTCATCTGCTTGCCTGAAAATTGTAGTTGCTTGGTTTTTAAAGTCTGTTAAAACTTAAAAAATTCTAAAATTTTATGAAAATAAATTTTAATTTGCAAGTTTCTAGAGCATCATAATAGCAAGAGTAGATATAGATAAGCTGGATTATGTCTAGATTAGAATTTATTGTTTCTTTCTATTGATGTAACTACGAGTCTCTATTCAAAGTGGTAATTTGTTGTAAAATTTTTGAGTATTACTCTTTTCTAAAACTTTACTTTTAAAGGATAGGATATTTTATTTTATATCAGTCCTATTTCTCTAAAATTTACTTTCCCTTCAAGTGAGGAATATTACTGTGTTATTCAGGTCCATTGTCAGAGAGAGGATAAAGAAACAGGCTATCCAGAACTCAGCCTTTGAAAAACTGTGTAGTCTCAGAACATTAAAAAAGAGCTTTTTGGAAGCATGATACTAGTTCGCGAAGCCTAGCCATGACAGTGACTGGTGGGTTATATGTTTCTTTTCTTCAACTTAACAAAAATTTGCTCAGGTAAGTCACAAAACATATTCTAGTAAAACTCACTCCCAAAAATGAATCTGTAGCTTTCTCACATGAAATGTTCCTTTTGTCCAAGCAGCTAGGTTTCCTAAGCTTTTGTTGTATGTAATAAATAATCAGGAACTAGCTTCATTTGTCTTTTCTTACTGGAAAGAAGATTTTTTTTACACATTTTCTTCTTCAGCCAGACTTATCCAGAATATGCTAGTTTCTTATCCTGTTATGGAAATCTTTACCAAAATTATTTATTAGTCATGGCACCAGAGAAGCTGGAATTCTTTCAGATGTATGCACATCCAGAAAAGCTCAGTCTTGGAATTTTTATATGGAAGCAAAGATGGAAAAAAATTAAAAAAGGTAGTGTCTGCAGCAAAAAAAAAAAAAAGACAAAACTTACTTTAGTGGCATTGAGGTTTTTGTGTTTTACTTTGCTTTTGTGAAAATATAAGAGTATATATAAACTTTGGCCCAGTCCCAGAGATTTGATATCATCGGCATAAGTGAAACCTGGTGATTCTCCAACTCCTGTGATTGGAGTGCCCTGTTGGATGGTTACAGGCTTTTCAGGAGGGCAGAGGAGTCATAGGAGTGCTATTGTATGCAAAGGAAGGGTTATAATGTATGTAACTGAGAGTTGGCAATGAACAGTCGAGAGCCTCTGGGTGAGAATCAAGGAGCAAATGAATAATGAGGATGTCATTGTGGGAGTCTGCTATAGACCTCCCAGCCAGGGTGATGACACCAAGAAATTATTCTCTGAGGAACTAAGGGACACTTCCAAGTCAACTGTCCTTGTCCTTATGGGGGACTTCAATTTGCCAGAAATTAACTGGGATCATCACACAGCTGGTATAACACAGACCAGAAGATTCCTAAAAACCTGTATGACAACTTTAAGGCACATGACTTGGAAAGATGCCCTCCTTAATCAGCTGCTTGTCAACAAAATGGATCTCATGAGCAAAGTGGAGATTGGTGGCTGTCTTGGCCACAGCAAGCATAAGGTGATCGAATTTAAAATCTCTGTTGACAGGAGGAAAAGTGCCAGCAAAACCTGACCTCTGGACATGAGGGGAGCAGACTTCGGACTGCTCAGGGAACTAGCGAGTCCCCTAGGGAAATGTTTTTGCAGGTGCTGGCGTCCATCAGTGCTGGGCACCCTTTAAACATTGCCTCCTAAGGGCACAGGAGCAAGCAATTCCTGAATGCTGGAAGTCAAGCAGACAAGGCAGAAGGGATCTCCTCTTACAAATAAGATGAAAAATGAAGATGTATGCCCAGTGGAAGCAAGGTCAGGTGATAAGGGAAGAATACAGAGATGCTGCTTGCCCCTGTAGGGAGAAAATTCATGCAGCCAAAGCTCAGCAGGAGTTGAAGCATCTAGAAATTGGGGAAACAACAGAGTTTTTTCAAATACATTTATGGTAGTAAGCAGTGGAGAAATAACACTGGCCCATTAGAGGGAGAGGATGGTCACCTCCCAAACAGGGACAGAAACAAGGCAGAGGTGTTTAATGCTCTCTTTACCTCTGTCTTCAAAATGGATTATGGACCAAGGGAATCTCAGTGCCCTAAGCTAGAGGACCATGACTGTGAGAATAATCAACTCCCAGTTGATCCTGAAATGGTATGGATTCTGCTGCTCCAGATGGATCCCTACAAATCTATGGGGCCATGTGGGATTCATCTGAGAAACCTCAAAGAACTAGGTGATGTCATTTCAAAGCCTCTCTCGATGATTTTTGAGTGGTCTTGGGAACCTGAGGAGGTCCCAGCTGACTGGAGTGGTCTTGGGAATCCGAGGAGGTCCCAGCTGACTGGAAGCTGGCAAATATTGTCCTGATTTTCAAGAAGGGCAAGCAGGAGGATACCAGAAACTACAGGCCTATCTGTCTCACTGCAGTGCCTGGTAAAAGAATGGAAAAGATTCTTCTGGGAAGTGTTGAAAAACACCTGAAGGACAATGCAGTCATAGGTCACAGTCAGCATGGCTTCAAGTCCCACTTGTCAAACCTGATTTCCTTTTATGACAGGTAACCCACCTAGTTGATCTAGGAAAGCCAGTTGATGTAATATTTTTGGACTTGAGCAAGGCTTTTGATACTGCCTCTCACGGTATCCTTCTCGACAAAATGTCCAGCTCACAGCTGGATAACTGTGTTATGTGATTGGTGAGCAATTAGCTCAGAGGTTGGGCACAAAGAGTGATAGTGGATGAAGTGACATCAGGCTGGTGTCCAGTCACTAGTGGGGTTCCACAGGGTTCCATCCTCAGCTCACTTCTCTTCAGCATCTTCATTAACAACTTGGATACAACTGGAAGGGATACTAAGTAAGTTTGCTGACAACACTAAATTGGAAGGAGCTGTTGACTCCCTTGAGGGCAGAAAGGCCCTGCAGGAAGGCCTTGACAAATTAGAGGACTGGGCAATCATAAACTACATGAAGTTCAACAAGGGAAAGTGCTGGATTCTGCACCTGAGATGGGGCAACCCCAGATGTACAGACAGACTGGGGAATGAGATGCTGGAAAGCAGTGCTGTGGAAAGGGACCTGGGGGTCCTCATCAATGGCAAGTTGAATATGAGTCAGCAGTGCCCTGGGAGCCTGCAGGGCCAACTGGGTCCGGGGGGGCATCAGGCAAAGCATCACCAGCTGGTCAAGGGAGAGGATTCTCCTGCTCTGCTCTGCACTGGGGCGTCCTCAACTTGAATACTGTGTGCAGCTTTGGGCACTGCAATATAAGAAAGACATTAAGCTATTAGAGAGTGTCCAAAGGAGGACCATGAGGATGATGAAGCGCCTTGAGGGGAACCTGTATAAGGAGCGGCTGAGGTCACTTGTTGTGTTCAGCCTGGAGAAGAGGAGACTGAAGGGAGATCTCATTGGGGTCTTCAATATACTTATGAAGGGAAGTGGAGGGCAAGTACTGATCTATTCATTTTTGTGATCAGTGACAGGAGTCAAGGATATGGCATGAAACAATTTAAGTTGGATAACAGAAAAATTTTTTCACCCTCTGGGTTTTTGAGCACTGAAACAGGCTCCACAGGGAATAGGTGACATCACCAAGCCTGACAGAGTTCAAGAAGTGTTTGGACAATGTTCTCACGCACATGGTATGATTCTTGAGGTCTCCTGCGCAATGTCAGGAGTTGACTATGACTTTGAATAATTTACTTTAGTTATTTTTTTTCCTCGCTTTTGGCATGACGTTTTCTCATAGCTGAGCATCTCCCTAACTGCATTCTTTCAAAGAACTTGTGCTGGTAGAAGAACAGTCACTAGAGATAAAAAAAAAAAGACCTTCTGTGAGAATTTCTGGTTGAAGAAGTGCGAGACCAAGAAAACCTAATAAATCAGTGATCAGTAATTGGATTGAAGACGTTGGAAACGCACACACAGTTCTGAGCCTGGAGGCTTGGATTTTGGACCTCTTCTAGGGCAAGAGGAAACAACCTCAAGATGCACCATGGAAAGTTTAGATTTCTTTACTGAACGTATTGTCAAGCATTGGATCAGACTGCCCAGGAAACATCCCTGGAGGTATTTAAAAGATGTAGATGGGTAGGTGGGGTGCTTAGAGACGTGGCTTAGACTTGGACTTGGCAGTGCTAGTTCTTCAGTTTGATTCAATGATCTGAAAAGTCTTTCCCAACCTAAATGATTCTCTGATTCTAGAAACCCAGCTCAGGGCCAAGAAGTGTTTACTGAGTTAGAGTTCAGTTTTCTACTAAGTTAAGAAGTTCATAACCTCATGCAAATGGGTCTGGGAACCCGAAAGTCCTGTAGAAATTTCCCAGCAAATTTCTGCCTCAGAGACAGACATATAGCATTATTTTTGTCATCAGTTTCATGTTGGTGCCTTCTGTTGTTTGTACAACAAAAATTCCAATGGTTTGTTTGAGAAGATGTTTCCTATGAAGTCAGATTCACTGGATTATTCTTACATCCTTATAGTAATATGATTTATTTCTGTGTGTAAGGTTGGTAGGCCCATTGTCCTACTGGAATCTGGGTCATGTAGTTTGTTCTCTTAGAAGAGATGTTTTTCCGGTCCTTACAGACTTCCCTGGAATTGTCATTGTTAGAAGAGCTAAAGGACTCTTTACCGAATTTTTTAGACTTTTTATGTGGAAATGTTTGTTTGTTTGTTTGTTTTTTCTGAATTTAAACATTTTTTTTCCCCTAGAAAAGTCTCCATATTAATGGCCTGAAAAGTATTTTCTTTTCATTTGCTTTCAGTAGATAATTTTCATCCTTCTAAATACATAACAGACATAAACATGGATATTTTTTGCACTATTAACAATTCCACCATTTCCATCTGATTAACTATATTATCACTAATACCTATTAACGTTCTAACGTACATTAGTACTCAATTTGTGCTGAGGTGCATAATCACATTTTAAATGGTGTAATTACTTTATAACATTTGAAGAAAGGTATAGCAAAAAAATATTATTCTGAATGTGTGTGGAGGTTTTTTTCCCCACTAAAAATATTTGGATCATATAAAAAAAAAAGATAAAGAATTGTCTGACTGAATAGAAGTTAATTTTATTTAACTATGATTTTGAGAGTATGAATCATCATTTTTTCTTTTTCCATACTGCAAATAATGAACAGCAATAAATCTAGTCGCAGTGAAATGCATCATTGAGATGGTCTGTGAATAATATTTTCTCATTTACATTTTAATAAAAATTAGAGAATCCAAGAACAAGAACATTTACTGCTTTAATAGGTTCCTTGAGTCATATTTTCAAAGTATTAAAATGATTATTGGTGAAGAAGTGAAGAGAATGCAGGAATGCAAAGTACAAAATTACGTGAAAGAATGGTAGTGTATTTAGTTTGAATCTGAAATAGTTATGCTAATAAAAAGTGCTAGTGGATCTCAAGCACACTTATAGCTAGAATGGAATTGTATCAGTTCTTCAGGTATAGAAGCTCAGACATGGTGATGGTGAAAGAATTGCCGGTGTAACAAATAACATTTAGAGTAAGACAGAGAAGGAAGTCCAGATGCTAATACTGTATCCTCAAAATATTCTGGTGCAAAAGAGGGTTTTTTTTGTACAGAAGTAGTTAGAATTAATAGAGATTATTATTTTCTGACTCAAGCCAGTCTAGAGTCACAGAACAGAGTCAAGAAGTTGTCCTGTAGGTGGGCTAGAAGCAACCCCATCATTCATTAGGAGAAATGGTTTGCCTCATGTCAAACCTCCAAAATGAGTTTTCCTTGTAGCCTCTGGCTCTTTGGTGCTCATCATGCCTCTGGGTTGCAAATAAACAAATTGAGGTGATTATTTTTACTTATTTTTTCAGATACCTTATGGTTCAATTGTACTATTGTGAGGACATGATGTATACCATAACACTGTAATGCAAGAACACAGTGTTGTAGTGATTTGGACCTTGTTTTCCCCCAGACGCTAAGAAAAATGGTAAAACTCCAAGGGGTGGAAACCCCTGGAAGTTCTGAAGTTTTGTCCAATGGGCGCTCCTGCAAAATGTAAACATACCACAAGCAAACGGAGGAGAAGAGTTTTAGTTTGGTTTGTTGGTAGGAGAGGTGGTCATGTTGTAGAGCCACGAGGAAGGGGCTCGGAGCCCCTTGGAGAGCTCTAGCCCCCCCCCAGCCCCAGCTGGGGGACTGCAGAGACTTGGAATAGTGTTAGACTGAGTTAAGTGTCTGTAGTTAAGCTGGGAGATGTTTTCTCCACCGTGGGCAGCGGAGACAGAGCAGAAGCAGAGATGCAGCATCCAGAGGCTATGGCTGAAAGTCAACTGATAAGAACTCAACCGGAGAAGCAGCAGAAACAGCATGCAACTGGGTAAGGGAGACACTGAGTTGTCTCGGAGAGCTGAGAAGGAGAGTCAGCAGCAGAGCTACAGAGTTTTGGGGGTAAGAACTGAACCAGACCCCCCAAACTCCTTTGAGACCTCTGAGAAAGGAGGAGTAGATGGACTCCTATTTGAGAGGAGCCTTGGAGTACAGCAGTACCAGAGAGAGAGAGAAGCTGAGAAGCTCAGTTGTCCTGAGAGCTGAGCCAGGACGGTGTGGGATGTTGGCCTTGGGGGCCCTCCCTTGCTGCAAGCTACAAAGAAGCTCGCAGCCTGAGGCAGGGCACAGAGGCCCTGCAAGGAGCTTGAATCTCCTGAGGATACCAGACTGTCGTGAAGAGCCCCCTGCGTCTCGTGATATGACTGTGGTGGAACGACCTTGTCTGGGGTGACATAGTCCATGGAGGAAGACCCCTTGCTTGGTGGCGACGGGGCCGAGGGAGCTTGGATACTTCCCTCGTGAGTGCTGGCAGAAATCCAGCCACAGCTGCTGCATGCATGTGAAGAAGACAGATCGCTGCCTTAGAAGATACTCCTGCTTAGAGACTGGAAGGGATCTGTCCTTCTTCCCTCCTGTACTTTTATTTGGAGGGGAGAAGAGATCTGATCCATTGTAAATACTATATGTCATGGTAGAGATAGTTGTGATCGTGTGTATAATATGTTATAGTATTTATTTGTACAGTCATTGTAATATATTCCCTTTCCCCCATTCTGAGTCTGGCGTGTTTTGTCTGGAAAAATGCATCTCACATTAGGTTGAGATGTGGGAGGGGGCTTAGACTAGGGAATTAGATTTTTGGGGCTATCTCAAACCATGACAAGAGGTTAAGGCACAGTACCTTTTTCTTTCCCTGATTAGTATTCTTTTAAAGAGCACCATGGTGGCATGTCAAAGTTGTTTGCATTGTGGTTTTTTTAAGCACTTAGAAGTTTGCTCATTTATTCTTGGAAGAGAGAAAATAAACGTTAGGACATCAGTAGTCATTTGATCCTCATCACAAGATTGAGCTGCAATTGAAAATAATGGGAAGGTATGCCAGGGTGGACTGGTTATGGATGATTCAAGAACTGACACTTCACAAGTACTTTGTTAGAGATGTACACTGTGATACTTCTTAAAAGTGTTTTTCAAAGAAACACTAAGAAAGGTGAGAAACAGATAGTCCTGTTAAGTCTCTCAAGAGGTCTCCAGAGAAAAGATGACAAAAACAAGCCTGCATTTCAGTGTCAGGGCTCTTTACTTTTTGACTTCTCTCAAGCTACTTTTATTTTCTAGAAAGCTTGTGATATCTGGCTGACTTTTTTCCTTGGGTTACAATCCCTTATTGTTGCACAAAAATCTATCCTCCTAATAAGCAACTACTGATAAGATGTAAAAAACATGACTGCTAATTAGCAGGGTAGCAAATGATCTCTTGAGCATTAAGTTAACCAATCAGAAAAAAAATGGAATAAGGAAACAGACATTTTAAATGTTCCAGCCCAGAGCTTGCTCTAGACAAAAAGACTTGAAGTAAGTTAATTGGTATCTGAGAGGTTGTCATGTATTAGCATTCAGTTAATTGGTTACAAGGCAAGGATTAACAGAGAATCTTCCAGGCCCGTAAGGTAAAAAAAAGAAAACCTAATATGTTCCATTTAACTGATTTCATGAACAGTCACTTTACAGGAACTTTCTTTTTCTTTTGTACATTCTCAGAGGTAAGAAATGTCAGGAGCAGAATTATTTCTTGGAATCACTTTCTCTTTATTAACAATTATAATCTTGAATCATTTTATGTAGCAACTCACATCCTACCATTCCAAAGCTTGGTTGTCATTCTTGATGGTTTTGTGGAAATGACAGCAATGGCTTTTGCCCAAAAATTTCATAATCTGATATAAATTGCTTACAATTCTTTTAGTAAACATAATGCTTCTTAAAATCATGTTCAAAAATAAGGCAAAACTAAAAAGCATGTTTTTCTTTTGTTTTGACAAGGTGGATAAAATCAGTATGATGAACATTTCCTGTTTTAGATGCCTGTGTGTTCATACCTGGGTAGGTGGCCAGTTTTTCTACAAGTGGATTTAATTTTCATGGTCACCGAAATAAACATTATGAGCCTATTGCTTGATTTCTCCAAAGCCTGGCTTTCGTATTTTTGTTGGAATTCTTCTATTTCTTTGTGGTTTTCTTCAGGTCATAATCCTCTATCTCTCTAATTTTTGAATAGGAGTTGAAGAGGAAGCTGCCCACTGAGCTCATTTTCACAGTTCAGCTATCTCATTCTGATTGTCTGTGGCTGCAATTCGAAGATTTTTACAATTTTCAGAATTTCAAAAAAAAACCAAAACCAGCTAATGAAATGGATCAAATTACTGCATGTGATAGATTATTTTTAACTTTGATATCAGCTTTTTTTGTTTCTTGTAGAGCTATAATTAATTTCATTATTGTTTTTAATTTTTTCAGCTGTCTTAAATATCCACTATGCACACACTAAAAATAAAAACATGAAGTTAAACTTCTCCCTGGATGACAATAGCAACTTAATTCTTGTCATGTTTTCACAGTGATTGATTTTACTGCTGATTTGCTTCAGAATATATGCATTAATACATACCATTTCATAATATTTGCTTTCTTAAACTACATTGCATCTGGATTAAGAAAAATAGCTAATTTATTAATTTAGATTCAATTATTAAAAATTGAATTAGAAATAGTTTGTTTACAGCAACTGCTCAAGGTCCAAGTATAAATGGAGCTTATTAATGTTACTATAGTGGGTTGACCTTGGCTGGATGCCAGGTGTCCACCAAAGCCACTCTGTACTCTCCTCAACTGGGCAGGGGAAAGAAGTATGATGACGGGCTTATGGGATAAGATAAGGCCAGAAAGAGATCACTCACCACTTACCATAACAGGGAAAACAGACTTAACTTGAAGAACTTTAATATATTACCAATCAAATCAGAACAGATTAATGAGAAAAACAAAATTAAATCTTAAAACATCTTTCACCCACCCCTCTCTTCTTTCCAGACTCAACTTCCCTCCAAAATTTTCTATCTCCTCCTCACCAAGTGGAGCAGGAGGATAGGGCAGTTCATCACGTGTTGTTTCTGCTGCCTTTTCCTGAGCTGGGGGAGGACTCCTCACACTCTTCTGCTCCAGCTTGTTGTCCCTCCTGGAGGAGAAGGTTCTCCACAAAGGTCTCCACCCTGAGTCCTTCCCACAGGACACAGTTCTTCACTAACTGCTCCAGACTGGGTCCTTTCCACAAGGTGCAGTCCTTCAGGAACAGGCAGCCCCAGCATGGATGCACCATGGTGTCACGAGTCCTGACAGCTAACGTGCTCTTCATGGGGTCAGAGGTCCTGCCAGGAACCTGCTCCAGTAGGAGTAACAGCCTCCCTTTGGGCACCCACCTGCTCAAGTGGGAGAGTGGGAGGCCCTCCATGTGCTGCAGGTGGATATTTGCTCCACTATGGTCTTCAATGGGCTACAGGGGGACATCCTGCCTTAACATGGTCTTCACCGTAGTCTGCAGAGGAATCTCTCCTCTGGCCCCTGGAGGATCTCCTCCTCCTCCTTCTTCACTGATCTTGATGACTGCGCAGCTATTGCTCTCATATTTCTCATTCCTCTCACAGTCTGTGATTGCATAGACTTTTTTTCTCCCTTTCTGAAATAAGTTATCTCAGAGACACTACCACTACTGCTGATAGGCTTGGCTGTGGGTCCATCTTGCTGCTGCATGGCATTGGCTCTGTCAGACATGGGAACAATTTCTGTCATCTTCTTGCAGAAGCCATCCCTGTAGCTTCCCCACTACCAGAACCTGGCTATGCAAACCCAGTAGGATTACTCATAAAAGATGTTTCATAAATGGCTCTCCCTGGGCACACAGAATAACTACATTGCTGTGCAAGTTTTTCTTTCAGATGCCTATCAGTTCTCAGGGTCAAAACAGTGGCAATGTCTGCACTGTAACCGGAGGTGTGCTTGTAAATTGTGGGCATAGTCTAACTTGCTTTATTTTGTATACTATATATGCCATAATGTACGTGTGAACTTTAGTTTGGCAAAGGTGAATACTCAGTGCAGCGGTCTCAAGTATTGTATTGGGGCTATGAAGCTACGCAGACTTGACAGAGGTGTAATAATATATAGCCATATACACTATCATTCTAATTCTTCATTTACATCTGGAAAATATTTAGACTTGGTCAGAACTTGGGTTTATTCACAGGAAAGTATTCAAGGCAAAAGGTGCAGATACTGGTATCTGTGCTGAGCAATTTATCAGGTAATGGTAAAAGACTTTGTATAGGACATGGAGGAAAAAAGACAATATTTTCTCATTATTTCAACAGCCTTCTCAGAATACCAGTTCTCTCAGAAAAGTAATTTTTTTGAGAATTTTCTCTCACAATGCTGAGCTGTTTCTTAAAAGTTCTAAAAACTTTCAGAACAAATTTTCTCCCCCTTAAAATCATTGTCAGTTGGAGTTTTCTTTGCTGAATTGTCTGTCATTCTTCCATGACCCAGCAAATGCTACTATAGCTTTAGATGATTAAATTTAAAATAATGTTTATTAATAATTAAACATAAGATTTTATTAGGGCTTGACCTTCAGAGGTTCTAATTATTCAATGTTTCTAAGCACTGCAATGGTTGTTTTAAATACTCATCTCTTACTAATAGCATGAAATTACTGTGAGCAAGAGAGAAAGAAGGGAGTTGAGACAGCTCAGAATATTTAAGGTGAATTTCGTCTTGGTTTTAGTCTAGGTCTATAGCTGCAAATCTCTGATACTACTATTTTTAAATTTTATTATCAGTATTTGGACTCTCAGTTCTTCAAAAAGGTAGATAACTTGTAGGTAAGCATGCATATTGTGGCAAAGAAATTTGTCTAAAGCAGAGCACTTTTTTTCCCTGTAGAGGTATAAATAAATATTTTAGGTATCCATATGCTAATCTCATCATAAAAATGTTTTCTCTTTGCTTTTAAAACCCCAAATTATTTAAACCCTTGAAATGTTTTACTGTATTTTGTAGTTCTTTTTCATTTTCTCAATAATTACATTAAAGTATAAATAATGTTTGTAAGAAATTAGGCTATGGAAAGGAATTAGCTTTATAAGTATTTTCTTATATGGTGCCTATATTTTTGCCTTCACATAGGTTTCGGAAGAAGCTCTGCAACACAACACTGAGGACGAGGACTCTTCCCAAGGAATGGAGCCCTATCTTGTGCGGAGATTATTGTCCCGTAACATCCAGCTTCCCCCCCTAGCTTTCAGGCAGTTAGAACAGGCATACTGGGATAAAAACAATGATACTGAGACTATCCCAAGACCCATGACTCTTCCACTGAGGATACCTCCTCTGATTGCTGTTACAGCTGCTGAGTCCAGCAGGTAAGATACAGCAACTTGTTCTTGATTCAACATTTCTGCTGGCAGGTGCAGACATCAGATGCTGCTTCTAGGACAGAAGTGTATTCCTTTTCTAAATCCCCTAAATAAAACAGAAGAATAAAATGTACATAAATTTGTGCCTGACAGTTCATAATACTGTTTGTAAACTTCTTGGTCATGTCTAGTAAAACAAACCCTAGAAAATATTTTCTCTGAACATTATTAATACTTTATATTCTGAAAGAAGGCTTCTGGAGGCATGATTAACTCGATGATGATGATGATGAATGTAGGAGCTTCTTTATACACAGATTTTTCTTTTTAAATGATAGAGTTTCAAAACTAGTTTCAAGGAATCCTGAGAGGATTTTGCCTGCTCTTGTATATCTAAATTATTAGTAATGTAAATGGTTTGAACTTATTTGTTTATAGTGACTTCCATTATAGTTTCTTCATATTACATCTTTGACTTCTTTTATCATATATGTTTTCTAGAATAAACTTTACTGTTCTTAATTTTTCTGATAACACCCTAATTTTTGTTCTTATTTTCCAAAATGTGAACTGTTTAGTATGAAGTTGTGGCTTACAATGGTGAAGGTAGTGCAGCATTTTGGTAACCTGATAATATATAAGGAAAAGGTGAGATGAACACACTGAGAGCTGAAATGCAGTACTTAAGAAATTTTAGACATAAGTTCAGAGAGAATACTGTATTCTGAATTATATACTTATGTAAATAATGTAGGACTTGTAGTACATGAGGAAACCCATAAGTATTTGTTAGTGTTCATAGTCAAAAAACTAGCTAATATTAACATTAAATCTAGTATCACTTCCCATATCTTATTTCCATCTAGATATCTTTATTTTTTGAATAAGGGAGACCAGTTCTTGAAAGATACTCATAGAAATGCTGACGACAACCATAAAAGCATGTAAACATTTAGTATGTTTCTAAATGCAAGTATTATTCTGAGAGGTAAATATAATGAAATTTAGTAAAGTTTTGATGATAGATTGCAATCTTGATTTTTTTTTTTTTTTGGTATCCATGGGTCTGGAGAGAAGAGTACTTTGAGATATGGAAGGAAAATAAGCATAGGTGCAATGCTTCTAGTAACAATGATTGGGAAAAAAAGGTATGGTCCTGATGTGATAGAAAGTCAGAAAGCTCAGAAAGCTGAATGAGAAACATTGACTGATGATAACAGCTAAGTGATTATAAATTTCTGGAGACTGCATTATTTTCTAGGCTGGATTCAAATACACTAGAGAAGGACAGATTGAAGGTTATTCAAATAAATAATAAATCGAAAACATGCTGGTTACTATGGGTGGCTATCTGCTATACTCTACGAGAGACTTCTCTGTGGGTAAGAATCTCTCCTCAGCATTAAGAGATACCTTTGTATCCTGTCTATGCCATTTACTGCTGTGGTTGGTAGGAATGTGTTTTGAAACTGGACAAAACAAGATTTATTCTGAGAATGACAGGGAAACAGCAGACATACAGATTGCTGAATGGAGCTGCCAGGTTCTTTAAACAAACAAACCAAAACTGAACACAACAGCAGAAGCAATAATAGTATTGATATTTCTTTGTAATATAAAATCTTTAGCGTTTATGATTGTTTCTCAGCTAAAGTGCAATTACAGTGTTACAGGAAGATTATTGTTTAGGAAATTAAATTTCTCTAGATGTTTAGTGCCATTTTTCGTTTGTTAGCTCTCTCTCAAGCAGCTATGCATTTCCCAAATACATGCTTATAGTGCCAGTCAAACAGCTGAAGAAAGTCACATTTTTATCTGACTTCTTTTCTGCATGAAAGTACATAAACTTAGGGGTCCTATTACATCTGTGGAAATGCAGCTTATTTTCCTTGCCTTTGAAATGTGAAGTTGAGAAAAGGAAATCAAAGTGTGGGCGTGAGGATTCTCCGTCTTCGGTGCATGAATAAAGGTAGAGAGCATTCGGGTCATAAAAACTCATTCTAAAGCAGAAGAATTTCACTGCTGAAAACATCTTAAATTACAAATGTTTGCTTTTGGAGGAATATGCTAAAAGATTCCAAAGATAGCATCTTATGCTGTTATTTAAATGACTGGAATGTACAAAATTAAAAACAATGACAGTGGATGTAGATTTTAAAATAAAACCAGAATTCTATTCCTAAACACGCACATATGCATGCATGTGTGCACACATGCACACTCACTTTTTCACTCTCCTTTTATATCACACTCCTATTTTTATCTTTTTGATGTCACAGGATTGTCTCTAGTTGTATGTTAGCTTTGTAGAGGAATTCAAACAAAGCTTATATTTAAAACCAAACAAACCCCAAACAGCAGAGTAGATGAAAAACTAGGTGAAAAACTAGAAAGCAAATATTCAGTAATGGTTTCTTTTTACTCTTTTACGCTTTAAAAACTCTTACTCTTCCGACATTGTCTTGCCATTCCTTTAACCCTTCTGATTTCTTTGCATGCACACAGGGAGCAAGATTCTGATTTTTTTCATCCCGGCTTAATAATAAAGATCATTATTAAGATGAAGAATTTATGTCTTCTATGGAAGTTTCACGTGCAAAAATGTTAATGTGCTATAAACATAAGTGCTTGCAAATTGGTAGGCTGAGCCTGCAGCTGGTAGTAGCATCCATTAAAATTATGAAATGTAGCAATTGCCAGACCTTCTACGGGAAGGATTAGAAACAGGCAGACAATTGTTTTTGATATTTTAATTCTTCCTTTATTTTTACCATTATTTAATAAGCAATATATATATCCTGTATAAATAGAATATTAAACGTGGTATTTTATTGTAAGCCAGGATAGCCTGGCTATTTGGGATGTGGATGTGAACACATGCTTTGGCCAGTTTTCCTCAAATAACTGTAACTAAGTTTACCATCAGTTTTGATGTTGGTAAGCTCTCATGGCATTTAAGATAGGATGTGCAAACAAGAAAGGACTGACAGCACAATGCTTTTCTCCAAAGCAGCTGGTATTAAAACTGTGGGGGATTGTTATGTATGGAAACTTATTTGTTTGAAGAAATTTAAGGTATCTATCTTACCTGTTTTATAACAGCTATTTCAAAGAATTGACTTAGGATAATGTACCAGGGTGAATTTATGCTGATACTTTTGGCCTGTGTTTGGCCCGAGACACCTGCAATAGTTTATATTCTCCCTGCCAAGTTCACTGATAAAACAGTGAATTCGTCCCTGGAGAGAGAACTTCTGTATAAACTGTTTTAATTGGTGTTCTGTGATTGGCTAATTGTCCGCCAAGGGCATTTGAAGGAGAAAGTGATGAGGAGGGGAGGAAGGCTTGACCCCCAACTCAATTAGAAAAGACCCCCAAAGCATACTGCGTGTGCGTTAGGGGATTTCTGAAGTTCTCACGCGTGCGCAGAAGAGATGCACTTACATAACCGGAAGGTGGGACTGAGGGCCTCGGGCTGGGCGGTGCTGGCCACACCTGGGAGGTTGTGGTCACTCAGTTAATTGCATAAAAGTAGATAGTGCTTTCTTGGAAGAGAGCTAGCTTTACTTCAAGGACAATGTTGCCTTTTAGCAGGGACGCCTGCCAGTTTGTGAACTTACTGACTCTCCAAGGATGCAGCTTCTGCTATGGGTAATTATAGGTATGCTAGGTCGGTAAGATAACTTTATGGGCAACAGCTGGGTAACTGGGGAGGTTGTGCTGGGGGCTTATTTCTCTCCTCCTTCCTCCCTTTTGGGTTTGCTCATTTTGTTGGCCACCTCTTGGTAATAAATATTTGGTTTTGTTAAGCTTTTAATGGTGTCATGGTTTTCAGGCTTCAGTATGTTCGAACCCTTCCCTAATACAGATAGTCAATGAAATCTAAAAGTAATGATGGTATTGATTTGTGGGATATTTGCAGAAAAATGGACATATTCTGAACAATCCATATTTTTGAGAAATGCTAGGCCTTGCTTGTCATAACTCTGGAGGCTGCAAACTGTGTGAAAAACTCTGTGTTTATACTTACAAACTGTGTGAAACTATGCAATGTTTATACTTGTTAGCTGTGTGTTTATAGTTATAAGGTATGAGAAAATCCTATGTTTATAGTTGAAAGTTTTGGGAAACTGGAGACAAAGGGACACCTGCTAAGTGTCAGGAAAATCTCTAAAGGCGGATCAATAGGGGGGACTTTGGGTGGCACGAATGATGTCAGACCACGTGGACAGAGCACCAGAACCAATGAACTGAAAGCATAAGACGCGTGCACAGACTGAACTATCCAATCACCTTGTTGTAAGCACGTACCCGGAAAAAACTAAACTGTATAAAAGTTAACTCACTTAAATAATAAATTGAACATCGCCTGATCATATTGATCATCTGCGTGTGTTCCGGAACTCTGATTTGTCCAAAGCTCTGTGAAATATGATGAAAGTCTCCTCAGTTACCTTTGTTCTGGAAACTCTTTTTGCACTGTCTAACTCAGAAGAAGAGACGGTTAGGAGAAGATGGGACAGGATATGACACCTGTAGAACACTGTGAAGTGTGAGGGTACATATACCTATCTAACTCTCAGTGGTACAGCAAGGTATCAGGGGCTGATGTATTTTCTGTTTTCCTTTTAACAAATAGCTTTTTCAGTGACAAAGGACTATCTCAGTTGTTGCTGTGTAACTTGTGTCCTCTTAACACATGTGACTGAATATAGTATGATGGAAAATGTCATGTTCGTTGCATGTAAACTCCTGAAATATAAGAGTATATCAAATACTTGAAGACTTCATTAAAAGGGTTATTTGAAAGGAAAAAGTTATGCTTAGAAAGGCTTTCAGAACGAAACATAATGTGGTGTTTCATTCAGTTATCTGTAACTTGGTGTATACATAGTGTCTCTTCTTACTATTTATCCTCATCTTTGCTCAAATATCATTTGGGAGAGATTATTATAATTGTACAATATAAAATCTATTTTAAATTGCTTTTGTATTGCTTGTGTACAACTGAGAGTGTGTATATTACTGTGTTTATGAAACTCTAGGGAGCTACAAGAACAATTTAGATGGCAGCTAATTTCTGAAGTATTTTTTTTGCAATGTTTCTTCTGTCCTAATTTATGTGTTTTTTTCTAAATTTAAATTATGTGGACTAGATAGTCACTATGCTGCTTAAAACTTTTGTGTTTTATTATGCACTAAAGAATCAATCAGATAAAAACCTCATTTAAAATTATCCTCAGGCACTTAAAACTTTTTAATATCTGTTTTTGAAAGGAAATATTAAGAAATTGTTATTAGCATCATCACTGTAAGTTTGATACTATGGCACTACAGACTGAGAATCTAGTTTCAAATTAAATATGACTTAATGCCTACCACTTGCTTGCTCATTGTCTTTTGCCTGTCCGAGTAATACCTCAAAGACTAGATTTTGTCTTCTGTAGCCAGGGCGAGAAAAGCTTTTTCATATGTTAGATGGCTGAAATGTGTAAACCTTGAGCCATAATTTTGCATACTTTTAAAACAACAGTTAAGATTCTAAATTTGGATTGTTTTCTTAAGGAAATGAGTGTTAGAGAGAGGTCATGAAAGCAAGGATGTTTGACCTCAGCCGAGTAACATGCAATAAAAAGAAGAGCTAGGAAAAGCTGCTCTTAAGGTTTATTTATTTGCAACTCAGTAGGTTAGTGTTTGTAGTGAAAATATGTGTGAACTATGGTTTACATAGTTCTGAAAGACAGAGAGAGAAAAAACAGAAAATTTGCTATTTCATTTATTTTTAAATTCAGAATTATGATATTGGGCGTGGAAAGGTGTAACTCTTCTCAGGAAGCTTCTCATGCGTCTAGGCTCTTTTCAACAGCAGCTGTGTTTCTTGTCTCACCTGCCAGTTCAGAATAATGAAGAACAGCACAATATTCTTAGTACTTTTATTGCATATTTTTTTTAATTTTAGAAGTATTATAAACATGAGAAAATCCTCACAATACCTTTGGGAGATCAGTTAGTGAAAAAGCAGTGTTATTTTCATTTTATGCATAGGAACACCTGCATGTAAAGGGGTAATTCAACTGACCAAGGCTACAGAACAAACTGGTAATCAAACTATGAAGGGAATCAAGAGGTTTTGACTCTTGAAGGTTTTGTGTCTATTTTATGCTACCTATTAGAAAGCTCAGGATAGATCTTTGGAAAAAAGTATGCCTTAAGTTTACCTCAACCTTTAAAACTAAACATAGTGTGTCAAGGATAATTTCTCTAATCAGGTCTTGGAAGGTTTTAAATTGTTAGTAGTAGGAGTTAAGCATAATGCATGTTATACATCCAGACTCACACTGAACCTGTGTTTCTATCTTTTCAACTTAGTCACATCTGTCTGATTGCAGTATGTGTCACAGAGCAAACCATATTTAACTACTGTGGAAAGCAAAATTGAGTCAGCACTTAAGCACAGATTTCTCAGTGGAAAAAATTAGTGGGAATTTGTGAGCTTAAGTGGATGCTAGAAGCCTTAGTGTTTTGTGGCATCCAAGTTGGCTTTTAAGAGAGTCTTCTGCTCTGGTGGCCAGTGTCAACAATTTCTATGTTGCTGTATATATTCTGGAATCATTTTGAAGAACAATATAAGATTAATTCTGTTGGTCAAGACTTGCATTGACAAGGTGCTGTAGAGAGGTAAGGAAGCTGTGAAAGCGACAGGCCCCATACCAGAACGCTTTTATAATAGCATTTCTTAGAACCTGTGGATAACTTCAGATGTCACACTTATCTCCAACTCCTCATCTCACAAAGAAAAGGGTTGTTTTAACTTATGTCTAGCATTAAGTGAATGATTTAGATCTGATGTACAGGAAGAGGACATGGAGGACAGCAGGTACTGTGTGCACTCCAGCATTAGCTATTCTGAAAACCTTTTTAAAAATTAGAATTTTGATCAAATGCTACTGTTTTATTCAATGGTGGTAAAATTTCCAATTTTTCAATTTGACATAATTATTTACATAACACAGACTGGAAAGAGATGTTACTGTAAACTCTGGATGAATAGCATATATCTGCATGTATTTTCTAATTTAAGAAAAAATGGACAACTGTTGTTTAAAATAGCCATTTTGAAACAGTTACTTTCAATCAATACATATATCTGAAAAAAATATAAAACATGATATAGCCCTCTTTGACTGCAGGGTTATATAATTAGCAGATAAACTTTGAGATAAAACTTTTCAAAAGCTAGCTGAAAAGGTAATAGTCTGAGCTGAGTTTTTTTGGTTAGTTGGTTGGTTTTTGTTTGTTTTGTTTTTTGGTTGGGTTTTTTTCCCTCTCATGCCATTCCTCCAGCTTACCAAGGCCATGTGTATGGTAGCCCTCCAAAAATCATAAAGTGTTCCACCGTTTTGGTGTCATCTACAAATTTGCTAAGGGGCCTTACATCTTACTGTCCAGTTAGTTGTTGATGTTAATCAGTCTTTGCTCCAGTATTAACTTCTAGGGAACTCTGTTCTTACCTAGCTGTGGCTTCGATTTGGAACCACTTGCCCACTACCTTTTGTCCCTGATTATCCAACCAGTTTATTGTTGGCCTTGTAGTCCACTCATCTAGTCCATATCTCTCCTGCTTAACTAAAAGATTTTGGTGAAAGTTTGTCAAAACCTTGCTGCCACTGCTCTGGTCTTTTACAGAACCAGGAATTTCTTTGTGAAAGGGAATTGAGTTCATGATTTGTCCTTGATAAATTTATACTGACTGTTCCCAGTTTCTTATCTTTCATCTGCTTAGAAATTACCTCTGAGAGACCATGCCCAGTGATCTTCTCAGGATCTAGGATGAGGCTGGAGCAGCTTGCAGTTCCTCAGGTCCCCTTCCTCTCCATTTTAAAGACATTTGTGCCATCAGACCATTTTAGGCCACTGGGAACCTCTTCTGATTATCACAACTTTTCAAAGACAATAAATAGAACATGGCCTCACAATGACCTTGACCAGCTTTGTCAGCAGAGTTGGATATATCCTATAAGGTCCCAGGAATTTAACCTAACTGGATCTTTCCCCACAGTGGGTGGTACCCTGTACTTCTCCAAACTTTCCTTCTGGACTAAGTGACCTGAGAGGTGTAAGAGCAGACCTTGCCAATAAAATTATGCAAAGAAGTTTTGGATACTTCATGATTTTCCATATCCTTTGTCACTTGGTTGCCTACTACATCAGCAGCAGGCCCACATTTTCCTTTTTCTTCTTTTTGCCTTTAAGGTACCTTTTTGTTTCCCTTCATCTCCGAGATTGCTAGGTTCATCTCCAGTTGAGCTTTGACTTCACTGATGCCTTTTCTGAAAAGCCAGGGGATACTTCAGGTATCCTTCTTGGAAGTGTGTTTCTTCTTCCACCTCCTGTAATTCTCCTTTTTTATCTCTATCAGAGGTTCCCCTTTCAGCCAATTTGGTGTCCTACTATTGTTTCTAAGCCCTTATTCACAGTTTATCCCTCATATTTCCAGAAAGTGACTCAATGGTTGATTATGAAGTATTTTTATGATGAAAATATTATTTTAATATTCAATTTTTATTAAATTAATGTATGAATTCCAATGAAATGGAGGATTTTAAAATGTAACTACATTCTTTTCTCTGTTTTTGCATTAATGTGATTTTCTTTGTGTTAAACAGAGCAGGGGAGACTGTTTTCTTGTTCCATAGTTTATTTGATTATAGGTTAAAGAGACTGGTCATTTGCTAAATGATCTCTTTTAATGATTTCTCCTGATGAGTCTTCTTAGTCTGTCGAACATTCATATGCTTATTGGAGACAAGGTCTACAGCTACGATGGCTCATTTTGCAAAGGGTTACTCAAAAGTAAAACACTGCTTCTGATTTTAATTGGTGAAGTAAGAGAAGGCTTAGAATTCATTAAGGTGAGCTTTACTTTCTGTACCATAAATGGTGGAGATATTCTATCTATATTTTTTTAAAGATTTATACTTTTCAGGTATTATCTCTTTTTTTGGGTAGTTAATCAGCAAAGTAGTTATTTTGTTAAAATACTTTGGGCAATAAATCAAACCCAAACCTACACACTACTCAAAAATTGTGTGAAATTGAAAACAGTGATTCACCAATGATAGTGTAGTGTGAAAAGTACTGCATAACACAATAATATCTTAATAGATACTTTTTTACTATGTCGTATTTACATCAATTTAGAAATGACAAAAGACATCAGAAAGCTTATCCAGTCAGAGGATACATAGTGTCTTGTTCATGAGGATTTTTTCATGTTGGAAATTGTTTTTTTTTATTAGCTTTACTACTGAAGATGTCTTGGGCTCTTTCTGACTGGCATTTCAATTATCCTCACAGCAGCAGCACATAAATACAAAAAAGAAACTGGACTGTCACAGCACATAAAGCTGAGGGAAAGATAGGAATCACTTTGAGTGTTCCATCCAGCAACTATGGGTGAATCCAGCCTTTGGGACAATTTCATCCTAGCTGTTTTGTCCTAGAAGGATAAAGTGGACTGTTGAAAGAGACCAGAGAACAGCCCAAAGGCACCTGGTGTGGTTGTGTGAACAGTGGTAATCTCTGTGCAGTCAAGGCATACCTGGAAGAGAGAATCAAATTAGAAGCATATTAATTCTGAACATTTACATGACCCAATCTTTCTAGAGGTCTGTGTGCCCAGTCACTATTGTATCATCTTTATTAAGACCGATTTACAGGTTTTATTTTTTCCCATGTGTTCCTTTCTTTAAATTAGCAGCAGTGACAAGGAGTTGCAGAGGCAAAGAAAGGATCTGGACTATGTAGTGAATCAAGATGTTGTGAGTGTTCCTTACCTTTCTTACTATAGTACAATCATGTGAGGAGACAAGTATCTGATCACGTAACCTAGCAGTTAGTACACACAATTAATAATAAAATTGGATGCTATTTTATAGCCTTATTTTATTTATAACTTTAACCTTACCTAGCTAAAGCATTCCTCTGAGAAAAACAATGGATGGATTTTTAGGAGGTTACTTGAAAAGGCTTGCCTTGGTAAGTGTATAAATTATGGCTATCCTGTTCTTTCTTTTGCCAAGTACCTGCTTACAGACAGTACACGTTACAGGATGTTGTCTAGAAGGACTCTTGGTCTCGCTAAGTGTAGCTATTCTCTCATAAAATCGATTGTAATAGTTTTTGTTTTTCTAGATCATTGCCATCTTTTGATAATACGCCTTCCTTCAACTTGATTCTGCAGAAATTTCATCCATGTTCAGACTATTAGTAACCATAACTTTACTAATGAAGTCATATTTGTACATAAGCATGTGCATATCAAAGCCTTCATTTGTTTTATGATTTATATATTTTTAACATATTTCCAGTAACATTTCACCTTACTAGCAAATGATGCAGTTAAAGAAGATTCCAAATCTCACTTTGGAATTTGAACATCTAGAAGATTTTAATGTTGATGTTTAAATAGTGTAAAATAAAACCTCTAAGTATGCATAGAATCTTTGAGGTAGTGGTGATAAGGCATTTCACTTGTAGGATTTTATATTGTTTCAATTGAAAGAGCATTTTCATAATGCAAAATTTTTATCAAAATATTATTTAATTAAATGACTTTTTAAAAATGTATTTAGAGGAAAAAAATTTTTGTATTCTTACAGATGGAACTTAATTTTTCTCTTCGCTATGGAGCATTTTTTATTTGAATAATATTATTTCTTATTAAATAGAAAGCTTAAATGGAGAAAGTCAGATTTGAATTTATTGAGTTGATGCTTTGATTCCCATTAAAAAAATAAAGTGGAAAATTCATAGAACAGACAACTAATAATATTCCAGTTTGGAACACAGGGGAATAAATGGGATTTTCTGGAAAGAAGAAGTTCTTTTCTTCACTTTTGTAATCAAAAGGATATCATTGAAATGATCAAGCATAGAAAATTATTTCCACACACATAATTTACCTTAGGTATACTCTCTGAGAAGAGTTTTTTAAGTACATTCATTCATCTAGGGACTTTATTTTTCTGTTTCTAGTCTAGGCTCTAACTTATCTTCTGGTTCCTCTTTCACTTCTGACAAAGACAGGACATTAGGTCTCAGAAAAACAAATGGATCAGATCCTCTTCAGACTTAAATATACCATAATTTATCTTTCCACAAAATGGTCTTCTTTAAAAGACGTAAAGTCTATAAAATGGAAATTAAAAGAAAGGACTTCAAAATTATCTTGCAAAAATGTATGGGCAGATAATTTTTTGTTCTTGTTACAGCAAAGAAAATAGAAAGGCCAAGCCATGGTTTCTGGTTTTAGCTCTTTCCCAGAAGTGAATTAATTTGAGGAGATGTTTTTCATAAGTCTGTTGCTTGAACTTCTGAGTACAGATGATCTACTCTATGTGATAGAGTAAGATCTGGTTGACTGCTATTATTTTCAAAAATATAAGTTTCTGTGCAATCTCCAGTAATGGCTATATAATGGTCTTGTTCTGTTCTCCCTTGTGACATCCCTTTCCAACCATAATTTTCTTTAATTCAAAGGTAACTCTGTTCTTTTTTCTGGTATAAGTGACAGGATGATTAAACGCAACAGTTTGATGATGAGAAAAGTGTGAGTAGGTTGCTGCAGTACTTCATAGATTTCACAATAAAAGGCTTCTTTAAAACAATCAGTGGCCTTATCAGGTCAAATAAGTCTGACGTCTGCATGTCCATAATGGAAAATAAAGGTATAGTGATCAGATAATTTTTGATAGCTATGTAAGTCCTGAAATTTATTGAACAGCAGAATTGAGACATATCAATTCAGACAAATCAGTAGTGGAGATTTTCAGCTGCTTTTATCTAGTTTTACATACCAGCAATTGGATTTTTTATCGAAACTTTGTCTGAAAAGTTTGAAGGAGGCGTGTCTTACACTACAAAGTTGCTGCAGTATTTCCTTCCTTAGTTTTCTTCTGTTAATCTATTTTGACTCATATCTCTTTCTCCTCCAGATGTTTCCATGCTTACAGGTGTTTATTTTAATCTCTATCACTGTCTAAAACATCTCTTAGTCATACATGTTCTGCTTTTCTTGGCCTGCCACAATGTAAGAAAGTTCTCTTTCATGTTGTATATAATTTTTGTAATTGTTCCTTATCTTTAACAGGAGACCTGAGTTTAATGTGTTTTGAAATTATCAACACTGGACACATGCACAATTGATAGAGTACATTGAGTAGATTGCATGTAGTAATTTATATATAACTTTATTTAGTACTATGGTTTTTAAGACATTTTGTGTCAATGAAATTAATGAATGTTTTGTGCAACTTTGGAAAATGAATTGTCATCTTTTCATGAGTAATGTAAATTCAAATGTAAATAGCACCATTTTATACATAGAAACAATTACAGGAATATATTCAGTGAAAAGTAGCAAAGCTTGATGTCATGATAGCAATTTTTCTCAGTTGAAGGTCTAATCGGATTTTATAACTGCAAAAGTAAAATGTATGAAAAAATCCTTAGCCCTAAATGTTGCTCTTGAAATGCTTCATTTATTAGGTATGCATGAACCAGTAGCAATTGCTCTTCTGCACCAAATGTGAATATATAATTGTGCTTTTTGATTTGCAGATTAATTGGTATAAATTCAGAGAATAACTACACTTTTGTCATGTTTATGCTTGATGGTAAAATTTCTTGATGTAGAGTATATTTTCAAAGCCTGATTGTACTGCATGAAGAGATGGTGGCAAAATCCTGTTTAATTAAGTGGCAACAGGATGTGACCTACACAGAGGTACTAAAAAGTGTGTGTGAGATTAATGTAAAGACATCAGTAGCCTGGGGTACCCTCTGGACATAGTTCCATAAATGTATCCTTAATTTAGAACAGAGATAAAATGATCTTAAAATTTTCTCTGTTAAGTAAAAATTACATGCTAGGTTAAAGTGAATAGAAATTATTAAAAATACTACATAATTGTGATATTTTTAATGTAGTAAAGGAGACAATTACACAAAAAATTGAGGAGGTATAGAAAAAACCTTTAAAATCCCAACATTAGGACATTAAGATTACAACATAAAACAAACAAAGTTGGTTTCTCTGGTAGTTTAAAAATCTTTAAGCTCTTCATCAACATGCTTGTATTTCAGTTGATTGTTATTGATTTCCTGGACAAAGTAAAGGCAAGATGTAGTTCATTATAGTATTTTAGAGAAGGTTTACTCAAAATAAAGTAGAAGTTGCCACCCTGAAAACCATCTTCATTACTACAAGTGAATATACTTGAAAGTTAAGTTTCTATCAACATTAGTTAATACTGAATTTGTATTAGAAGATCTTTGGTTCTGATGACCTATCTCTGAGAATTTCTATTCTTGCCAAATGCCTAAGTGAGTTATGGAATTGCCGGTGTTGCATTTTTTTGCATGTCCATTACATGAATAGAACCTGAACAACCTGAATCTCAGATCAAATGTAAGTGGCATTTCAATTACAGGCTGAGTTGAGGATCCATAATTACTTTGATGCTCTTAGAAAATGTGCTTGTCCTTACACAATACCTGCTGACAGATGTGAAATATGAAATTTCTGAGAAAGGTGAGGAATTGTTAGGAGTTGCTAGATGTTTCCTAGATTTGAGGACAGTCACTTCAATATTGGGTTATTTTACCTAACTTTGATACACCTTGAATTTTGAAAAAGACAACAGCAGAAACCCAACAACAAAAAACTGCCGAAAATAGTAGTGAGAACACTTTACAAAAGACAAAGTAAAGATGAACAACAGATATTCTTGATCTGTGATAAAAAAAATCCAGGAAACTGAACACTAACCTTTTCAAGTTAAGTCTCGAGCGGAAGTAGCCTGAAATAACCAGTAATGTTATAGCTATAGTAATGCCAGAGAACATATATTTCAAAGATAATTGAAATAAAATTGTAGATGCTGCAATTTTCTGAGAGCATTTGAGGTTTCTTCTTTTTTGGTTAAATATATTCTGTTGACAGATATATAACTAAGAATGTCAGAGAAGTTTTCTATTTTAATTTAGACCTTTGAATAGCTACAGTTCAATTGACAATACAACTTTGTTTTTCAGTCGCAGAGTTTCAGCATGATCAGATAAAAAAAATCTGCAAAGCCTCTGTAGAATATTTTCCAAAGAGCCTTGATGATCATGCAGGACAACATTAAATAAATATTAGCTATCCATAATGAATAAGATTGAAACCCTATGATTTCATTGCCTGAGTGACCAGTGACAATTAAAGTCCTGATTCCCTGAAGTAGGACCTGTTTCCTTGTATGCAAAACCTGAGGACAGAAGTTAATGCTCCATATTTTATGATACTTAACAGATTGCAAGAAAATAAACAGGTACTTAATTAATTCTGTAGGTAGATATTGCAGTATTTGTTGCTTCCTACAAGGATGTAGGTTATGTGTCTTTTTTGGAAAGTATTCATGACCAACTTTGTATGTGTACGCAAAGCTGCTGTTTTGTTCATGAACACTCTCATGATACTGAATATACGAACATTTCTTTCTTTGAATTGTTCACTATTAAAAAAAAAATTTGAGACTTACAACCTCCAAACCACCAGTAACAAAAATGAAAAGAGAAAATCTTACAAGAGTTCTCCATTAATTCTGAGGTGTTAATAAGATTCGTACACTAGCAGCTAGGCACTGATAATTTCCAGTGTCCCTGACCTCTTCTTAGTCCCTTTTTGAGTACAAATTTTACATGTTCTTATTGCACTGGACCATGTTAATACAAATATCATGAAGTCACACTGCTCTAAAAGATGTAATAATTTCTAATTCTACTATTCTTGCCTCTGTCGATGAATTAGAGGAGAAGCAGGGCAACAGTACTTCAGAGACTGCTGACCCAGAAGACACACACCTGGCTATGTTTTAGAGATTCTCTCTTTGTGATTGCTGTCTTGGATAGTCACAATCTGGTTAGCACACCTATAGGATTTATAAACTCTGCAATATCAAGCAGAAGCTCAAGTTTCTCTTTTGTTTGGTTGTTTTGGTTTTTTTTAAGGACTGAAAAGCATGTTTTAATAATTCAATCTTTATTTCTCTCTGCTTGAAATAGTGGTGAGAGGAAAGAGGGAGTTGAAGAGAATGATGTGGGTGCTAACTGAAGTGATAAGATCAGATAAAAGCATTCCTCCATTTTTGTAAAAGAAGTAATTTGAAAAACAAGGCATTTTACTGTGCAAACAGTTGCCTGTGAGATCCTTCATATTTGTCTCTGGAGGGCAGTACTCCTCTTATGCAAGTGATTAATTTGACAAATGGGAAAGAATTTTTAGCCAACGAATTTCATATTTTCAGAGCATAACTAAACCTGATATATTTTACAGGCTTCAGGCAAGTATTGCAATTCAAATAATGTTCGCTTGTAGCTCAAATATAAGCTGTACAGTCCAAACTTCAGTGAAGACAGCAGAAAAACCTCCTAGTGGTTTTAACTGGAGATTATCAAACCAATATGACCTAAGGTCAGAAAATAAAGCCATTAATATCACCAGGGTATTTTCAGCAAGTATGAGATGAATGAGCAACAAATGACAATTTTTAAATATAACACTTTAAACCCTTTTTTAGATCTCAAGTTAGTATCCTTCAGTAAAGACCTTTACTTTGGAGAATTACCCATGAGAAATTCATGGCTAGGCTTCGCAGACGAATATTTAGGAAGGCTCTATCCACATTTGTTGCAAGCACGCTGGTGCCTAATGAGGCCAATATGAGATAGACATATCCAATTGCAAAAGGCACAGCAGAAAGACTCCTTAGGTTGTATATTCTGCAAGACATGGTTCTTTCTGCGTGGTCTTTTCTCCTCCTCCGAGAGTGACCGTGCGTGCTTTCTTAAAGGAAGCAGCAGCGTTATAGATGGTGTGTCTCCAGGCCTCCCGATTGGAGGCCAGAGTAGACCAGTTATGATGATCAATATGGCCAAGGCTGAGATGTTGTTTCAGGGAGTCCTTGTATCTTCTTTTTGAGGCTCCTCTCATGCGGCAGCCGGTGGCAAGTTCACCATAAAGCAAGATCTTAGGGAGGCAGTGGTCCTTCATCCTTGAGATGTGTCCTGCCCATCGCAGCTGTGTTCTCATCAACATGGCCTCAATACTTGTGATTTCTGCTTGTTCTAGAACAGATGTACTGGTCACATAATCTGACCAGTGGATGTTTAAGATTGTACAGAGACAGCGTTGATGGAAGTGTTCTAGGAGACGCAGGTGGTGGTGGTAGATGACCCATGATTTGGAACCATGTAAGAGAGTAGACAGCACTATGGCTCTGTAAACACTGATCTTGGTACTTTTCTTCAAGTGTTTATTATGCCATACTCTTTTATGGAGTTTTCCAAAAGCGCTATATGCCTTTGCTAACCTGTTGTCTATCTCCCCGTCAATCTTACCATTTGAGGAGATGAGGCTACCGAGGTAGTTAAACTGCTGGACTGATTTGAGCACTGATTCGCCAATGGTGACATGAGGATGATGGAAGACTTACTGAAGTGCGGGTTGATAGAAAACTTCTGTCTTCTTTAAGCTGACTTCCAGCCCAAAGAGCTCAGCAGTGTCTGCAAAGCAGGATGTTAAACGCTGCAGAGCTGCTTCTGTGTGGGCCACAAGGGCAGCGTCATCAGCATAAAGCAGCTCCCGGACAAGATGATTTAAGGTCTTAGTGTGGACCTTCAGTCACCTTAGGTTGAATAGGCTTCCATCAGTATGATATCGAATGTAGATACCGTTCTGATCATCAAGGTCTGCCATGACCCTTTGGAGCATCATGCTGAAAAAGACTGTGAATAGGGTAGGAGCGAGAACGCAGCCTTGTTTCACACCATTCTTATTTAGAAAGGGCTCAGAAAGTGCATTGCCATAACTGACTTGGCCATGCTGATCCTCAAGAAGTGAGATGATCATTTTAAGGAACTTGGGGGGACAAGCTAAACGTTCCAAAATCTGCCATAGACCTTTTCTGCTCACAGTATCGAAAGCCTTGGTGAGGTCGACAAAGGTTACATAGAGACTTTTGTTCTGTTCCCTACACTTCTCTTGCAGTTGTCTGAGAACAAATACCATGTCTGTGGTACTCCTGTTGGCTCTGAAACCACATTGGCTTTCAGGTAGAATTCATTCTGCTATAGTGGGTATTAGTCAGTTCAGTTCAAGATTATTCTTGCCAGGATTTTGCCAGCAATGGAGAGCAGAGTAATACCACGGTAGTTTGAGCAGTCTGATTTAATTCCTTTCTTCTCATACAAAGTGATGATGACTGCATCACGAAGGTCTGATGGTAGTTCGCCGAGATCCCAACAGCGCACCACAAACTCGTGAACTTTGGCATGGAGTGCAAGGCCCCATGTTTCCAGACTTCGGGTGGAATTCCATCAACCCCAGCTGCCTTGCCGATTTTCACCTGCTGTATGGCCTTGAGGGTTTCTTCTAAAGTGGGGGCAGTATGCAAATCATATTTTACTGGTTGTTGTGTGATGGACTGAATTGCTGAGTCTTGGATTACACGGTTGGTACTGAAAAGAGTCTGAAAGTGTTCAGACCATCGATTCAGAATGGAGGTTTTATCTGTTACAAGCGTTTGACCATCAGCACTGAGTAGAGGGCTTTGTACCTGGTATGTAGGCCCGTATGCTGTTTTCAAGGCCTCACAGAAACCTTTGTGATCACCTGTTATCTGCGCATAATTGAGTTTTTTCAGCTAGATCGATCCACCACTTGTTCTGGATGTCACGGAGTTTCTGTTGGAGCTTGCTGCATGCGAGACGAAAGGCTGATTTTCTTGTGTGACAGGATGGCAGTGCAAGGTGTTCTTGGTGGGTGGTTCTCTTCTTCCTCAACACTTCCTGGATCTCTTGATTGCTTTCATCAAACCAGTCCTTGTTCTTCTTGAAGGAGAACCCCAAGGATTCTTCAGAAAACTGCTGGATGCTGTTTTTAATATGGTGCCAAATTGTATCAGGAGAGGAATCTGTAGAATCTGTGGAGTGGTTTTCGAGCCTAGTTTGAAGATTTGCCTGAAATTTGTCTCTTACTGTGGCTGATTGGAGATTGTTAACTTGGAGTCTTCTCCTTGGGATGCTGCCCCTTTTAGGTTTGAATTTGAGATTGAAGTTGAGTTTATAGCGCACAAGTTGATGGTCTGTTTGGCATTCTGCACTGGGGATCACGCAGGTATGGTGGACATCGCGGACATCTCTCTGTCACACCAAGACATAATCAATGAGGTGCCAATGTTTAGATCTGGGGTGCATCCAGGTTGTCTTTAGACTATCTTTCTGCTGAAAGATAGTATTAGTGATGGTGAGCTGTTGCTCCGCACAGAATTCTAGCAGAAGTCGACCATTATCTTTGCAGTTTCCAACACCTTGCTTGCCTAATATTCCTTTCCAGGCTTCAAAATTCTTACCTACTCTGGCGTTGAAATCACCAAGGATAATGATCTTATCATCTGCAGGCACCTTTTGGGTAAGGCGGTGCAGATCAGAGTAAAATTTATCTTTTTCAGCAGGGTCGGCTTGGAGAGTTGGGGCATATATACTAAAGAGGACAACGTGTTGCTTGTTGTGTAGTGGAAGGCGTAGGGAGATAATGCAGTCAGAGTGACCTGTCAGCAGATTTTTGAGTTTAGGAACAATAGAGTTTTTGATCATGAAGCCAACTCCTGAGATACGCTTATCAGTTCTGGGCTTCCCTGACCAAAAGAGGGTGTAACCGGCACCATGTTCTCTGAGGCTGCCTTCTTTGTGAAGGCGAACTTCACTGAGAGCAGCAATGCTGATGTTAAGACGAGCCAGTTCATGGGCAATTAGGGCAGAACGTCACTCAGGACGTCCGCTATCCGCAGAATCAAGCATGGTTCTGATGTTCCAGCATGCTAGAGTTAATTTAGGTACACCTTTGGAGGCAGGTGCGTGCCTTTGTCTTTTGATCTTTGTGTGACCGCATTGGAAGAAGATGCCCATTGGCCTGCGGTTAACCAACCAGGTGAAGGTGGAGATGAGCTTTGTTTAAGACACCTTTTCTAGGCCTCTCTCCATATGGAGCAAGCAGTGCTGTCCTTGAAAAGGCTGCTTGGTTGTTCAGGGTGCTGTCCCAAGAGACTGTCATCTCCTGTCAGTCTCTAATGACCAATATCCTGAACCGCCTGCATGCAGGGTTGGGTCTGTGGCTTCCAGTGCACCTCTCACCTGCCGTTTCGACCCTCGCCCATTGCTACAGGGATTTTTGCATGTGGGTAAAGCCTTCAAGCCTGCACAATGGATTTTTTAGGTGAGATGCAGTATGTGTGGAACAGAACCCACCCTTTAATCCTGAGGTTCATCTGCCAGGGCTGAGCGAGCTTGGACGGTGGCAGTGAGGTCCTCAGGACACAGGTTTACTTAGAGTGTCCTTCTCTTAGATGGATGGCCTTACAGGGCTAAGTCTGCCCACCTGCCCGAGTTTGGGAATTAGACTTGTCCTTCTCCTAGGATGGTTGTCAGAAGGCTAGTGAGCCCATCCTGCCCATGGACATATTATATCTAACCCTACGTTTTTGACCTGACTGGCATGGGAGACCCTGCCGACAGCATGTACCGTCACCAGCATAGCTCGCAACCTCATAGGGATACACAGGCTTCCTCCCCACTGAGACCTCACGGCCCGTCAGACCCCCTCCCCCACCCCCAAATTGGACTGGCAAACCTCTGTGCACTTCGAAGATCCTCCTCCCTACTCCCCTCCTCCGAGATGGCCCACCAGACCTCCCCCCACCTTGCCCCCCCTTCCCCCCTCCAGCCCCCCCAAATCCCTCAGCCTCCCCCCAACCTCCCCCCCAGATTGGACTGGCAAACCTCTGTGTGCTCTGAGGATCCTCCTCTCTACTCCCCTCCTCTCTACTCCCCTCCTCCAGGACGGCCTGCCAGACCCCCCCACCCCCACACTCCCCCTTCCTCCCTTCCCCCCCCTATCCCCAACCCTCCACAGCCCCCCCAGTCTCCCCTCCCCCCAACCCCCCCAAATTGGACTGGCAAACCTCTGTGCACTCCGAAGTTCCTCCTCTCTACTCCCCTCCTCCAGGGTGGCTGCCAGGAGCCTGCCCAGCATGGCAGGCGCTAGCCGGGGGCCTGCCCCTCGTCTGACGTGGTGGGCGCAGGCCGGGGCGATGAGAAATTAGATTGTCAATATTTACACTCACACATTAATGGATCCTACTTTCCCCTCTATCCTTCATTTAAATAACAAGTAATCCACTGACATGCAAAATTACATTTTACTATTCAAAATGTTAACATTTTTGATTCACCAAAAGCAAGTGATTAAGAAAGTTTTTACTGGAAATAGAATTTGTTAAGATAAATTACATCTATATGATTTATTTGTTTAAAAAGAATTTATTGAAAAAATGAGTGATACTGATTCCTAAGTATATAATTAAAAATATGTAGTTCCTCTTCTATTATAGATTTTGACACTTTAATTAGTTTCAATGCATTATATTTTAAAATTTTTGTCTGTGTCTGACAAAGTTAAGATTAGGTACACGGCAATTGAACTGTCCAGCAGCTAAAGAATATTATGTGGATGAATGTAATTTTATTTTGAATGCTGTTTTGAAGAAGGAAATAAACTCTATTACTCATTCTACTTACAGTTGTAGAATCTACTACTTTATTTAGAAATACAAATAAAATAATAATAAAATATACTTTTTAGGAGGGCTTGATCGTAATTAGCTGTGATATATTGATGTGAACCTTTCCATTCTTTTGCCTTCTTGTTACCTAGGAACAGTCAGGCAAAATAGCTGTATTGCTCTTCCTGCAAAGTGACTATTTTAAAGCTTATTTTAAAAGTATTTTTACTTTTCTATCTTGCTTGATAAAGTTGGAGAAAATTTTTAGAGCTGATATGAGAACTTGAAGAAATCAAGGGCTTGTAAAGGGAAAAATTTCTAATTAAACAAGGGTTGGTTAGCCCTACAAAAAAATGTTGATTCAGTTGAATTAGTGGAATACCTAGTAGACTTTTATTTTTGTACCCTTAACAGAACTTAAATAGGAGAAATAGGAAATGTGAGGGATTGCTCAGTAACCCTAACTCTTATTAGACATTATGGAACGAATGAAGACAGTAAGGCTTCATATATAACTTGAATCATATAAAGGACCCAAAGACTTATACCGCCTAGTTCTAAATAAACACCTTATCAATTTTTATTCAAAAGTTCAATCTTTACCAGTTTAAATTTGAATTTTCTAGCAACTTTAACAAGAGATTGATTAAAACTTTAAATCATGCAGAACCCACCTGCCTAAGAGTTTGATTAAATGCTCCAACTCTTTTTATTGTTGTTGTTTGTTTGGATTTTTTAAGTTTTTTTTTCCCCTAGTGTTTGTTATTTCAGCATGGTTTTATGCTTTTTCACTGAGACTTGAGGGAAACTAGGTTGAAATATGTTGGTTTTTCTAACTCCTAGACTTTCTTTTTTGTAGAAGTGACCGTAAAATCAAGAGGATTTCATGCTGTGCAATGATGTCTGGTAGGAATAAAATGCTCATAAACCCTTGAAACCCGAAGTCACTATGTTTCATACAAGTGTACACTTGAAAAAATACCCTGGGTGCCACCCATGGTCCTCTGCTTGAAATGAACAGATCAATAATTTAACTGACAGAATGGAAAAGAAACTGGAGAAGTTGTTCAAAATGGGCTAGATGCTCATGGTGGATGTGTGGCTGTATTATTCGGGAACTACTTTGGAAACAAAGTTTCAGTGAACATAGAACCTGTTGCTACAAAAGAGAAGAAGCTTCACAGAGCTTGTCTCGGGGTTTAAGCTTCCTTTAGTCTGATGCTGTTGTACAGTGAAAAAAAGGAGGTAGTGAGAAGAGCACTAGCTGTGCTAAATCCCTCCTTTCTTGCTCTTTTCCAACCAGGGATGTAATAACATTTGTTGTTGTTTCCTATTCCAGCTGCAAATCAAGGCAGTCATGTCAATATTTTTAAGATTTGCTCCCTTTCACACTCAGTAATTACATAGTGCTAGCAAGAATCTAACTTGTGATTTTTAGTGTGCTTCTGAAATAGACTATCTTTGCTTGTTGCTCCAAGTGGAGGTTGCACGAAATTGTGAACTTAGAGGCTGCAAAATGCCTTTCATCTCAATCGCTCAGCTTTTCATCAGTAGAGCTCTTCATCAGCCTAGGGGTGTTGAAACTCAGCTTTTAGCTGTGTCTGTCCATGTAGCTGCAGTACCAAACACATGGTTCTTACATATTGACATATTTTAAACTACCTGGGTAAAAGGAGAAGGTTGGCCTTGTATACCAGGATATTTCTCTTCTTCGTAGCTGAGTTGTGATGAATGTATTCCACAGGACTGAACTCAGCCCTTTGCAGAGCAAGAATACAATCTATACATAAACTCTGTGCTTTTGCAACTAAACTTTGATAAGTTGTGTGGTCACAACAAACTGTTAGCTTTGGGTTTGTAATCAAATTTTGAAAGCCATGTATTGTTTCGTAGTTTGTATTGTAGTAAACACTTAAATGTATAGGGTTTCCATTTTACTTTATACTATAAACTAGGTTTGTATATATATCACCTATTCTAAGGAGATCTTTGAATCAATTGTGACTGAACAGAGGGAAAGTTAAAGAGCACTCAAAAATGTCATCTGTAGGGTAATAAAGTAAGCACTTTCCCTTTGCTTATCTACAGAAGACTCTAGATTATATAGCTAATCAGATTCCAACGTTGGTTCTTTTTCAAAACTGGAAAGTATTATTCCTCACTACAAAACTGTGTCAAAAATAAATCCCCGTGGAGCTACCTGCAGAAATATCTTCCGCAAACTGGAAAAACAGCCTTCCTAATAGGTGATAAGCATCAAACCTGCATAATTATACAGTTCTAGATCAATCCCCTTTTTATCATATTAATAGTAATTTTAGTAAAATTAGATTATGCAGTCATTCAGTTACAAAAGACATTCAAGAAAAAAAGTCTATTGATTGTTAATTTCCTTCTGTAATAGGATTTCCAAATACATATTAAAACAGATAGAGTGCTCTTGCTGTAACTGCCCCTTGTTTGCCATGGTAAAGAAGTTCATGTAATGTCGATATATTCTACAAGTAGATTATTTGAGACCACTAAGGATATATTCTTGTAATATTTTCTTTTTCCATGATTTGAAGTCCTATATCTAACAACATATTCTATATTTATTCAGTTCTCATACTGATTTTTTCCTTGTTAATAATTAATGCTTTCAGTTGATTTATAAAATTATGATCTGCTGAATTCTTTTCTCATTGCTAGCAGCAGAAATGTGTTTCTACCTTGTGAGTCAGATGTGATAAAAAAATTTATATGGACAGCTAGTGACTGTTCAGTGTATCTGAAATTCAACCTTATTGAACTTAAAAGACCCCAGTGAAATGCACAATAGTACTGTTTCTTAAGTGCCATTGTGCTGAATTACAACAGGACTAATATCAATGCTGTAGTCAGTAGTGAATACTACTGAAAAAATTATAGTTATCTAATATGTATGTTTTCCCATTGTTTCTTTTGTTGTAGAGACAATGTAAGTTATTTTCTCTTCCTTTACCACTGTTTGCAAAGTCTGTAAACTATTAAAAAAGTATTTTCTCTGACATGAAGTGGGTGGACATTGTTAGTTTCCTAATAAAAAGCTGCATATTTTTCTTTCTAATCCAGTTATACTTGTTATCTCCTTAATATACTGACTGTCAATGCTATGTTTTTATCCCAATTTTGAATGTTTTCTGTTGCACTTAGAAAACATACTTGCCTTATATTCTGGCCAAAAATAAGACACTGGTTTGGAAGGATTGCACATCATTATTACCACAGGAAATGAAGACACAAAAATAAGGAGGTCCCCATTATTTATTATGTGTCAGAATTACTTATCTTCAGTGGATTATTATCACGTGCGGCTGTTGAGAGCTGCAGTGCCATTCTGAAGGAGTAAGAGATCAGCGGTTTATATAGTACACTGTGAACACTACCACCATCAGCTGAAGAGAGCCTTGAAAATATCATCAAAACCTTTGTAAATAAAGCTACAAAAGCAAAGAGAATTGTTATTTTTTGAGCTCTATTCTTTCTATTATTCTAAGTACTTCTTGAAAGCAAGGACATGTTTTTAAAAAGAGATTTGAAAGGTTAAGAATTCTAGCTAAATTAAGATGGCATTCTCTTGTGAGGTAATATGTTACATTTCATTTTATGTTCCTCTCTGTATTTTGGTGTCACGTACACAGAAGGCTCTGATACTGCAAGCTAGTAGGTGAGTATGGCTGGAACAGTAGTTCTTGCATTCGAGCCTCAACTCACTAGGGAGTTTCTAATCTCCTGTGAGGAGGCTCATTTTTCTAGGACAATGGAAAGAAATGTATTTTTCTAGATCATTTTCAGTTACAAGTCTCAAATGTAGAATGTTCTATTGCTATTGAGTCTTCAGCATACCTAGTACTTTTGAGGATTCTGTGTGAAATAAGCTAAGCAAGTAAGAAAAAAATGTGTCTTGACTTCATATAGGAAATATTGACAAAAAGGTATCATATGTTATTCTTGGTTTTTTTTGTTGTTTTTGTTGTTGTTTGTTTTGGGGTTTTTTGGGTTTTTTTTGTTTTGTTTGTTTTGGGTTTTTTTTGTGTGTGTGTGTGTATGTGGGTTTTTTTTGATTTTTAGATAAAGCTTTGAGGTCCGATTGATATTATATTTTGCAGGGAAGGGCAAATATTTTGTGTAAATGTTCTGACAGTGACTTAGCAAGCTTGTGTAGTAAAAACCTGGTTATGTACATGTTGTTTTAAAAATTTAAATACAAGGATTGGTAGGTGACTGAAATTAGAATCAGGTATTTAACTGTACCTGAACTTCTGCCTTCATACATTGCCATTTCTTGGGCCCTGTGGTTAAGTCTCCTTTTGTGTAAAATACAGTAGCAACCTTCTATTTGTATTTTTTGGATTATATAGTTGAAAAACACTATGTAAGTGCAAAACTACATTACTCTTAACAACATAACACTATTATTAAGTGTAAAATAGGTATTCAAATGCAATACATCAATGCTATTCCTAAAAAAGAGAAAACTTTTATAGAAGTCTCACTGGCATGAAGGTAAAATAAGGTTTCTGCACAAGAAAAAACACACACACAATATCTCCCCAAAAGAAAGATAGAAAAACACCCAAACAACAACAACAAAAAACCCAAATCAAAATTGTCTGAAAAGGATTCATGTAGTTTCTTAGATTAATTCTAATGGAGTATTTTCTTTTCTACTTGTACAAGTATTGGCAGTGTAATGCAAATAAGTATGTGTATCTGCTGCATTTTCTGTGTTTCTCAGAGCTAATTTTTTTATTTTAAAATGCTAATATGCTTTGACTATCTGTCAAATTGAACTTGATGTCTAAAACATTAGGTGTATTCTGAAAATATAAGATTGAATGGGGAATATCAAAAGTGTCCTTATAAGTTCAAATACACAAGATGAGATAAGACTGATCCAAAGGGCAATGCCAGAGTCAATCCAAAGGGCATCCATGAGGCTGCTGTTTTTCATTTGTGGAAAGTCATGACGGGTAAGGGAAGTCCCTGACAACTGGGAAAAGGTTGATGCTACACTCATCCTTAAGAAAGGCAAAGAGAAAAATAAAAGTACTAGAGACTTACCAATCTCACATGATTTGGTCCAAGCACATCTCTAAATATATTTCTGGACATACAAAAGACAGGAAAATACTCAGGACTACGCAACATTTAGATTTACCAAGGGCAAATATTTTGGGGTTAACCTAATTGTATTTCTTTAAGAAAAGAGTGTTTGGAATAGAGAACAGTGGGTGTAGCACACCTTCATTTTAGTAGAGATGTTGAAATAATCCCCCAGACATTCTCATTTGGAAATGAGAAATGTGAACTGGATGAACAGACTGAAGTAGGACTGAAGTGTAGAGAACAGTCTCTTAGAATCTAGCTGGCAGGTGGCAATGAGTACATCACCATAAAGAGTTGCTACTTGAGCCTATGTTGAAGCACAGAGTTCAGCACCCAGACAAGACAACCTGAAGCACTGGCACAAGCTAGCAAGTGACTGACTGAGTCACAACCATGCTGGAAAGAACCTGGGAGCTTTGGTGGACTGTAGCGTGGATAACAGCTAAGACTGCACTCTTCATCAAAAATAAAACAAACCACGTGCCAAAGTGACTGTAGGTAGTGAATGAAGGGGAATGCTGGGAGCCCAGAGGAGGCTACCCAGATGGCTGAGGCCTCAAGCACATGATCAGTGACGAGCACTTAAGGGGGCTGAGCTTGCTGAGTTTGGTGTGGAGGAGGTAAGAGACAATCTGAAGGCATCCTGCAGCTGGGAAGATTAGTTGCAAAAGACAACAAATTTAAGTCCTTGACAGTGGTGGCATGCTGTTTAAGGAGGGGCAAGGGCCCCTGACTGGGAGGTTCAAATGTTCACATCAGGAAAATTCTCCTTATTAGGAGTGTGGTGAAGCACCATAGTAGGTTATCCACAGAGGCTGGTGAAATTCTGTTGTTGGAGGATTTTGAGATTCAGAGAAAGATGTGGCTGTCTTTACAGAGAGGGTGGTCAGACATTGGAATGGGCTGCCCAGGGAAGTAGTGGATTCTCCATCCCTGGAGATTTTTAAAAAGAGATTGGATGTGGCACTCAGTGCCATGGTCTAGTAACCGCAGTGGTGGTGGATCAAGGGTTGGACTTGATGATCCCAGAGGTCCCTTCCAACCCAGCTGATTCTATGATTCTATGATCTAGTATTGATGATAGCCCCATTTTGAGCTTGAAGTTAGGCTGGACAACCTTATGAATGCCCTTCCAAAAGGCTCTTCTCTGACTCTGTGAAATTACAGAGAGATTGGTCACAGAAATTTTGTCTAATTTTAAGAGTAGAGAGAACTAATAATTTTAAAATACAATCCCTGTGCAATATCCCAGTGGAAGTTAATGAGGATAGAAAGTTGTTTCTCTTCTCTGAGTTTTTAATGGGTTTGCATTCTATGTCCCACATTGCAATTAGCCCCATTGTTATATTTTGGATATAATTCTTTCCTCTTGTCTGACTTCATATATTACTGATACTTTCTCATGTCATCTCCTTCCAATTTTCTGTGTACTGCACACACTGTCAAAACTGTCACAGTCTTGCACAGCTGGGCAAGTGGTAGCATTTAAGATGTCTGGTTTGGAAATAGTCTTGTACGTCTGGATAAATAGCAGAAGAATCAGAACTTGATAACTGTGAGCTCAAGATCAAACTACATTCAATAGAAGTACTACTTAGGCTCTTTTCCAGGATTTACAATATGACTTTCTATTTTCTGAAATTGTTTGCTGAAACTAACAGTTATTATGGCAGGAAAGAAAAAATGAAGGGATGGTGGATGATTACCAGGATTATCTAGGAATGAACTATTGGCTCAAAGAAACACAGACTGGGAGTTTTGCCCAACAAAAGCTTGGACGTACATGGTTAGCAGGTGAATCTTAATTTTAGGAGCACTGTATGTATAGGAAGGAAGGCTGACTTTAAGGTGGAGAATGAAAAAAGTGGATCAACACACAAATGAGTTCACAGAGATGTGCTTTTGCATTAGTAAGAAATTAAGAAAAGAAGAAGAAATCAAGTTCCAAGAGAAATTTATGAGGTTTAAAATGATTGCAGATCAGTGATGGAAAGGGAAAAGGGATGACAAGACCAATTTTATGATTGAGGAAGTAGAAGTTGTGCATGAAGCTAATTAGAACAGTCTAATGAGTAGATGAACATTGACTGCAACAAAATGTATGGTTTTGTAAAAGTACTGTCGGAGAGATATTTTTGCCATGCTTTCTTGCTTAGTTCTGGTACTCTGGCAAACAGAATAGAAGGACAGTACAAATACATATTAGTAGTTTTCAAATGAGCACTTCCTTGTATCTTTTCCATATTTTATCAGGAGTGTAGATATTAGAATTCTGCCAGGAACAAGAAGTGTTAGATTTTAGAATGTAACCACACACAACAAATGTCTATTCTACTTTTTTAAAAAAAATAATAAAAAAGAAACTTGATACATTGTTATTCCCTTTCATTGTGAATTATTAATTGTAAATGAGCACAAAAGAATTTGCAATATGAAACTAATTTTAAAACTCTCCTAGGATGAAGTTCCTATTCTGTAAATTTTAACTTTAAATGATCTTTTCCCCGTGGTAGTTACAAAGTCCCGAAGATAGTGGAATATAATCGAAAAGCTTCTCTGTAGCAGTAGGCTCAGCATCGCTATAATTAAACCTTCTTCGCCTTGATTTACAGCCAGTCTTACTCCTTGCAGGAAGGGAGCTTACTCATTGGTGAAGATGGCAGACCAGGGGAAGGTTTCAAGTTGGGAAACAGACGATTTCTGAACCTGATGTGGCAAAGATTGGAAGCACTTTATAGGGAATAAAGGGTGTTGGGTGGAGGAGTTTAGGGAGTAAGAACCCATTTTTAACCCACCTCAAAGTTCTCGGTGAACTGAGGCGTGTGTAACTTTGCTACCTGCCGTCGCTTGGCAGTGAGAGTCCCCATGGAGAGAGTCGTGTCCGGCCACCAGCCACGGCCTCGGGAGGTGAGGGGCGCGCGCCTCGGGAGAGGCGGGATGAGCAGTGGCAGGGAGAACCCCTCCGCGCTCACGTCTGGTTCTGTTCCCACTCTCGAACCGTGCCGGCACCCGGATTGTGTCCTGCCCCGCCTTCTGCACACCCCAGCGCTCCCTGTGCCCCGTCCGCGACCCGATACCAGCTTCGCTCTCCCCCGCGCTGGCTCCAGCCTGGCTTTAAATATTTCGAGCGGGAAGCCAGCCCCTCTCCTGCACCTCTTCCTCCTTCTCCCCCTCCTCTTCCTCCTCCTCCTCCACCCCTCTGCCCATTCTCCCCGCCTCCCCTCCCGAGTGGCCGTCAAGACCCGGCGGCGCGGCGGCCCCAGCCACTCCCACAACCGGGCGAGGGGTGGTGCGGCAGGAGCTGTCCAACTTTTCAGCACAGTTTCCCCGGAGCTTCCCGCAGGGAAGGCGGTGGCCGCCGCCCCTGCCCGCCCAGCGCGGCAGCCGGCAGCATGGAGGCAGAGCACGGCAGCGGCTTGTCCGCGATGCCCAGCGGCAGCGGCAGCGACGGCAGCAGCGACGGCGGCGGGGGCAGAGGGAGTCTCAAAGCCCCCAAGCATCTGTGGCGGCACGACCAGCACTACCCGCCGCAGCTGCGGCAGCACCAGTTCCTCCAGCACCAGCAGCAGCACCCCGGGCAGCCGCCGCCGCCGACCGCATCGCGGGGCCGCTGCCTGGCGGGGGCTCGCGTCAGGCACCGCGGCTACTCCGATACGGAGCGATACCTCTACTGCCAAGCCATGGACCGCGCCTCCTATGCCATGGAGACCGGCCACCGGCCCGGCTTGAAGAAATCGCGGATGTCCTGGCCCTCCTCCTTCCAGGGACTCAGACGGTAGGAGCGGGCTTGGCCCAGCGCTCCGGCCGCGGGTGTGGGGGCGCGGCGGAGGGGCCGCTCTCGGGCCCGCCACGGCTGCTCCGGGCTGCGGGGCGGGGGGCGGCGGCGGCGGCCGCCGAGGTGTGGGTACAGCGGGATCCCCCGTCCGACCGGCCTCGCTCCCTGCGGCGGGAAGGAGAAGGAAGGGGGACCTCGCAGTTGCGGAGGTTCCAAAAGGGAGGTGGGGTCGGGATGGGCAGCCGTGCCGGGAAGCCCGGGCTGGGACGCTGCGGGTACCCCCCGGGCAGGGCTAGCCCGGAGCGGGCGTGACCGGGGCACGGGCGGCGCCGTGTCGTCCCATACACGCCTGTCTGTGCGTGGAAAAGCGGTCGCAAAACACGTGGGTGGGAGCGGGACGGCGTCTGTGCCAGCACGGAGCCGTGAGCGGGCCGGGAGCGCGGTCCTGTTTCCCACTGCCGCCCAGCTTCGCTCCGCTGCCTCCCCGCCCGCCCCTCCTCTCTGGAGCTGCCCGAGCTCCCCGGGAACCCTCAGTGCTGGTACCGATTGGGAAGGACGCCTATTAGTGTGATGTTCGCACAAAGTTAAAATAATGAGAGCTCAGGGAGCTGGGAGACAGTGTGGCAAATCCAGGGTTAGGGTCCTGTTAGTTTGAATGGGTTTAGTTGAGAAAATAGGCTAATGGTTTCTTAGCCAGAGGGAGGAGTCCGTCATCTACTAGTCTATTGTTCCCCGCTAAATGAGCTGTGGATTTATTTTTCAGGGTGTAGCTCACCAATGGCTATTTTGCCCTTGATGGCTATCACAGGCATCTGTTTTAAAATAAAATTCTCTGTCAAAATCAGTAGGATGTCGTATCTGAATGATCAATTTATTATTCAGTCTTCATTTTAGTAGCTGTAGCCAATTCCTTTTAGTGGAAAGCCACACGCTTGCACTTGAATTTTAAGCTATCATTGTGAATAAAGGATTTATGGAGAGAATGGTGGGCAGAGGGGCAACACTTAATACTGAGTTACTCTGTAGATTTTTGATTTCCTAGATATTTAGATTTTTATAGTGTGATATGCTTGATGAATAAATAATAGAATCCTTTCTAAATGAAAATTGCTTTGTGTGTTTCTGTGGTACACACTGCATTCTTTATTATGGAGCCTTGGCCATAAATCTGAACAAGACATACTTGAATATTCACTGGCACTGTTAGATCTATCTCTACCTAATGTTGACTTCATTCCCACTTCAGACATAATTAGGAAATAAAGAGAGATTTGGTAATTGTAAATTAGAACTGTATTTTCAAATCAGTAGTCTTTAAAATATGTCTTTTAATATCTTTGGTTTTCACGCAGCCATTCTGTTGATATACCTTTATATCACTTGTGCGAACTCATGCTTGTCTGAAGTTAATGATGTTAAATTTTTCACCATGTAAGATTTGAAAACAGAAATCATATGCTTCAAAAATGAACAAATGTTCAATTTAAAGCTTTTTTTCAATACATTCTTCTTTCCTTTATATGAAAATCCCTCTAGGTCTCTAGGGCTTTTAAGACTGAATGCATTTCTGTTTTTTAAATGCAAAGGATTTAATTTTTCTAAATTATAATGGTTTGTTTGATTATATACAACATTATTCCATAAGTGATTTAGTTATTGACGAGATGCTAACTCCAGGTGGGAAGGCAGAGTACACATACTGGGTTTTTTGTTAATATTTTAGGGCCACTTTAAATTTTAAATTACAATTCATATGGTGCCTATCTAAGTAAGAAATAAAAATTCAGTATGAACATAGTTTGGTTTTTTAAACTTCCATTCTTTTTATAAGTGCAAAAATATTTTGACAAGACATGCTGCTATGAAATTAAGAGAGGTCAGTGGATTTTATTTTATTTCTATGGTATTGGTAAATATGTCTCAGATGTGCCTCCTTTTTAGAAGTAGTAAAACAAAGCAGAGTAAAATAGTCCAACATAGTTCACCATTCCATGAGTTTCTTAGAATAAAATCTCATGATGAAATGAATCAAATAGCTATAGTGTGGAAACACAAAGCACACTGTAACAAATTGCTTTACAAATATGTCCAAGAAATATTAGGAAAGGCTTGTCTTTCCAGAACTTTAATTTCAACTTTTTAATCAACTGCTGGTTTGTTTGGGATTTTCGCATAAAAAGAGAAGCAAAATATCTTCTTAGTATTCTTGTAAAAGTGATGACTTTGGCAAAAAACCCCAATATTTTTGTGAAAGGCCTCTGTCCTTTTAAGTATTTCAGTTCCCCTTTTCATATTAAGATTTCTTCATATTTCTCTCTTATTTAGCCTCTTTCCAAAAAACCATTTCTGAATGGATTCCCATGGATTTATCATGGTGTAGGTGACAAACTTGTCTTTCAGAAGACCTTAGATTGCTCTGAATATTGTGTACAGAACTGTACAGAACTGGGCAAAATTGTGTATAGAGGTATGGAAAACACAGCCGGTGTTAGGGATAGTATTAAACACTAATGTCTCAAATGCGCAAAAATTGTATCTATGAAATTTTTTCTGCAGAATTTGCTTTGTTTCACTCTAACAATTCTGAAAACATCGATGAAAACTATAATAGAACACTCAAGAAGCCAAATATACAGCTTTTAAGTATTTTCTATTTTAGGTTTGGTAGAGAACTTAAAAATATATGAGTTATATTTTTCAAAAGAAATGAGAAGAAATTACACATGTTAAACTTTAATTTAGAAATAACTAGTACAACTTTATTACTCAAACTGAAGAGACTTAACATTTAAAAGGCAAAATCAATTAACAAAGATTCTAAACGGAGCTAGTTGAAAAACACAATCTGCTTGTAGTCTGTGATATTAAGTATTATATATAACCTTTCTAATGCTTTCTCTTTGTGATCATCAGTAACTTTTTACACAACTTATTTAGTACAGTACTATATTTTCTTCAAGGAATACAGTGTCCTTTCATTATACAGAAGACTGTATCAGAATCATTGACCAATGTATTCTTCTTAAAAGTCAAGATTATTCCTGTATTTTCAAATGAGAAGGTAAGTGCTTTGAATTCATAGACATAAGAACTATACAAAAGCCAGAGGAGTCAAGAAGATAGCTGGCACTATCTGTGATCAGCTTTTTTTGCCAGTTGTTTACTGTGTGGTCTTGTCCAAGTCAGTTAATCTCTCTCTGACAATGTTTTCTAATGTGTAAAATAAAACCAGAAATGGAGTAATTACAGGTTCATGTTAAAGATCATAGAATAAAAGGTACTATGTAATAATTAATAGTAGCAGTGGAATTGGGAAATACAACTCAAATAATTTTCCATTCAATTGTGCAAAACATTCAGTGTAATAAATGAAGCTGTTCTGGTTATCTGCAAAAATTTCGGGCACCTCTGTGTGCTTTGCACATTATTAGCATTATTGCATGGTCTATATACACAGTTTAGTTGTTTAAAAAAATCCTAGCATTTTAAAAGGCCATTAGTCATATGTCAATTAAATCATCCTGCTGTATCGTCTTTCTGTGTTCTATTTTTCACTACTGAAATTTCAGACTGGAAAAATAGAGAACAAACAGCACCAGTCCTAATACCAATAGCTGAGGAATTTCCCAGGATGTTGTATCCTTAAAATAAATCCTAATCTCTTAGAACTTTGACTTCTTTTTATCAGGCTTCCCAGACCATTATTATTTTACAATAGGTCTTCTGTAAATTTTATCTCAAGTGATGTATTGATCTAGGCTTCTTCACAAAACCAACTTTTCATCTATACTTACACGCAAACCACTGCACAACAGTGAAGAAAAATTAGTCTTTTACAATCCAGGAATCCTTGTTCTTGTTCCCTATTGCTGTCTGTTTAAAAACCTACTTTGATAAGTGACTATTAAAATTAGTTGCTGTAAAAAAAAAATCTACTTGCTCTCTTTCCATTTCTTCTATGGGACTATGTCTAACCAGGTAGCATCCATTACTGCATTGGTTACAAATGGAGATTTGTATGATTATTTTTCTTGAAGTGTCAATCTTGCCTTTATACCACTCAGTAATTGTTAATAAACCAAAATAATATTCAAAATTGAATGCAGCATAATGTTTCAATTGTCCAGAGGCTTTTATTCTCTATTAAGAGCAGAAATGAGTTTTGTGTGTTAGTGTCTTGACTTTCTCAAGTCTGAAATATTTGTATGCCACTGTAATCATTTATATAGATAAACCCTCAGGATTTGTTTCTATATATAGAGCCACTGAAAAAATAATGGAATCTTTGCAAATCCTGGCAAATGTCTGTTTTGTTCTCCAATAAAATGCATACATCTTTCCCTCCTAAACCCCATTCCTTCTTCCTGCTTGGTTTGGAAAGCTGTTCTTTGTCCATTATGTCCTAGTTAATTCCACACAAATTAAGGGAAAGGAAGAAGAATGTTTTCCAACTTACAGGCCCATAGATAATGCTCTCAGAATTTAGTAGCAGTGTCTAACTTAGAATTTTTTTGTTTACTTGGCAGTGTATTATTTCTTTGTTTACTACTGAGTAGTACTGGCACCCAAGATGTTAAGATAATTGGCATATGCTCTCTCTCCCTCAAAGATACAAATTAATTTTAAAGTTAGTAAACATTATTCAATTAATGTTCTTTGTGAATTGTCCATAAAGATAAATTAAATAAGAAACATATGTTGTAAAATGTTTTAAATAAGTGACTGTAAGAGTATTCTTTTTGTGTTGTGAAAGACTTACATTTTTTGATAGTTACGGTTGTGTGACCTGAAAAATAGGAGTAACATTATTTTCATACTTCTAAAATTCACATAATCAAATATATTTAATATGAATATTGCTGAGAATGAATGGTTCAAATTTCTTAATTTAGTGAGTATAGATCTGGTAATTTAGCAGGACAGTCTCTTCATAATCAGAGAATAATCAGGATTTAAATACTCTTTCTTTGGCACAGCCATATGAAGTTCTACCTTAAAATTATTAACATAACTGTTTAATGTATTCCTATTTTTAAAAGAGGTTTTAATATAGCAATATTATTTGAGTATTAGTAGAGTTGTCTGTTGAGCACACAGGCTCTTCGTGTCAGCTTAGTGGCTCTCATCTGATGCTCTAAACATGTGGAGACACCAGGTGTGCAGCTGAGGAGTAATTTATATGTAAATTCTGTGTAAAACAGTAAGTTCCTTAAAAATTAATCTTAAATGGAATTAAATAATTTAACTACATGGTACACTTTGCTTAGAGAAGACTTTGGAGCTAGCGGGAAAACCTTTGAGATTATGTTGATGTGTTAAACCTATAAATGTGATAGGAAGCTGGGAACGTATAGGAAAGCAAGGCAATACTCTGACCACTAAATAGTTTGCCTTGGTGGACAAGTTCCAAGATTGAATTTTTTGCTACTGGAAGGTAAGAATTTAATGAAGAAAATGTGTTAGACAAACACCACTCCATGTGATTAGATAGGATGATTTGAATCATCCCAGTAGGTTGGAACTTGCCAACATGAAGAATGTCAATGTTCCTCTGCCAGTTTAGTCAGTATGAGGTATTTGACAGATCTAGAAAAGATGAGTGTTGCTACAAAGTTTATTCTCATGAACAAGAATACAGTTTATTTCTGAGAACAAGAGTTCTTTTTTGGTAATGGAGTGGGTCATCACCATGTCATGATCAAATCTAAAATTCTTCCAATAATCTAGAGAAACTACATTTAGTAATGCTTGTTTGGACTGCATACTTAAAGGTGATAATAGCACTTGTGAACAGGAATGAAAATGTATAGGTAAGATTTTAAATTCTGTTATTATTTATTTGGAAGGCAGTAATCCTGTTACTTGCATCTCTTCCTTGACATTTTAAGGCCTTAATTATGTCTAGCAAGGGTTACAGTAGGGAATCAGTATCTGTCAGTTGTTAGTAGCTAGGACTTGCCCCACCGTTGTTCATTCCCCAGATTCTTTTTGGTTGTTTCTCTCCTGTCTCCTGTGTCTTCCAAATGGCTTAATGTGTCCTGCTTTGAAGATGTCAAACTAACCCTTTAGCTTAAAACTGTGGCTGCTATTATGCATAAGTGCCTGGATACTTCCAGTTATTTTAAGTAGGTCTGTATTACAGTGTTACACTACAGTATTTGCACCATAGTTTCTGGGTATCTTCAAGTACAGTAAAGAAAAATAGCTGCAGACTGATAATAAATAAGACAAGTCCACATGCTCAGTTAACTTAGTACATGCAAATAAATATGAAAGGGCTAAACACAAAATAAAGACATATAGCACTATAAATCATGGAATTGTAGAATGATTTATGTTGGAAGGGGCCTCTGGAGGTCACCTCGTCTGAACTTTGCTCAAAGCAGATCTGTTAAGAGCAGATTGCTCAGGGATGTGTTCCATTCAGCCTTGAACATGAACAGGAACAGAGGTTTTACAGTCTCTCTGGACACACTGTTGCAGGGTTTGACCACTTCATGGTAAAACATTTTTCAAATATCTAATCAGAATTTGCTATGTTCTGACTTGTGTCATTTGCTTCATTTTGTGAAGTACTTCCTTTGTGCACTTCCAAGAGGCGGGTTGTATCTTCTTTGTATCCTCTCCCTGATCAGGGAGGTAGCATAGTTCTCTGGGTGCAAGCTCACAAGTGTGGAGTAGCAATTCCACAGGTCTACTTTAAAGTCTAGTGGTGGAAGTGTTATTTTCCAGTGCTGTTTATTACCTACACAATGTTCCTTATTTAATTTGCGTAGACTATCCCCTCACTCTCTTTCTCCTTGTGAGAGACCTGTAGTCTCTTTCAAATTCTGGGGAGAGAGTTCAGCTGTGAGAATAATCAGAGGGAATAAAAATGAGAAAATAAAACTCTGATTTCCTATCAAATAATTTGTTAAGGATTTTAGTATCTCTCAGAGATGTTCCCACTCTTGCTCGTCCTACCTTGTCCAAGTTGATCTAAGGCCATACGACTTCAGACAGGAAAAACAAGCATGGTGGGAACGGTTTTCTCCAGGGTCAGCCGTCCATCCCTCTAATTCAAGAAATTAAAACACCTCGAAAAAAAACCTCATTCAAAAGTCCCTGGTCCAATACTTGAATCTATGCCTCTGACAGCTGAGCCTAACTTTCTGTTATTTCTACTATTCTAAGGTTTCAGTTTTTACACGATACAATGCCATGAATATAGGAGATTGCAAACTGGATCTTGAAACCCAATTATTTTCTTTCTTTTTGCCATTGCCATTATAACCTCTTCCAAAAGATATTTCCAAATTTGGCTTCCCTGAAAAATAGGTCCATTGCTTCTGGACTGTACAATGCAGAAAAACTGCTCATAAGCTCATCTCAAACAACAAAAGAAGGCTATAGAGGGGAAAAAAAGTGCAAAAATCTACCATCTTTGAGGACTTGAAAATCCTTAGGAAATTCAAAATATATGGAATGAGAGTTTAGCTTAGTTTAGTTATTCCTCCTAGACAAAAGTCTTAGAGCATCATTCCCACAGGAAAGTAAGTGTGTAAAATTAGTGCTTGGTCATATATGAGGGAGGTTAATCAAAATCACCACATTAAAAAATCTGTGAGTAAAGAGATATTTGGATGTGTATTTGAACACACATATATAATGACAACCAAAACACATTCACCCACGGAGAAATCAGTCCAGCTGTTGAATAAAGTTAGGGAGGTTCAATTAATAATATAAGTTTATATTAAATACTGAGAGCAGAGTTTCAGGAGAATATAATGTGCTGCAAAGCTGTGCTCACAGGATCTGCGAGTTCATGAGGAAAAGGTATATTATAGTCTCTCTCTCTCTGTGTATATATGTATACTCTTCTATGATATGTTCTAACAGGGGGATGAAAATTTCCTGGCAGATTCTGAAACTGAGAAATCATTGGATGATCATCACTCAGCTATCACTACAGTTTATCACACTTATGTTTTGACATGTGGTCATGTTCACTTGTTTACAGCAGATGAACATAAAAAGTCATGGGAGTCAGAGCAGATGCTATTCAAATAACCTTTCCTGTTTTGTAAAGGTAATTTTGTATTCATCTTTCTTTTCAATTATTAGCTTTAAACTCATCATTTTAAGTAACACTCTAAATTTCCTCTCATTTTTTTACTTATTTTTTCTCTCCACTTAGGAAATGACATAGCACCAAGTATTTCAAGGGAAGAGTTGGATTCTCAAGAAACAGTGAAGTGACTTTTTGTAGAAGTTAAAAGAGATGCTACTAGTGAGAAAATGTGGCAGTATATGGAAGGAGGGTAAACATTCTCTTTAACACTTCTACTGGCTTTTATAATACCAAATAAAAAATATCACAAATTTAAGACTGTGATGTTTTTTTGCAGATGCAGTTGTAGGTGCTCTCTTTCTCTCTCTCTCAAACACTTGAGATATCATTAAATAAAATATTAGTAATGTCCCATCTAATGATAGGATAATGATGTAAAGGACTGCTGGATGTATATATGTGCTACAGGAACTTATGTTCATTTAATTTCCCTCAGTCCACTTATAAACCTTAGATTATCAGCAAATCCATTTCTCTATGCACCAATGTTCTAAGAATTCTTAGGCATAATCTGTGCTTGGCTGTGAGAATAAAAACAGTGTACAATTAAGATAGGTATTTTGATATGTCTACATAATATAGGGTTTTCAGTATGTGAGGAGAAGAGTGCCTCTGGGACATTACAGAAATCTCACCTAAAGATCTATCTTTTTTTATCAGTTAGCAAGGAATACTGTATAGCATAAAACCTAAATTACTCAGGTATTCACCTGAATTTCTGTTTTCTTTTGGTATGATTTACAAAAACGCAAAAGAAATTGATAGTTTTTACCAATAGCAACACTCTGAGAACACTAAGAAACAAAGAAAATGGAGGAGAGAGATAGAAATTGGTTTGAGGAAACAGAGCCCACCACTAAATTTTCACTAAAATTGTCTCACCATCTTTTGGCCACTGCTCTGGCTTCCATCAGTCTATCTCCGCAGTGATTTGTTGACTTTCCTGAGGAACTAAATAAATTTACAGTCATGCTTATTGACTGTGACTAGCAGTTACAAACAGTAACAGGAAAGGTGTTCAGCTGGAAAATGTAAATTTTTCTAGTATAGCCAACACAGCAGTTTAGGTGTATGGCAGGAGTTTGTTCTGAGCAAAGTAGTTTTCCTCCCAGCTCTACATCTTCAGGAAAATACAAAGAAGCTGGTTTCCCATGTTGGTCTTCTGAAGACTATCAGATTTCCTTGAATTAAGGAGGATTTCATATTAGCAGTTAATTTTTTCTTTGGAAATATTCTGCAATATCTCAAAGTTACTTTATGTTAAAGGCATAGCAGACTTTTTATGTATATGGATTTTAAAACTGGATGGTGATAATGTCTTCTATTTATTGGCTTAGAATCATAAAGCTGGGAGAGATTTTGCAGCTAGAATAGAAATCATAGCAGAATCAGCTACAGCTATGGCAGATCTTTTACTTATTTTTTTTCTTTTTATATCATATTATTAGAGTCTTAATCTGGTTGTTTCTGTCTTCTACACTCTTTCCATTTCTGATCCATACCTTTCATTACATAACATGCCCAAAACTATTCAAAATCTTCAGCTAAGGAAATGCCAGAAGTGGATAGAGCAGAGGCATAGCTTAAGTGTTCTGAAAAGTATGCCTCTGTATATTTATCCTAGTTTGATGATTGATCTTTTTTTCCCAACAGCATGGCAATGGTCTATCATAATTGGCTTCTAATGCACAGTAACCTGAAATGCTTTTCAATAGAACTGCTGCCTAATCTTGTAGTTTCTCCCAGTTGTATGTTGCTGCAAATCCTGTGATGATACACAGACATCAAGCACTTCTTTGAGCTCATGAAGCATGAAAAATGACTATAATTAAACCAGCTTTATTTTTATGATGTAACATGTAGTATTGAGTCTGTAGGAAATCTTGTTAGATTGTTAACATTTTTGATGCAACATGTAGTGTTCTATAAACAGCTAGATGAAAAGCTTGTGACTTGATAGTCCCATTGAAATAACAGGCAAACATTGATACCATAGTGGTAGAAGTGTTAGTGTAGTGTAAAGTGTGGGGTAGTATAAAAATAAAATGCAGGGTTGTTTTTTTATTTTTAGTGAGAAATGCATACAAAAAGAAAACAAAGTAAGGAAGTAACATAAAGTGTCTCTTTTCCTGAGGTGAAATATGCAGCAAATAATTAAATTATTCATTGTGAAATTCTTATGTACATTAAACAATGAAGCAGTAAAGCATAATTTGCATGAATGGAAACAACTGACTAATCCTTACCTGGATCACACTCAGAAGCAAAATTATATCAGCAAACTTTCTACTCTAAAAGTTTTCTGTACCCTTGTCCAGAGTGTACATTAAAGTTTTTTAGATCCATTAACTTTTAATGACCATAAATGTGGTTGAAAAATTAATGAATGGACCCAGAAAAAATAACATTATCAAATACGGCAAATATTTTTTATAATGTTTTAGAAAAGCTTGATGCCCAAAATGCAATTTATAGTATTTGATTCTACCTCTATTTAAAGAACCCCTCTTTTGTTAATTTTATGGCTGCACTTAGTAAGGATAAGGAAACTTGAAGTGTGATTTGAAACACAGGTCAGAGAAAAAAATTGGTTTGAGCAGGCAGTAACAAAACTTAAAGAACAAGGAAATTAAACTGGTACAGAAACCTAGAGAAATGAGAAGACTAAAACACATGCAAATGTTTCTGTCTTCAAACCACATGATATTAAATATTTTTATTGGTGCATAAGTTGAATATTAGCTGAGAAATTCACATAAGTACATGTTGATTACACATCACAGAACTCAAACACTGAAATTCTTGCTTTAGATACATTTAGATACATTTGGTTTAAGCTTATGCATTATTACCATGTAGCAGATAGTGAAAGGGAAATGTTTCTGCTTCTGTGTCTACCTTCTCTTCCAAGAGCTATGTTTAATAAAATTTACCTTTTTAGACTTTTCAACAGGGAGGTGATAAGGCCAAGAGTTCCCAGAGCATTGCTGTCTTTACAAGCTTGTGTATTAGGAAAATGCCTCTTCTGTTAGAACTAAAAAGACTTCTGGCTTAATACGAACCCTAACATTGCAAATTCAACTTTATGACTTGTTTGCACTTCTTATCAAAAGAAAGAATCAAGAGAGTTACGAAATATACAATTCAAATGGTCCTAACATTTTTTAGCTGGATAGTTTTATTCAGTTAAGAAAGAGAACGCTTTTTCAAGATCCTGCTTTGTGACAGCAGGGATTATGGTCATTACCAATGTGATATGATGGACCGAACATATGTTTGAAATGCAGAATATCAAATTCTAGTACTAATTTCCCGCCATTCTTGATACAGTTCAAATGTAGTGAAGTGTGAATTTTTAAGTTTTCCACATTCTTGATTCTCCAGTTGCACCCTAATTCATAGTTCATAAAAAAGATTGTTACAGTCTTTTAGATGGAAAACATTTCCACCACTTTAAATTAAAATAATTACTGAAAATTGATAATGAATCTCAATATGAACTTCCTCAGGTTCCCAAGAGTTGAATGTATTATGAACTTAGTGATTATTTAAAACCATGTGGAATTGCTCGCTTGCCAAAAACAAACTTAAAGTGAATGGCAACCTCTAGGGTAGAGCACCCTTCTGTAGTTGCATATTCAGCAGAAAAAGAAATGAAGATGCCAAGACATCCTGTGCTTTGTGTTGGTTTCCTAAGTGCAAAGAGTTCAGTAGAACAGGTGTAAATTCCTCAGTGTCTGATCCCCACATTTATATCTCCTGGCTGTAAGGAAGGTTATGCCCAGATGTATCCACTCTTACCACACATGTGAAAATGCCATAAGAATATAAAATATATATGTGATAATGTATTCCTCAGCATGAAGAAAGGATGTCTAAACACAGCCTAAGGCACTGTTGCTGTTCGGTTTTCAAAGTGCTTACCATGATATACGTGTAAAAGTGCATCTCTTGAGCAGAACTTAAACAAACACAGCTGATGGATGTTGAATAGTTTCTAAGTGTTGAATTCCACTTTCTTATCTATTATTCTAGGTAATAATGATGATTAACCAATTGTGTATTAAGCATATACCATTTTCCTTGCTTCTAAGACATTGCTTTCTTCTAAGACTTACATAGCTATTTTGTTTATGACACAGATCATATTAATATTAAGGATGTTAGCAGAGAGAAAAGAATATGTTACTTTCAAAATGCTTAATTTCACTTGTGATCATATCATCACATACTTAGCATCTCTTTTTTGTAATTTATATATTAATAAATTTGATTCTCTCTAAGTTTAATTTTATGTAATTTAAGAAAATAATTTCATATTTATAATGCTGTTTTAAATTTAAAAAAATATTTTCTGAAAACTGTAGGTAAAATAACTGCTTTCTCAGTAATTCCTAAAATCCACATTAATAAAATCCAGTGCACTGATTAAGTTATTTTGGTATATTTTAAAGGAACTGGATCAAAACCAGAGAATTTATAGTGTTGTGTTTTTATTATAGAATTTTTTATGTTGGAAAAAGCCCTTAAGATCCTTTAATCCAACTCCTTATAGGACTTGTGCTCCAGACCCTTCTCCAGTTCCATTACCCTTCTCCGGACTCACTCCAGCGCCTCAATGTCTCTCTTGTAGTGAGGGGCCCAGAACTGGACACACTTGGCCTTGTTGTACCTCACACAACTGGTATCAACCCATCAATCCAGCCCATCCCTCTGCAGAGCCTTCCTGCCCTCCAGCAGGTCAACACTCCTGCCCAGTTTGGTGTCACCTGCAAGCTGACTGCAAGCAGACTTGACCCTCTTGTCCAAATCATCAATAAAGACATTAAACGGGACTGGCCGTGATACTGAGCCCCTGGGAACACCACTGGTGACCAGCTGCCAGATAGATGTAATTCCATTCACCACCACTCTCTGGGCCAGGCCATCCAGACAGTTTTTAACCCAGTGAACAGTGCACCTCTCCAAGCGATAAACAACTGGTTTCTCTAGGAAAATGGTGTGGCAAATGGTGTTAAAGGCTTTACTAAAGGCAAGGCTGATGACATCCACAGCCTCTCCCTCACTCACTAAGTAGGTCACCTTGTCATAAAAGGAGATCAGGTTGGTCAAACATGACCTGCCTTTCCTAAACTCATGCTGGCTCATCCCAGTCCTCTTGGTAGTCCTGGGCATGCCATATGATGGCACTCAAGATGATCTGGTCCGTGACCTTTCCTGCACCAAGATCGGTCTGCCAGGCCTGCAGTTCTCTGGAACCTCCTTCTGACCCGTCCTTTAGAGGGACATCACATTTGCCAATCTCCAGTCAACTGGGACCTACCTGGTTGACCAGGATGGCTGGTAAATGATGTAAAGTGGCTTGCTGAGCACCTTTGCCAGCTCCCTTGGTACCCCTGGGTGGATTCCATCTGGACCCATAGACATGTGGGTATTTAAGTGGTCTAGTCGATGGCTGAACATTCCTTCTTGGATTATGGGGGCTTCATTCTGCTCCCCATCCTTGTCTTCCAGCTCAGAGGGCTGGAAGAACCCAAGAACAATTGGTGTTACTAGTAAACACTGAGGCAAAGAAGGCATTAACTGCCTCAGACTTTTTCTTATCCTTTGTCATGTTTTCCCCTGCATCCTCTAAAGGATGATGATTCTCCTTGGCCTTCCTCTTGTTGCTGATGCATTTATAGAAACAATTTTTTTTTTGTCTTTTACACCGGTAGCCAGATTAAGTGCTAGCTAGGATTTGGCTCTTCTAATTTTTCCCTGCATTACCTCACAATATCATTGTAGTCCTTTAGAGTTGCCTGCCCCTTCTTCCAAAGGTGATAAGCTCTATTTTTTGCTCCCAGAGTTCCAGCCAAAGGAATCAGGATAGACTATGTTTGATAAAATATACTTATCCTACATAAATAAAGATTTAATTATATTAATATAATCTTATTATATAACTTATTTGCTATATAGAACAACTAGTATAATAAACACATTGCTGGTGAAAACCATTTAATTTGGGGTTTTGATTTATAAATATGTTACATAGATGGATGTTAAAATATGTAAAAATATAATTTATATCTTTCACATTATTAGATTTTAAAACTAGCACAAACTTTTCTCCATTTTCTTAGGAAAAATTCCTGATTTCTGAAATGCATGGCACCTTGTGGATATTGAATAAATTTCATTTTATGTGAGTAGAATGTAGCTGGTTATTCAAAGTAATTTAAATCATTCTTTTATAAAGACACAATATTAAATTTTAAAAGCCAGCAAATGTGTATTACTTTCAAAACTGACTCAGTAACATTTATGTCCTTTCTGTATGTCATTTCTGTTATCATGCTATCATTGCCTTGGTTTTGGTGGCATTGAAGCCTCAAACAGAATGATGAGTCATTCCAAAGATCAAATTATCCTGTAATAAGCCAAAGATCACAGAATTTAGCTATATGTAAGAAGATTGCAGATGCAAGGGAAAGTACTTATGGGCAACTTAGCCTAGATCAGAATTCCAAGGCATCCCAAAAAGGTTTCCTTCCATAGATGAAGTTTCTTGTCACTTCAAACTGTGGAGACAAGCATCTCAGCTAGAGTGTCGTGGAATATTGGATCAGCACAGGAGATCAGTGTTTTAGTATTTACGTAAAACAGTGTAGTTCTAAAATTCCAATAACTGTTGATACTGAAAAAGCATCACCTTCTGATTATGTTCATTCTCAGAAGGGAAACATTTTTCCAAGTCATTCCATAAGCACTGTATATCTTTTAAATTACATGAACTTCAATTTCTGCTTCCATTGATTTTGTAACTGCTTCTGAGTTATATTAATTTCTGTGTGATCTGTCAGCACTTCCCTCTCTTCGTACAAACAGAAGGGTATCTGAGTGGGAAGAATGTGGTAGAGTCAGATAAAATCACCTTTTTTTTTTTTTTCATGTCTTAGAAGGAACCTAATGGATCTTTGGGAAAATATTAAAATTTAACACCAGAGAAATTTGTGTGTTCTCCAAGTGGTGCAGATGCTAATTTTGGGTGGCTTTTGTTTCAAAATACTATAACATTTTTGTTGTCTCTCTTTTTTTCATGAGGGGATGTCAGTCCTTACTTTTGATATTGAAGGATTATTTTATTACCTGTCATCTGAATAGGTTTAATGTATGGCAGAATGTATGGTTTGCAATTAAATCTACAGTACTCGATCCCCTGTTGAACTGTTTGACTGGTCAGGCTTAATAACTTTAAGTCATGTTCATGTAGAATACTGTCAATATTTTTGCAGATATCACAGGAAAGCAGTCACTCCAGTGTAGAGTAAGGGGTTAGTTTTGAAATTGCTCTATGGTGGATTTTTCCCTAGCTGAAAGAAAAAAACATTTTCAACTTATTTGAAAATTTGACGTATGTTAATTGAGAGTTGGTATCCTGAGCTGATTTCTAAGTGGGAGTCATCATAGAGGAAATAAGAAGTAGATAAGGAGGGAATAAGTAATGACCAATCTTGAAAATGAAAGGAGCAGCTTCTATTTGATGCTATAGAAAGGGGAAAAAGACGGCAGGGGAATGCACCAAAGGAGACAGAGATCTTGAAGAAATTGATTAGGTAATTTTCTTTGCAGCAGCGTTCTACACAAATAAAGTAGATATAATTTAATAAGGCTCTGTACGTTAATGCTATCTTTGCAGATGAATAGGAAAAGTTGCATCCAAAATGGGTTTTTCTTTTCAGTGCGCACCTATTACCTCGCATAGAACACCCTGAACAGGTGTTCCGTGTTACAGGATGCATTCATACCCTTAAGCAGCTACACTAACTTTTGTTTAGTTCACAGAATCATAGAATGTCCTGAATTAGAAGGGACCCAAAAGGATCATTAAGTCCAGCTCCTGGCCCTGCACAGGACAGCCCCAAGAATCACACCATTTGCTTGAGAACATTATCCAAACACTTGTTGAATTCTGGCAGGCTTGGTACTGTGACCACTTCCCAGAGGAGCCTATTCCAGTGCCCAACCACCCTGTGGGTGAAGAATCTTTTTTTAATATCCAACCTAAACCTCCCCTCACAAAACTTCAGGCCATTCCCTTGGGTCCTGTCACTGATCACCACAGAGACGAGATCAGTGCCTGCCCCTCCACTTCCCTTTGTGAGAAAGCTGTAGAGTGCTCTGTCACCTTAGTCTCCTTCGGGCTGAAGCATCTTTGCACCATCTTATCTCAACCATGTATAGAGGAGTTGTGCACGATATGAATTTATTTTGGGAACTCTGTAGGCTCAAAGTCATATGTATGTTACTCTAGTAGTATGTATGTTATCCATTTGTATGAGAAATATGAACAAAAGTCCTCCCGGCATGTCTGGATTGTGCCTATTAGTAACAGGAAAACACATCTCCAGATATTTTCATAGCATGCGCCGTACTCCAGTGAAACCCCATGTTTCTTTTGTGAGGATGGTCTGTTCTTTCATCAACATGTGGGTGATGATTGTGCTCAACTGTTTGAGAATGAGACTCCTACATTGGCGTGTGTGCCTAAATGAACGCTCCCACAACTCCTTAGATGGAATTGGTAAAGCGATTTTATTGTAGGGGCTGCCCCAGACAGGGCACAACTGAACAGGCTGGGAGGAAGAATAGAAAAGCCTTGAACACAAAATGGCTCCAGCCTTATATCCCCAAGACAGGGAAGGTGCCAGAACAAGGGGAGGAGTGAAGGCGGAGCATGCAAATCATAACCATATAAGGAAAAACCATAAATATGCATAATAGTGCGGCAAAATTAAACCAATCAGAAAACAAGAATCAAATACACAGGGAAAAAGGTATAACATATACAAAACCATACAATGACAATAAACCAAATACAGAATTTATAATTTTCAATCCCTCAACACACTGGTATGTTTTTATCATATTGTGGCATGTTCTGGTTTTATTTCTTCAAAACCATCACTTTCAGGCCTTCTTTGCTAACATTAATGTCCTGATAATCAGAGGAATTGCACAAACTAGATTTATCACAGGGATGCCTTGAGAAGTATTAGGTATTTGTGCAACTGTTATAAACCATTTTTTATCTGTGCTTTCTTTTATTTTCTTTGCAGTCAGTGATGTTCTCTGCTTTCAGTGATATAACAAATATATTTCCCCACACTTGACTGGGGAAAGAACTGCAAGTAACTCATTTACAGTGAAGTGGAGTTGCAAACCTAGACTTTTCTAGCACACTCCGCAGAGGTTATAGCATGCAAAGTACTTCAATTATTCATAAAGCCCTCACCAAACTCCCATTTTGAAGATTCAAAAAATTACTTGCACTTGGATTGTCAGCTAAAATGGAAGAATGCACAAAATATGACTTTAGTTTTGCATAGAAATTTAAAGTTTCTTTTAGAATTAAGACAGAATAATTTCTCAGTGAGATGATAACCGAGGAAAGATTGCAACTGAAGAATAAGATACTCCAAATTTTCTACCAGGTTGGGGATGAAAACAAGTTACTATTTTGGGAAAGTGACGATATAAACCCTACATATAAGTTTAATTCTCAGCAATTAGTTAATACAGTTTTATGCAATGGCTAAATAATAGACATTATTGTTTTGTATACCAAAAGGTATAGTACTGTTCATACAGGCTTTGTTCAGCAAATAAAAACTGCTTCACCTTTGCATTCATTCAAATGATAAAAAGGGTGTCAGAAATTTGGGTTGTTTGGCAATTATCTATCTTTAAGAACATTTTCAATATAGTGAGTCTTGTAATATATAATATTCAGGTAGATAGGCTTGACAGGAAGTTTTTTTCATATATCTTATTCATCTTGTCTTATTATATTTCTGGGAATATACAATATTCCTATGTGTATATATGTGTTATCTGAACACTCATGTGCATGTATGATTCTGGTGATTTTTTGAAAGTAGATAAAAAGACCAGCAAGAGAGAGGTTGTAAAAGTAAGTTAAATGTCTATACAAACAGCTATTCTATGTTGGTATTAAGACTAATTGCACTGCTTTCATTGTCTGTGTCTCTGTGAAGCAGGGACATTCTACTGTCTCTATGTATAAACTTTAATGAAAAATATAGATTCAGTAATACTCAATAGATAAAATACAAAACATCTTGAGACTAAGAAATGTATATTAAGTATGACATTGACACCTCAATTAAAATGGAGATTAAATATACAGGTGAGAAAAAATAGTTGGAAGAAACTGAAATAAAGTAAATCAGTAGCCATTTTTTAGACAACTAGGTTTAACAGACATACAAGTTCTACACTTTCACTAGATGGGAAATCTAGCAAAAACAATTTTTTCTTTAGGGATCAATTTTAAATTACATATATGTAATTTAGTCTTGCAGTCGCTGTATAAATAATAAGTTTGATAAATACAGCTGTAAAAGTAATTTCTTGTAAATTGCAGAAATATTGGGATTTTCTCTGTTCTCTGCTTTGATTATTTGGCATACAAAGTGGTGAGCAAGAAAGAGAGAAATATTACTTTCTAAACCTGCACTCTGAATTCCTACAAGTAATGAGAAAAATGGGACATGCATCATTTTTTTGTTCCAAAATTCACCTTACAGACCATGAAAGAGATCTACTCAGAGAATGGTTATGAATCACAGGTACTGTCAAGCTACCTATTATTCAATTATATATGGCTCTGCATGTAAGAAAGGCAACTGCAAGTCCCAGTCCCATTCGATGATGATGTTGATAATTTCTAAAGAAACATTTCCTCAGTGTTTTTTCCCCAGTTTCACTAGAAACACAGAATTCCTTTAAAAGAGCATGTGAATGGCCAGTTTGCCAAATATGAATGTGTTTTGTTTTCTCCATTATACCTTGTTTTTTGATAGCAAGTTCTGATCACTGTTCACTTCCTTGCTTAATGTGGAATTGACAAACCTGACCCCCCCCAACCTGTAGCTGGGTAATCTGAAATCACCTTAGTTAAAGGATAAAATTTCTGAGATGATGAACTGTTCTAAGAGAGAGTTGCCATTTTCCAAAATCTAATGATTTTGGAAATCGTATGATATCCGAATGTGTATCATGTGTACTCCTTTTTTTAGTGACAGGACATATTATGCAGAACTAGTTATAGTGTGTTTGCACTGAAATCCACTACTTATGCTGTGTTACTGGTAGTGTTGCCAAATGACAGTGTAATGCATACTGGGAGGTGTTCTATGCAGGGAGAGGGTATGCTGTCTGAAGACTAGTAAGGAAGTACCTTACTTAGAAGAACACCTTTCATTGCTTTGCTTTTTGAAAAATCAATTTACCTACCACATTTTAAAACAAAACAAGTTCTGCAAATCTCCTATGAAGAACTTTCTAGGTTTCTAAGTACAAAGGAAGACAGTTATGGCAGAGGTTACTTTTGTAACAAGGTGGTTTATCCTAAGTACTGTTTTACCACCTTCAAATTGAAAGGCTAATGAAAGCTCTCTGACTTATACCTCGATCTAGACATCCATAGTAGGGTAAAACATAACACTGTAAAATACTGAACTGTGAAATGAGCTTTCCCCTCCCACCAGGCCTTTTATAGTTTTCAACAAATGTTACTTTGCCTGGTACAACAAGTTCCAACAGGTAGGTAATAGGAAATTTGTAAAATTTAATATTAAATGTCTGTGGAAGAGTGATGATACAATGTATTTGTAATTGTAAAAGTCTATAGAACACAGGATTCTAATATTTTTTACTATAAACTCATATGTGCACCTCTGTAGAAGGCAACCTGTTGTATGAATGATATTTCCTTAAGCACTCAAGATCATGTGTTTCCCTAGAGAATATTGTTCATTATGACATTTCATTTTTTATTGACAGTAATTATTCTTCCAGCTCACTGAAAAACAAGTTTGGAATACTTTACATGGAAATGATTACTTGCAGATACTGCCAAATTTTAGATATGTTTTCACATTACTAAAAAGTTTATGAGCTTCAGCTGCCAGGAATAAAGATAGAGAAATATCCTCTTATGTTAGCTTTGTATATTCCACTTTCTGTTGCTTATTGCCTTTTTACAATATAGTGATCATTTTGCCACAGCAGTAGCTTCCAGTCTGTGAACACTGTCATATGTGGGCAATAGGAACGCCTGCCTTCGGTATTAACATTTTAGTAGTTTAAAGATTGATGATCCATGTTTATATAGGCAAGGTATCTCATCCTTATATTAAAGCTCATTTTGTAATAGAAACCTTTTTTGAAGTTGTGTGTTTCTGTATGCAAATACAGAAACTCAAAAATACTATTTTTGCATTCACATATTTTCTTAATTTAAACTTCACCATCAGACAGCTGGTGAAAATTATGGCCATAGTAGTGTGAGGCAGATGGCAGATTTTTAAAGAGAAATCTTGTCTGCTTTAGGCACCCAATTGAATTGTTTCTTTTCACATCTATTCAGCTTTGCAGGACTCCCTTGACAACAATTGGAACATTGGGCATAGTAATATTTTGCATATGCAGGCTGAATACCTCTTATGCCAAATATTCTAAAAATATTTCTTACAGTTATTATTATATAGTCATAAAAACTATACTTGTGTAATTGTGTGCATAAACATCAGTTTCCTCAAGGAAACTGCTATTCAATGTCATATACAAAAAAAAGAAAATGCATGAAAGAATAGCAGGAACTTTTTTAAAAAAGGTGTTTTATCATGAAAAAAAAGAAATATCCCTATTCCCTATCTAAAATGGATCAAATACTAATCATTGACATAAATATAAATTGTAGTCAAATAATAGAAGCAGATCCAAACTCAGTATCATTCTATAGAAAACTGAGCAGTGAGACAGCATCTTTGTCTTCTCCTGCCAATAAACTGTTCTTATAATTTTCTGCCTTGAGTATCTGTGTTTAAAGATATTTTAAGTAACAAGCCTCATTTTGCAGGTCATTCCAAGAAGTAATGTCAGACTGTGAAGTGCTTTGTGTGATTTCCTTTCAGGCCAGCAAAAAGCATTAGGTTAAACAATTCTCCTGAAAAGGCAATAGTAGAGAACAGAGAATATACTTTTAAATTGGGTCAGGAAGTGTAACAGCAATGACAGCAAAATACTACTACTTTAGAAAGTAATAGTTGCCCCCAGTGTAAATATAATAGCAAACTATTATATTTAATACAACTTTTGATCCATTCCTGAAGTTACAACTAGAGAAAACACGTGGTAAAGCCAGTTCTCAATAGAAGAGAACGCAGTCCAACACTTTCCTAGAATATTTGCACCATAAATAATTTTATACTCCTCTACCCAGGGATTTGATAGTAATTAAGTATTTCTTCAAGAAGCACCTGAGATTTTAAGATTTATGTTCTTAATCAACACTTCTTAATACAACTGCTGTGCTGTACTGTACTATTTTTACAGTGCAGGAATGTTTCTGTTGGAATAAGTATCTCAGTTCAAGATAACTATTCAAACTAAACTAAACCTGACTTGCAAAAATCAGATCTGTGATCTCACCTCCGAACTGTCTGCAACATCTGCCACAGATATCCATGTTGGTTCAGAGTATACGCAAATTTAGCAACCAGTGTACCACTATTAAAATTGTGTTTCCTAAGAAATAGAGATAAATACAAATAAATTCTAATGTGAGCCAATGGTACAAGTATGTCTGTAATCCTGACCACTTACCTTATTAACACCACAGACTACTCTGCTCTAGGCTTGAAAAATGAGTTTAATAGACAGTGGAACTAAGAGAACCTACTTAGCTACAGATTGGTATCTTGTGTTTGATTGACTTTGGTGTCTGAAGCAGTATGTTCCCAAAATGAATGTTTTAAATGAAGTTAGGACATCTATAAATATTCTAATCTGTGTGTGTTCTTTGGATGCAAAGTTCACACTAGCTTGCTTAGTGAAACTGCAAATGTAATTTTTCTCCTGTACACAGCTGCCTTGCCAGAATTTATAATCAATAAATAGTGTTGCTTTGACTTTCTTTGCCTTTACAGTTTCTTCCTTTAATTGGTCAATTACCTACAAAGGCTTTATGAAGAAAAACACACTGTTTCTGTAGGACATTAACATAATCAGACTCAACATAATGAGGTATCTTTGGTGGCACAATATTTAATCTTTTAACCTAAGACCCATTTTTTTTTTCTAGTTGAAGATCTCTTTCTGATAATGCTAATTGAAAAAGTTTTCTTTAAAGGATATATTTAAACTTTTATTGATGAAACCATTCTTCATATTCAAATTGTAATTTATGGAAAATATTCCAAAAAAATCTCTAACCCCCCAAGTTTCCAGAATTGTCAAATTTATCCTACATCCATGTTAGAAAATTTTTTCTTTTAAATTTAAGTTTTCAGAGAGGGATACCTGTTTAACTACACCCAAGGACTCGCTTGAACTTCTGTTTTCATTTCAAGGCATGTTTAACAAATCTACCTTCCAGCTGCCTCCTTTAGTCCAGATGATATAGAATAAAATGATTTCTGTATTTAATTCACCTGTAAATTAATTGGGATTCTGTGCAGGTTTTGGTGAGAATAATTTCAACTGACTCATCTTTCTCACTTAATTTAGCATGCAAATGATAGAGCTGATTCAAAGGAAAAGCTAAAAATATATGGCTTGAGGAGCATGGAGACCAAGTTTCAAGAGGTGATCAGCTTAATCTGCAGTGGAGTAACATTCAGAGCATCTGAGTTTTGTGTAATTTTTTTCTGTACTTTGTACCAGTACTTTTTTCTAGGGAAAAATTTTGTCGAGACCTAATTATACCAGGTTCCCACACTGTAGCAAATTAGAAATTTGCTTCCAAATTAATTAAATTGCTGGGATTTTTGTTGTTTGGTTTTTTGTTTGTTTGTGGTTTTTGTTTGTGGTTTTTGTTTGGTGGTTTTTTGTTTGTTTTTTTTAAATATATTTCTGTAAAAAATGTTTATTATGTAAGACATGACTAATAAATACCAATATAAAAAATTAATTGATTTCGTAAGATCTTGTTGTTGTTTCAGGTTCTGATATGGTGTGAATAAATCTCTTCCAAGCCTCCTTTACACTCCCTAACCACCTTGTTCACACATGCATATATATTTGCTTATGAAGCTTTGTTTGTAAAATTAATTTTATAGTTTATATAGTTTTAACTGTGTGGGTAACTGTTTAGTCTCTAGTGATGTGCCTAGATCACAAGTACCTGTGTAATTTATTTGGTTTTGTTTTTGAAAACTAACCACTGAGTCTGGTTTGGAAATGTGGCATTGTAACTATGATACTGTATTCTGGTATGAGGATTGAAGAGAAAATCATGTGCCAACTTTGTAGGTTGAACAGTTATAACTTTTAGCAGTGTCTCAGAAAGAGGTTGCATGTTATAAGATCAGAAAGAACAAACAGATATCCAAGAATAGTTTTTGATTGCATTGTAAAGCAAAATAGGTTTTTATATGCACAAAATCTGTCTTTAACGTTTTAATTGTGACATTTCACAAGTGCTAGTACTAACTAGCATGTTATAACTAGCATGTTATATTTAATCATTTCCTAAGAGAAGAAGTTGCTTAATGCTATATTGAAGCACTTTTTTTGGTATATTGTTAAGGTATATCACCACTGTTTGTCGTAAACTGTTTATGATGGTTTATTGGAGCTCTCAGATCACTTTTCTAAATTAACTTGAACATTGTTAAATAATCTTAGTAATAATCTTCCCCCTCCATCCCAAAAACTCCTGTGAGATTCCATTATTATAAAATATATGCTATTATAATTTGATGACAAAGAAACTCAACTAACTTAGCAAAAATTGATAAATGGTATTATTAGGGTAATAATATGCAAATCAAAAGAAGATACATGTTTTGGTGGTTTTTTTTTAATGACAAGGTTAAAGTTTGGAAATTTAAACACCCAATAGAGAAACTAGTGTTTTCACATTTTAGTATTTAAATCACACCTCGGGCAGTACATTTTTTTAAATGGTAACAGTTTGCAGGCATCTGTAGGCTTAAATTCTTGCATTTATTCTCATAGGATTAGGTTAAATAGATGGTGAATGAAACAGGTCAGGTAGTAGAAAGTTGCAAACTACTTATTATGATAGAGAAATAAAAAGATTGTTACATCAGTATGTGTAGTTAAAGGGAGGGAAGTAAAAATGGGAAATAGCAATTTTTTTATTAGCAATTTTTTTTATTTTTTTTTTTTTTTTTTGTGGAATGGTGATTACATTTTCAGTGAGAAGAACTGGTAAGAAGGATTTCTATGAATCCTTGACAGGATTCAACGGTCAGCTGATTTGATCATTACAGTGCCACTGAACTTATTTAAAGAATATGGGGTTATGGTTCTATTTACTCTTAATTTTCTTGAAGTAGCTAATTAAGAACATGACTCAAAGCTGAATGAATCAATTAAAAAACTTCCTATGATTTTGCTAAGCTTTGACAGTTGTCTGTAAAGCAGTCAACATAACTTGGAGGCAGTATTTAAGACTTTTTATGTTGCATTTGATTGCTTAAAAAACAAATGGATGTAATACCTTGTCATGCTCACCTTCAGAAAAAAAAAATAGAGTTGAGAGGGAATTTAAATCTGTTGCAAGACATATTCCAAAATATATCCCAAAACTGTGTTTGGTGTTGTGCCCTTTTGATTTTTTAAAGTTTGCTTTTGGAAGTAGAAATAAAAATCAACCATCAGAACAGTTCTACTCCATGTTAACATATTCCATTGTCTTCTTACTCATGCCTTTCTCTTTGTACTGCCATCCAACACAAATATCTGTCCTGATGAGGTTCCTGTCTCCTCAGATCACAGGTTCCCACATGTAGCTTTCTTAGGATACACAGTGTAACGCCTGTACAATTTCTATGCCCTCTACTGGATAGAAGATTCACATTTGTCCTGGGTACATAGTGTGTTGTAGTAGCCTTTCCTTCTTTTTATCATTTTGACTTCTTCCTACACCTGTAATGTAAACAATTTAGGTAAAATTAGAATGGGTTTTCACACAAACCAGAACTTGTTAAGAGTTAAAATAACCCCGTTATTTTTCAGTGTAGAGTAACTTTATTCGATAATATGCTTGCAACCGGTTTTTCACTTCTTCTATTAGTCTAGTAATAGGAACGGCTAAATTAGACTTTGCCGATGCCTGAAACTGATCTTTTTTCTAAGGCAGTGGGCCCCCTCTACTGTTAAACAGGAGTAAATGCTGTTCCATGGGGGTTTTTCTTAAGCTAGAGCAAATACGAGGATGACGACACAGCATGGTTGAAGAAAATGCAGTAATCAAGATCTCTGGGGGTTTTTGTTGGGTTTTTGGGGGGTTTTTGTTTGTTTGTTTGTTTGTATGTTTTTGTTTGTTTGGTTTTTTGTTTTGGTTTTTTGTTTTTTTTTTTTTTTTTTGTTTTACATTATGCAACATGGGATTATATGTAAAGATGAGGCATGGTATTTTCATTTTATGCATGTGATCAAAATCTGTACAGTTTCAGGGAAAATTAAAGGAAGCTTACAGGACTTGATGACTACTTGTCAGTTCTATAAACTCCCATGTTGTGGCTGTAGAACTTTAGACCAATATTATTTTTCATCTGTAGTTCCAACTGTGGGACATCATTGAGGCTTCAGAAACTTTTTTTTTTTTTGGTATAGAAATCTTATTTTGATGTCAAAATACTATTTCGAATAATATTTTTTTTACAATAAAAATTAACTTTTTAAAAATAAATTTGACTGTAGCACAGAGTGTCAGAGAGCCATGTTTTTACAAGGATGTCTTAAAAAATATCTGATTTTATTTTCTGGTACTGGTAAAGAAAAGAGACACATCAAGTACAGATTACTTACCTAATTACTGATGAATGATCTACAGAAATTACACTGTCAAATATGACTTTCTCTCGAACTGTTTCAGTTGTTTTAAGAGTAGTATCTTGATGGTTTGTTGGGGTTCTTTTTTAATTAGTGAGAACATTAAAAGTTCTTTCATAGGTACTAGTAAAAGGATTTCTTAAGACATGATTTAACACCATAAAGGCAGTTTCTTATCTCTGCATGAATTTTCATATGTAGTAAAGGTAGCCTAGCTACATGAATTTAGAAGTCCCTTGAAAGACTCTGATTTTATTTAAAAAAAATAGAAAGGTATTTGTGAAAGGCAGTCTTGATGATATGCAAAGACAAAGATTTCTCTTACCTATTTGTTGGCCCTTTCAAGTATGAAAGTATTGGAACATCCTGATAAAAGGTTAGGAAAGAATTTTTTCTGTAGTATGTGCCCCATTAATAGAAGAAGGAAATGTAATTTTCTTAACTGTAGCTTGCAACAAACTAGCTGAATATCTGGTCCCTTTAAAACAGGAGAATGGGATTTGGATTACTATACACTTACTACAGTTAAAAATAGGAAGTACGTAAGAATCTGAGGCAATGTTGTAAGAAGTGCATTCAAGGGACTTTTATACAATATTTCTGTATTTTTAATGCAGCCCTTCATAAATACTTTTAAAGGTCAGACTTCTGCTGTGCAGTGTACTGCCCTTCTGGGAGAGGAAAACAAATTTTTAAAATGCTTTATCTTCAATTGGTATTTTGAAAACAATAAAGCATTGTCATTAGGAGTCTCTAAGAGCCTCTGGATTTCCTTAAGGATGATTGCATTACTATTATTTTTTAACCCAACAAGCATGTTTAATGGAAGTGGAGACAGAAGTGTTTTTTCCATTGACATAACTTCATTTCATATACACACAGGTCCAGATTTATTATAAAGCTACTGACAGTCCATTCAGAATTGAGGATGACTAAAAACCAGCATCTTTATAAGAAATGTGATTTGCAATAACTGCTACTGGGGAGTCATCACTATAAATTTTCATAATTTCATTATCATTTTCCAAAAATCTGTATAGACTTATATTCCTTTTACTCTCTCTTTCTTTCCTGGTACTTCAGCATATCTTGTTGTCCACTCTTGCAATAAAATTTTTTGTCAAAACTGCACTTTGAAAAGTCTTCTCTAGCTTTAAAGCATGCTTCTAAATTCCTTACTCTCACTTTCTATCCACAAGCAGACCTTATGCTTATTCTGATGTCTTCAGTAATCTATTGTTTTCTTTTGGCCAGCTCATTTTTTCCCTGCTGTAATACGCTGAACATGTCCATTCCTGTTATTCAACCTGCGTTTTTCCTTTTTACCCTAACTATATTATTGAATACAATTGCTCACCCTCTTTTTTCCACTCCACATGAAGTCAAAACTCAAATTGCTCATCCTCAGATCCCTGCATTTTCCATTTCAGAAATTCTTTTCTGCTCGCTTTTCCCTCTTACATGTCATCATGGCTTTTAACTGTTAAATAGCTGAGCACTGTATGTCTCCAGTTGTTTGTGGAGACAGCAATGGTTCATCAAGCACAGAATTTCTTTTCTGACTTGCTTATTTTCTCAATAAGCAAGTTTTTAAGAGTAAGTCTTTAAGAAAAAGTGTAAGAACAGCATAAGCATATATAATACGCCTACTTAAGACTTTCCTGTCTCCCAGCCAATTTCATCTGCAAGTCTTTCTATGCAGGATGTGGGTCCTATTGAGTTAACATGAAATGGATTTCTTTTCCATGAACTTACCTAGTGTGTCCTTCAAGTCAGAAACTTTTTTTATCTATAGCTGTTTTTCAGAGTTCCACAGTTCGACTATTTTGTACATAAGAAACTAAATTGTTCATCTTTGAACTTCATCCCCAGTAGCTTCATATCATGTCTATTTCTCAAATCAGAAATACATATAACACATCCTTATACATAATCTTGTAGATGGGTTTGTCTTTCCTGTATTTGCTTGCATTCTGGTTCTCTTATATATTTGCAGTGTGGTATCATGGGCTTAACCTAATTATGAAAACCTGTATTAATTTAAAAAAAGCATTTCCTGGTCCACAATAATGAGTGATAGGACAGCATGCAGATTGATAGAGTTGCATAGGTCAGAAAAGACTTTCTGAGACCTCTAGCCAGCCCCCTGCTAGAGCATGTTGTTCAGGGAATGTGCAGTTGAGTTTTGAATATCCCCACGGATAGACTTTCTGGGCAACACGTTCCAGTGTTCGACCATCCCCATGGGAATTTTTTTTTTGTGTATCCAATAAGAATATAACATGTTCCAACTTGTATCTACTGCCACTTGTCCTGTATCTGTGCAGCTCTGCTATGAGTCTCACTCCAACTTCTCTACACCTTCCTGTAGACAGTAGTGAGATGTCTACTTAGTATTCTCTCCTTAAGGATAAACAAACCCACTTTTTTTAGCCTCATCTTTGTAGTCATTCTCTGTACTCGCTCCAGTATGTCAGTGTCTTTCTTTCACTTAGAAGCCCAAAAGTAAACATGGTATTCTCTATGTGGTCTTAAAACAGAGAAAATCACTTCTCTCGAACTGCTGAGAGCATTTTGTTAATACAGTCCAGTATGTGGTCTTCATTGCTACAAGGGCGCACTGTGGACACTTATTAGGTTACCAATGAGTTTCTGTCCACCAGGAGCCCCTGGTCTTTTCTGGGAAGCTGTTTTGTAACTAGACAGAAAAATGCCTGTGCCACCGCATGGGGTTATCCACACTTAGCACTTACCATTGTTGAACTCACTGACACTCCTGTGCATCAATTTTTCCAGCCTGTTTCTGTCCAAAATAGCATCCTTCCCTTCCAGTCATCAACCGCCCCCAGTCTGCAGCCCTCTCTCTCTTGCAGAAGCAGAAAACTAAGATTTAGTGGTAAACTGGAGATAGACATTAAAAATAGAAATTCAGATTTGTCAGTGCTCAAGACTAAGTGTGTCTGAACAAAGAAAGAAATCTTTTATTAATGGTTAAAAACTACTAGTGATTTCACTACTAAAGAACAGTCAAAACTGTGATGGTAAATGCCACCGAATAGCAACAAAGTGCAAAAGAGCACCTTCTGGCTAAGGTCAGTGCAAACCAAGAGTAAAAATGGTGAAATAGACGTTGGTAATGAGCATTAAGGAGTTTTCAGACACCTTAGTTTTTCACCCTCTCTGGATTCCTATGTGCCCTACATGCTTGATTGAGTTGCTTCTGCAGTGACTTGTGTTTGCCATACAGTATTTATTTACAGTGCTCTCAGAGGAGCTCATCTAGAAGCAGATTTTACAGTTTCAGTCTAGTGCCTGCCACTTTGCCTCTTGCATAGTTGACCTGTCATTCCTCCAATCCTCCAGTCACTTTAACACCCTGTGTACAAGAAATTACACCCTTGGTGCTTTCAATTTCATCAGTTTAAAAAAATGAAGTTCTATGAACTGATTAGCCTCCTGCAAGGAAAAACGCTGTGGGTTGAACACATTCTGTGCTTCCCTGTATAGCTTATATGACAGGGCACAACATGTTTAACTCTGCTTGAAATGTACAAATTTTGCCTCTTCAGGTGGAAAGTACCGATCAAACCTTTTTTGATGACCAGTGATTATAAGCAGATGCGGTTCAACTGAGATGAAGGTGTCACTGGTTGCATTAGAGAGGTACTTGAATAAATTGCATTTGATTAAGGCTCTGCACTTTCCTAGAATTTGGGATGACCTTGCCAAGTCTTGTGTCTATTTTTATTCTCTTCCAGAATTTCACTTTATCCAGTAAACCCAGGATTTTCTTCCATGCCACTCTTCTTCAAGATACATTCAGCAAAACCTGCCATTTATAATTTCTGCTTTCCTTCCTCCATTTTAAACCCTGGATCCCATTTTTAATCAAGTCCAGCCTTTCTCTTGTTTGAGACTGTAGGACTTGCAGCTGTGCCTCCCCTCATCTGTACTGCAGGTTATAATTTGTAGTTATGTTCAGTAGGCAAAAATTAAGAGGGGAAATGGCAGCTGCAGCATGGAAAATTGGAATAGCACTGTTGTGGTTTAACCATAGCTGGCAACTAAGCACCCCACAGTCTTTCACTCACTCCCCTGCCCCATCAGCAGGAGGGAGGGGAGAATTGGAAGAGTAAAGGTGGGAAAATTCATGAGTTTAATGGCACAGAAAAGGAAGTAACTAATAATGACTATAATAATAATGATGAAAGAATTAGAATACTCAAGACAAGTGATGCTCAGTGCAGTTCCTCACCACTTGCCTATCTGCTTTCCAAGCCGTGGCCTCCAGCCAGCTTTCCTGCTAGTTTATATACTAAGCATGGTGTCATATGGTATGACTCTTTGGCCACTTTGGGTCAGCTGACCTGGCTGCATTCCCTGATGACTTCTTGTGTGTCTCCAGACTTATTGTTGGCTGTGCATGAGAAGCTGGAAAGTCTTTGACTTAGAATAAACACTACTTAGCAACTATTAAAATCATTAGTATGCGAGCAACATTATTCTTGTATTGAATACAAAACACAGCACTGTACAGATACTAGGAAGAAAATTAACTCTATCCCAGCCAAAACCAGGACAGCATTTGCCCCTTATTGTATACCATGTGCATCACGTTGAGGTACTACGCTTTCCAAATAATCGCCTTTCCTGTCTTCTGATAGATACACACAGATATCATTCCCTTAATCAATGAAAACAATATAACCTCAAGAAGAATTCAGCTTTTTCTCAGTGGATTCTTTTGCCTTTTGGTCACAGAATCACAGAATCACAGAACAGGTAAGGTTGGAAAGTACCACAGTGAGTCATTTGGTCCAACTTCTCTGCTCAAGCAGACCTCATTGCACAGGATTATGTCTGGTTCTTGAATATCTCCAGTGACGGAGACTCCAGAACCTCTCTGGTCAATCTGTTACACTATGTGGTCACCCACACAGTAAAGAAGTTTTTCCTCATATTCAGGTGAAACTGCCTGTGCATCAATTTCTGCCCATTGCCTCTTATTCTATTGCTTGGCACCATTAAGAAGAGCCTGGTTCCATCCTCTTGACACCCTTCAGATGTTTGTGTACATTGATGAGGTCCTTCTGAGTGGTCTCTGCTCAAGGCTGAACAGGCTCAGCTCCATCAGACTTTCCTCCTAGGAGAGATGCTCTTGTTCTTTAATCATCTTTGTCACTCTCTGCTGAACCTATTCCAGGAGCCTCATGTCTCTTTTGTCCTGAGGAGCCCAGAACTGGACACAGCACTGCAGGTGAGGCCTCACTAGGGCTGACTGGAGGGGCAGAATCAGCTCCCTTCACCTGCTGGTAATGCTTTTCCTAATAGACCCCAGGATACCACTGGCCTTCTTGGCCACAAGGACACACTGCTGGCTCACAGACAACTTGTTGTCCACCAGGACCCCCAGATCATTCTGCACAGAGCTGTGCTTTCCAGTTGATCAACCCCCAGCCTGTACTCATGCATGGGGTTATTCTTCCCCAGGAGCAGGACATGCACTTGCCTTTGTTGAATTTCAGATGTTTCTTCTCTGCCCATCTCTCCTCCCAACTTTGTGTCATCAGTGAACTTGCTGAAGAGACATCTGCCCCTTCATCCGAGTTATTAATAGATAAGTTAGACTTAGTTAGATTCAATTAGACTTAGATTCAATACTGGAATCGGTACTGCATCTTGGGGGACACCACTAGTAAGAGGCCTCCAACTTGACCCTGTGCCACTGATTACGACCCTCTGGGATCTGCCATTCAGCTGGTTCTCAATCCACCTCACTGTCCACTTACTTTGTGAGTTTGCCTATGAGGATGTTGTGAGAAACTGTGTTGAAAGCCTTGCTGAAGTTGAGGTAGACCATATCCATTGCTCTCCCCTGATCCATCCAGATAGTTGTTTCATCATAAAAAGCAATCAAGTTGATCAATCATGATTTATCTCTAGTGACTCCATGCTGACTACTCCTGATCACCTTCTTGTCATCCATGTGGATAGAGATGACCTCCAGAATGAGGTGCTCCATCCCCTTCCCAGGGATTGAGGTGAGGCTGACTGCCTGGTAGTCCCTTGGGTCCTCCTTGCCCCTTTTAAAGATTGGGATGATATTTGCTTTTTTCCACTCTTCAGGTACCTCTTCTGATCACCATGACCTTTCAAAGGTGATTGTGGGCAGCCTAACTATGATGTGCACTTGTGATCCTCAGCACTTGTGGATGGCCCATCATAGCCCATGGACTTGTGGTTAGCAAGTTTCCTCAGGTGTTCTCTGACCTAATACTCCTCAAACAAGGGAAAGTCTTTCTTCCAACATTCCTTTACCCCGGACTTGTGGGTCAGAAAGATCCTGGTCAATACCTGAGGACTGGTATTGTCAGTGGAGATTGATGCAAAGAAGGTGTTCTGTAACTCTGCTTTCCTTGCATCCTGTTACCAGGCCTTTCCAGAAACCTCTGGGACTGCTTATACTTTGTTGTGGAGCTTCTCCAGTGGGTGTCAGGGTAATTAAAGTCCCTCACAAGAACTGTGACTTAGCAGCTGCTTCTATCTGCCTGTAGAAGGCCTCATCCACTTCCTTCACCTGATCAGGTGAAACTCATAACAGTTTCACCCTTACTAGTCTGCCCTTTTATCCTAACCCATAAGTTCTTGACTCACTCATTATCCACCTCAAGACAGAGCTTGATATATTCCAAGTGTTGTCTCACACAGATGGCAACTTCACCACCGCATCTTCCTTGTCTGTCTTTCCTAAGCAGTGTGTAGTCCCTTTCTTTCATTATCCTAGTCCTAGAGATTGTTCCTGTTCCCATTTGAAGTCAATGGACATAGACTCAGACAAAACCTCTCTATAGTAATAGTTTTGGCCAGTTTATAAGGTGATCTTAAAGGTCCGCTAATTATGTTTGCTTCCTAAATATATTAGTTTTCTTTACCTTACAGACTGTTGCAGTCCTTTGGAGTATCTGAGAGCAGCCACTACTCACTTTCAGAATTAAACATATTTTTTTTTCTTCTGTAATTACGTTTAACATACAATATAATTCTGTAAATTATTTGGGATGTCTCTAGTTATACGCACCAAAAAAATTACCTTTGTTTCCATTGTTGTTTAAGATAGTTATTTTTTTCTACTGTGCATCTTGCTTTAGTTTCATGCAAAACCAGATCTCCTTTTATACAAAAAACGTATAAGCCATATGCAACCAAAAGGAGTTTTAAAGGTTTTTTGCCATGTACATTCAGAAGAAAGTAACAGTATTTAAGACTGCAGGGCGGAATTCTGCAAGATAGAATTAAATTTCCATTTATATCCACAAAATATTTCCTGAAACTATTTAAGTCCTACTTAAGATGGAGAAAGGCATACTATAGAATTGGCAAACACACAAATACCTACAGTTGATTCCAGAAAGATTTATGAAAATTGTACTTTCTGGAGGAACTCCATAAAGGAAAAAAAGTTAAAGTATCACAATCACAAGCTTTTCCATGCAGGGAAGGAACTTTTTTGCCCAAAAACTTGTTCAGTGTGTCAATTCTTAATAACATTGTTGAAAAAAATCCTTTGTGTTGTTTAAATTCCAATTCTTAAAAATCTGTAAAGTGACCAGTTTATCACCTATCAAAAAGATACAGAAATTACTCTAAGTGAATTGTGTGAGTGGTTAAAGTCTTATTTTATTTTTGACTTAAAATTTTAGGAAGTTCAAACTTCTAAAAACCAATTTACAATAAAAAGCTTGAATTGAAACATTTAGGAGTTAATAAGTCTAAACTCTGAAGCATCCTGTGGTATTAAAGCCTTTTAAGTAGCTATGATTTCTCTTTTAATATTTTTTGTTATTTCCAAACAATGAATTATGTAATCTTACTGTAAACTTTCAGACTTATTTTTCTTGGTTTTTAACCTCTCTCAGTTTTACAAATATTTCTTTGAGTTCCTCTCAGATTTTAATGCATGGTCAAAATAACAAATTACTTGAAGTATATAACAGATGGTCTAGATTCCTTATTAAGTAAACTTTCTGTGCATGTGTCTGACCTCACAAACGTACTTGTTTATTTGTACATTACACTCTGGCTTAACCTCCATGCTTAGAGGGCCTGGGTTAAGTCTTGTTTGGCAAAGCATATTGCCCCTGTTAGATTGAGAAATAAACACTAAAATTTAGGAATTCGGAATGTCGATGTACTGAGTCTGATATTCTGAAAAGTTTTTATTAGGAACTCCTCAAGAATAGAAGTGCTCTAGAATTTTAAGTGACAGGAAATATTGTGGGTTTAGTGGTAAAAATACCAGACCAACTTTGTGTATTCTGTTCCTCTTCTTAAAATATCCTTCTAAATATATATTTATTTGATTATGATTTGGAAAGTTGACCTGATTTGGTCTTTTAATACCATTTTAGGTACATTTGTTTTGTTAGGATATTATAAATGTACTTAGATCAACTACACAGACTGAATACAGCAGCCTAAAATTTCCTTGGAATATTTAGAGGTGCACGTGTTTCCCATACCTTTGTCTATTAGAGAGGTGGATGCCTGACGCTGCTATGCTAATTGCAACTAATCCCCTTTTTAGTCACCTGTTGGCAGTTCTGTGGTACCTATGGTCTTCTCAGCAGGCCATGCACATAACTGCTACAAAAACAGCCTGATGAGCACTACCCTTCACTTGGCAAATCTATGAATATCATCCCAGCTCTTTGAGAATGTAACAATAGGCAGATATTGATCTTTGCTGACACATAACATTTTACTGAGACTTTCAATCCCCTGTTAATTTCTTCTTTCATCCTTTTCTTTCTCACTACTATGCTCTTCAATTCATGCATTAACCTCTCCTTCCAAATAAGAATCATATTGTCATCTAAGATTCTTATTTTCTACTTTATCTAGAATGAGAATTCTCCCCAGTCACTATTCTGTGATTTGCTCAAGGAAATTAAACCATAGTGTATGTAGTCATTCTTCAAAATCACCTCTGACCTTTTCTTCTTTTCTCTCTACTTCTGCACAACTCTCAGGTGCTCTAGTACCTCAGAATGGTCTGACCTTACAGCTGGTCCTGCTTTGAGCAGGAGAGTGGACTTGATCACCTGAGGTCATTACCAACTTGAATTCTTCTATGATCCTGTGATACTGATCTGTTTGCTTTCAAAGATGTACAGAGGGTTGTTTTTCACTTGCATTCCTGTGTGTCTGGAATTCTCTACTTGGTTCCAAGTAAGATATTTTAATGACTTCTTTTTTCATATTTTATCTAAAAAGAGGTCTTTTGCTCCTCTTGAGTAAGCAAGAATCTGAGAGTGACAGCATTTATGCTATAATAAGAAAAACTCTGTTCAAGGTAATTTAAAATAGACACGATCACATAATACGTTTTTTATGTTTATTAGTAGTTATAATATTAAAGTAGCTCTATCATACTCTGTGTTCAAAGTAGTTTTAACAATGAAATTACTTTTAAATCCTTGTTTAGCCTTCTATGTGAGATCAAATACTTGTTTAATCTTGCACAGTATTCCCTGCAGAACCAATTAACTTACTCTCTTCTGCATGCTGCAGCTCAGAAAAAGTCTATAATTAACAGAAAAGGACTTTAAGCCTGCATTTTAAAAGTATAATTATCATAAGGTACATATTTCATAAGAAAGTTTATGAAAAGTACAAGAATTGAACACTTGAACTTCATTTTTTAGTATCTTTAAGCCGTCTCTGGAGGAGAATAAAAGCTATTGACAGTTTTAGGTTTTTTAAAATATTGAATCTCTCTTATTAGAATATTCTAGTGAGCTTTATAATGATTTAGTTATGTGTATAGCAAGTAGAAGTAAATCTGATCTTGACAGAACTTTTAGCTATGAGCTGTGACTATGCAAAGCCTACAAAATTAGATCTAACTGTTAATGCCTTAAAATAGGACATACAACATGTACATGCTTAAAGTACTATCAGTATTAATTTTTGGAAATTAGGTATGTATCAGATTTCAAATATCCTTATTTCAAAAGAAGCAGTAAATATTTCTTTTGATGGAATTTCATAGACCACTTTCAATGATTTCATTTGTCTTCCTTCGCTAGGGAAATGAAGTCTAGGGAACTAGACCAGAGAAGAGCCTAGAAAATGAACTCATTAACTCATTAGAAAAAAATAATTTAAAAATACTATTTTTTGTTATTTTGATTAAAATCCCTAGAGCGGTTTTTGGAATTTTACCCTATGCTTTCTTAATGTGTGTGAAAAACACATACCATGATTTTTACCTGAGGAAGTTTTTCAAAGGAATAGTTGACAATGTTTTTCAGTTTTGATAATAATTTTGGTGATCTTTGTAGGAAATTGAGATATATTTTTATTAAAACATAGTCCAGTAGGGCTGTTCCTTAATTAATATTTATAGAAAAAAAAATTGTACGTTGTTGTCTTTTTTTTTTCAGCATGTGGATAGACACATTAAATTGCAAATGCTGATTTTTGCTCGTGGAATAGTTTTCCTTCAAGGTTTTATTCTAACCCCTGGGTAGACTACCTCATGCAACTGCCATTTCTCTGCTTTGTCTTCTCCTGATTCCGGACTCTTTAAGATAAGCATTTTCTCTAACTCACATAGTGGTTATTTGATATTGCTGGAAGTTAGATCTCTTTTTTACAGTGAAGACTGTTCATGTTTCTAGTCTATAATAAAATCAGTCCACAGGCCTTCATTTAACTTCATGAGCATGCTTGAGAGTATTCATAGCATATGTTTTTTCTTTTGATGGGGAGGGGAAGAGGGGCAGGCATATGTCAAGATAACATGTCTGGGGACATGGACCATCTACATTGAGAAATTTAACCTGTTAACCCAGTAAAGAAAAGCATTTCAGTTAGCTATTCATGCCAATGGTGCTACTTCATAATGACTGGGTTCACTTTTCCTGTTAAAAGGTTTATCCTCATGTTCTATATACATTACATATTACCTCTTTGAAAGTGTAGCAGACCCACTCAATACCTGTAACACAAGGTGTCAAGCTAATGGCCCTTGATGACTTAATTCTAATATGTTTAAGAACAAGAGCAATAAAACTGCAGATCTGTAGACTAATGTTTTCCTCTTCCATAATAACCTTTGAAGCATAGTGCAACTTCAAACATGATCCCAGGGCCACTATAATAAATGTTAATGGTCTTACTGATGTCATTATTTGTTGATCTCCAGCAGGTCACTTTGACTAGTTTTATAAAGTCACTGCAGCTATTTGAAGGTCATGCTTTAGAATAGACATCAGATGGCAGTATTTCATAGCATAAAAGAATATAGCTCTAGTTATACAGTCTGTATTATTTGAAAAAAATTATTTGATTATTATGGAATAGCTACTGTTTTTTAATAAATAAAAAAAGAATAATAGATTAATATAGTTTAATATAGTATACTTTTATTTTGTCTGGGTTGAAGCCCAGTGCTGTGTGTACCACTCTTCCAATCAGAAAAGGCGTGGAAGCAGTTGTTGTGCTAGTTATGTATTAGTTATGGTTTAATCAAATTATTTTATGTCTGTGAATTAACACTTCATTTCCAGTTTAAATTTTACTTTTAATAAAATATAGCTTAAAATTTTGGTTTTGTAGTTTTAGTAATATCTGGGCTTTATTCTATATTTGATCATTGTTAATTTTTACATCATGATAAAATTTTTAATATAAAATTTTAGAAAAATACACAAAAACATAATGCACAGTGATTTCTGCATTCTATGGTGCTGTTCAGTGTTGAGCTAAATTTGTAAGAACTTTATTATCACATTTCGCATATGACGCAGTAGAGTTAAAACTTGTCTACATAATGGGGCTGACACCTGATAGCAGTGTCATTCTTAATGTAAGTTGACCTTTCTGTTGCTGTTCTACTCTACTCCTGTCAGTATCACGATGTTCCCTTTATAATCCTCATCAGGAATTGTGGCTTCAGTGCTAAGTACAAAGTTGATTCCTCTCCATTGTGACAGAAGGCGGCTTTTGCAGTATTTCTGATTTTGTTGCAAGACAGAAAACAGTATTTGCCTTTCACACCTGGTCATACAATTGCAGTCAAACACCCTTCACCCTAATGAAAGCCAGGATACTGTGTGCTTCAAAAGGAAATTGTTGTTCACAAAGGAAAACTGGATTCTAAGACGAAGTAAAGAGGAAAAATATGTTGCAACAATGAAAATTATATGAAACCAATGTTCTGATATTTTTTAGTATCTCTCCCAAAATGTTGATTCTTTTTTCCTGTAGGATGAATAGGAAGTATGGTTATAACTGAAAAGATTGTTGTTGTTGTTATTGCTGTAAGTCAAAACTTTAAGCAAATATGAACCTACCACCAGTCATTATAGTTCTTTGTCCACTATGAGTGAGTTATCAAGACAGTTGAACATGCTTATAAAATTTTTGTCTTTCAGGGTAGATGAAGTGAGTTAATTAAAAATGAAAAAAAAATGTAAAGTTCAGGTTTGATTGACAAATGTGTCAATTGCACAATGCCATGAAAATAAATACATTTTAAAAGTGAAATTAGATAGCCGTATGCATTGACCAAATAAATGCAAGTAGTTTTGCCTTTTTATCTTTTGGAAGTTCTCTTTGAATATCTTTTGATAGTTTATCTCCCCACCAGCTGTGAATAGAAAAGAGGTATTTCCTTAGTTCAAGTAGTGGTCACAATATGCTGAAATACTAAAATAAGAACATCTCCTTAAACAGATACTAGTAGCTGCATAGTCTCATTTCAGTTTATGTGCATATCTTAAATGTTTGGTTTGTTTTCCTGGAAAATACAAGGTAGCATGTATTAGACTTTCTTTAAAGCACTTAAAAACTGGTTGCAATAAACTGACTTGGGAGCAGGGAGGAGAAGAAAAAACTTTTACACTATTTAATTGTAGCATTTCCTAGTTAGCTTAAGAGGAAAAAGTTTGGAATCCTGAATTTTTCATGGGGACTACAAAAATAAATACTGTAGATCCTTGAAAAAATAGAAGAGGTTATTCAGCAGTCCTCTTCCTCTCCACCTCCCTGAAGGCTCAGGAATAAGCAATGGAAAGAATAACCAAACAAAAGGAGCACACATCTGATGTTTAAGCCCTCCTCCAGCACTTTTAATGTACATAACCAGAAGTCATTCAAGCAGCTGCAGCACATTAGTTACGATAGTTTAACAGGCAGCTTTATAGCTCTGATAAAGGCTGTGCTAAAGCAATTTCCTCCTCCCGTGCTCATTTGCTATGATAGCTAATAACTGATCTTTGGCAGAGGGACTGTGAGAGGAGTGGTAATGTTTAATCGGTTTCTGTGGAGGAGTTAGCTTTCTTTTTCCTTTGTAGATCATTATCTATAACAGAGACGTTGAGGGCAGGCAACACCATGTTGAGAACAGAATAGGCTGAACTGGAGCGGAATCTCTGAACAGTTCTTGGGAACCGATTTAGAAAGGAAACATTTTAGGCATTAAACAAACATTCGATTGTATTAGACTTTAATAACAAACTTACTTAGGAAACATGGCTCAGCAGACAAGTCTGGACAATTTGCCTGTTCCTGAACTAGATAATACACATTGTCAAAATCCATGGTTAAACGAAGATCTTGTGAAGACCCTGAGGGAAAACCTGTTGCAACATGAAAAGTCCAGGACAACTCAAAAATCTTTACCTGCTTCTCCCCGGTTGTGTCCAGTTATTTCTCCTCGAAATTCTCCAAGGATTTTGCGCAGGATGTTTTTAAACAGCAACATACCAAAACAGCGGCGTTTCACTGTGGCACATACCTGGTAAGCATTGAGGGGGTTAGGAAATTTCAGATTAACTTTTTTTTGAGGAACATTTATCTCCTTGATGTCAGTGCTTCTGTTTCTTGGTTTGATCTCTGCATTAATCCCTCTGGTTGAAAGAGATAGTTCTAATTCATTACTCAATTGCAGACCTGAAGTTTAAAATAGTAGTTTATGTAAAGTAAGAAAACATGTACTTCCTTGTAAGAAAGTTACCAAATTTCTCTGATTTCTTAGGTAATAATTGCTTTCTGCCTCCTTCCCTCAAAATAGAGTGTTTATCTCATTCTGTGCTGTTCAGGTTAGAGTGAGTTGGCAATTTTTTTCATTAATGTATCTTTTAATCATATTTTATTTATTTATTGACAATTTTTAACCCTCTGCCCCTAAGCAGAATAAATCAGTTTATATATCTTTTAACAGTGCTCAAATTAAGAAGGATGTGATAAAGAAGAATGATGAGTATAGATATTGTATGTGAAACAGTGATTTTTATTAAAGCAGTTGCTAGATTAAACAGAGGAAAGATGGTAAGGGAACTCTTTGTTAAATAATTCACTAGTACTAATATTTTGGTAACTCGATCATTTCTTAGACATGTGTTTGTGATCAAATCTATAAAAAACATTCAGTTTTTTGCACTGGGCTTCTGTAAAGCAGCAGTATTATTTAATTACTTACTTCATTATTTTTAAAAATGTTGCATATGAGATTATTGTAACTCAATAATACATTCCTGCTTTCTTTGGTGGTCATGAGATCTTGATGTTTCAGGACTTTTTCTTTTGAGATTTTTTCCTCCCATTATTTTTCAAATAAAAATGTAATTTAAAGAAAGAAGGGCAATAAAATACGCTCAAAGAAAATAAGCCAAGCATTCTAAGCAGCAAATGAATATGCTGTTCAAGTTTGTCTTCATTTGTCTGAAATTATATCCACACTATTGCTATGTGATTGGTATGTGTATTGCACATTGTATACATGTGTGCCTAAATCTTTACTTTGTATAGTTAAAGTACTTCCTTCATCAAACATTTCTACTACTGAGAAAGATAAGAAAAAAATACATGTGCCTTTATACTTTAAAAAATATTTGTTTTGAAACCAATGTACCTGATCATATATTGCATGTGTAAAATAGAAAAATGAATGGAATTAGGATATTCCATGTTTCTTTAATGATTATGCATAAGTCCTAACAATATTAAGTATCTTTAACTGCTGGTTTGTGTTAAATAGTTTATAAAACATTCTATACATAAGACTGTGCAAGATAAAAAAGTCATTCAGGCTGACGTGTTTTACAATGCAAGACAAAAATAAATAAGAACTTATGAAAGTTTACAGAGGGAAATTGTCATATGTAGGCAGTTGAATGCAACAGAGAAAGAGAGAGTGTTAAAAGTGACAGATATGAAGTGAACAAACATATTTGGGCAACATGACTAAGGCTTGCATAGTGTTAAAATGTGGAATTTTGTTTAAATGCACTTCTTCTAGTGAACTTTGGAAAGTTTTGAGTTTGGGTAGAGTGACTTTTTTGCCAAGATTTGGAGTTAGGAAACACTTGGGGTTTTTCTAAATATGTGAAATACTAGACCTGCAAAATACTGTTGAACACTTCATCGTTATTTTCCAATGATTTATAAAACGGGCTTATCATAGCAGTGATGTTTTTTTTCTGGCAAGTAGAGAAGTAGACAGTCAAGCAGCGAGTTGCAATGAATTACCTGAGAACCCACAAAAAAAAAGTATTTCTGGAGGGCAAAGCAGTAATACACATAATCAGATTTACAGGCATATGAAGGGCCTACAAAATTAATTTGTTGCTAAATCCCATCAAGTCTGTAGCTATTGATATGTCCTAGCTTTGTTATCTCTTTAGAGAACTGAGATGCTGCGTGATAGACATGGGGTTTCTATATGCTTTGGCTGCATAGGCAGTATAGTGGTTTTAATTCCATATGCATATAATCTATTTTAGGCAGCCCATAGGAAAATGGTGCATTTGAAAATGGAGTAGTTGTAACCATACTCCAAAATGTACTATGGAGGATCCATTCTGGGTTTAGTTTGGCCCACCATAGTTACGATCTTCACTGTCTGTTTTTCTTGTATTTCTAATGTAATCTGTTTTTTAATTTAAGAACAGTTGTTGAATTCATGTATGTGTCTTTCTTGTTTAGTCCATTGTTCACACAGGCATAAAAAATTTTAATAACGTGACCTTATTCAAGCCACCAATAAGTTGTTAAGCCATTCTGACTTCGCAAAATGACAATAGTTTTATAAATTTATTATTTTCTCATGTTTTTCTCCTAATTAGAAGCTTCTGTATACATAGGTATCAAAGGAAATAAATGTGTAACAATAAAGATACTGCTGTGTGTTACATAATGCCAAACATAGTTACCGCAGATCCAGTGTAGCAAAAAAACTCATTTAGATTGTACCTAACTCCCTGATTTCAGGGTTCTGAAACAGCATTCAGATACAGTAAAGAAGTAAGGGGAAGATTGATGAACTGTTCTGGCAATTTCATTCTGCCCCTTTTTTATTGTAATATCCATAGCTCTCCTTCTGTAATAGCCTGGGTTGTAGAACTTTTGACACCAAAATGTGTTTTCTGTATCATGTGACTATTATGCTTTCACACGAACAATTGGGTTATCATTTTTAGTCATTTTATGAGTCCTTCTCTACTTCCTTTTCTTCTTTATCCTTCCCCAGCTGTAACCCTGAATTCATTCAAGCACTTGAAAGATAAGCTACTACTTCTTGGATTTTAGAGAGGAGAAAATATGTCATTAAGAGTTGAAATTGAAGAGGTTAAGGGGTAGAGGTACATAAGGTCTTCATTTTTGCTGGAGAATTTCTGAATATCTTACAGCTTATATCAGAGAGTGTTACAGTTAGTACTGTCTAAAACTGTGAAATTAAAGCTAATTATTTTGATCTTTTACCCTGGATTCCTCTCAGTCTGTAAAAACTATTGCTCTACAGTCTATAGGAAAAAATCATAGTTACTGAAAAGAAAGCGTTTGAAAGTTTTGTGGCCAGAAATGCAAATAAACTCACCCAAAACCAATTCCATTTCCACAGAAATCTGCATTATATTGTATTACTGTAAAGGTATTTTATAATCTCACCAATATAATGACACAGCAACATATATTACAGCTGAAAATGGAAAAGATCAGTTAAGTTCTCTGGTATGTGCTTGACAAATTCAGTTTCTGGAATTGTCTTGGGTTGCACTTCATAAGCCTTTTCTAAGCTGTCTATTATCCAAGTGCATTTTGGCAGGAGAGATCTCCAGAATGGGATCTCTTGTGTGAAATTTGTGAGAAGAGAGGGCCTTTGGATCCAGGGAAAGAACTGTCAGTTCCCAGCTGTGTTGACAGCTAGCGCGCATGATCTCTCAAACATACACTGTCTGAAGGTCTGTGGAAGGATGTTTAGAGACTTTAAATCATACACTTTTAATTAAGTCATGTGGGAAGTCAGTTTTCCTTTATTATCCATGAAAAATTCCTTTCTGTACGAAAGGGAAGAAAAGCAAGAAGCATAAATATTTGGAGCAGGATCAGTGGAACATGATTAAATTGTATCTATTTAATTGGAAGGATGAAGTCATGGCATACATATGCTTGATTTTTTTGATCTTTGTTTCTTGCCTTAATATTTCTTAGTGAACACAAAATGATCAAATAGTTGTTTTTTCTGCACTGTATATAACCTTGGAGAGTATATTTGCTGCCTTTATGATTTATTTGTGTGTGTGTGTTCAGATACAGCACATAGTGACAGAAGACTTTCAAAAAATTATATAAAATGGGTTTGTTATTCATGGGTCCATCATGAGTGTTCCCCTTTGATATCTGTCTGATATCTGTCCCCTCTCCAGCTCTTCTGGGGTCCATTTTGCACTTTCCGATATTTAGGGGGTTTTATGTTTGTGCTCTTTAGACTTTTTTTAAAAAAACATGTACCCCTAAACCTAACCATTTAATAGAATCAGTGACTGTAAAAATACAAGTATATGCTCAGTTACACAGAGTACTTTCATCAGAATTTAGCCAGCCCTTGTCCCCACCCATAGTAAACATTTTACATTGACTTTGGCATTCAGATATGAAAATGATAGATGCCTTAGAAATAGTTTAGATAGATATGGGCAAGGTGTGCCATTTTAAGTTTCAGGAATGCAACTGACATAAGCGCACCGATAAAGTCAGGTTTGTCTTTATTTTTATTGCATAATATTTTTTCATGCACTTTTACTGCTAATTGAAAAAAATTGCAAAACCCAACAAAACCTCAAGTATTAGTTATAGGTAGATTGCAGAAGAGCAATATTTAACTTGTGATTCTACATTGCCTGGTTCAGTACATATATTCTGAACTACGAAACTAGAATGAAGATACCCCACACTGAATCTATATATTTTTTCTCACTACAGTTTACTTCCAATTTTCAAAATAAATTTTCCTGGAAGATTTTAATGCCTATGTTTTCCTCTTCTTCACTACTCAGTGGTTTTCAGGGAACTAAAATAATTACATTTGGTGTATGATAAGAATTTCAAAAGGAAGATCCATTAAAGCAGATAACTATCTGAGGAAGTTATATAACTAGTTCAGGAAGCCAGATGGATCCTGGGTTGCATCAAAAGCAGCATGGTCATCAGGGCAAGGGAGATGATTCTGTCCCTGTACTCCACACTGTTGAGATCACAGCTGGATTACTGTGTACAGCTCTGGGGTCCTCAGCACAGGAAAGACATGGACCTGTTGGAGCAGGTCTGGAGAAGGGCCAAAAAAATGGTCAGAGAGATGGAACAACCTGAGAGAAAAAGCTTAGAGAGCTGGGGTTCAACATCAAGTTGATGCTTAACATCAAGTTAATGATGTTACATCAAGTTACATTGAATAAGACAAAAAGGGAAAGTACTGGATTCTGCACCTGGGACAGAGCAACTCTGATTGTGTGTATAGACTGGGGAATGCGAGACTGAAGACCAGCTCTGTGGAAAGGGACCTGGGGGTCCTGGTGGATGGCAAGTTGAATATGAGTCAGCAATCCCCTGGCAGCAGGAGGGCCAGCTGGATTCTGGGGGGCATCAGGCAAAGCATCACCAGCCAGTCAAGGGAGGTGATTGTCCCACTCTGCTCTGCACTGGTGCAGCCTCACCTTGCATACTTTGTGAGGTTTTGGGAACCACAATATTAAAAAGACATTAAGCTATTAGAGAGTGTCCAAAGAAGGACCATGGGTGTGGTGAATGGTCTGGAATGGAAGTCCTATGAGGAGCAACTGAGGGCACTTGGTGTGTTCAGCCTGGAGAAGAGGAGACTAAGGGGAGACCTCATTGTGGTCTTCAACATCCTCATGAGGGGAAGCAGAGGGGTAGGTACCATTCTCTTCACTCTTGTGAGCAGTGACAAGACTTGAGGAAACAGCATGAAGCCGAGTCAGAGTAAGTTTATGTTGGATATCAGGAAAAGGTTCTTCACCCAGAGGCTGACTGAACACTGGAACAGGCTTCCCAGGGAAGTGGTCACATCACGAAGCCTGACAGAGTTCAAGAAGTGTTTGGACAATGCTCTCAGGCACATGGTGTGATTCTTGAGGTGTTCTGCACAGGGCCACGAGTTGGACTTGAGGACCCTTTCGGCTCCCTTCCAACTCAGCATATTCTATGACTCTATGAAAATAAGATCCACATTTGCTTGTGACCTTGATTTTTCTATTCAGTTAAGAAAATATCCAAGTTTCCTCTACCACTTTCTTCTTTTTCTCATGTAAGCTTTATTCACACTTTCTAAATCAGACAGCCAAATATTACATAAACTTTTAGTTAAGGTAACAACTGGCATACTACAGTGGACTCTTTTCTATTGTTTTTCACACTTTTTAGAATAGGTTATCATACTCCTTTTCTGGAACACTATGTGATTCTCTTCACATAAAATGTAATGATATTCATAACAGATGCATAAATAATTCTCAGGAAATAATTTAATTCACAGTATTGTCACAGAGACATACCACAATGTGTAAGATAACTCAATCCACATACCTGCTCTTTTCTTGAAATTCTATAATATAAGGAGAGGCGTGTTTGTGTGGATGCTTGTGTACAAATAGGCAACAGGCTTGCAAAGACAGTATGATTATTTGATGGGATCTGTGCAGACATATGCATAGGTTAGTGGGGCAGAGACGAGGAATAAGCTAGGGGAACAGGATGCTGTCTGGTATTTACAGAACGGTTTGCAATAAGCTGAGGACGCTGCACAATGGTGTTGATTACTCACAAGTTAATTTACCACAGGGAAATAATACTGCTTCTGCACAGCTCAAAACTGAAGAGAGGCAGATGAGAAAAAAGTTAATCTTCCCATGAAGAAGGAAGAGGCAGAGATGCATTTTCTCAAATGAGAACTGTGTTAGAGCAGAGCTCCTAGAATGAGATAGGAAATCCAAAACCACTTCAGAAAGATCAGTGAACAATCAGACTAAATTCTAAGTTTTTATTGTACAGGGACAAGTAACTGAGTAAGGAAGAACAAGTGAAGGAGAAAAAATGATAAATTTGTCTGGTTAGGTTTGCTAGTACAGGAATTATCTTTTATAGCAATACCTATTTCATCTCTCCTTTTTTTCCAAAATAAAATACATCTCAGCCATTCCCACTGAGTCATTCTCTCTCATGGATGACCTGCTCATCTTGTAAATTTGGTATTTCTTCATAAGTTTTAATTACTGAAGTGTTTTACCTGGATCATGCTATTTTCTTACTTATTGTCTTCAATGGCATGTCCTGTGCTGGATGGAATTTTGGAGAAATTCTAAATAATTCGGCAGAAGTGAAACAGAGCTTTTATTATATCTTTCCCTAATTGTATTACAAGTTATGCGTGACTGTAAATGTGTTAACTAGTGTACCCTTTGGGTATGATAAACTACCTGTTTTCTAGGTTTTGTTTTTTTGTTCTTTTGAGAACGTGCAAAGTTTTTCAGTAGTTTTTGCTACATGGTTCTATTAGCTTGCTGTGTAATATCTTCCAAAGCCAGTTAGACTCAACAGTCTTCCCCATTGCTTCTTGTTTGATCATTCTGGCTGCATTTTGCAATCTTGTTATCTTCACTTTCACTTCACATGAATATATTAGTATTTCAGTTATGGTTTCCTAAAACAGGTTATTTGTTCTTGACCCATTCTCATGCAATCCTGTCTAATTTTTCTGCAGTTTGATGAATTTTCAAAGTTATACAAAAGCTGAAATTTGTATCAAATGTTAGCTGTTTCCTCCATTTGAATCTCAGGAGTCCTCTATACGTTGGCCTTTAAGATTTCATAGGTTCCATATACATAACCTTAAAGTTTCCAGTGTGTTTATTTCCCTTTCTGTTTTCTTATAGTAATTAATATCTCCTATTAGATGGATTTGGTATGGGAATAGATATTCCTACATCTTTTTTATCACAGTCTAGCAATAGTCTGACTTTTCCTTTCATACATTCTTGAAGAGCTGCATCTTATTTGGGATTTGTAGGATTACTCAATATTTTTTAACCATTGTGAAATTTCTTCTGTATCTCATGACCTTTTTTGGTTTTTATTCTTCTGTTTCATTTAGTACCACACATGATTTTTTCCACTGGTGGTCAAGGAGAACACTGAGCTTGAAACTTGATAGACTTCATTCCAACCATAGATAAATTAACATTTAAGTGAGAAAGAGTGTTGGGAGAGGGATCTCAGCATCTCTGTCTGTCAAGATACCAGTCCTTTAAGGAGCAATTTTTGAGTGGAAATAGTAAGTTTTACTCTGTCAATACGCACTGTCAGACTTCTGTTTTATTCACAAAAAAATTTAAATATTTGCTAACAGAAGGTGTCTTTCTGCCCTGATCTGTGGGAAAAGTTCAGTCTTAGAACTGGTCTCTAGCTGGGGCTAGTTACTTAGGCTGTGTCTGCAGTACAGTGTGGTCTCTCTGTTGTGGTGGGATGCACTGCCAGACCTGTCCTTTCATTCATTCCCAACTACTGTTTGATCTTGGTCCCTAGATATTCTTGGTAATATTGCCATCTGCTCTCACTACAGAGCTTTAGGGAGTAATCTTTTAAAACCTCTATTGCTTTATACACTGTAGTATATTATACTATATATATCAGTACACTCAAATTTATCGTGAGTTGACTTTCCATTTTCTAAACCTCAGAATTCAGAAAGCAGTCTTGTCTTCTCTGTCTGTCATCAGACAAGGCTAACACTTCATAACAGCAGAGAACTTTTTTCTGGTAGTTGTATATTCCCCGTTTAGTAAATGCTTGGTATCTTCTATCCATTATTTTCAACGGCTTACTTTTACTAAGCCTCTACATTCAGTTATTTAAAAAAAGAACATGTACAGAATTAATAAAGCAAAAAAGTAAAAGTTTTCATGCGTGGAGTGAAATGTAAGACATGAAGAACATATTCCGTCTCATTTATTTTTTTATAAATAAACCCCTGTAATCATGTTATAATACTTTAATTATAACCTTTTCCCTTCTTAGATTGTAATTTTCTTAGCAATCAGATCTCTTCTATGTTCTTCAGTGTACCAAATTTATCAATACTCATTAAATATTCCTATTATAACAGACAGAACTCATCAGTTAAAATTTCATTGTGCCAAGTGCTCCACAGGTATACTCCTGATAGTGAGGTCAATTGTAGTCGTAGACTTTTATTGTTCAAATAAGCTTAGAATAAGGTGCAATAAAATGTAAGAATGAATGGCATACAATTAAATACATTGTCTTTATGGGCCAGACTATAGCTGTAATATCCAGGAACCTTCATAGTGCATACTTTGATGTACTAATTTGTCTTTGGAATTATCTCACTACCTTGCTAATTAAAAAAAATAATTGTGATTGAATTAATTGAACATGTGAACTATGGATTTTGTGTATATGTGTGAGGTTCTTCTGGTGCATGTTTTATTGGGCCTCTGTGATAAATCTGCATCTGCTGAACCTGACAATTAATCTCCAGAATAAGTAAGAGTGTGCTAGATAATTAATCTCAACAAGGTTTTTAGGAATATCTGTCTATATATTAATCTTCCCTACCTAAAATAGAATATGGAAGCTAATAAGTTTTATTCAGAATAAATTTTATCATATTTGTTCATCTTCATCTAAAAAATATACAATTCCATATTAAGCAGATGTGAATGTGTTTTGACAAGATTTGATGGCAAGGTACACTTGACTATTTACTGCATAGAGGACAGGGTCAGACAGAACTGTCAGGGAGGCCCTTCTTTTAGATGATCAGTTTCAGAGAGGACCCCCTTGCTGTCTAAACTCCTCAGACAGGAATTCAGGTACAGCTGGATCCATGGTCCCAGACTTGGACAATGTTTTATGTCTGAAGGAATATATGCGCACAATGAATCCTTTGTATTACTTACGTGAGATGTCAAAGTTTAGCATGCAGTTAATCACTTACCAAGAATGTGCTGCCACAAGGAATTACTCAATCTCAAGGTATAACCTTGATAGACACTCCTGCTCAGGGAACAATCCTGGTGTGCAGCCACTGCTGTGCCTCACGGGCCCTGGAGTGCCCACTATTTATGGGGTAAGGTGACTGGTAAGTCACAGCTGTACACCTGCAAGATGTCTGGGTCACTGTTCCAGGCAGGTCTGGCCACTGTATTGCCATCCAATCTGGATGCAGGCATCACAGCCCCCACTGGTGGTTATGGCTTAAGCTGGGGCTGGTGATGGGGGGAGCACACAGCCACCGGGGTGACTATATTTGTCTGCAGTGACTGTACGAGGCACATGTAACAGAGGAGTTGCTGCAGCCGGAGTCACACAGCAGTTCGTGCCATCTGGTGGCACTAGTATAGTATACTACATAACAGCTGTGACTATGTCAAACTTTTGGCTTTTCATCAACGATAGCTTGCCAAGACAAACAATATTAAAACACATGTTGGGGGAAGAGGAACGTACTGTGAGAAAAATTAAATCCCCTCATGTAGTTATTGTAAGCAATTTAAAAAGTAACATTAATGTGAAGCATGTTGAATTCAAGATCGGACTGAATCTTTCAGTGTGTAAAAAGTTGTCTCAACAGAAAAAGCAAATTTTTAAGCACAAAAATCAGGATAGGACTTGTGAGGAATTTTCTAATAAAATATGAATTTATTAAGGTTTAAAAGCCTTATAAAAATAGTATCAATTATTTGAATGTACACAATGAAACATCATTGTTAAAATATGTGGAGAGGTAAGGAAGGGCAGGTCACCATGAAGTGACCTTGGTCTTTAAAAGTTATTTGGCAATATTTTTCTTATATAATCTTGTGCTCTGAGCTGAAACTGTTCAATAGTTGTTGTTTCTATCCACATGTAATAGAAAGTTCTGCTTTAGTTGTCATAGAGGAAGTTATACAGATGACAAAAAATAATTACTTCAAAAGAGAATCACCTAATATTATAAAGGCAGTCCTTTCTTCACCAATAAATAGGGTGGCATATGTTAACTTATGCAAGAACATAAGTTTACAAAACTTAGTTGGAAAGTTCACAAAGCCTCCACCAGAAAAGACATGGACTCTTCCAGACTTTAGTGTATATACTGTGCAAGAAATATTTCAATAGAACAATGACGTAGTTACCAATGTCTTCATTTGTAAAACAAAGTAGTTACATAAAATGTAATTTAATCCTTTAATCCTTTTAAGGATGTTTAAACCCTGAACTAGGTTTAGCTCGTTAAATAGATTCTGCAAAGGTAACTAATACTGAATGGCTTTTGCATACGTAAATCCATCCATATAATAATTTCATAGCAGAAGCTCATAATTTAACTGAGACTTTTGCAAAGAAGTAATCTGCTTAAAGACATTATATTTTGCAGACAATAAGCTAAAGACTTCACGAGCAACAAGTAGTCTTAGATAAGGAATTTAAGATAAACAACTGGAAGTATTAGCCTAGCTGGTTTTGGAGCATTCGAGTGCAGAAGAAGTAGCAGGGGTGAGAGTAAGGGGCAAAGCTCAACTACCTAGTAGTAGAGCCTTGTCAGAAACATTAGGATTTGAGGGTTGGAGAAAAGCAAGAGTTATAATGCTTGTGTGTATATGATAGTCATCTGATTGAAAGCCACTAAAATTGTCTGACTCACTTCTTGAAGACTGATGATGCTTCAGTATGTTGACAAACAGGTTATGATGCAGGCCACATACAGTGTTACCAATGACTATCTCATTTCAGACTAACTCCTGTGAAGCTGTCAAATATAATTGTTGTTCAACTATTATAATCCAGTCTAATGAGTGAGAAATCATGACACCTTCTGTAGCAAGGCCACCTTCTGTGTTCTATTTGTTAAGTTTGGCAAACTAATTTCTCAGTAGTTCTCTAGAAAACTTATTAATTGCTTTCATACTCAACCTGATTGCATGAGGGATTTTGGTACTAATTTGAAGTTGTTTAACCTTGTCAGGAGCTTTGTTGTCCCTGAAATAATGGTACTTGAATGTCATTGCATTTTCATACAATGAATAATAAAAATAATCAGTATCATGCTTAGATTAAAATGTTATTTGATTAAAAATTAATTTTAACAGTTCAAAAAATAAAATTACTACCACACAATATAAATTTCTGGGTAATTAATTTCCGTGTTTGTAACTGCAAAAAGAAAAGTCCAGCTTTTCTATATAAAGACTAATACAATATTGCTTATACTGATAATTTATGACTAATTTCTCTAGGTAAAATCTTTGGATGATGACTAGGAAACATTTCTGTAAAATCTATTTCTGCTCCATTCATTTATTTGAATAGACTACTAAATCATAACACCTAATTAATTATCAACTGTTTAAATTGTTTTGAGGAGGAAAAAAATTGAAGTGACTTGACCAACATAGTTAGGAGATGAACTTTTTGTAACTCTAGATTTTCAAGGTGAGTCGAAAAGTACAGTTTGGGAAATATTTTCTTGATTAAATGAGTAATCTATGGAGGAACGACTAAATCATTAGAAAAAAATGATAATATCTCTTTGAAATCAGCATCTATGACATCATAGTGATGTCAGCATCAGGTCACAAGGGAAAACAAAAAGATAAACTGCAGTTATGCATCAATTTTGCACTGTTGAAATAAAAGCTCTAGAGAAGCTCTAGAGAAGTTTTTCAGCTGAAAAATATTTTGTTTGTATTAACAAAATATAAAAATTTATTTTATATTTTTTTACATTAACAAAATATAAATATATAAATATATATATATATAAAAGCTCTAGAGAAGGAGTTTTTCAGCTGAAAAATATTTTGTTTGTATTAACAAAATATAAAAATCTAACTCCTAATTACAATAATAACAGACAAATACGTGTTATGGTTACTGAGTGTTGTAAGCAAATTCATTAGAGGGACACATGACATCATGGATATGTTGTGAAACTGAGTCAAAATATCCTGGGATTTTAAACTTAGCTCTGCCATCAGTTCCTATTCACTGGAGCCAACAGAGTTTTTTATACTCTATTTTCTTAATATCTAAATACCAGAAATAAAGCATTATAATGTTTATCTCAGAAATGCTTTGGAAAACATTGGGAAAAATATTGAGAAGTATGAAGTGCTATTATTGCTTACAGATTAAGAAAATGTTCACTTTTCATCTTCTGAATATTAAATATTCATTTATAGTTTCTTGTGATGTCAACAACCCAGGTATTGCAAAAATCTAAGAACACTTTATCTTTGTTTTGAACTTTTTAACTGTAGCAAAAACTAAACTAATACAAACTTTAGGGGCTCTTGGCATGTAATTGTAAGACTGCCCACTGACCTGTAGCAAAACTCCAGAGCATTAGTGTAGTTGAGCATGATAAGTACATCTAAACTCATCTACCTTGGTTGTCACCAGACGTAGCATTTCATATGTGCCACGCTAACCTTGAATATGAAGTTCAAAGCTCCATTGTGTCTGATTCACAGAAAAAGTCTACCAGGTTTGAAAAAGTTGTAGACATCTCCTGGGCTGGAGAAAAAGTCAAACATGAGTTTACAGAAAGGTGTTTTTTTCTTAAATACAAAGCATATGTTCCCTGTTTTGCTCTTTACAATTTCCAGTGTCTACAAAAACTGAGGAGCAACCCTTCAGTTTGAGGCCCCTTCACCTCACTTTCTGTTTGTAAAATACACTTGTTCAGCTTACCCAAAGTATTGCTGGGCTCATGTAGAAGACAGTTGTGATCATGGCTAAAGTACAGTTCTATAACGTGTGCTGTAGAAAATGGCAAATTATGGCTGCTTGGACAAGCAGCTCTGGTATTTTTAACGTTTGAGAGCTTGTCTTATGATCTTAATAACCTTCCTTGTAAGCATTTTCTGAGTGTATGTTGAGTTTTGACTTGTTCGGTGTTTTTTTGATGTGTTTGTGCTTTTGTTTGGGTTTTTTGTTGGTTTGGTGTGGTTTTTGGTTGATTTTTTAATGCAAAAAATATTATGTTATTTTATTGAGTCTATTTCTTTTCTGAAGTCACTGAAATTGTATAAATCATTCTTTTTATACAGCTCTGAAAACAATAGCAAATGGGGAAGGAGGCAAAAGAAAAGCTCCTTATGATTTATAATGACACTAGAAACACAAAATATTTTTCTTCTAGAGCAAACTAGGACTATTTGTATGGTGGCAAAGAAATCAATATTAGTTAAAAAATTCAAGCTGGGAATACAAATATTATAGTACTGTGAACTAAGGAGATTGTTTAGGAGCTGAAAGAAATGAAGAAAAAGAACAAAAGAAAAATCTGTTTTAGAAGAAAAATAATTTAAACATAACAAACTTGAATTAGATATTGGAACTTGGATGTACTTCAAAATCTCTTTGCTCTTGCACTCTGAGGAAAAAAATTAAGAGAAAATATAAAATTAACATGATGTTGACTGTGTCCTTACTGTGGGTAAAATGGCATGACAGTTTTCCTAAAAGAAATTATATAAAATTAATTTTGCAAAGACTATTGTTTTGAAAATAAGCTTTTTCCAAAGCCTAAGCCCAACAGAATAGTATTTTTTTAAAATGTAGTTTAAATTTCTTTATGCCTTAAATAGAATTATCACTGCCAATGCAGAAAGACAAGAATACAATCATAAAATGAACATATTTTGAGAAAAATAATAAAAAGTCAAATCAGGAATGAAAGACAAGGGAAAATATAACAGTTAAATACATAAAAGGAGAGAGAGAAAGCACAGGTCACCCAATTTCAACTTGAAATGTAATTAAAGAGAATTGCCTGGTTCAGTTGAAGTGAATCTTAACCTGAGAGTATTTTTGTATGTATTAAAATTGCATGAATATGTTGCAAAGCTTTGATTTTTTTATTAAAATCATCCATTTAGAAACTGATCAAACAGTTATAAAAACAACTTAGTTCAAGTTTAATTCAGTATTGGATTCAGTATGATTGTTTCTGACCAGCTTAGCTGTCCAATAGAGTTCCGTTTCATTTGTACAAGGAGATAAATGTATGGAATTAACAGAAGCACAGCAAAATAATTGATTTCTTTGCAAACTTATTCTTCTCAGCCACCGAACAGAGAATAAATACTAGAGCTGTGAGACTTTATTGTTCTTTGAACTGCACTGCCTTTGGTAGTTGGAGGCCTCAGATGCCAGAAAAAGACCAGGTCTGAACATGCAGGGTGAGGGTGTGGGTGGTACATTGTCAGAAGCAGTCTGTTGGCTGTTGAGTTTGCTCAGGGTAGAGATCACTTTGCAGCAAAGTGTTGCTGCCTGGAGGGTTGATAACTTGTCCATGGCTCATAGCAGGTCTCCTCCCACAGTTGAGCACAGAGTTATATGAGCTTGAGGAATAAATTGCCTTGATGTAACCACTGTTATCTTGTAACTCATATATTTATAAGACATACTATATTTATATCAAATATTTATTTAGGGACACAAAATAAAAGCTCTGCTTGTTTACTTTTAACATAATTTTGTATATTAATATTCAAGCACTTATGTAGTGTTTTGAAAATTGACATAAAAGTATGTCACTACAAAACTGCAGTTTTCAGATATGTAATGACTGAAAACCATTTTAATTGGGTTGGCAAAGTTATGTGGCTATCACAAAACCATGGAATGGCTTGGTTTGTAGCGGACCTTAAAGGTGATCTAATTCCAAGCCCCCTGCCGTGGGTAGGGACACCTTCCACTACACCAGGTTGCTCAAAGCCCCATCCAACCTGGCCCTGAACACTTCCAGGGATGGGACATCTGCAACTTCCCTGGGCAACTGTTTCAATACCTCACCACCCTCAGTGTAGAGAATTTCTTTCTGATACCTAATCTAAACCTATCCCCTTTCAGTTTGAAGCCATTCCCCCTTGTCCTGTCACTACATATCCTTGTAAAAAGTCCCTCCCTGTGTTCCTTGTGAGCTCCCAAGGCCATAATTATGTCACCCTGAAGCCTTCTGTTTTCCAGGCTGAACATTCCCAGTTCTCTTAGCCTTTCCTTACAGGAGAGGTGATCCCTCCCTCTGACCATCTTTGTGACCCTTCTCTGGAGTATTATTTGATTCTAATATCATTTTAGTAGTAGATGTTTACTGAGGGACTTTCTTCAAGGAGTGGCTACACTGATCGTAGAGGCAGACACTATTTCAGAAAAAATACATCCTCCAAACATGAGTAAAAGAGAAGGAGAAAAAAAAGGGAAAGGAAAAAGAAAGGAAAAATAAAAAGGAAATGAAAAAAAAAAGGAAAAAAGAGGAGGATTGGAATACATAAGATAGAAGAATCAAAAGCTTATATTTAAACTTCATGATAATTATGAGTTCTAGCACCTTTTGGAACAAAGACCAGCATGCTGCACAGCCATTACACTTTCCTGTGTTGCCTGGAAACTGAAGTGAAATGTCCCTGTTCATTTGCGGCTTGCCCTAGCTCTCCCCTGCTGTAGCATTTGATATGTCAGAACAGAATAAGTTCTGAGAAGAACACAACATTGGTAAAGCCATTAACTATGACGGATTTTTCAAAGTGCAATTAATACTACTGCATTTCAGTACAATACTGTAGAAAAAATAAGAGGTAAATTTTCAGTAATATAGGGCTGTTTCAGTTCAGTTAATCAGCAGTGTGTTTTCAATGAAAAACAGAACCAAACCAACATTCATAATTGCAATATACTGTCTCAATAACTGATAGGTTTCATGCTTGGCAAACTTCGGCATATTATGCCAATGGCTATAGCAGAAAGTAATGGTCTTTGACTGTTAACTTTTCAACATCTATAACTTAAAATATTTATTAAAAATAGTAAAATTAATAGTCTCAATGAAAGACTTGTGAATCCTATACATTTTAATAAAAGTTAGCTATTTTTTGTGCCAAGTATACACTCTCAAAAAGAGAAAAAAATTATTACATTCATGATGCAAAGTATAAACCCAAAGTTATTGTTATTGGTCAAGTTATTTGTCAAAGACTAGATCTTCCTGTTTAAACAGCTATAGAATAAGAAGCTAATGTTGTTTCATAATGCATGGTTTCTAAGAAAAGTTTTATTTTTTAGTCAAAGGCGCTTCAGAATATTTTCATGTTTTGACAAAAGAATAATTTTCTGAAAGTGTTATTTTTCTGTCTAGAAAAATCTGTGGAATTACAGTGCTGGTGTAAGGCATTCTAGATCCCTGCATGCCTCTCTAAATAGCAAAAAATTAACTGTGTTATGCTTTACATGTAATCAACCTCGGTATTAAAGGTTAGTATTAGTATTTCTATAGTTGTGTAAAGTCTGTCACACATTGGAATCGAGTCTGTTGTGTAACACCTAAAAGCTAGTAACATACCTTCAGTTCATCAGAGCTTGTTTCAGATTTTGTGGCTTCTCACAGGTAGATAATGGGATTTTTCTAGCCCACTTTATAATTTCTTTGAAAAGAACTCTGTGTTGTACATATAATATTTTGTCCATAACCTGATAAATGATTGAGAGATAGAAGAGTATTCAAAAAAGTCAAAGCAATATCAGAAAAATAAACCAAGGTGTTTCTGCCACAGTTCAAGATAAAATAACTCAGGCTATGTTTTAAAATAAAACTTTTCTTTACAAGTGTTGAGTTTAAGGCTTTCTTCAAGCAGAAACCAATTACTACTCTTAAAAAAAAAAAAAAGGGTAAAAGTAATAAGTTTACAGGTCCAGATACTATTAGCTCAATATTTCTAAAATAATTCAAACAGAAAATTGTAAAACTATTACTTCTATCTACTGGTGAGATTAGTGTTATTACCAAAAGATTAGATAGTGGCAAACATGATGTTGGACTTTTAATACAACTGTTTGTGGAGAGAGAAGGAGAATTTGTTTGTGGAGAATCCATAGAATTGTTAGCAAGCATGCCTTAATTCTGTACTGAACAAACTCCATAAACTTTTAGAATGAAAGTAAAACTTTTAGTGCAATGGGCTTTTATAGAAGAAAAGCCTACCTCAGAACTGGTTTGAGGATGTGGTGGGGTTTGTTTTTTTGTTTGTTTGTTTTCTTGTTTTTGTTTTTGTTTTTTTTGTCATGGGGAGATGTTGAGGTCTATGCTTTCATTTCTTTTGGGTGGTTGTTTGGGTTCTCCTTTTTTAATGAGTCAGCAAGCACAAGTAAAGATGATCCAGTTATTTTTATGTATATGATTTCAAAATAGCTTTTTGTATTGTATCTTTTTAAGGCCTCCTAGAGACAAAGCGGTCATGCAATACTGATTCCATGCAAAGAAACATGTTGAAGGAAGCTCACTGACGATAAATAAAAATTAATATAAGATGGAAAAAACAACTTTAGCTATGCATAACTAACAGCGCATTTTAAATATCAACCCCAAGGACAGTGTTCTAATGATCATTGTGGATAGTCCTCTGACAATATCAACTTGGTGCTAAGAACTAGTCTAAAACACAGATTGTTAGGAATTATTAGAAAAGTGAGAAACATATAGTGAGAACAGCAAAGACTGGTCATATACACCAAGATGCTTCAGTTTGGAAAAGGGCTTGGGTTTATGAGAAAATATAGACAATTGTGAACTGAAGAGGAAATCTGAATAAGGAGAAGTTGCTTGCTATTTCTCATGTAAGAACTAGGTCACTCTGCTGATCAGGCAGCAGGTTTCAATTTTTTATTTTTTTTTTCATGAAATGCATAGTAAAGTTGTTTATGTGGATGTCAAAGAATGCATGAGTTCAAGATATATTTAGCCAAAACCCAAGACTAAAAGATTATTGAGAGTTATTCAACACAATGATGATGTGAATTCAACCACAACTTTAGCTTTCCATATTTTGACAGGAAATATTGAGAGAAATGTCATTTTATTCTTGAAGTTCTATTTTTGCTTTTTCCATAAGCACCTATTAGTGGCCTCTGTCAGAGAGTCAAAAATCCATCTAGGTCAACTTATGTTCCAACCCATGTAAGTTGTGTCTATGTGTGTGTGTGTGACTACAGAGTAGTTTGTGTGTCGGTGTCCAGTCAGTGCAACCTGGAACATTCCCACACAAAAAAGACATATTTTGAGAGCTTTTAATATGAATGCAGTCGTGTCATATATGGCTGAAATTATTCACCAATACTTAAGTGTGGAAACTGACCGTATCAGAGGCAAGAAATCCTTCCTTTCCTTTTAATGCTTTTTAATAATTAATAACAGTCTCTTTTGCTCACCTGAATTGACCAAGTTATTTGCATATATCCTGAATATTGTTTACCTGTCTGCTAGACAGTATTGCAGCAGGCTCAAATTCTGTTGAATTAATCTAACTGCTCATCCAAGGGAACACAGACTAATTCTACTCCTTTTGAAAGATTCTACATTTGCTTTCAATGGAAGCAACATCATGTCTTACGTTCTTCTAACAACACTGTACTTAGAAAAATACTGACCAAATTGAGAAGAGAAAAAGTAAAAGAAAGGTGCACATAGTAACTTAAATAATCTCTAACAAACCCTTACCAAGGACTCAAACAACTTGGTAAGATTTGGTTTAAATGCTTTGTTCTTTGGTAAGTTGGTTGATCTGATTTATCACTTTTACTTGGATTGAGTTATATTCTGAATGTGCATATATAAGTTTCTTTGTGTTTAAGACCAAGAACTTATATAGGTCTGGGGTGAGCCTGGAACTATACAAAACTGATAAGGCTTAGGAGTATCTTCCTCTTTTATTGCTCAAACTAGCCTTTTTGATATTGCAGAAAATAAACGAAAATGCCATGCTGTCCCTCTTGCCTAGGTTGATTTATCTTGTCATTAAATAATTACAGAGCAGAATATTTTCAAGATTTTTAGGAGATGGGTGTATTATGTTGCCTTTGTTAAAAGTCTTTTGTTAGTTAATAGAGTAGGAGTAAGAATGTTCAAGAAGGGATCATGCTGCCCTTTTTCATTTTTCTTGTAGAATAATGTAAAATTCACTGCTGTTTTCCATGGTGTGCTAGCTTGGCATGTATGTAAACATGCATCAGAAATGTGTAAGGCAAAAAAGAGACTTTTTATTCTAATGATCAGGAAACAGAGAGGCAGTGGCATGCTGTCAGGTAAAAATAACTTGCCAGGAATTCCAGAGAGTACATAATCTGATAGAATATGAGTAGAGATTTTCTGTGATTAATTTTTATTTCTTTATTATGTTTATTTTATTGAAAAGCTATCACACATTGTCTCACTTTAAAAGACATTTTGGGATACTGTTATAATGCAAGGTTTGGCCTACTGCAGAAGGCATAAAATGTGGTTAAAATTTTACTTTACAACTGACTTCACTGATTTTCTATCTGTTTTCATCTGGAAATATTTCAGATGGTTTTGTGTGTATATATATATTTATATATACCCTTTATTGTTATATAATTTTATCAATTATTTTCCCCCTTATCTGCTGATTTTTATGCATATTTGGCATTTTTTGTAGCAAATTAAGGCTTTTCAACTGCCCATACCTCCCATACCTGTGGATTTTCTTTAAGGCACGTATCTCTCCCAGTGAGTAATTGTCCAGTGCTGTGCTGGGCACACCATAGGCTGCTCTACAGATGCTTGAACAGTGCACTTTTACTATTTAAAGGCTAGTAACATCTCCTGGGTCTTCCCTATACGAGGAGAGGTAAGTGCTTCACTGCTGTCAGCTCCCATTTCCAGTGGTGATTTGCAGAAATGGATAATCTCAAAACTCAAGAAAGAGAGAGGAAGAGTTGCACAGTGCGGAGATGCTAAGACAGCAATAAGACATGAAGACCAGGCTGTTGATACTTGCTGCCTTAGAAAATAGGAGCCAACAGAAAGACATAAAGAGGAAAAGGAGGGGATCAAGTTGAGAAGGATCTTTGCAGGGCCTCTTTGAAGGAATAGATAGGGACAAAAGCTGCCTTTGTCACCACCACATAATAAGATATCACAACTTGCAAAATGTGAAATACCACAAACCAAAGTAAGAGCTGTACCTGTGTGGGTGAATGAGCAAACTCCTATGTAAAACATGGGTGGAATTTCACTTCTGAAAGTAAAAACTTGCAGAAAAGAGTAGTGAGAGCTACAGACAGGTTATAGGACTGCAAGGGGCCAAGCAGGTCTGTGGTCAAGTCTCAGAGGCACAGTCCAAAATTTTAGAAAAACATCTGTGTGGTGTTAGTTCCCACTAACTATTCTATTAACTTTCCAAATCTCTTCTTTCACTAAGAAAACAAAAGCTGTATTGGATTGTTTCTTATCTATATCATGGTAAAAATAAGCATGTAAGCAAGAACCACAGAGCAATAAACTTGCAAAAACTTGTTATCCTAGGATGATTTACTGTGTTTCAGGAGCCTTTTAACAACCACACTGCCTCTACTCTGCTGACCCGAGCCCTAACAAAACTAGTACTTTAATTTATACACTCCAGCACGCCACATACTTTGAAGTTTAACATCCTAGAACTTAGCCTAGAGTTCTGAGATTGTGGATGGAAGCCTGTAACAAAGTTCAATTTGTCATTTGGGCTACCAGCACAAACAGTTCACAGTATGAAAGTACTCAAACTTATCAGGAAAGAAGCTACAACAGACAATTGAAACATGCATTTCAAGGGGTTCAAGTCACTTTATATATATATATATATATATATATATATATAAAAATATATTCTCTGAAAATTATTTTCGGGCTGTTAAAGACAAGATGTTTAAAAGAGTTTATTCATAAATATATTGGGCTGTGGAATGTTTGGGGTTTGGCGGTGGTAGTAATACAATGCATTGGTAATAGTAACAGCAATAGTAATAGTAATAGTAACAGTAACAGTAATGGAATGTAGTGTTACAAACAGTGTAAGACAATGACTCAGTAAAATTGATAAAAGAGAGAAAAAATAATGAGTTGCTTTTTCACAATTACCTGAAAGAAGTAGGTAGGTAAGCATGACAAACTGTACAGCTTTTGGACAAAGCTCAGTTATCCATGCTTGCCTGTGAGGTCCTACTCTCCCAAAGCTGATCTACCTATGAAGTTCTCTCATGTGGCTTTCTATGAGCGCTGCTGCAAAAAGGAAATAAAATACTATAGAGAGGTAATTTCAGATTTTTTGGGCAGTGGTGTTCCAGCACTATGTTGGAAAAAGTGAGTCATGAAACAATGCAGATTATAATTACAATTTTTAAAGAAAGTTTAACTGTGACTTGGATTTCTTTGAATAGGGTAATTAGTGCCTATTATTTGCAGAACAAAGACTTGAAACAAATCCATTATTGTATATATATTTTAGGCCATTATTGTCCTTAAAGTAATCACTCTACTATAATATTGGATGAAAGATAATGTGCCTTGCTAATGTATAATAATCATTGAACTATATATTGGCTTGAATATACTTAAAAGCAGTCTCATGCAGAAACGCTAAAACTGAAATAAGGTGATCTCCTGCTGGTCTAGACAGTAATTTAGGGCAGAGTCTGAGGCAGAATGTTTATATGTAGCAACATACCCCAATGTATGGAACCATACTGTGAGCTTTCTTCTTCCTACCATCCCTTGTTCTTTTGATGTTACAGGAGGCATGTTTTGACAAACATCTTATGCGTAAAACTGTATGTATAGGATTTATAAGTAAAGCACATCTTAAAAACCTTTCAAACATTTAAGTGCAATTTCTTTTTAATGAAAATGTCCACAGTGATTTTGTATTTCACAGCTGAAAAAAAAAGAGAGTGAGGCGATAACACTTTCTTTATGTAAAAGGCAGATTGTACTTGCTTTTTCCTGTGAAATAATGGTAATAACAGTATTGTTTCAAAGTAATGCAAGAAACCAATTGATCAGGTTATCAGTCCTTGTCAAATTTGAAACTGTTTTTCAGCTGTTATACCAATATCAGAAGGGTCACAGTGCTACTCCGGAAATGCCGAAAAGGCCACAGAGCAATTATATTCTAGAAAAAAAATTATGAAGAAGATGTATAAAGCATACGATTAATGCTTAAAGTAGTCTACAGGACATAAATGAGAGAAAAATAATCAGGGCTTTTTTTTAAGATTTGATTTAAAGAAAAAATACATGATTTATAATAATTTTATGTGGTGCCATTTCAAATAAACAAAAAATGGTTTTGAGTCACATAATTCAAATTAATATTAAAAATATATGCCAAAAATGAGAAGCTATTTATAAGTATGAGAAATTTTGTGAAAAAGGCATTTGAAAGGATAAAAGAATTTATCAACTTACTTGCACAAGAAACATGAATTAAACTTATTTGTTCAGTCCATTTTTAAATAGAATCACAGAATTGTGGAGGCTGCAAGGGGTCTCTGGAGGTCATCTGGTCCAACCCTCCTGCTCAAGCACTGCCATCTAGAGCAGGTTGTCCAGATGTCCCTCCAGAGGGCTTCTGAGTACATCCAAGCATTGAGACTGCACAACCTCTCTGGGCAACCTGTGCCTGTGCTCACCCTCACAGCAAAAAAATGTTTCCTGAAGTTCAAAGGGAATCATCTGTGTTTCAGTGCCCCTTGCCTCTGGTCCTGTCACTTGGCACCATTGGGAGGAATCTAGCTCCATCTTCTTTATAACCTGCCTTGAGGTATCTGTACAGATACGATAGCCCAGACCCTTCTCTTATCTTCTCTGGGTTAAACAGTCCCAGCTCTACCACCCTTTCTTCATATGAGAGATGCTCCAAACTCTTGACCCTGTTAGTGGTTCTTTGTTGAACTGTTTGCAGTAGCTACATATCTCTCTTGAACTGGACACTGTACTCCACATGTGGCCTCATCAGTGCTGAGCAGAGGGGAAGGATCATATCTCTCCACCTGATGGCAACCGTCCTCCTAGAGTGACCCAGAGACCATGAACCTGTGCCATAAGGGCACAACACTGGCTCACATTCAACTTTGTGATCACCAAGACCCCCAGGGCCTTCTACGGAAAGCTGCCTTCCAACTGGCTGGCCCCATCAGGTACTGCTCTATTGCTCTATTCCTTGTGGAACCACATGACATTCCTGTCAGACCATTTCTCCAGCTGTTTGAGGTTCCTTTGGATGGAAGAATGAACCCCTGGACAAATCAGCCACACCTTCCTGTTCTGAGCCATCAGAAAACTTCTGAGGGTATGCTCCTCCTCATTATCCAGAATACTAATGAAGATGTTGAACAAGGCTGGAATCAGTGTTGATCCCCAGGGTACACAGCTAAATACTGCCCTCCAACTAGGCTTCATATGACTGACTACCACCCTATGGATCCAACCTCACTGTCTACTCATCCAGCCCATGTCTCATTAGATTCTCTCTGAAGAACTTTTTAAGAGACATTCAAAAGCCTTCCTGAAGTGGAGGTAGACAATATCTTGTTATTAGACTTAGGTGAGTAATCCTCTCCTGCTCATGTGACTTTGCACAGCACAAAGCACGATGATTATTTTTCATTTTGTGATGAATGTCATACATACATAATAAGAAAAAAGGTTCAGTTCAGTTGTATTTTTCTTCCCTCTTGAGAAAAGAGAATTAATTTGCTCATGAAAGTTCACCAAGAGGACTTCCTGTGGGCACTCAGAAATGTCCATCCACTCTGCTCTTAAGTTCCAACTAATATATTATCTGTGATAGTATATGATGTAGTTAATTTCTTTTGCTTTTAAGAATACACATAACGATGGATGCTGTTGCCTGTAGCTCCATTAGAAGAAAAAATAGCATCAGAAAGGTATCGTCAGAGTGAATGTACAAGACTTATTCTTACATAGAACCCCCCCAACCCTGTTTTTGTATCAAAAACATTCAACAATTCATCCCTTATAATTTGCTTTAGGTAGTTGCATTCTCAGTTGTATACACTGAGAACTAAAGGGACAGTGATGGACAGCATTCTGCACATGAGATCCTAAAGTTTAAAAGAGGACAGGTAATGCAGGTGTGACAGCAGGATCATGTCTGTGGGCAGGTAAGAATTTCTCAGCTCCTATGTATTTTACTGCAAATTCAGTAGGTAGGCAGTCAACCTCAGGCTAGTTAGAAGTCCTTATTTTATAAATAAGGAGGAAAATAAATGAATACTCTATAAAGCCCTTGATAAATTGATCTGAGAGGAAAAAACTTAAGACATATAATTTTCCATCTGAATATTTGCATTATTTTTAGGACATATTTTCCAATTTTAACAATTCATAAGAAAACAAGCAGCATAAGTTTAATGAAGTAGAATTAGTCCTTTAAACAGACCAAACTCATAATTCTTTTTTGTTGTATAATATCTCATATACTGCGTTAGGTTGTTGGTTTGTTGGCAGACTTTCACAATTATGTCTCTTGATGTTGTAAAGCTTAGTATGCTTTGTGAATATGTTTTTCTTATATTTAAGCATTAATTATAATATTTCAAAGTGAAAATTAAAAAAAAAAACAAACTAGAACCAGCTGTGCACAAACTGATATGGATAATATGTGCTTGTGCTTTCTGGTTAATTTTGTTATGATTTCTGTTATCCTAATACAACTAAATTAAGCAGTAAATGTAGTTTGCAAAGAGTTTTGAACTCCTTTTAACACCATGAAATTAATATGTAAAATTTGGCTAAATTAGTTTTGTTTCTGATAATCCTTGTAGAGTCTTAATGTTCCAAATCAGGTTTTGGATTGTTTTTAATGTTGTTTCCTTACAGAAGAATGTAAATATTCTCAGGTTTTTGAGAAATTAGAAAAGTTACAATTCATGTTTAAGGGAAAAAAAAGAGAAGCCAAAAAGAAACCCACAGTTGATTGGGTAACAACCAAGAACACAACACTTGGGCTGATACAAAAGGAGGATAATACTCTAATGTTTTCCATCCTATCAGCCACAAGGAAAGTTTACTTACAGTTTTGAATTATTCATAATTTCAAATGCTTAGCTAACTCAATACTATAACATACATCAAAAATTCATATTTAAAGATCTTTGATAACGTTAGCACTGTCTTGTAAACCCACAGCACACCTTACTGGTACTCACTGCTTTGTTCTGTAGAATGATACAAGAGAGGAATGAGAGGTGACGTGTGGCTTGGAAGTGAATTTCCTTGGCATAGTTGTGGAGGTAGAATGGCCACTCCCTACTGACACACACTCTTGAGCTATTTCAGTGGTAATAAACTGAACTCACAAATCAACTAAACCCAACCAAAAATCCCGGAACTAAACAGTATTAAAAATCATCATTGTTTTATGCTTAAATTAGCAATGAAAAGGTTTCAGTGCTATGAAAGCATATGAATAGTGATTTCAGGCTCATGTAAACCTATGCAGGGCTGGAGCCTTCAATTTTTTTCAATTTCTTGAGAACTGGGGCAAAGGAGAAATCATTCAGTGTGTTTCTTTTCTTTCTTTTTTTTTTTCTTCTTTGTGATTCAAAAATATAATAACATTACTTTTGTTTCCTGTGGCTATATGCAGTAATCAGTATTGAACACTTCATATAATTTGCCTGTGAACTAGATTTCCATGATAAAGGAAGTTTTCACAGCTATATGTAGCAGGCACTGCAGTCTACAAAGACTTACAGATGATACATCGGAAAACGTTGAATAAGTTAAGAATAATCTTTCCAGGAGCCTTTAAATGTTTTGGGATTTTTTTTCTATTAGAACAAGTAATGATCTGTGTAATCTCCATTTCATTATTCTTTAGCTTGATGTAACTAATTTTCAAAAATTAATACCAAGTGATAAAAAATTCATGAAATTGGTACAGACATAGATTAGGAATTTCAACTTAATATTTCTTTCATGAGGCATTATATAGGTTAGGCATGTATTTAGAAAAATAAAGGCATTTGTGAAAATAGTATGATTTTTTTGGTTTAACATCTGGAGCAAGGATGTTTTGCAGGCAACTACAGTGCTGGCAGCTTCCACTTGTCTTCAAAGACTTTGTTTGGATGAGCCTTTCAATGGTTAACAATTTTGCAATGGCTGAAATGGAAACTTCTGAATTATAATGCCTTTTCCGAATCTTCTTAAATGTCTGTCAGACTTTAGGAAATAATTCCAATAGATTTTTAATTCAACTGTAATGACTACAACAAAAAGACTCTGTGTGAAGCAGGACTGTCTACTATTTTGGATGAACCTAAGATATATACATCTGCTGTTCTAAGTTTTAGTTTGGGATAAATAACATCTCTGTTGTCAACTTTGTCTGATGTGCTGTTGTTCTGGCTGTATATTATATCTGGGATGAGGAGAGTCAAAAAGACAAAGAGGTTTTTCTAAAAGTATATACACATCTTTCCAGCTTTGTTATGAACATTATGCACAGATGGGCATGTTTGCTAGAACCACAAAATTCCTAGGTTGGCAAAAGTCAAGCATTTGTTTTATAGATAAGAAAAAGAAAAAAGAAAAGCCAATTGCTATTGTAACCAGGTTACTGGGCACAGCATTACAATAGCCAGTGCAGCAGCTTCACTGCTATTTCATAAATATATAATATAACTCAGTCTGATTTAGGTCCTGACACTGTGTCTTGCTATGCAGAAGTAGCTCACAACACATAAAATATGATGCGAAACAAATTAAACAGTCTTACGTTTGCTAGTGTCATAACAGACCTTTCACATCAAATCTCATTCTTATCTCTAGTTTGAACAGAAACTGAAACCTTTCTGTAACTAACAAATGGTCAGGTGTCTTTGTTGCTCTGAAGTACTGGAAATAACTGATTTTATTATGCCTGCAGACATGTAGGAATGGAAACATTATATGCATCAACACAAAATTATTAAGAACATCTGTACCAGAGTATGGATCAACCCTATGTGGTAATGGCAGTACTTGGTCATAATAATTGATTTGGGGTTTTGATCTTTGGCCTTTTGTTGCTTTGGTTTTGTTTGTGTGTTTGTTGGGTTTTTTTGTATGCACGAGCATACACTGGTTTAGAGACAATGTTACACACTGGATCTGTTCTCTTAAACTTTGTCTAAGCACAAGCAAGAAATTCACAACTTAGAAATTTGTACGAGTCAAGAAATTTCTCCTGAGTTTTTTTTGTTTGGTTAGGTTTGGTTTTTTGTTGTTCTTGTTGTTCTTCTTTTCCCCTCCGCTCTGCAAGAACCAAAAACAAAAGAATGCCTGATACTTTAAAGAGGTAGATTAATCATGTTTATCCTCTCTCTCCCCCTTCACCCAGTTGGTTAACCACAGCCAACAGGCATCTTCTACTAATGCGGTCATACAAAGATCAAAAGACAAAGGCATACATCTGCCTCCAAAGGTGTACCCAAACTAACTCTAGCTTGCTGGAACATCAGAACCATGCTTGATACTGCACAAAGTAGATGTCCTGAGTGTTGCTCTGCCCTAATTGCCCACAAACTATCATGTCTCAACATCGACATTGCTGCTGTCAGTGAAGTTTGTCTCCACAAGGAAGGCAGCCTTAGAGAACATGGTGCCTGTTACACACTCTTTTGGTCAGGTAAACCCAGAACCGAAAGGCATCTCTCAGGAGTTGGCTTCATGATTAAAAACTCTATTGTTCCTAAACTCGAAAATCTGCCGACAGGTCATTCTGATCGCATTATCTCCTTACGCCTTCCACTTGACAACAAGCAACATGTTTAGTATATATGCCCCAACTCTCCAAGCTGACCCTGCTGAAAAAGATAAACTTTACACCGACCTGCGTCGCCTTACCCAAAAGGTGCCTGCAGATGACAAGATCATTATCCTTGGTGATTTCAATGCCAGAGTAGGAAAGAACTTTAAAGCCTGGAAAGGAGTATTAGGCAAGCATGGTGTTGGAAACTGCAATGATAATGGTCACCTTCTGCTAGAATTCTGTGCAGAGCAACAGTAATACTATCTTTCAGCAGAAAAATAGTTTGAAGACAACCTGGATGCATCCCAGAATTAAGCATTGGCACCTCATCAATTATGTCTTGGTGCAACGGAGAGATGTGCGTGATGTCCACCATACTCGCATGATTCCTAGTGCAGAACGTCAAACAGATCATCGACTTGTGCACTGTAAACTTCAATCTTAAGTTCAAACCCAAAAGGGGCAGTATCCTAAGGAGGAGACTCCAAGTTAACAAACTCCAATCAGCCGCAGTGAGAGACAGATTCCAGGCAAATCTTCAAACTTCGAAAATCTTCGAAAATCATTCCATAGATTCCATAGATGCCTCTCCTGAAATACTTTGAAACCATACTAAAAGCAGCATCCTGCAGTCCTCTGAAGAATCCTTAGGGTTCTCCTTCAAGAAGAACAAGGACTGGTTTGATGAAAACAATCAAGAGATCCAGGAATTGTTGAGGAAGAAGAGAACCACCCACCAAGCACACCTTGCACTGCCTTTCCGTCACGTAAGGAAAGCAGCCTTTCATCTTGCACGCAGCAAGAAATTCCGTGACATTCAATGGTGGATCAATCTAGCTGAAAAAACTCAATTATGCGCAGACACGGGTGATCACAGAGGATTCTATGAGGCCCTGAAAACAGCATACGGGCCTACATACCAGGTCCAAAGTCCTCTGCTCAGCGCAGATGGTCAAATGCTTCTAACAGATAAAACCTCCATTCTGAATCGTTGGTCTGAACACTTTCAGACTCTTTTCAGTACAAGCCGTGTAGTTCAAAACTCAGCTATTCAGTACATCACACAGCAACCAGTGAAGATTGAATTGGATATTGCCCCCACATTAGGAGAAACCCTCAAGGTCATACAGCAGGTGAAAATTGGCAAGGCAGCTGGGGTTGATGGAATTCCACCTGAAATCTGGAAACATGGGGACCAAGCACTCCATGCTAGATTTCACGAGTTTGTGGTGCGCTGTTGGGAACTCGGTGAACTACCATCAGACCTTCGTGACGCAGTCATCATCACTTTGTATAAGAAGAAAGGAGTTAAATCAGACTGCTCAAATTACCGTGATATTACTCTGCTCTCCATTGCTGGCAAAATCCTGGCAAGAATAATCTTGAACTAAAACCCACTATCACAGAAGAACTTCTACCTGAAAGTAGAAGTGTCGTTTCAGAGCCAACAGGAGTACCACAGACATGGTATTTGTTCTCAGACAGCTGCAAGAAAAGTGTAGGGAACAGAATAAAGGTCTCTATGTAACCTTTGTTGATCTCACCAAGACTTTCGATACCGTGAGCAGAAAAGATCTATGGCAGATTTTGGAACATTTAGGATGTCCCCCCAAGCTCCTTAAAATGATCATCTCACTTCCTGAGGATCAGCGTGGCCAAGTCAGATATGGCAATGCACTTTCTGAGCCCTTTCTAGTAACCAGTGGTGTGAAACAAGGCTGCGTTCTTGCACCAACCCTATTCACAATCTTTTTCAGCATGATGCTCCAAAGGGCCATGGCAGACCTTGATGATCAGGATGGTATCTACATTCTATATCATACTGATGGAAGCCTATTCAACCTAAGGTGACTGAAGGCCCACACTAAGACCTTAAACCATCTTGTTCAGGAGCTGCTTTATGCTGATGATGATGTCCTTGTTGCCCACACAGAAGCAGCTCTGCAGTGTTTAACATCCTGCTTTGCAGACGCTGCTGAGCTTTTTGGGCTGGAAGTCAGCTTAAAGAAGACAAAAGTTCTCTATCAACTTGCACCTCAGGAAGTCTTCCATCATTCCCATATCACCATTGGCGAATCAGAGCTCAAATCAGTTCAGCAGTTTACCTAGCAAAGGCATATAGTGCTTTTGGAAAACTCCATAAAAGAGTTTGGTGTAATAAACACCTGAAGAAAAGTACAAAGATCACTGTTTACAAAGCCATAGTGCTGTCTACTCTCTTATATGGATCTGAATCATGGGTCATCTACCGCCACCACCTGCAACTCTTAGAACATTTCCATCAGTGCTGTCTCCGTACAATCCTAAACATCCACTGGTCAGATTATGTGACCAATACATCTGTTCTAGAACAAGCAGCAGTCACAAGTATTGAGGCCATGTTACTGAGAACACAGCTGTGCTGGGCAGGGCACATCTCCAGGATGAAGGACCACCACCTCCCTAAGATCTTGCTTTATGGTGAACTTGCCACTGGCTGCCTCAAGAGAGGAGCCCTGAAGAGAAAATACAAGGACTCCCTGAAACAACATCTCAGCCTTGGCCATATTGATCAACATAACTGGTCTACTCTGGCCTCCAATCAGGAGGTCTGGAGACACACAATCTTTAACACTGCTGCTTCTTTTGAGAAAGCACAGAGGATCACCCTTGAGGAGAAAAGACAATGCAGAAAGAATCGTGTCTTGCAGAATATACCATCTAAGGAGTCTTTCTGCTGTGCCTTTTGCAACTGGACATGTCTATCTCATATTGGCCTTTTTAGCCACCAGCATGCTTGTAACAAAAGTGGGTAGAGCCCTTCCCAAATCTTCGTTCGTGAAGCCTAGCCATGATATGTCACACGATTGCATCTTTGAGGACAAAACTATTGCCTCAATTTGATTGTTGACTGATTTTTTGCAAAGTTGGCCAAGTCAATTTTGTGCCATGTTGGTTTTTTTTCTTAACCCTATCAAAGGCAGGCAACACATGGGATTGAAAAGTCAGATCTATGAATAAATAAGGTTATGTGATATTAGAAATAGTTGGAATTTCAGAGTAGCATTATCTGAAACTAAAATATATAGCTGTACTAAAGAAAAAGATAAACTCTTAATCTTTTTAATAACCTGCTTAGGAATATGCTAATTCTTCTTCTTACAACTGTTTTTATGGTATTTTTATAGTTTTGTGGCTAAAACCTTTTCCAACATATTTTTGCACTGCAACTTATTCTGGCAATTTGAATGTTATGTAGGTACCAGAATTTTGAAAATATTTTTAGACCTTAAAAGTGCTGATTTTCCAAAATAAAGTGGGAAAAATGAAAAATAAAGCTGATATGAGAATGGTTTTAGTATCTGTGACTATACATGACCAATAGTATGTAAATTGCAAATCTAGTAATATGTTTTGGCTGGAACATTTTGTCAGTACAAAATTTGTGAGTGCAATATTGTGATTCCCTGAGATTTTTAGGATACTAAAATATACATATGTTTTTGCCCAGATATTTAATGTCTCTTTCTGTTTATTTATTTTTTAGGTAAGTACCATTTATGAAGAAGTACATAGTTTGGTGAGTGTTTGCATTCTGCCTTTCTGTGAATTCATATGTCCAGTGAGTACAAAATCCTTTAATGTCTTGAGATTTTTAACTTATCAGAACTTATTGCCATGTATAATTCAGTCTATCTGCTGTGTTCTCTGGATTTTGAATGAGATTTCTAGGAATACATCAAACAAGTATGCTCTTGTCCTCTTCTGTGACACATGCTGTTTCAGATCAGTGCAAACCCAGGCAATATTCATGAAACTTCTTTAGAACTTTTCTGTGTTTAGAACTCGAGTAAGAACACTTATAGGTGATTTAACCAGTATTTACAACTAGTGATGATATTGGCCCATTACTCTCAATTTACTGCAAATCTGAAGTCAGATGAGTTACTTTGAATGCTGCCATTTGAAAAAAAATAAGTTGCAGACCTGCATCAAGATTTACAGCAAGAAATCAATAAATATACAATGAATTTCTATGGTCTTTCCTCCAAAGTTCATGAAGCTCATATGCAAAGACTTTTAAGGAACATAACTATGACAGAATAGAAACTATTTACCTCATGGTCTTATGGTGTTCAGCAAAAAAATATGGTATTCAGGATTGACTGGAATTTGCAGAAATTGGTATTCTGAGTTCTAGTGATGTGATCCAGCAAACTATAGCAAGGTCTACTTTTAAAGGAAATTGTAAACATGTTAAGAAAAATGTAACACTCAAGGCTACTCATGTCTAGTTTTCATGTTTAAGTTATACATTTGAATTAAGAGGTATAAATCACTTTACCTGTGGATAGTTGGAAATTGCTAAATATATATAGTTTCATAATTTATATGAGTATGTGTGATTTAAAGTATAGATACAATGATATCATTAAATATATCATGACCCAGATGATACACAGAAATCTTCTATAATGATGAAATTTCTGTGGTCTTTACTAACTATAATACCTGCAGACATGAGTGAAAGCTAAAACACTAAGCATACCACAAAGCAGGAGCCCTTTTACATTTCAGTAATTCTAATGAGTGATTCCCTGAACTATATGTAGGTACCATGAGCTGCTTAAACACTCAAGCAAAACAATATTGTATTCTCAGAAGTTAAATTTTCACTTCAAACTAGGAGATGGAGAAAAAAACCAAGAAAATTTGCAAGGTGCAAGACTGAAAATAACATTTTTCATATTTATTTGCAACTGACACATATCTGGCTATGCACATCCTGCCTTAAGAAGCAAGACCACGTTCAGAGACCAATAGACTTACATTAACTGTACAGATATATTTTCATATGTACTACTGCTCTTCCATGGGACAAGCTTACTTCCTTTTTTTTTTTGTACCCTCCCCAGATTCACTCTGGGCAAGGTTCCTAGAATTTTACTGAAGAGCAAGTTCCATGTTAAAAATTCATATACAGACTCATCTGTCAGGAACTCATTTCTATGTCTGCGCCTTCAAAGCATGACCTGCTCTCCCTGGAAGTTGGGAGAAGCAGACTGTATCCACATATCTTTCAGTGTTCCAAGCTTAGTGTAGAGGAAGACGAAAATTCACTTCATCCAGCATAGGTATTAAGGACTTTTCTACTAAGAATTTGTTATTCCCTCTGATGGTATATGATAAAACAGACAGTAGTGATTTCTACAGTGCAACTTTAGACATCCTCAGTATTTGTCAGGACTTTGCTCAGGCTTTAATCTTTAAAGATCTCTTAGGCTGTAACTTAACAAGGTAGAGCAGGAAGGTTACTGCAGCTTCAAGCAGTCAGTACTGAGAAACCAGTGCCTACAAATGCCTGTGTTTACTTAAGATTATTTTTAGTTAGGTCCTAATGACCACAGCGCACTGGGTACATAGACCTAGTACCTACCTTCTGGTTTCATTTTCATTTGCGTATTATTTATGCTACAAGACTGCTATGCAAGTCAAACAGATAAAGGTGGACTAGCTTCACAATGCACTCCTGAGCCAATCTAAAACACAAATATAGATGCAACCTTGAACTGTGGACATTTTAACTGATCGCTGACTTTGCTAAGCAGTGTTAAAGAGAGAGAACATGTTTACATTCCTTAAAGAGCAGGACTATAACATGGGTTGTATTGAAGAAGAACTCTGAAATTAATGAAAAGTTGTGCTTCTTTCAGAAATGCAAAATTTGGTCAAATATATATAAAAGGGGGTTATTTGTAGGGAAACTGTTGTCACCCTGAACAACCATATGGAACAGTTAATTAAGGAAGCCATTTCATCTTTTCCAGCTACAATTACAAATTTCATATTTTATTTCTAATGTGGAAAAACAGATGGAGTTTATAGTATAATTTCTTGTAAATCCTCCTACATGAATAAAATTTATCTCTTATTAGGAAAACTGGAGTTGCTTTTACTACTGTATTATTTTATCATCATCATAAACTTTAGCTAAGTTGGTGGTCCAGATTTTCCATCGTCATTAGAAACATTAGAAACCTATTGATTTATTAATAATTAGGTTTTTGTTGTTTAGGCAGAAAAAAAAAGGGCACCTGGAGAAGTCTTTAAACTAGAAGCTATATTTTTACATAATTTGTAATAGGAGTTTACTGATGTAGTTGTTTTAGTTGCTTTTTCTGAAGTTCTCTGGTGCCACTCTTGGAGTCAGCATGGGATTAAAATGAAACGAGATGTATTTATCAATTCCTTTAATCCCTGCAGAGATGCTCTGTTTAAAACTTGATGCAGACTTGAAAGGTAAAACATCTTTGTCCACTTCTATTAATGGGAATAAGCATGCATATAAGTAAATCTCTTATTTCACAATTTTTAGGAATTTATATATGCAACAGGATATATATGTAATATATAAGGATATATATGTAATATCTTTATATATATAACAGGAGAAAGATGACCTAATGTTAGCACAGAATTTGAGTACATTTTAATTTGTGTTACTATTCAGAACATATTTGCAATTCTGTCTAAATTTCATAATTATCCAATAGAATTCATATATATATATATATATATATATATGAAATAGACAATTAAATAACTGTAGCATTACTGAAATAGACTTCTAGGTGAATTTTAAAGCTTATGAGGAGAAAAGAAAAGAACCATAAGATGACATTTAGGACACAATACATAATGTAGCTTCTGTGAAAATAAGAATTATAGGTTCTACAAGTTTCCCATAAGGACACCTAGAAAGGAGTTCAGAATGGTACAATAGGGCCACCTATGTTACACTAATGTGATGTAGTTCAGTGCCTAGTTTTGTATCATGTAAAATAGAACACGAACTGCTAAATAGTACAAATCTTGTTTTACACAATGCTATATTGTCAAGTTAGTAAAGTAAAAGTTGAAAAAGGTACATAAAATGTTGGCAACCACCAGAGGCCGGCCAATTGGTAGGTTGATATTGGTACGCCAATATCAATGTTAAGAAGAACTGACATGCAGAAACATGAGTACAAATTTTACATCCTAGAAATTCATTCACTGCCTAGGACACCAGGAGGGAAATTATGCCTTCTGGATAAAGAAAACCCCATCTTTCAGAAAAGATTACAAAGACTATCATTGCCTAAACTTATGTATTTTAATCTATAACTACCATAAAGTTTTTATCTTATTCATTATGTTGTGAGCAGAATAATATAGAATTCTTATCTTTCTTGGTGTAGCATCCATACTAGGGGCAAGGTGGAGAACATAAACAGTGCAGGCAATTTTTGCTAGTTTTTTACAAAAGAGTCTGTCAAGTGCAAGTTACAGTTTACTGTTTTCTGACATGTCAGTGTATCAGATCTTAAGGTAAAGTGTTGGGGACATTTATTTGCAAAATTAAAATGTTGTGCATTTAAATGCAAGGAAATCAGACAATTTAAGTCTTGTTTGATCTATCACTTGTGCTGATTTTTAACACAAGAAGCAGTTAATGTTGATGCTGCAGTGTGTATATTGCTGCCATAAGTGTAGAGGTAAACGTGTATTTATTCAGTCCTACATAGTGAAGACAGAGTTGTGATTTTCTGTCTTGTCACTAGGTGTCATTATTTTTCTCAAGAATATAGCTGGTAGACATTTGAAAAGTTGTCCAGTATTTCAGTGAGTATATACAATTAGGTAACACGGGTTATAAAGAGCACAGAGTTCTGTTCTTTAAAGAAGGCAAGATGTCTTGCATAATCTGGTTTGTTGGTTGTGATTTGCTGCCTATTTGTTAAAAGTTCTGTGCCCAGGCAGCAGGCATGAAGGCTGCCTGTTCACCTTGCTCTATCCACTTCACACTGAATAGGCAAAGCTCTGGAAAGCAGACAGTTTGTACCATTGCAGAGAACAGCTAAAGATAAGTGGGACAGGGGCAAGTCTGAGAGAGAAAAAGTCAGGGAGACCACAACATTAAGAGAGTGAGGCACAAATTCTGAGTAAAGCAAAGAGTGAGATGCATGACCAGACCAGAACAATAGGAGAAAGATAGGCTTCTCCTAGGGACATGTCTGGGGATATGCTTTTGGCAGAAGTTTAGGAGATTTGTTTTTTGTATTGAGAGTGAACTGTAAGGGAAGGACCCACTCCGTGGTCTGGGTCAGCAATATTGATGAAAAATCATCTTTACTGATTAAAAGTAATTCTGGTGTATTCAATGTGTCTGCCTCGAAGATAAAGTGCAGACGAAGATCTCTGAAACCTAGTGATGAGGTGGTTTCATCTATTTTACAGCAGGCAGATGCAAAGGGGATCTCAGAAAGATATTTCAATAGAAACATTAACCAAAAATATCATAAGTAGTTCCAATGACAAATTAGTTACTTTCAAGTTTCCATAAGGCATCCTTTCTGAATGGACTTCATGACAAAATGTGAATAACAGGTTGTCGTGCTGATTGCATTAAATTTGTTGGATAGAAGCATTTCTAATATATTTGCAGCCATGTTTTCAAAATACTTGGAAAAACTAATCTATGCATATTTAAAAATCTTTTTTATCTTGTTTGTATGATTGTGTTTTATATATATAATATAAATATACTCTTTCACTTCTAAAATGTTTCTTGTCTTGAATATATGTATTCTCTCTCACTTTAAATGTGTACAGTTCTGTTATATAATATAGAAATAAGTTTCCTTTAGTTTCTGTACTTATTAATTGTTGCAATGTGGACTATGAGTTTTAAGGGCTTTTTAACCTCAAGATGAAAGGAATATCAAGTCTATCATGGCAAAAACAAATAGAGGTAGAATTTTCCTTCTGAAATTGAAGTGAATTTTCATAGTGAAACTCATTCATATTGCTGCAAATTAAAAGATTCAGATTTGTAACTTATCCTCAAGATCTAAGTGAATTTCTTAGTATGACCATTTTCAATGATAAGTTGAACAGAAAAAAACAAGGAAGAGTGTGGTTGGGAATGTGGCTTCTTAATGCAGGACTACATGGCCCAGGTCATGACTTTGACCCAACCACCAGCCTGAAGTTAATTCTCTCAGCAGAGCCCAAGAGAACTGCTAACATCTCTATAATCATTTATTCACTGTACCAGAGATACTGGTACTACTCACAGTTCCCCAACTCTCTTCTTTGCCTTCTGTTGATTGTCCTTTTTACTGAGCCCAAGAGTGTTTGAAAAACTCCTTGAATTAACTTTTTTAGTTGTGGGATACAGGCCACCATCAATAATCTCCGGTGGTTGCCATTAACATCTTTCAGAACTATCAGTAATAAGAAAGTGGGTTTGGAATGTAGCCATGGCTCTTATTTTCTTTTCTTAAATTGCTGCCTTGGTTTTTGAGATGGTCCTTTTTAGTGTCCTTGATAAAACCTTCACTTGCTGGTGTCTTGAACTGAATTCCATTCCAGCACGTATCCTACCTCGTTATAGTGCTTGCTATAAGTAGGAAATCTGGAACCCTGCAGGCTCAAAAATAAAAATTACCACTTTGTTGTCATACTAATGAATAACATACCAGCATAGTTCTTATTATACTCAGGATGGCCTTGGAGGTTTGTCATATATCTGACATAGCTTACCTAATTATAAGCTATAGTGCTTGAAGCTGTGAAAGCCCATGGCACTGTACAAACAAAAATGAAGTTAAATTCTTAGGGATTATAAGCATGAAAATGGATTATCAGTAGGAACCTTTTTAACATAGCAATTTTCTTCCTTGTTAGAATCAGAAGTTGGAAGCAATTTATCTTTTAAAATAATTAGATTTGAATGGTTGGAGTTGAAACATCCTTGTTTGTTCATAGTATTTATATTTATTCAAAATAAAATTAGGCTGTTTGTCTATATTTTTATAAGACAGGCATTTAGTTACCTTTCAGAGAAAAAAAAAAGTGATCACCTCTAGTGCTGGTATCTCCTCAAGCCTGCATGTACCTTAGAAGACAAACCCTCATATAATTCTCTTAGCAAATCAACAGTGCTATGATCTTGAGTGCCCTGTTTGCATAACAACAATCAAACATGCAAGTGTTTGGAGAGAATGAAAGTTCTGTGTTTTGGAAATTAATGGGGTACAAAGAGAGGATCCTGACTTTTGCACACCTCTGTGCATCTCTGACCTCAGTGCTAGGGAAAGTCAAAGAGGAGCTCATCTCAAGTGCCATCCCATCATATGTATTGGACAACCATGGGATCAGGTCCAGCCAGCAGGGGTTTGTGAAACACAGGTCTCCTGCTTGACCAGCATACCTCCTTCCACGACAGGGTGACACACTTAGTAGATGAGGGAATGAGTTTGGATGTTTTCTGCCTAAACTTCAGTAAAGCCTTTGACACTATCTCCTACAACATTATTCTGGAGAAACTGGCTGCTCATGGCTTGGGTGGGTGCACTGTTCACTAGGTAAAAACTGTTTGGATGGCTGGGCCCAGGGAGTAGTGGTGAATTAAGTTACATCCATCTGGCAGCTGGTCACCAGCAGTGTTCCCAAAGGCTCAGTATGGGCCAGGCCTGTCTAATATCTTAATGAATGATCTGGACAAGGGGATCAACTGCAAACTCAGTTTGCAGGAAAAATCAGGTTGGGCAGGAGAGCTGATCTTCTGGAGAGCAGGAAGGCTCTGCAAAGGGACTTGGACAGTCTGCATGGGTGGGATAAGGAAAATGGGATGAAGTTCAACAAGGCTAAATGCCAGGTCCTGCACTTTGGTCACAACAATCCTGTGCAGTGCTACAGGCTGTATTGGGTTTGCATGGCCAGGTTTCTGTAGTGGTGAGGGGGGCTACAGGGATGGCTTCTGTGAGAAGCTGCAAGAAACATATCCCCCATATCTGAAAGAGCCAAAGCCAGCTGGCTCCAAGATAGACCCAACACAGGCCAAGGCCGAGCCAATCAGAGATGGTTGTAATACCTCTATGATAACATATTTAAGAAGAAAAAAGTTATTGTGCAGATGTAATAGTGCTCAGAGAAGAGAGAGGTAAGAATATGTGAGACAAACAACTATGCAGACACCAAGGTCAATGAAGAAGGAGGGGAAGGAGGTGCTCCAGAGCTGAGATTCTCTGGCAGCTCATGGGGAAGACCATGGTGTGTCAGGCTGTACCACTGCAGCCCATGGAGGTTCACAGTAGAACAGAGATCCACCTGCAGTCTGTGGAGGAGACACACACTTTAACCCATGTGAAGGACTTAAACTGGAGAAGTTCATGGAGAACTGTCTCTTTGGGAGTGAACTCACATTGGAGCAGGGGAAGGACTCCCTAAGCAGCTGCAGAAACCACCTGTGATGGACTGACTGTAATCCCCATTCCACGTCTCCCTGCATTGCTGGGGGAGAGAGGAGGCAGAACCCAGGAAGGAGGGAGGGGTTGGGGAAAGGTGTTTTTAAGATTTATTTTACTTCTCATTATCCTGCTCTGATTTTGACTGGTAATAAATTCAATTAATATCCCCAAGTTGAGGCTGTTTTGCCCATGATGGTAATTGGTGAGTGAGGTCTCCCTGTCCTTATCTCATAAGTCTTTCATTATTTTTCTCCCCTGTCCAGTTGTGGAGGGGAGTGATAGGTGGGTACCTGGCATCCAGCCAGGATCAACCCACTGCACAGGCTTGGAACATAGTGGCTGGAAAAATGTGGAAGGGGACCTACGGGTGCTGATCGACAGTGTCTGAACATGATCCAGCAGTGTGCCCACGTGGCCAAGAAGGCCAATGGCATCCTGGCCTGTATCAGGAACAGCGTGGCCAAAATAATGTAATAAGTCAAGAGATCACTTTATTATTAAGACATTTATAAAAAATTAAATTTCTCATGTCTGATTTGGACCATGGAGTGAGGCATCAGAAAAAGACCTAAGGTTTCCCAATTTCTGAAAAAGCTCAAGCAGATGTTTTGGTTCTAAAAACAATTTTAAAACCAGAATTTGCTTTCTCTCAGAAACAGTGAATTTAGGATGTTAGCAATGGCAATTCACTAAACTAGGACTGAGATGGGAATTCTGTCAATCCTGTGCTTTCAAATCACCTTCTTAGTTTATTCTGAAATGTCTTTTTGTCCTAGTGATATTTTGAACAACTTGGCATACTGTCTCTTTGAGAGACTAGCACATAGATGAATTTTGCATGTGACTACAAAAACAGGCTATCAAATTTGCCACTAGACTTTGTCAGATTTACCTCATTTTATATTTCCATTTTAGTGTTATGCAATATCAAACATTCTGAAAACAAACTCTGAAGCTAAGTTGAAAGTTTTTCCTGAAGGACAAAATAAATCAGTCATTTTATTCTCTTAGGATACCTTCTTTTTGATATTTAATTTCTTAGGAACTTACTGAATAGGCTAAAAATGAGAGAAATTTAAGCAAAAAATGATAAAGCGTATGGCCATTCAGTTAATTGCAACCACTATTGTAGGTTTCTGTACTGGACTGGTATCTGATCATTTGTTTTAGAAATGAGTGATTAATAGGGTGTTAATATTGGAGCTTTCTACTCTAGGTTATGATTATCAGGAAGTTATCAAAATTTTACCAGGAAAGAGATAATGACAGTACATTAATGAACAGTATACAACTGAAAAGGCCATATAGGAGTTTTATGGATTACTCTTTTTGTAGTATAATGATGGTTTCTTTGTTTTTCTGTAGAAGGACCTTAATAAATGTAACCCATTCTGTCAAAGCCTTCATGAACATTGCTACTACTTTCTTTCCATATAATTTGATGTCAAAGAGAATGGTATCAGAAGTTTAACAAAATGTGATTCCCTAGAGTAAAATATTGTTCTAACTGTTCTTGTTATTTTAAGATACTGTAGATACTGAAACATATTTTTCCAATTTTTCTGAACAGTTTTAGTCATAGATTGACCAAATGAAGATGTATATAGACATATACACATGACTATACAGATGTCTTCCTAAAGAAACTGTTATTATACCAGTCAACATTATTTTCCAAAAGACTTTGTATAAAATACAGTATTGTACACAGAGAACTGTTGATGAGCATATTTAATATTGTACTGTCTTGCAAACAGTATGTTATAGTATTGTAACTACCGTGCATACCTAGTAATGATATCTGATATACTCAGCAATGAGGAGAGAATTACAAGTTTGTCTAGAAAAGAGAAAAAAGAAAATGAGAAATATATGCATCTCTGTGGAGTCTAAGGAAGATACGAAAGACAATAACTGTGCTATCACTGGGCAAAAGAAGGGCCCGGAACACCCAGATCTGGCTGGAATATAAGAATTGCCTTTTGGGGAGAGAACAGATTTTAATGTTTCCTTTGTATTTCTGGAACAAACCTCAGCTTTGTAAATTTATAAACATAAAATCAAATGACAGTGGTCAGCTAGTCCCTCACACTTTTCCAACGTGGAAGTGACTAAAAAGATATTTAATTGTGATCTAGGAAGACCAGGTACAAGTTCTTGCTCTGCATGTGCCAGCATTGAGGCTTTAACATGCATTTCCTACAACACAGCTGACAGTGAACAGCTAGGGTTTCCCGGAATGACAACCTAAGCCCCCAGACTGCTTTAGCACCTCCTTAGTCTGTTCAGCATTTCACCATCTGAAGGGTAGCAGGTCCAATTTTCATTTTGTAGAGAATGAGGTCAAAGCAAAATATCCTCTTTTGTATTCTTTAATGCTTAACACGCTTTGTCCTTGCCCCCTCTCTTCTGCTCTCTCCGCCTTAGGCTGAATTATAGTTTCAAGGATGTAGATTTGACGAAATCAGAACTCCATAGGCATTAAAATGACCAAAAAACTGCAACTGGTGTCCTGCTGTTTCTTTCCGTCTGCAGTTGAAAGCTCTTTGCATTTTCTATAGGAGAATTTCTATAAAACCTATGGGTTTTGTTGTTGTTGTTTTCTTCTGAATTAGCCATAGTGTTATGTAAAGAGTTACAAACAAAATAAGTTTCCGATACCTCCAATATTTGCAAAACCCCCCCCAAGATTTCTTAAAATTAGGCAGTGTGAAAGCTCTCTGGATAGAGAAGTTCCTCTTTCTGGTGAATTCTGCTAAATTTAACAGTAATTATACTGCTTAACACACCATTTTCCTTCTGCTGACCACATTCCTCAGAAAGGCTTAGCAGCCTACCAAAACAACTAAACATGCAAACTTTCTAAAAACCAAGGTTTGCCCCATCAACAAGGCACCAGCAGCAGATTTTGTGGGCATATCTGGAAGCTGATGGGCAAGTTGTCACAACACATAATAGCACTAACTCACAGTCTGACCAAGGTTTAGCAGACGGTTTTCACCAGGAGTATTATGATTTAACACTTCCTAAGCTGTGTTCACACCTAGCCCTCAGCTCCAGAGGATGGCCACAGTAGAAGCCATGTGTTTCCAGCAGAAGGATGCCACTTCTGCATGGCACAGGTTCCACATATGTCAAAGGAGCATGCTCTCAATATTTCCTCGTATATATGGTGTGAGTACAGAGACATTGGTGGCAGCTGCCCTCCTTTGTCAGCTTCTCTGGGGACCCAGACTCAAGGGTGTTGCAGTACTCCTACTTCAGACTAAAGACATTGCTTATCAGTTTCACAGGCTCTGTAAAAGGTAGGACCACCCAGCTTCTGTTCCGTTGCTACCCTGTGTATCCTAGGAAAGAGATGTCCACTCTGTCATGCCACTCTGCAAGGTTTAAGGTCCTAAATAGTCTCCCTCTCTTCTGTGCCAGTGTGCCAGAAAGATGGTTCAGATTTTCAGAAAAAGCATGACAACTAGTGTTTAATATAATAATTATGCTAACAAATGTTTTTAATTATATGATATTTAGTAAGACAGAAGAAGAAGAGGAATATAGCTAGCAAGTAAATCTTGCATCCCTTCAGATACTGGTCACTCTACATTCCTGCAGCATCAGATGGAGCCTCAGTAGATTTTCCCACAGCAAACTATGTAGAGCAAAACACATCCTGCCCATGGAGAGAAACTCTCCCTTCTGGTTCTTGAGCTATCATATAATTTCTTTACAAGAAAACGAGTCTGTTCCCAAAGGACATTCTCATGGCAGTGCCATGCAGGTGGTATAGTCCTGGCACCAAGAGGGAGCTACTGCAGGCTCCCCTGTTGCCATTTTGCTGTCTGAGGATATCCCCGGCCATAGGGTTTTTGCAGCACAGCCCTGGTTGGCACCTGCTCAGGTAACTGCTGTGTGGGATCTCCTTCTACTAAAAATGCAGCATCCCCTCAGTCAGCATGAATACATTCCACCCCTTGATCTGCACACAGAGGACACTTCCCAAAGACATACAGTTACAGGTGGTAGGAGTGACACAGGGGTTTCTCAAGCCCTAAGTACGAGGCCCAATAGAGCAGCCATGGCTTGTAAGGATCCCTGACACCTAAAATACGTCTTCTGCAAGGCTTCCAATACACTATCTTGATGATTGTGCACTATAACCACATCCAGTTGTATATAAATTTAAAAACATTTCTACTATTTCACTCTTCCATGAAAGGAAGATGCAGCATAAATGTACTAATTAGCGATTGGGATATAGGAAAATCAAAAAAAGACAGCTTTGTGCCTGGACAGGTGGCTTTCATTCTTGCTCCCTGTATACATGTATAATGATGCAGCTTTTAATTATTTAGTCTTAATTAGTTTTTCCTTGGAACCTGTTTTGCTGGCATGCAGGAGAGCAGGTTCACTGAAGAATGGCACCAGGTAAAATAATTTTATAGCAAAAGCAGCAGAGGATAAAGACAGAAAAACATTACAGACACTAATGGAAGGAAGACCACTTAATCTAAAACTCTAAACTAATAATGAATTTACGTAATGCACTTGGGGCAAGTTTCTCTTCTTTTTGTTAAGCTAGTACTTTAAAAAGCTGTGGTCAAAATCCTTTTGTTTTATATTTAATTTTCTTAATAGTTGGTTTTTTTCCATTTTGCCTAGCTTCCCTACTAATGTCTTAACAATTCAAATTTAACTCCCAACTTTCTCATTAATAAGTCTATTTTACTCTCTACTTGCCCCAAAAGTTTAAGAACATGTAATATTTCTTTACCTTGAATAACAGCAAAAAATGTACTCGGTTCTTTGCAAACAGGAAAGAAAACTTACCCCTTTCTTTTTAAATCCAGTATTAAATTTATTTATGGACAGTATCAACGATGACATTACAGAAGTTAATATATTTTGTGACTGTTACTTCTATTATGATAGCAAACAAAGGTGAGCAATAGCCCACAGACATAAGAGACACAGAATTCTTGAACCAAAAGGATTAAAATACAATATTTCAAATAATATATGATTTATATCAGTATTCCCTCTGTCACCTGATCATCAAAAAAGTACTTTGGAAACATATGAAATTTTACATCTGAAATATCAGTTTATGAAAAATATGATTGTCATCAAAATGAGTAAAATGTGGTGAAATCTGTAACTATAAATAGAAACAAATTTTCGGCCCACAGCATCTGAAATATTTACTAAATATACTTAGCACTGCAGAGCCATCCCAGTATAAGTTAGCACTGTTGGAAGCTATATATCTTAGGACATAAATTGAGAGTCTTTCAAATAGTCCAATAAATCAACTATTTCAGGCTCATGTTACTCCCTCCTTCTTTGCACTGTAAAAGATCTCAGAGAGACACATTTATTCACAGAATTTTTACAACACATTCCCTAGGTATAGTTTTGGATTAAAAAAATGTTGTCTCGGGGCCTTTGCTTCAGAAAACAGTATTACTATTGCTACCAGGCATTTCAAGTAAGTCTGTCTCATCCCCAGGTTTAGAACCAACACAAGTTTATTTAGGAAACAATGTACAAAAAATCACTTTTATATAATCCCACTGCATAAAACAAACGTAAGACTACTAGTTGTGTTCAAACTTTGGCAACATGAAATTGACATCCTGGCAGACTGATACAATGCCAAAAAAATCTTCCAAAGTTGCAAGAAACAGTATTGCAGATTATAGTAAAAAGACCCCAAACAACCTCAAACGAAAAAAAGCCAAGAAAAACCCGACACCCCACAACCTGTAGAAATAGTAGTTTCATTGCTATTCCATTTCCTGCTGAATTGGAAAAAGCTGAAGCAAAAACTTTATAAGTATCTGTTCTTAATTGCCTCTTCAGTTTATCTTTCCTGTTGAAGATGTTGCAATTCTAGTTAAGCAGCAACAAATTATGAAAGGCTAAGGAGAACAAAACATGAACATTTAAAACAATTACATTTTTGCAGGTAGAGAGTGGTCAAAGTTTCTTGGAATCAGAGGTGATGCTATACATCTGTTGATAAATTAGATCGCTGATATTTGCCTGGTTCTTTTTTAAAGTTTACAGAATGCTTAGCCTGACATATTACATCTCAAGAACAAATTAGCAATTTATCATTTTATGTGTTAGTATTGTATGAATTACTGTTTTCAACATGTTTAAGGATGCATTTAAGGAATTTTAGTAAAATGTTGAGTAAAGTCTTAACTAAGCAGGACTGCTTGGTAGATTTTTAATGATACAGGATTTTTCTGAGTCACTAGTTCAAAAACTTAAAATGATAATATAATGACTCTGCAGTAAGTCTCAATGCTGAGAATGTCCCTTTAACTTGTTTGAATACAGTAGAATTTTGAAACTGATAACTGTGAAACTGAAACAAAAGAGAAAATAATTAATTAAAATTTGTATTTTGACTATGAAGAGGAAAGTTTTCCTGGAAGAAGGACTGGGTAAAATGTTATGCAAAGAATACAAATACTTATTGAGTCTTGACATGAGCCTTAAATTTTACCTAAGGGGTTTTAGTGTCACTTCTAAAAATGATGGTTAATTGAAAATTAAATCTCTTGGACTACTATTTTGAAAAATTACTGTTAAAAACAGATATATCATAGCTACTTAAAGGAAGATTTTTCCACATGTGTTCATCTGCGAAAGATGTTGTTGGGTCTGTAAGCTATCATGGAATATGTGTTATCTTAATAAATTGGTAAAGAAATATTTTATCAAAGTAGTAAATGTTATTGGTGCTGATTAGTGTTTATTAACACTACTCTGAAAAAGTATTATGTTAAGGAAGAAGTTAATAAGTGACCGGAAGTTATACTGTACCTAAGAACTCTGACATACAGTCATCACAGTTCTGAAAAAGAGATATATGCCTTATATAGAATTACACATAATACATAATAATACATTTTAATCTAATAATATTTTATAATTATTTTTATAATAGGGAAATATATTCTTCATTTTGCAACTTACTGTCCAGCTTCATTAAATCTACTAGTTTATTCAAGTAGTATACTTAAATGAATAAACTGTTTGTTTATTTAGATAGAAGAGGTGGCATCTAATATCTTCACATCATAAAATAGTATGAAAAATAAATGTCTACTGAACTATGCAATTACTTAGAATATATGTAGGTATAATGTATCTTGATTAGTAAAAATAAGTGTGAACTTTAAAGGAGATGAAATTTCTTCAGGTAAAAAACAGAAAAATGCAAACAAAACAAAGATTTTCTTGTTGTTGTAGCTCAGGATTAAATGTATTGCCTAGAGGGAACAGAAGACACTACAAAGGACCTGCACCAAAGCTTTGAGCAGACACTGGGGGACAAAATCAAACCCCGCCCATGAAGAATACCATTGGATAATTATTAAAATAATTATTGGATATTAATTACATGGATATTTCCATGTAATGGGAAAACTACTTGAGACTAAGCAGCACTAAAATATTTAATATTTATATGCTTTCTAACCTGGCAGAGAAAACTGTGACAATCTTCTATCACCATTTATAAAGTTAGGAAGATATATAAAGATACTTAAAATGAATCACTTAAATGTGAAACAAGCTGTCCAACATTTTAAGACTTTAGCTTTCTTAAAAAAACCCACAAAACAAAACGACCCTCCAAAACAAACAAAAAAAAAAGTAAGCAAGCAACTGAAAAGTTTAAATTACATTTTACTGTGAATGTTGAAAAAATTCCTGAGTAGACTTTGTTGACATTTGCTTTTTTTCTTAAAAAAAAAAAAACACAACTGGTGCATATTGTCATCTCTCCCAGTTTCAAAACCTAAGAACCATACTACTCTATATATCCAGCTGACAATTCCAGGAGACAACAGCAATGACAACATAAGATTCTTTTTTTTCCCCAACTCCTCCATTTTTTTTTGGTAATAATTACTTGTTTTCTTTTTATTTTTGTATCCAATATAAGCTCTCTTTCCTATGAAAGGTTGGACAAGGTGATCTTCTGAGGTCCATTCCAACCTGGGCTGTTATATGCCTCCATTACTCTAAATGGCATTGCAATGATTTTGCAGTTCACCAGTATCTGCAAGGCAATTATTAATTCAGATATATGGGCTTGCAGAAATGCTGGCAGCCTGACCTTCAGCTCAGTGCAAATGTTGATCAGTGAAGCATTGCTTGTCTCTCTACATTAAAAACAAACTGACCAAACAAACCACACAAACACAAAACCTAGACAAAACAACAAAACCCAACAACAAACCAGAACTGACTGATCTTCCTAAGAATTTATTTTTCTTCAAAAGAAAGACAGCCAATTTATACTTTCCATTTTTAAAAATACGCCACAAGATGCAGCATACCATTACAGTGCATACTGACATGTTTTGTTCAACTGTCCCAGAACCTTTCCATAGAATGGATAAGGGCTTCTACTTTTAGAGTCTGTGTATTAATAATTTTTTGTAAACACTGAATGTTTCAGATCATTGCTTTTCATTCTTTTCATATCAATTTGTCATTATTTAAAAGTTTTATTTTCAATATGATTGTGAGCTGTTTATCAGATGCTCCAGGCATAGTTTTGAACATGATTGTACTGTAGTATTTTCAGCAATTTCTGCCTATTTTTGTGCCTATAAATTGCCTACAGACCTGAAAGTTATACAGTTTTTAGTGAACATATACAGATAGGCTGTGTACTTCAAACTAAGTACAAAATGCTTAATCTATGTCCTCCAGATCTTGTCATGAGATTTCTACAGGAATGTTGCTTATTTGCAAAACAATTATCATATGACTGCAATTAAAACTCAAAAAGATAGAGTCTATTTATAAGTAGGGATATAGAGATTTAGTGCTGGAGGGAGGAGGAAATGTTGTTCTTATACGAAAAGCAAATAATTTTGTCCTCAAAATCTGTAATTATATTGTTCTTGCATTCATGCATGAATTAAATTGGATTTTATGAAAAAAAGACTTTTCATGAACAATGAAAAAAATTTACAGAATTCTATGGAAAACGTATCTTTCCTAGAAAAATGAATGTAAAAATAGAGTCTCCATCACCTGACTGAGCTATAGATTCAGCTAAGATGCACATGAACAAGAGCATATTCTTAGACCTTGCTTAAAAACATGCCTCAAATGTTATGAGGTTTGTTTACATTTTTACACTTTTTAAAAATCCTATGTATTGATATATTTTATCATGAATATTTGCATGATTATTATTTTAGATGTGGTTGAATACCATTTGATTTCAATACTGCCACTAACTTCATAGCTAAAATATCAGTGTTGAAGGCATACTGTATCTACAGCAGCTGTCTTTTCACTAATATAAAAAGAAGGTCTATCTACTTCATCTGGGTCAATATAATAGTATGACATGTTTCAAACATCATAATAAATTTAGAGCAGATGAAGAAGGCTGCTTCCATAAAACTTCCCTGTCCAAACTCAAATATATTTTATCAAATGAGTCTTCAACCTGAAATTAATTTGAGGTGTGTAGTATTAACTGCATGGGTAAAATAAACCACTACCTGTTATAGGATCTTCCTTGTATACACGTGAGATCCCAGTTCCTTGACTACTTTTTGAAAATAAAGAATTGCTATTCTGCTCAGTCTTCAGCTCTGTTAAGAAATGCATTCAGAGTTGATAGTTTAAAAATATTTTCAATAATAATTTTTTTCACATGAAAATACTGATGCTTGTATATTAAGGCTTTAGTTATTAGTGAAATATTTTTTAAGCACTGATTCCTATCATATTCAAAGATATTTGTCCAGCTTTTCACATTAAATATAGAATCATTAGAAAATTCATGAAGGGTCATGAAATGCCTTCCAGAAGGCATGTCATGGTCTAAAAATAGCACTCTACTGGCTAATGGCAACTGGCTCTCAAACTCATTGAGCAGTACTACATGCATTGTTTGTGTATTATATTAACTAGATTAATTATATTTGGCAGTCATGGCTATGTTTACATACTTAGAACACTTTTTAAAAAAAAATTAATCTTTGAAAAATTACGTAAGGTAGATCTAACTAAGACCAAAAATACTTTCTCTGGGAGGGATTTCTTTGTGTGGCACAGATCAGGTATTGCACAATACTAAAGTTAAAAACTTTATATTGAAACTTTCTGTCATCTTTTTTTGCAGAGCTTATGCTTAATTTTTTATAAAAACCTTAATAATGCCTTGTTATATAGTATATTAATTCTTTATCTGTAGAAGACATTTATATACTGTTGCCTATGAAACATCCCAGAATAGAATGTGTAAGAATATTTCAACCAGTGGAAACATTATGAAATGATGCTTCAATGAACTTCAATTTCTGCCTGTTACCTTTTAATACATTTTTGTAAAGTTATCTGAAACATGCTTTTGTGTCAAGATGAGTTGCACCAGTGGCTGCAACTTAAATTGTAAACATCCTGGATTAACTACAGAAAACCTACATGCCACTTGATTTAACATCAAAAATTCCATTTGGGTCTATTACAGTGTACCAGCTCTCAGTTTAGAACTTTTTTGCTTCAACTAATAAACATAACTTTACTTCTTGACAGCTGTGATAAATGTGCATTTTATGCTATACGTTCATGCTATAACTGCATGACTGACTACTTACTGCAAATAGTTATTGCTACAAAATTGCAAAATATGTTTGAAAATTTCCTGTGAACTTAATTGATCATGTACCTACAGATGTTTTCAGGTTTTCAGAAGCTTTCAAATATTTATTCTGTATAAGAAATAATAAAATAATAGATTCAGTTATGAGCTTTCTAAAGAATAAACAAAAATGGGTACTTACTGCTCAAATAATGGAACTGGGAGTTTCATATTCATTTCTGACTACTGCTTTCTAAGGACTAGACTGGGAGGAGGTCCAGGTGATCTTGGATTTAGTTAGCGTTCTCTTCCATACAGATGTCATGGTTTTTGCCCAGATGTAATCTGCAACAGCTACATAATTCTTGAAATAGCAACTGGCTTATGTTGGGTATGATTTCTGCACTAATTTAATTTGGCATGTCCCAATTTAAAAAAAAATAAAAAATAAAATCTGGGTTTCAGTGTTACGAGCATAGTGAATGAGCCTGATTTTTCAAGTACTGAGCTTTCCAAATTCCTATTCATTCAGTGCTCTATGTTCAGCCTTCTAGAGGGCAATTTCAGATGTTCGAATTTTAATTTAGGCAATTCTGTTATTCTCTTAATTTTGAAAAACATTGGTTTGCCCTTCAATTTTTATTTTGAAAAACCAAAACTCATATTCATTTCTAAAAAGGAGTGTGTTGCATCATACCCTTTAAAGTGATCAAACAACAGAAATAAACCCCCAAACGTAAATTTGTCAGTTAGATTAAGTTTTACTCTTAGAGTTTACACATTGACTTAAACTGGTTTTCCAAATATTTTTACAATTTAACATCACTTCAGAAAGTTAGAAATTTTCTGAGGTTTCTTATAACTTGTAAACTTGTAAACTTGTGTTTGCCATAACAATAATCTATAAAATAGAAAAGATTTCTGTTTGACCCCTGTCAAATGAAGGATATGAAATTCATGCATTCTTTCCTCCACGGAATATTTTATAGAGAATGGGAGTCTTCTGGATGAAGTGACAGTGAATTATGAAAATAAATAATAGAAAATAGTACAGCAACATTTTTCTATTTCGTCCAGTATTGGAACATGTTTAAAATTAGTACCTGAAAAAACATTGTAAGAAGATATAAGATAGTCAGATGCTGGCATCAGGTTTCATTTGTAATGACATATTGCATTTTGATAACAGGTTTATTTAGTTGACAACTTAAAGCAGTATTTTTTGAAGAACTCATTCAGTAATTTTTTTCAATTTTAGCTTAGTATTGCAATAGGAAGTTCTAAGTCACATATATCATACTTCTGTCTTGTGCTTAACATTCTAAATTTCATTTACACAACAAGTTATCTCCTAATCCACACAATAAATACCTTGGGCACAGACTAGTGTTTCATAGAATCACAGAATCAACTACATTGGAAAAGACCTCTGAGGTCGAGTCCAATCTTTGACCTAACATCACCTTGTCAAACAGACCATGGCACTAAGTGCCACATCCAGTCTCTCCAGGTATGGTGACTCCATCACCTCCCTGGGCAGCCCATTCCAAAGCCCAATTAGTCTCTCTGTAAAGAATGTCTTCCTAATGTCTAACCTAAACCTCCTCTTGCCAGCTTAAGACTCATTTTACTTGACAGTTATTACTGAGACATTGTCTGGTTTAATATATATAGTTTTGGATAAATAGCAAAATCAATGTGGTTACAATGGCCCAAGCATAGCATATAGTTCAAACGGTGCTACCTTGGCTTTCCATGGTGCTAAAAAGTTTCCATATTTCTCACCAGTTATGTTGGCAGAACAACATAAAACCAATTTATGTCATGACAGCTTTCCAAATTTCCCAAGTGTTAATAGCTAGTAACTGGAGGGCTTGACTTTACCAGGCCCGTAGATGTCTGCCTTTATACCAGTGATAGGTTCCTGTTTTCAGTCATCAAATACCAGAAGAAAATCTAATTTACTCAGTTTTAATGTCATGGAGGTAACTTGTTTGCAATAATATTTTAACAGAGCTAGAGAGTAAATAAGTTTTCACTTTCCCTAACTAGATCTAAAATTTAGCATGTAAGTATAGGATACAGTGCAACACTTTGCTATCAGTCTCCAGGGATAACGGAGGCCTAGATGCAACTGCTCGATCAAAGACATCAAATATATGTCTAAATTAAAGTGCATGAGTTCCACTGCATTTTGCCATCTCATCTGGCTCAAATAATTTGCCAAATGGAGGGATTTCTCTGAAGAATATTTCAGTAGCCTGAAAAGAGACCAATCTGTAGTAGGGCTGTCTAAAGCAACTGAAGATGTTGCCTGTGTCAGAGATACTCAGTTTAGGAGTTTTTCTTCAAAAACATTGGAAGCATATAGGAAAAAGAAGGTGTATTTTTATGTTTTGTGTGCTTCTTGAAAGCTCCACTTTCTAAGTGTTATACTTCTAAAAGGCTGAGGTATATGTGGGGGAAGACTTCTACTTTTTGCATGTATATTTGAGGAATAATTGTCGAGGCTTCTCAGAATTTCTCAGATTGTTCACAGTCACACCGTTAGTGGCTAACACAATGGATGACATTGGGTTTATTCAGCGTTTTTAGTGATGTAATGCAGTAAGATTTGGACTTCAATTTTCAGAAAAAGCTGCTATAATCTCATGCAAATTTGTACTTCAATCTGCAAATCAGAGAGGTTTGCTACTTAGATTGTCACATGCTTGCTCTTTATTGTACTCCTTTAAATAATAAATTAAAAAGAAACCAAGAATGGCTTTGTACACAGCGAGTATTGGCCCATATTCATCTTATAAATCTCATTAAGTACTTTATAATCAGCTTATTATTCTGCTTCTGTTAAGAATGTTTTAGTCCTCCCGTCTACATAATGAATAATATTTTCCTTCAGTTTTCTACCTATTTTAGGACTGTAAACCATTCGATACAAAGATCTTGTATTTTTTATGTTTCTTGGTTACCTTAAGCATCTCTGGTTCTATGTAAATATAAAATACTATACTACTGCTAAGTACTTGTCCATAGCAACATCCCAGCCATGTATGCACAAATAACAAATTTTTCATCCAGCAGTATATATTAAAGCAACATCTGTATATTATTCCTGGGACAGCAGGAATCTCTTAATACTACAAAAAGTCTATTTTTTTTCCCTATCATCTGCAGGTTGGAAACAGAACTATTACCTGCATTAGCTTTCACTTGGGCACTCAGCAATTGAATTTACATAGTTTCCTTATATACTGAGACAACAGAGAAGCTTAAGGTTAATTCTTAAACATTTTTTACCGAAGAAGAAGACGCTGGCTGCACTGTCTTTTCAGTTACGAGTTTTAGTTCTTATACTCTAATACAAGTTATAGATATATGTATTTCTGTCAGAATACAAGTGGTCACTTACTTAATGCCAGAAATTACCAGACAGGAATATACAATTACGCATTCATGTTTTGTACACATCTGATAAAAAGGAAAAAAAAGTACTTCTGTACAAAAGGTAATTCCTGTGATAATTCCCCTCTTGCCAAATAATAAAGTATTTGTAAGTACATGTGTGTAAAGGTAGGAGGACAGCATTGTACTGTTTTTGCATCAAACATGTCCTGCAGACTCCTGGGATTGTTGAACTGGTTCTAAAGACACATGTCAAAGGCAATTAGAAAATACCAAAGTGTCAGCTTGCAGAAATCAGTTCTATGGGATCCCCCTCACTGATAGGAGTAGGGGGATGAATTGAAAATAATACTGGACATGAAAAGGAAGGTGTTACAAAGATGCAAAAAAATTGTGTTGGGTGAATGGTACCTAAAATCAGTACCAGGAATTATGGTATTATGAGAAACTTAAACTCATGCTTGTGTTGCAAAAAAGTCTGTAAACTATGGTAAGGACTAGATAGTCTGACAAGATAAATCTCCTCAATTTCTTTATTCAATGAACCAACAGAAAACAGAAGGTGCATAAACTGTAAAAGCAGTGTAAATAAAGAAGAGCAGCAGCATAGACTTGTGCTATAGGGCTGGTTTTGGAAGTACAAGAAATAGAGGAATATCTCTGTCTTAAGTGTTAACTGGGAGAACTATTTTAAGCATCAGTACAGGCATGATAGATAATAGGGACAAAGGTATTTAAATCTAAATTGCTACAATTGATATGGAAGCAAATCTCACGCATTAATGCTCTTAATGTTAAGGGGACTGGATTATCTTTGTTCAAGAACTTTGAAAGAACTGGTACCGGAAATCTCAGTCTTTTAGTAGGGATTGTTAATAAGATTATAAAATCAAGAACAGAAAAATAGGAAACATGTTACTTGTATTTTAAGGGACCAAAAGCGATCTACACAGGTCCAATGCCTTTTTCATTTAAAAAAAAAAAAAAAAATCAAAACACACAAAAAACATTTTGAAGACTAAAGTTACTGGTCACCAAGACAAACAGATAATGAGTTAAAATCACGTGTGTTTACTAAATTAATTTGCTCTCTGCAATCTTATTTTCCAGAAAAAATAGTAGGTGGAACTCACATAGCTGATTTTTTTTATAACCTTACTTGGGAAACGCTATTTAAAATGGAAAACATGCATATAAGTAGAGACTTTTAAAAGCAGACAAGGAGGTAATAGGAGAAGACAAAAAAAGACTATAAGAAGTTAAATATTATTTCCTAAGTAAAACACTACTAGAGTTCCAATATTTTACTTATTCTTTTTATTCATTAAGTGTCCTAGTAATATGACTCAGTGTTAGGAAACTATCACTATAGAGACGAATCAGGTTACAGGATCTTGCAGTAGTTCAGTAGGAGGGAATGTGAGGCTTATGTGTTTGACATCCTAAAACTTTTTGAAACTATGAAAGAAAATAGAAAGTCTATTGATGGCAGTGAGCACAGGCTGACCACAACTGAAAGACAAGTTCAGTGACTACTTATATAACTTTCATAATTGCTAACCCTTTTTTGACATAATTTCAATCTTGAAATGATTTGATTTTGCAAGCCCTGAAGGTTTTGACATAATGCATTTAGTGGTGACTAAGTTACAAACACACAGAATTTTTTTGCTCATAAATTAAATTAAAAGCAACAAACCCAAGGCAAATTAGGGCAAATAAAAAAGATTTTCATTCATTAGTGTACATTACCTCTCAAATATCCAACTTCATATTCTGATATTCAAAAGAAATTATAGTAATGTGGGTCAGGTGGGGTTTTTTTGTTTGCTTGGGTTTTTTTGGCTTTTTTTCAGAACAGTTATATCAAAGGTCCTAACGCCATAAAAAGTTGGAGGATATAGACTGTTTAACATGAAAACAATATATTGCAAAATTCATTAACTTATCCAAAGAAATTTCACGAATCCTCACATAGAAAATATTTATTTTCATTTCTTAAAAGCAAAACAATCACAGTATGTCTGTTTCCATCTCAAAAGTAACAAGAAATATTTCTGATGAATAAACAGCTCCAGATAAAACAGAAATCTGCTCATTAACGATTCTGATAGGTAGTCTACAACTTAGAGCTTTAAGAAGTTTTTATGAGAATATTAATAAGATAATTTAAGTATTCTAAACCATAATTTAAATCATAAATTGAAATTTATTTCATTTCCTACCACTTCTTTAATCATGTTGATCTTTTAATCTATATAGTTTTCATAGAGAATTTATAAATAAGAATGGCATCCTAATATTCAAAATATAGAAACTAAATATGTAGAATTGTCCCATCCATACATTATATTTCCATAATATTGCAGATGAATCCATATTAACATGTAAGTGACTGTTAACATTTTTCAGTTCTTTCCTTCTGGTTTGGATAATCTTTTTTTTTTTTTTTTTTAATGCATGCAAAAATTCTGTATTTCGTATTTATTAACAAGAATTTTTATTTTAGCCTTCTTCCTGAAGCATGAAATTACCTGTGTGCACAGGTAATTTAGACTGGCAACATGTGTTTTTTGCCTATACTACATACACTGGAGTTGATCTCAGTGGGTACTCCTTGTCCATGATAGCATATTTCAGGCTCCACAGCCATTCATATCTCAGAGAGCATTTTGAAACGTTTAATACAATTATCAAGTTTGATAAGGTTTTTTATTTATACCAGTTCAGAATATACTGGTCGTGAGTCACCAGCTCATCTTACATAGTCTTGAAAAATCTACCACTGGTCATTATTACTATTTAGCAATAACACTGATGAAAATCTGTGTACTTATACTAGGAGTTGGCTTTTCATCATTGCTTTAAGTGTTAGCTTTACCTTCCTGGATACATTTTTCTCTATGTGTTATTATATTGTAAACAAAATATTTGATTCAACTACTTTTTTTTGCCCCATTTTTGTAAAAATGAAAAGATGCAGTAAGTTAAACTGATCTCTTTAGAAAACTTGCACTCAATTTAGCATGTAAATGTTAGTTCTATATGCCCCTGGTGCAGTTTGCTTCCGAATAGAAACCTATATGGTTTCTATTATGTATTTTCATTGTTTTTGTTGAGTTTCATATTAAAAATCTGATACTAGTAGAACAACAGTTCTTACTGCTCTTAGCACTATCATCATTTAGTAGGGTCTGCACTGATAGGACAAGGGGTACTGGTTTTAAACTAAAAGAGATTTGATTCAGAATATAAGATATTTGCTATAATATAATATATATATATCTTAATATATTTAAGATACATAAGAAAGACATGTTTTAGAATGAATGTGAAACACTGCAACAGGTTCTCCAGAGATGTGGTAGATGCCCCATCCCTGGAAACAAAACTCAGGTTGGACAGGGCTCTAAACAACCTGATCTAGTTGAAGATGTCCCTACTCATTGCAGGGGGCTTTTAAAGGTCCTTCCAACCCAAACCATTCTATACAGGATAATGGCCAGAAATGAAACAAGGTAACCTCTTCCTCTGGTGTCTGCTAATGCATTTACATCTATGAGAAGAGGCAAAGAAAATAATCTAGAAGACATCAGTTTAACAGACATAGACCTTATCCAATTCTTAAGTGAATTTTCTGATATGAGTAATAATTAAAAAGCTGAGTGCTGTATGAGAAAGACTATGTGGAAATGCAGATGCAAACAATACTCTCTTAGGTTCTCCTTCCCCCAAAGACTAGAATGGAAAGGTCTTTACAATTTTGCAATGTTAATGGGCTGATTAAAAACAAGATTTACAGGACATAGTCTTTACTTCTTCCCCTTTAGATGTTTCATTGAGCAGTAAGAAATCCAAGACTCCCAAGACTATTAAGAGAGAGAAAGAGGATAGTTCCTCACTCTATAGGAGTCCAATGCAAATACTTATCTGGAATTGAGAAGTGCTTCCAGATAATCTAGTTCCTGCTACAAATATACTTTGTCCATTACCTAATCAATTTTAGTGGAAAATACTCAAGGAAACCTTGTAGAGAGGACTGGAATCTAGGATTCCTCCATCTCAGAAAAGAGTCATTATCACTTTTGTAGACTTTGTGTCTTTGTCATCCCTCTCCAGCTTCTTCACGCCTAGTCTGGATTCTGCATGAATAGGGAAGATGGACTGCACTGTCCTGTAGCCCAAATTCTAATGGTCTGAGCAGTGTTCTGGTAACCAAGGAATCAAATGAAAATCTGCTTTCAATTGCTCCCCCCCCATCCCCAAACAGGAATTGTACTTGAACCAATTTTTTAAAGAACGTGGTCTACCTTAACGGTAGATGATATACCAAAATGCTTATCCAGTCCAAACCCATGATGTCACTAAAGTTAATGTCACTAAAAGTTTTTATCTGTTGCCTTTTTTTTTTTTTTTTATGTGAACTGATTAGTGAATTATTATTGGCTTGAACAGGAAGAATTTCAGAAGTCAACCTCTACTGGAATTGTAACAAAAATTCTTTACTGGTTAAAGTCTCTAGCTTTAAGTTAATCCTGCTCTGGAAAGCCCATATATTGTGCATTCCACTCTGTTGGTGAGTCCTTTAACTGGTTTGTAATACTGTATAGTAACTTCATACACGCCCACACTCCTTCTGCAACTCTGCTTCTGAATGAAATTAGCTGAGTCAATGGGTGCTACGGTTTGTGCTGAGCTTAATACCAAATAAAACCAAATAGATTGTAACACAGATGCAGGATATATTCTTTCACAGATTTCAAATGTGGTAGGTGACACAGGTCAGTGTCGAGAAGTTCCTTCTTAAGATAGTACAAGTCATTACGTAAGTCTAGTGTTGAAAATGTCAGTGCTCCGTTAGGGATTGGGCAAGTATGCAGTGAGATAAGTGCAATATGAAATAATAATGATGGTGCAGGTTTGTGTAGCATTTGGTGTAGTTAATATTTCATAATAACCATATCTAGGTTAGAGAAAGCAACAGACAACTGGAATAGATGTGGGTTTTCTCATATTCAGATTAATGACATGATCTTTCAGCTTTCAGACTTTTGTTTGCATGCTTTTCAAATGTCTATGGTATAAATTCCTAAACTAATTGGGAGGGGTGGAATGGGCATGCTTTTTACATACAGCATGAACATAGCATAACAGTTATAACGGCTTACCTGTTCCCTTTAAAAGTCACACTGAATATATACTTTCATTGAACATGATTATATATTTTGTTTTGTAATCTTAGAAAAAAATGCTAGTTTTCATTCTCATTATTTGTAACTCTCAGAGTCTGCTCTCTATCATGGTTGTATTTAAACACCAAAAAAAGAAAATTCCATCTGTGTAGATTAGTTGAACATAAATGATGCTAGATCCCCTTTAAATTTTGGAATCTGTTGTACTTTTGTGCTTCAAATCTTCAAAGTACAGTAATATACAAATGCTCCCTTTTCATTACGTGATTGAAATAAATGCCATTTCACTGTCAATACACTTGACATTCAAGTACTTTAATATTTTATTTTTCTTTCAGAGTGGAATCAACTCTACTAGGGCTCATTTGGGGTATTGTAGAGTTGTGACGAACAACAGAACTGAGCTTAAGGAAAAAGCATCTATATAAATGTGACATTCAATAGTTTATCATGTTACTCCCAAGTTCACCCACACCCTAATCAAATACAAAGTATTATTACACGTTTTAATGTCATAGAAGTTGCAGCTGGCTTCCATAATCCAGGATTTCCTGCCCAAAAGGACAGGGGGTCTTTGGAAGTTTAAGAAGTCTTAGTACAGCCTAAACCATTTAAAAACGACGGCAAGTGAACAATGTATACCCGGACATACTGAAGTATAAAAGCTTGTTTTACACTTCAGTAGAGACCCACAAGGTGAATTCTGCTTCTCGCGCCTCTTTTCCTGCAGATTTTTGCACTTCCATGCAAAATCATCAGTGCTTTCTGTTCCCCGGGAGGCACAGGCCGTTCTAAGGAAGGCTCTCCCGCGTCTTTTTCTCCAGTGCCCCGTCTTTCCTCTCCATCCCGGGCGGGCGGGAGCGGCAGGGCAGAATGCGCGGTGCCGGGAGAACCCACCTAGAGGGCCCCCTTGACGCCAGCACAGCTTCTGCCAGGCAGAGAGCCCTCTCCGCAGCCGAGCCCAGTCTACTGCAGGGCCAGTGCCACGCAGCCCGACACTGTCCGGGGCTGCCGCTGCTGCTACTGGGCGGGGAGACCAGGAGCCCGAGGGGAGGCCGGAAATTCTCGTCCGGGAGAAGGAAGAGAGAGCCTGTTGACTCTGAATTTGCTTCAAAATAGACGCCGTCTCTGTAGCCTGGGCTTAAGAATCTTTCCGAGGATACTTACCAGACCGTAAGGAGTGATAACTACTGTCTAGGACCTGAATTGGGAAAAAAAAAGGACAGCAGAGAAAGAATGCTTAGGTAACACGAGACTTATAGCTTTGCTTTCGTTTTGCGACTACAAATTGATGCACGTGGGTTTATATACAGTGTAACACCAAAACAGAACTAGATTCTGCAGTGAGAGTCGATAGCTTAGTCATTTTACTTAAAGGGAGCATGCAGGCTTATTATGGGGTTAGACAGCAAAAATGAATTTGGTCACAATATGATCACCTCTCTCGTTGGTATCTAACTGTAATCCTGTCCTATGGAGTGCAAAAAGCATACTTCTTTCTTTCTTAGCTAAAGAAACAAAGTCACAGTATTAAATTCAAAGAAGTTTGGGGTTGTTGTACAAGGCTATTAACATCATCCTGTTCCCTGGGCTTGTAAGAAAGGAGAACTGCATTAAATTGATCACTGATGAATATGTGTCTAAGAAAGAAGAAAAAGCAATATTCATTTCTGAACATGGCAAAGCAATCTGAAGTTACACATCTACCCCTAAACACTGATTTGGCACAGATGGCAAGAAACTATCTTTTCACTAACCTTTTCCAACTGTCCAAAATGCTGCATATGAAGATGCTTTAATTCACAGTCAAAGCACTTGGATTTTTATCAAGGCAAACTGTTGGCATTGTCAGAACAGTTTCTGTATACTGATTAATTTAATGTTTCTTTAAAATAGCAAATGATGCATAAATGGATGGACGTGTACCTAGAAAACCCTGTGAGAAGTCTTTCATTGGATCCTGTGAATTTTTATTTTTGTGGATTACAGTAATTCTTGCAATAATCCCTGCTGTTGACTGCTCATGCAGTTGTTCTGGCATGCATCTATGAATACCATAACAGATAAATCTGGCTGACAAGGAAAACGCTAATGTTGGAAGATCTGTGAACATGATGCATGTGAATAATTTCCCCTTTAGGAGGCATTCATGGATATGGTGAGTAATCAATACACATTATAGACTGTTAGACGCAAAATGCTTCTTTGCAAAATACTGTGGCAAATACTAGCTGCTATGTTTTTCCCTAAATTAATGTCAAAAAGGGCTAATCGAGGTATGAGAAAAATTAAAATCTTACAGAGATAGTAGTGATGAAGTAATATGAGTTTGGCACTCCTTTGCCTTTACAAAATAGGCAAGTTATAAAAATTGTATTGTTATGGTCATGTTTTCTTATATGGTAACAGTATTTTGAGCAGGGAGATGTGTTTTCTTCCTATATCAAAGGAACAGTTTTCCCCATTTATTTCTTAGCCTGACTTGAAGGAAATAGCAGAGATATTGTCCCCCTATGATATTGTTTTGTTTGTCCTGGAACTTATTTATATATATACTTTCAAGTGACCTGAAAACAGGAAAAAACGCTCATTCATATGGGAATTCAGTAATCTTTAATAAATGCCTTCGTATGGTAGGTTTTCAAATGTGATTGCTTGAAAGTCAATCATATAGCATTAAAATCCCTTTATCATCATTAAAACATCTGGTTCCTCTTTGAATCACTGGTGTCTATAGTTCTTCCTGACTGAAAAAAACCTTTCTACTTTCCTTGCAATACAGTGCAGTTAACTTGCATATAAATGCTACCAGTGGTTGTTGCGTCATGCCTTGCTCCTGATGTTGGGAATCAATGTCTTGGTTAGTGCTTAGTGACTAATTTAACTAAGGCAAAGATATTCCCTCATAAAACTTGCCCTTTGAGTAAATACTGAGTCTTTCAGAATATTAGAAGGAAAAGTTATGGAAGCTATTTTAAGAAAACAAACATCCAAGTTGAGGGGTTGGGCGCGTGTTTGTTTAGCAGGTTTTCCCTCAGCGGGCGTCAGGCTCTGCGCGTCAAGAATCTGCAGGACAGCCTGAGGACGGATTTTCCCCGGGAATGGTGCCGGCACGGCCGCGCTCTCCGGAGCGCCGGGGACACGCCGGGGCCGGGCCGAGCGGGCCCGTGACCGCGCTGCCGTCAACGCCGCCGCTGCCCCCAGCGCCCAATGGCGGGGCTCGCGCGCCGCGCGTCACGCGGGGGGGTGGGCGTGCCCGGCGGGCCGGACGGTGAGGGGGAGCTGTTCTCAGCCCCTCTGCTTGTTTTCCTAATTACTTCTTATAACCTTGCCGTAGGACCGTCTCAGGCTTTGTAACATCCCTTGAGGGCCGACTTAAAAACATATCCCCTAAGCAATGAACAGCGAGGTCTTGGATGTATTTAGTCTTCCTTAGCAGAGTGTGCTGGAAAGGACACTGCAGGTGTGCCCACACACCTGTCAGGGGGACTGCTTCCATTGTTTCTTAAGAATATGGCTTAACTCTCTTTTTAAGAACTTTTAGAAAAAATATGTTATGCATGTCTTAACTCCCTGGGGTTCATCTTCTGACTAAGCATTTTTCAAGCATGAGCCCTGAAGTGTGCCGAGAGAGGTTTGGGACAACCTAGACGTTCTCCGTTTATCTTCTCTGAAAGCTAGTTACCTGATTTTCCTTGCCAGCCCCTTGCTGTCTGTCACATTATGTGAAGCCTTCTTTGGGGAAGACTGGGTTTACTGGGAAGATGTAGGAAGATAATGATATGTGCTATATTTGCAATTTAACTGAATGCAAACCATACCATGCCTGCGTATGTGCTTACCTAATCACAGACCTTGATTTAGAATGCAGATGTTTCTAGCTGTTCATCTCAACTCTTGGAGAACTGGCAAATTTGCTTATTCATGCTACAGTAGTTCTGTAAGGAGCATTTAGAGGTGCCAGGGTGTTAAAGCTGCCAGTCATTGCTTTTGTTTTAATTCAGAACCTTAAAAAATCCATGCATTGCCTGTAAGATATGCCAACCTTTTCTATTGTGAATACAAATTGTCATGAAGAAAAGTTTTATATATATATATATAATGTCCTCTCATGCTACTTTCAGATGTTCTTTAAAGGATGACAATGAAGATAAAGAATATCTTTCATGGCACACAAATAATTTTGTGTTTATTCAATAGAAATACTAGTTGATTGTCTTTAATAATGTTTCCAAAATGCTGATGCAACACATCAAAGGTATTCTGTGGCCAGCCTTATATGCATCATGATATTTGTAACTTCTATGTGCATACAGAAACAAATATTTTAGAAGTAGGACTCACTATTTTCAGTATCTTAGAGATGTTGCTTTTTAAAGATACTTTAGAGACATGCAGTATGCCTTCATGTACCAGTTCTTGTTTGTCTCACGTGGAATATGGGGAGAAAGACTTGGGGTGGGAGGGATAAAAATATGAACCTTTTTAAAATATAATGTATTATTTCAAATATTCAGGATTTAGTGTTGTGTAAGTAGTCAAGGGGTGGATGTGTCTTTTGCATTAGGCCCTGCATGTGGATTTAGGGAAAGAATGATGGCCCTGAGAGCAGAATTTGGTTAGGAACCCATATGCTTTTGGACATGTAGTGAGAATTCCAGTATCTGAACCCTCCTGGTAACCTTAGCAATAGGTAGGAACTGACTGCTGGCAAAAAACAGCTATAAAATACTGTATGTTTCAAGAAGCTATATGTTTCAAGGCAGTATGACTGGGGGCACAGCTGTATCAGATAGATAAGGGTAACTGTGATCTGAATGGACTCTAAAGGGTGTATAAAACTGAAACTGAAGTAGACAAAAAAGAGGTTTTTTGTCAGAAATTGTTTCAAGGAGTTTGGATTGTAGAGAAGTAAATACAAATTATATTAAAGGGGTGCAGTGGGTGGGGCAAGTGATGTCTTGGATGACGATGAAGTTAGTCCTAGAAATACTGAGACACATTTGTGATGATAGTAGGAGGAGTGGGATTTTATAACAACTTACTGCATTACACAGCATACAACATAAATTATGTATTAACAGTATACAGCTTACTGCCATTCACACTGACAGTTATTTTAGAAACATTTACTGCTGAGTTATGTAACCTAGCTTTCCTTTCCATTACATTTTATCTGCATTTGTGATGACAAACCAAATAAAGATAAACATGGCATTCAATTTTAGCTTGCTTAATTGCATAAGCAAATACTGTATGTGTCATTACCATAAGGAAAACAGATGTGAGAAACCCATGTCCAAGAATAGCTGTCTTTAAACTGGCAAAGATTTGAAATTAATCCACAGGTGAATATATTGACTTCAGAATCAAAAATGTAACCTATGACTATTCATCCTTTTCTACCAACTTTTGGCCTATTAGGATTGAATGAAATTTAGTTTGGTTACCAAGACAATGAGTAAAGAAAAAAATAATCCTTTCTTGGTTGCTTTGAAATCCCACTGTATTTACTTGACTATTATTGCTCTGTATATTTAATGAAAAACAATGCAAATGCATGGTTATACACGTTATTCCTTGCCTCGTATTAATTTTATTACTGACTAGTTTTTCAAGAGCATCTTAGTATCGAAATTTATCATCATTAATCATCAGTCTTGGCTAACCAGGGAGGTCCCAGATGACTGGAGTTTGGCCAATTTGACACCTATCCACAAGAAGGGCTGGAAGGAGGATCTGGGGAACTACAGGCCCGTCAGCCTGACCTTGGTGCCCAGGAAGGTCATGGGACAGATCATCTTGGATGTGATCACGTGGCATGTACAGGACAACCAGCCAGCAGAGTTTGGGAAAGGCAGGTCCTGCCTGAGCTCCTGATGTCCTTCTATGACCAGGTGACCTGCCTAAGTGGATGAGGGAAAGGCTGTGGATGTTATCTACCTGGACTTCAGCTGGAGGTCAGGAAGGCTCTGCAGAAGGTCTGGACAGGCTGAATTGATGGGCCAAGGCCAACAGTACAAGGTTCAACAAGGCCAAGTGCTGAGTTCTGCACTTGGGTCACAACAACCTGAGGTAGTGCCATAGGTGGGGGACAGAGTGGCGGGAAAGCTGCCTGGCGGAAAAAGACCTAGAGGTGCTGGTCCACAGTGGTTGAACATGAGGCAGTATTGTGCCCACTTGGCCAAGAAAGCCAATGGCATCCTGGTGTGTATCAGCAAAAGTATGACCAGCAGGCCAGGGAAGTGCCTACACTTGGCTCTGGTGAGGCCCCACCTCGAATCCTGTGTCCAGTTTTGGGCCTCTTAGTACAAGAAGGACATTGAGGTGCTGGAGTGAGTCCAGAGAAGGGCTACAGAGCAGAGGGAGCTGGGGTTGTTTAGCTTGGACGAAAGAAGACTCAGAGGAGACCTTATAACTCTCTACAGTTACCTGAAAGGAAGTTGTAGCCAGATGGTGTTGGTCTCTTCTTCCTGGCAACAAGAGGGAATGGCCTCAAGATGTGCCAGGGGAAGTACAGGTTGGACATCAGGAAGAATTTCTTCAGTGAAAGGGTTTTTCTTCACTGAGAGTATTGGAAAGGACTGCCCAGTGAAGTGGTGGGCACATCACTATCCCAGGCGATGTTCAGGAAATCACTGGACATGGCACTTAGTGCTGTGGTCTAGTTGACAAAGTGGTGTTCAGTCAAAGGCTGGACTCAATGATCTTGGAGGTCTTTTCCAACCTAAATGGTTCTGTGATTAGTAAATTCCTGAATTAATGCAATTATTAATAAGGTCCTGTCTTCTGTTTTTGCCAGTGTTCTAAAATAATCATGCTAAATTGTTTATTTTTACATTTTATGGAACTTTATGTGATTTTCAGCCATCCAAAATTTTGGTTTGGCTTTCCATTGTTAAGTAAGTTCTTCCACTTCATAAAAATAGAATATGTAACTGTGAAGAAAACTGATGGCAGATGAAGATCTTTATGCTAATACATAAAATCAGCTTTTCTTTATGTTCTTAGGACATGATGAGTCACCTCAGCTCACGAAGTTACGGGGAACTGAGTCTGACCAGTGCTATGCCATTCTCATGACATAACTCTTCACTTCTAACCTCTGTGTTTCATGCTGGTATTTATTCATCTGCCTGTTCTAAAAATACTTGTATTTTATAGTGGGGAAAGAAGAAAGGCTTCTTTCTTAACTGCATTTGAACACATATTTAACTAGTTTTTCAGATATTTTATACTTAACATAAAAGCTGTAGAGGAATATCTCAGTGCCTCCTTTGGAAATCTGAATTTGAATCTGATTCAGGGAAAAAAAGAATCGAGATTTCTTGAACAGAAGCAATCTGTTTAAGACCAAAGAATTTTGGTCTCTGTGGCCAATAGATTTTCACAGTACTGCTAAAAATGAAGGATCACCTTATTCCCTGTTTTCTTATGCTCAGTGACAGGTGTAACTTGCCTTCAGGCGTTGTCAAAGTTTATTTCCCAAGATAGAATGAGTGTAGTAAGATGTAGTAAGATACTGACTGAAACAAAGAGTTTAATTTCAAGGTATCTTAAACCTTTTCCTTTGTATTTCTAATACCTTATTTGCCCAGTAGCACCTAACCAGCATTCAGCATGATGAATATCAGGGAAGAAATGAAATAATTTCTACTGTTTTCAGAATAGGACAAGGCTTCATTTGTTTATTATTAATCTTAGCAGTCTTTTGACTGTCTGTAATGTTTGCATGTGAAAAGTTGAAAATACTCCACATGCCCTACTTAGCTAAGTCTGACAGCACCCCTAGTGAGTAGGTTAGGTATATATCTGTGTGTGTGAATTACATCATTCACCACAGAAGTGCTCTGTAGTCTTCCATACAATAGTTATGGCACTTTTTCATGCAGAATTTCTGTGCAGGCAAGATAATTTAACTACATGAGCTAATATAAACTGTTATTGCTCAATTTGTGTAGATGAGTATCCTGTTGGGATTTTAATCTATTGTTCCAGAATGAGATCATATAACCTGCATTTTTGGATTACTACTGTACTCATATTTATATTACCGCAACTGAGTCAAACTAAACTTTTTTTATTTTTGGGATGTGGATCTTGCCAAGCCCTGTCTTTTGCTCTTCTGTCCTCAGCATATAATCTGTAAATGAATTTATTTCCTACCTTGGTCCTTTTGATGCACTACAATTTTTGTTATTTTGTATTGAAAACACTTTGAAACACTATGTCTCATTAGAAGTAGGGTACATCTTTTAACCAGTCATTTTCAGGCTAAATTATTGTTATTTCTTGAAGGATCCCGTAAACTTGCAGTAAGTCTTGCTGTTGCTGTGTATAATCCTGATTATATCTTCTTGGAAAATCAAGTCACAGTAGTAGAAATTAAACTGAAGCTTCTTTTACTCGTAAAAAACCTGTTGAGTGTTCATGCTGTTCCTTTCCAGTCTTTTCACTCTTACCTGTTTACAAAGGATTGTTTTCTCTTCTTTGGGAAGAGTTAATCCATAGCTGTAGTTTGACTCATCAAAAATTACCCGATGCCACTACTTCCTAAGTATAATTTAATAATGAAGAAAAAACCTCAAAACTGTTTAAGTTATTGTTACAGTAAACATGATTGATTATATATTACTTAATTATGCTTTTTCATTTACAAAGTATTTTGTAAGTAGATCTCTGGGTGCTTATATTTTTTCTAAACATTCTGGCCTGAGTTTGGTGCATATGGTCTTTCATTCACAGAGCGGTTCACTTAAGGAATTTGTCTACTACTGGGAAAAGAAATTATAGTGTTAAATATTTTGGGAAATTAACACGTTTACTTGAAATCCTTTTATTTGGCATGCAGAGACAACTAAAGGATTGTCCATGTCTTTAAGTGGAGATTGACTATTTTCTCTGATATTTTCAACACAGTATTTGTGGGCAGGGAGAAGAGTAGAGGGAGGAGAGAGAAGAATGACAAAAAATGTTGAAAGCTGACAAAAAATGAAGAAGGCTGGTTAAGAATTATAATTCACAGCTTATTATACTTTCATCTCATTAAAATAGAAATAGGTGTCATTGGTACACTACACTAAATGGCAATTTTTATGCTAATATTAATTCAGTATTGCCTGAAACCTAAATTGAGTACATGATACTTGATATTTTTTGTGACTCAATTAACTCTTTGATCATAGCAGAATGATTTAAGATAATTGTTATTTTAACCATTACAAGATATAAGAATATTTCCAGTAAAAGCTACTTGTCAGTAGATATTAATAAACAGAATAATTTTCCCTGTGTGACTCACTCTGTGAAATTAGCAAAATGGAAGGCACAAAATTAAAGGCTTCAAAGGAGTGGATAAAACCAGGCAGAGCATCTGAAAAAAGCATGAACAGTTTTTCGTAGGAAACTGATAACTATTTTTAAGTGTCCAATCCATTTATACTGGAAACATGTAAGCAGAAAGAAGGGGCATTTATTTCTCTACTTTTAAGACTGGCTAACTTGATATTCCTGGATTACTGGAGAATTTATTACTGTTTTTAAAAATGTGTATGAAAAAATGGTATGAAAGTTTGTATTTTGTCTTATTTAGGCAGTAACCCTCCTGCTCTTGAGAACTAAATGAAACAATTGCCTGAATAGTAAAGGTACTCAAATTCTGGAAAGCTATAGTGAAATTGAGTATACCTAAGTCTCCAATTCAGCTGTGTGAAGGAATCTGTTTCTTTAGTTTTATTTGGCTTAGTTAATCTCTCAAAAAGATGATCTCTAGTCTACTTAAGCCACAACTTTAAATTTTATGGAAAGGCTTTATTCAGTAACATTGCAGAAAATGTGGAAGATTCAATTTTTTTTTTCTAAAGTGTCATGGCTTCATATTTTCAATTGTCTGAAGAAATTGGTTTAGATTGCATTATTATAGTGTCATTTTAATTGATTTACTTTGGTATGGCAGATGTTAGCAAGTTCCCTTCATGAAAACAGAGAATTCTTATAGAGGTGAAAAAAGATAACTTTACTCTTTCTATCTGCAATGAAATGCAGCTCCTTATTTTAATGATTTTTTGTATAACACTGATCACATTCTTAGTTTCAACCACTAACAAATGGTCACATATGGACACATTTTTAATGTCAGTAGCTAAGGATTAAATAATATGTATTATCATATGGATGTAACTCTAACAGAACATTGGCGTGTCCTTCACAAGTTTTAGGGCTTGACACAACAGTCATTAGATGAAATTCTAGGGTCAGTTCTATGCCTAGTTGAACAATAATATGATCTTTAGAATATTTTAAGAAAAAAAGATGTTCCTTATTAAGCCATTTTATATTCCATTTCTTTTGTGTGTCTTATTCTTCATTATTAATTGATTTATTGTTCTTTACAAATTTATTTGAACAGATTTTAAAGAACAAGTTCTTAAACCATTAGGGTTTTTAAGAGGGACTTGTTTTCTGTTGATATCAGTATACCCTTGGTTACTTACAAACAACTTAAAGTTTTCAGTTTAACTTCCTTTAAACTGGAAAAATATACATCTCACTTGTAACAGATCTTGGAAATTCAGAACTGAGCAAACCCTTCGTGGTGAAATAGGCTTTCTGGTAACAGTAGAAGCATTGAGCACAGAGGCTCATAGACCCCAGGGATATGTACATATGGATACTAGGGAAGAAATGTTTAAAAAGTTGGTTTCGTTTGCTGTTGTATCTGTGACAACCCACCCATCTATATTCTCTGTAGGCAAATAATGCCTTAAGGGAAGTGAGTAGATTTTAGTTGTCAAATGATTGATTGCAGTGTTATTTTCATTTAGTGTACAATTAAATACTTGACACATATTAAAAATAGCAGGCTGTGTTTTTGACTGCTATTTTAAATTTGATTTGGTGGATCTGAACTTTAGTTGATATTTTTTATGTTTACCAAATACTGACCAATTAAAAATCATTTTAATTCATCAAATCATAGAATCATAGAATGGTTTGGTTGGAAGGGGCCTTAAAGATTCATCTAGCTCCAACCTCCGCCATGAGCAGGGAACCTTCCACTAGACAGGTTACTCAGAGCCCCGTCCAGTCTTGTCTTCAACACCTCCAGGGATGGCGAGTCCACAGCCTCTCTGGGTAACCTGTTCCAGTGCCTCACTACACTCACAGTAAAGAATTTCCTCCTAGTATGTAATCTAAACCTCTACTGTTTCAGTTTAAAGCCGTTCTCCCTTGTCCTATCACTACATGCCCTTGTAGAAAGTCCCTCTCCAGCTGCCTTGTAGGCCCCCTTTAGGTACTGGAAGGTGCTATAAAGCCTTCTCCAGTCTGAACAGCCCTGATTCTCTCAGCCTGTCTCCATAGGAGAGGTGCTCCATCCCTGTGATCAACTTAGTGGCTCTCCTCTGAATTCACTGCAACAGGTCAATGTCTTTGTTGTGTTGAGTGTCCTGGAGCTGGCTGCAGCACTCCAGATGAAGTCTTACCAAAGTGAAGTAGATGGGCAGAATCCCTCCTTTGCCTTGGCCATACAGCTTTTGATGCAGCTGGCTTTCTGGGCTGCAAGTGCATGTTGCTGGGTCATGTTCAGCTTTTCGTGCACAAATACCCTTAAGTCTCTCTTCCCAAGGCTGCTCTCAAACCATTCTCCAAGTTGAAGATTTTGTGCATCTTGGACCATTTGTGAAATTTTGTTCTTGTGGTCTGTAATTTAAACAATGTCATCTTCCAGTGTTAATTCTTGGGATAATTTGTCTTTAATTAGTATTGTAAGTATAGTAATTGAAAAAGGAGTGAGGTATGTCATCCATACCTACTCTCAGAACTTCAGACAGAGGAACAAGTGTGCCACATGTGATATCTTGATACATTCAGATGTGTATGGAAATCAATAATCAACTAAATTAAAATGTACACAATAAGGACAAAATTAAGCAATTTTAATAGGTTGGATTTAGTGAAATAACAATGTACATGTACATGCCATCCTCTAACAGCAGATTTATTTACTGAAAAAGTACCTATGTGAGAAGTAAATATATTTAGCTTTGCATTTGATTGCATCAGCTTATTTATATTTAGGCATTTAAATAATAACTTAGGCTTCCAACTTCAGATACTTTATTTAATTCTTAAATTCTGATAGAGGTATTTCATCCAATGTTTTTCAACTCCTGGAAGATCTGAAAGTTCCCAGCAACCTTCTTAAAATCTGTCACTCTATTTTTTTCGTACCCATTATAAAGTATCATTTCATGCAACGGTTCTCATGGCATAACTGCTCTAACAAACATGGCCTGTAACTTCTATTGGGCTCCCATGTTTTGCCTTTCCTCAGTATTTTAATTTGTAAATAGTGGGTGGGAACCTTTACAGACATTCCAAATTAGCCATACAATTTCATTTTCTATATTTGGCTCCATACATATTCTACTATCTGATGGTTTTTCGTCTGGCATCCATAATGTCCTCTTTGTAGTGTCTGACCTTCTTGCTTCCGTATAGCACACACACCAAACAGACACAGTGAAATAAAAATTATCACTTTCCCCATAAGCTACTTAGAGTTTTGAGGTATGAAGAAATTTATATGTGGGAGAAAAGTGGGAGATAAATTCCTTAAATGCTAGGGTAGTGTCATACAGAAAAACCTATTTTTGTGTACAGGCTGAGAGATACCCAGCTCTACATCCACTTATTTTTTGGGGTACTTTCAGCCCTTCCACACTTACTGGTTGTCTCAGATGCTGAGAGCGTAGTTTTCTTATCTGTACTTTAACACAGAGATCTTGACATGGAGATTTGGTGAGGGCTATTTTTGAATCAGCAAATAACTTTTCTTTCTCTTTTACTGTTTGGACTTTTCACCTCAAGTGTCCTGGGAAAGCTCTTCAAGTTGAAAGTACAGCAGACACTGTGCAGTTCTCCCAGAGAGTTTTTTCAAGCCTTTTGAATAACTGACATAGAAAGTGTTCTTTCTTACGGAATATCTGTAGCAGAGTAACCTGTCCCATGAAGGTATAATAATCCTAGAAGTTGCTCAGAGAAGGAGAGTACTGCTGTGTTTTTGATTTTGTATTGCCCTTTCTAATCCAACAGTATTTGGAATATCCAGCCCACAAATACTGAAATACCCTTTCCAGTATTAGGCAGATTTTTTGGGGGGAATTAGTTTGGGATAATAGACATTATAGATGGATAAAAATACAGTTAGGGTGCTATGGTGGTTATCTATATAATAAATATTTTCAAGTTTTAACTGCTGTTATGCTTAAGTCATTGAAGCATATGTTGTTGAGCTATATGCTATACAGTATCTTTAGCAAGAGTGAAATCTGTATACACGGTATAATCCTTGCAGCCTAATAATATTTCTTTCTATAGGATTGCATTTTGAAAGGAAATGTGGCTTGTGGTGAAGTAACTACCACTGCAAATGCCACAGTCACAAAAAGGTATGCATGCTGAGCTGTGGCTGAGCTAATATCTGCCTATTTATGGCAACCAAGCAGGAATCAGAGATTAAGTCATAATAAGGTAGGGATTGTACCAGCTAGAGGCTCACTTGTTTGTTCCATGTAGTAGAAGAAGGATTTTAGAGAAGATGATTTACAGCATTGCTTATCCCTTGCAAAGTGACTATGAATAGAAGTTGTAAGACTTTTTTGCATAATGAACATTTTTGAATGCAATCTTACTATAAGATAAGATACTCAGGCCATTGTTTCATTCATTCTACAATATATGAAAAAAAAATTCTGATTTGAAAAATTATACAACTTCCTGAAACAGAATACATGAATGTGTCTGAATCTGCCTTTAAAAACCTGTAAAATAGAAAAGATCTGATCAGATAATCAGTGGCATTTGTATTAAAAATAATAAATAAATAAATAAATAAATAAATAAATAAATAAATAAATCAACCAATCACTAATAAAACCAAACACATGAAGTAATACCTGCAAGATTTTCAGTCTTTCTCTTTGCAACTTTCATTGAAATGTTTAATTTCTGCCACCCTCTCCTCCCCTTATAGAAAATAAAAGATCTGGTTATCTCCTTATGTAGTACTTTTGATAAAGATTTTGATACATGGAAAATATAAAATAAGTAAGCATAATTGTGACTGTGAGTTCAAGTTCACTGCTTTCCTGAAATACTATTTGCTTTCCATATATTCTTGGTATATAGTACTGGGTATCAAACAAGTGGACAGATACAGAATGCTGGGCAGGAAGAAGTACTTTGAAATTGTAATTTATAAGTAAAAGTATTTATATATGGGGTTTTTTTTCCTGATTTCTTAAAGAAATGTGGCCTACAGGATCATATGTATCTGATTCCCCCCTTTTATACCTTCGGAACCTGTTTTATAGTTCCAAGCAAATTTTGGATGACAGACATTTTAAAACTTAACTTCATCTATACAACAGTGTTGGTTAGAAAATGCCTTCAGTTTGTGCTGAAGGAAGGATTTCTGTGACCTGGCAATGCAACTCCTGACAGTGGCTGGCCTGGCAAAACCCTTGCAGAGCTTGCTGTCAGCTTAGTGCTTCTTGCCTCCTGTACCTTCAACTTGTGTTTCTGCAGGTGGGTCACTGGAGAGGGAGATGTCTAAGCTTCACGTTCTTCATTGCAGTTCAGGTGTACTGTGAAAATGATGCCACTGAAGTCTGTTACATACACATGGGTGAGAAACTGTGGAGTCAAAACATCATCCATGCAGACATGTTCAGGACAGAAACAGAATGGAGTCTGCAGTAATGATAAATCCATATCTCTGATAGCTAGAGACTTTATCTCTAAACATCATATTCTGAATATTTTAAGAAGCCCGTCATAAAGATCTTAAGTGCTTTAGCTGCCTCTGAAACCTTGAAGAAGAATGCTCTCACAGAATGGCAATCTAGTCCAGTTGTGTTACTCTTCCACATTATCAATAACATAGGTAAGAGCAAGGATTGGGAAAGCACCAGAACATCTCCGAATAATGATGATATAATATTTTCCTTACTAGAAATGTGCTCAGTATTTTAACTGTCAGTTACAGAAAACACAGAATGAGATAATTAGAAGCATATCTAAATTTTGTAAAAACCTACTCTCCTTTCCTCTTCACCAGTGCTTTAAGTGCTCTAAAAATGATGAATATTCAAGATGCTTGAGTTATAGATTTCAGAAACAGAAGTTGAGGATATCAGTACATTTGGAATGAGATTTTTCATAGCAAAAGTGACTGCTACAGGCTTTAAGATGTGTCGTATTTGTTAGGGAATACTTTGAAGAAAGCACAGATGTGCTTGTATGTCTTAAAAAAGTAAAAAAGACTTTTTTTCTCGTGTTCTGAGTCTCTTGAGGGAGTACACAGAATGAAAGAATGGTTTGGGTTGGAGGGGACCTTTAAAGGTCAGCTAGTCTACCCTCAGCAATGAGCAGGGACATCTTCAACTAGATCATGTTCCTTGGAGCACTGTTCCAGCTTGACCTTAAATATTTCCAGAAACCACCTCTCTGGGCAACTTGTTCCAATATTTCACTACCCTCATTGCAAAAAATTTCTTGTTTAGATCTAGACTGAGTCTACCCTCTTTCCTTTTAAAACCATTACCCCTTGCCTTATCACTAGAGGCTCTACTAAAAGGTTCCCACCTCTCTTATAAGCCCCCTCTAAGTACTGAAACACCACAAAAAGGTCTTCTTGAAGCCTTCTCTTCTTCAGGCCGAACAACCCCAACTCTCTCAGTCTTTCTTTGTAATAGGGGCGTCCCATCCCTCTGATCATCTTCATGGCCCTACTCTGAACTCACTCTGACAGGTCCATGTCTTTCCTGTGGTGAGGACTCCAGACCTGGACACTGTACTCCAGGTGGGGTCTCACCAGAGCACAGCAGAGGGACAGAATCAGCTCCTTTGAACTGCTACCCATGCTGCTTTTGATGCAGCCCAGAACAAGGATTTCTGGGCTATGAGTGCACATTGATGGCTCATGTCCAACTTCTCATTCACCAGCACCCCCAAGTCCTTCTTGGCAGAGCTGCTCTCAATCCCTTCATCCCCCAGCCTGTATTGATGCTGGTTGTTTTCCTAACCCAGATTCAGGACCTTGCACCTGCCCTTGTTGAACCTCATTAAATTCACATGGATTTACTTTTTTAGCTTGTTGAGATCCCTCTGGATGGCATTCCATGCCTCAGGCGTGTCAACCACACCATTCATCTTGGTGTCATCTTCAAACTTGCTGAGGGTACATTCAATCCCGCTGTCTGTGTCATTGATGAAGGTAATAAACAGTACTGGTCGCAGTCATCACAGATCTCCATCCAGACATTAAGTGATTGTTAGCTACCCTTTGCATGAGACCATCCAGTCAATTCCTCATCCACTGAATAGACCATTTGTGAAATCCATCTCTCTCCAATTTAGAGAGAAGGATGTTGTGGGGGATTGTGTCAAAGGCTTTACAGAAGTCCAGATAAATAAAAACCTTAGTTCTTCCCTTGTCCACTGCTGTAGTTGCTCCATCATAGAAAGCCACTACGTTGATCAGGCAGAACTTGTCCTTGGTGAAGTCATGCTGGCTGTCTTGAATCACCTCGTGGTCCCCCAAGAGCCTTAGCACAGCTTCTAGGAGAATCTGTTCCATGATTTTCCCAGGCACAGTGGTGAGGCTCACAGGTCAGTAGTTCCCAGAGTCTTCCTTTCACCATTTTTAAAAATAGGTGCAATGTTTCCCTTTTTAGGGACTTCACCTGACTGTCATAATATTTAGGTAGCTAGAATCAAGATTTCTATGTGGGTCTTTAATGAATTGATGCAGTTTCCTTTGCAGGAAAAAAAAAATCTGATATAGTTGAATTATTTTTCTTTACATTAGAAGTCAGGACAGGAAAATAAACAAGGTCTCTTCCAATCCAGCATATTCTATGATTCTATGTGATTCTGTGAAATGGTATAACAATGTATTCAGTGATACATATTCTTACTGTATGGAGATTTTCAACACTTGGACATCAGAATTTCTCATGCACTATGAAATTGAATGGCAAATATCAGGTAATTTTTGTATTCTAAATATGGATCTGCAGTGATGGGAGATGGCTGATGGAGATGGCTGATGGCAGAGTCTAAGAGAGGCCCCCAAAATTTAAGAAAAGTTGCTCTTGATAAAGATGTGCTTGAGATGTTAAAAAAATGTCTTGTCTGTGGATCCTTTATTGTCTTGGCGTTTTAAGGGCAAGTTTAACCAACCTTGCTAGGCAAATTTAGCTACAGTTCTATTGGATTTTCTAATACTTCTCTGTTATACCTATTTGGCAAAATAGAAGAAATCAATGGGGTTTAATTGGCCACTTGAACAGCCTTTGAATAGCATATTGGAGAAATGCATGGAAGTAATTGACAGTTGCATGTTAAAAATAGCTGTGAAAAGGTTTGTACGATTTGGAGCCTGACAACAGGCAGTGTCACCCAGAATATCCGTTCTGGTGAATGATTTTTCTTTTAATCTGCTGTATTCTTACATAATGACTAAGTAGTATTATCTGTCATTTCTGAGGCCTATACTTTGGGAGTAATAGGGATCTGGTAGAATTTAATGTTGCAACTAATATATTTCAAATAGTTATTCTATTGTATCTGTCATATAAGTAATATATAAGATGTGTAAACTTAAGGTATATTTTAAGTTATCTTTGATAGCCATTTGGGTTCTCTTTCTATTTTAACTATTAATATTGTTCTTTTAAAATAATGTATCAATTATTTACCTGTCTGAAAATAAATCACTAGAGGGTAGTGATTTTTTATTAAAGTTTTTTCTTAAAGATTTTTTTTTTCTTAAAGTTACTAAAACAAGGAAACAAAGTAGATTATTCATCTAATAATAGACCTGGGAAGAAAGTTCAAAAAGTCATTTAAATCTTTGAAAATGGAATTTATAACAGTAGAAAACTTTTGCACAAATGCATTCTTTGGAAATGTGGTTTCAGTCAATACTAATACCACTTCTATCTTAAATTGCATGAATAGTCTTAATGTATAAAAAGGTGATTTGTAGTTCTGTGCTGGAGCAGTCTGCCAAGCTCAAATGAGAGTTTATGTTTTTGATAGTATCTTCTTCCCCCAAAATAATCCCAAGGATGCAGAGAGTTTGTTTTCTCCTGTTCCATAGACCTGTAGAATGCCCTGAATACTAGGCCACATAATAATCTTGCATGTCTTTATTTCTGTCCTTTTTCACCAAGCCATCACATATTACATAGAATGCTCCCACAGGAGTTCTCTATCAAGGTGAATAGGGCAATCAGCAAACAGCAGAAGCAATTAAATGTAGATCCTATTGTCTCGTGGCAGAGCTGTTTAATAAATTATGATACCCTTAGCAGCAGCTTCTTATCTCAATATGTTTTTCACCTTGGTGAGAAAAACAGATTAAAAATAATTTATGAATAATCCAAATTGATTTTCAAGAGCTTTTTTTATTAGATAATGGAATCAAAAATCTATTTACTTCAGCAGTATTATTTGGAAACTTTTTTCTCTTTTCTTTGTTAGATTATTTTATAATCTTTTAATACACAGGGCTCGTACTCCATTTGAATCAAAAAACCCTAACACAGCCAAGCACAACTGCTTTCTATAATTGAACATAATGGTAGCTTTCAGTTTCACTGTGCTGTGTAATTAAAGTATTTTCAATCTGAAATGGTATGAAATATGTCTCTAAAATAGTCCAAATATTATAATCTATTAAATAAAATGTAAAGTATACAATGTGCTTATTATCTATGCATCACCTATCTAATAATTCTATTATTTTTACTGAAGAGTTTCTGTGTAAACTGTATGTCCAGAAAAAATACATATTTTTCTGTAATTTCTGAATTCTAATGTTTTCTAATAAACTAAGTAACTGAAAGAAATATAGTAGGCTTTTTTTTCCGCTAACATGCTACAGTTGCTACCAACTTGGATATCTTTCACTGAAAGCCCAATTTTTGCTTTTATTATTCATTAATTATTTGAGTGAAATTTTATATCACCTTAGTTCTTTTTTGTGTATTCTATCAGGAGCGTAATGTAATATCTGACATACAGTGATGGGCATATTGTGTTTTTTCTATCTCATTCAATTTTATAAATAGTTTCTGTTTTGATTTAACTTGTGTACATGGAAATACCTTACATTGTTTTTGCTTTTCCTTACTAGATACAAAAGATAGATTGATGTTTTAAAAGATCTTTTTTCAACAAGTTCCAGATAATGTTTCAAACCTGTAATTTGTATAATATTTAAGAACGCTTTCTCCTTTTTTATTTCTGTAGTAATGTTTGGTACATTTGTTGCTTATTTGTGTTACATTTAACTTTTCACTGTTATTTTTAGTATTTTTATGATGATATTGTCAGTTACTTTTATTTCCTATGAAATAGTTATATCTTTTCTTCATAAGACAACATTGGAACCTCTGATATTTTTTTTCTCTCTAGTTCTTGCTGCACACCCTGCTGCAAGCATTATAGAACACCAATACTAAAACCATACAAGATTGAAAACATACTGACTGTTGCTGGAACCTAATAAAGAGTTTTCTCTCTATAATTTTTTTAAGAGTAGTAGATTCTTGAGAAAACATTTTCTGGAAGTAATAAGCTAGCAAGCTTATCACTTTATTTACTGGTTTTTGTTTTCTTTTTTCCCCCCCACTCAATCAAGATGCAGTTTCTTCAGTAGAAGTTTCAGAATACTTACTTCACTGTTTTGTTTGCTCACATACCCTACTTCTGTGTATAGACTTTGACTATAAATATCAAAAAGTTTCTAGTGAATTACATTCTCATTGGTGAGCTTTTAGTACCCAATAGGGCTTTTTAGCTCCGTATGTGATTAATAGGTCAGTTCTGAGCTCTCTGAGTACTATTTCAGTGCCTCATAATCCAGCCCTGCTGTAGCTAATTTCATTGAGACGTCAGCAGCTATTATTCTCACTAATGTAACTGGTATCACTCTTAAGGACCCATGTGACTGCTCTTCTCCTCTTTCTCTAGTCCTAATGATATCTTTAACTTTGCAACACGTCAGATGCCTGTTTCAATGTTATTAGACTTCATTTCTACTGTGTCATCATTTAGCCCCTTTACTTTGACATTCACATCTTGTTAAAAGGAGAATCGTGCAGATCTCCTGGACTAATTTTTTGATAAAAAAGGAGCTGTGTTCTCATCACAGTCATGTAGGAACAAACAAAAATTCAAGCAAAAGTAATTTAATGAATCTGTTTGACCGAGTAGAATTCTAATTTGAGGTGGCTAAAAGATATTGGATACTGTGGAAACCTAAAAGCTCAGGGTAGTTTTAGGGGAAAGCCTGATTAGGTTATGAAAAGAATTAGATGGGATGAGGAGCTCTAGATATTCTTTAAAAGGACCAAATGTGGGTAATTGGAAGATTGTGCCAGTGTTAAAAAATCAATTTGCAGAAGCACTAGAAAAATAGTTGCTGTCTCTGATAGATTTTCGTTAAAAGAAATTTTCTCAAAAGGTATATGACAAATTACTGTAATTGTAAGAGCAAAGCACCCTTCATACTTGATTTTATTTTTATTCTATATGTAGCATTTTTTGACATTTAAAAAAGCTCTTTGATTTCTAATGGCATCAATGAAAACCCTTTGTCAGGGTTCTCAAATGGTGGGCTTTTGTGTCTTTGAAAATTGTGAAGTAGTTGGTGCACTGAATTTTTTTAAGGCTTGATTCTGAAGAACCAAGACCACACTTTTTTGAATGAGTTTTGTTTTATAATTATAGGATTATCAAACATCATGTGTTATTAGTGTTTCCTTTTGCCCTTCTTTTTCTCTAGCAATTGCTTACAGGCTTCAAATCAATTTTTAGGTTTCTTTGACATTTAATTATTTCTCTTTAAAGTGATATATGTTGCCACTGAAAGACCCAGCTATTCCTTATCCTGAGACTTAGAAACCCGTGGTCCAACCCCTTGCACTGCTGAACACAGAGCAACATACTGAGGCAGGTTGGGGAAAATGAAAAAGAATGGGTTTGGTTTTCCTGTGTTTGCCTACAGTCTATATTTTACCTTTGTTAATAACCATTTAAGGAAACATATTGTTTTTACATTATTAGCCTCTTTTTCCCTGGATGTGTGGGGTGGGGTTCTCTCACTTTTTCCCTTTACTGTAATTTCTTTCTTATCAAAATCCTGATCTAATGAAATCAACATGTTTGAATGAAAAATCTTGGTTAAAAAGTGGGTATTTAAAATAATCCAGGTACCTATCCCACCAAATGCAACCTTACCCCTGCTTAATAGAAAATTAAGGAGTCGGGGATTTTTTTGTTTGTTTCTTTTTAATAAACTATAATAAAAAATCACTTGCTGGTACAAGAAATTGATTTTCAGAACCAGTGAAATAATCAATTTCTAATTTTAGAAAATATGGCCATGAGTCAAAGAGAGCTGAGCTTGCTAAATACTTGTCAAAGTCAAGGCACTAATGTTATGTCCCAAACTCCAGGTTGTGAATTTGAAAATTGTGTCTGTATAGCTTTTCTTTAATGTGATAGTCTAGAGTTATTATACTTCTAGGTATCTCCAAAATTAGTAAGCTGATTGCTTGTAGACTTTTCAATGTTACAACAAATTCCTGAGGATAAACATCTTGCCTTTTAGCAGTAAGAAACAAAATATGCTGTGTCAAACAGCTTCTCCCAGGCAGCTGTCAGTCAGACAAGCGAGCATGCTCTTAAGCTCTGCCAGGGGAGGTTTAGGTTAGACTTTAGGAAGAAATTCTTTACAGAGAGGGTAATCAGGCATTGGAATGGGCTGCCCAGGGAAGTGGTGGATTCTCTGTCCCTGGAGGTTTTTAAGACAAGACTGGATGTGGCACTTAGTGCCATGGTCTAATACGGTGGTGTTGGATCAAGGGTTGGACTTGATGATCTCAGAGGTCTTTTCCAACCCAGCTGATTCTATGATTCTGTGATTGTCATAAACAGGACACTGAGTACCGTTAGTGTTTCTACCTGGAAATGGCCCCCCATCTGGACATAAAAAATAGCATATTGACTGAGCTGCGGTGCTCTGAGAAATTCTCTAGAGTCTTTACCTAAATTCCCCCCACAGCCCAGCATTTAACTCAATCAACCATGTGTTGTGGGAGACCTGAGGCTCACACTCATCAAAGCTGCAATGCGCTTATTACTCGTGATAATGTTCTCTGTAAAAGGATAGTAGTTCTTAGAGGTCACACTCTTTTCTGTTTAATAACATTCTGAATAATTTTGAAACTATGATTTCACAAGGCATTAACTATCCTAAAGTTGTATGTTGTTAATAATACCCATTATAAGTGTAGAGCTAATATCAGTAACAAAATCTTTTAGCAGGGTTCTTAAAGTACATTGTTTTCTTCTTGTCAGAGCTGATTATTAATCTTATAGATTAAATATTAATAATTGTGTCTTAAGGGGTGCTTTTTGTTGAGCCTATCCTGGACATGAGTAATAAGGATTAAATATTTAAATATATATATAAATTAGACACTGGCCTCTGTTTTCATACACTAATTATTCTTAATAAAGCTGTATATCTAGTGTCACTCTGTGGCTTAAGTATTTTGAGAAGATCTTTTTTACAAATCTTAGAGTTGTATGCCAATTAAAATATTTAATTTTAACTAAATCTTATCTATTAATGTTATTTAAAAAATTGTCAGTTTTTATTTCACCCAGACTTCTTTTTGAATGCAGATTTTTTTAAGATGAGATCCAGTAAATAAGAATCCTCAGAATCCTCCAAGGTTAAATTTTAATTTAGGACATGTCAGTAATAAACCAAGATGCCTTATGGATCAAAATATAGTTTGAGGGAGTAATCAAATATAAGTCTATAGATTATAGACTTATAGGTTAAGCTTGACAATGATCATTATAAATGGTTAACTGTGCATTAGGTAGCATTTTTTTGAGAGACAAAGATATTTTGCTTAATTTTGATGTACCACGTTTTATTCTCTCTTAGAAATAAGGAACAGTTAAAAGAAAGATTCCATACAGATAGAGTGGATTGGAATATGTCATTTTTCTATGGTACTCATAGGAAAGCTGAAATGGTTTTGGGAGTGTAGGTAGGAAAATCTGGCTGGATTTTTTTTTCCCCTGAGAAAATTATTAGATGGCAAGAATACTTCTGCATCCAGCTCATACAGAAAAGGTTGTATATGATATTGATAAAACAGAGAAAAAAGGACTTATTTTTGTTATTATTTGCTTTTGGCTTCTGGAAATTCTCAGAAAAGCAGAGAAACTTTTAGAGAAAACAAATGCTGTGCCTCATATGTCGTTGCAAGGGCTTTGTACCTATCACTTTGTGTGGGAATATAATGGAAACACAGTCTTTCTCAACCAAATTTTGATAACTACCACTAAGAGATGAAACTAATTTTTCTTCAGACTCTTTCTTTCCACTGTGAAGTACCTTTCTACATCATTGTCTTCTTCAACAGATACAAGTGCAGTTTATTAGCAATAAAAATACATTATTGTAAAATTTGAGCGGTATAAATATCAAAGGTATCAACATGATTAAGGACACAGTTTCATCTACCATGGTTTTCTCTCACTGCTTATTTATTGTGCCACTAACTTGGAACATAAGATCTATACAAAGTGTGATTTTTGAAAGGACTAAGAAAACCCCATTATGCAATACTTGAAATTTTCACTTTTCCATGCTCTATTAAGCATCCTGTTTCTTTCTCAGTCATCAGAACACTAAAGCTCTGTCTGATTTTAACTTTATTTCACACTTAAAATCATAGAATTGTAGAAACATTAAGGCTGGAAAAGACCTCCAAATCATTGAGTTCAACCTTTGACTTAGCTGTATCTTTATTTCATTATTGGGAAAAAAAAATACAAAAAAAAAAATCTGCCAACATTCTCAAAGAATATAACATGAAAATTGAAAACCCCTCATATTTAGTTTTGAAAAAAAAAAAAATCACAAACTCTTGTATTGTTTTAATAGATTAAACTACAAAAAGAGCATCTTGTCTTACGAAGAAATTTTGGAGGAAATAGGAAATAGTGAAATGTCTGTAATGTTAACCCAGTATCCTAATTTTGATACTTCTTATTGCAGAGAATACTTCCACTACATGCAATATGACATTTGCAGATATAAAGTAGAGCCTTATAGGGTGGCTTACAGGAAGCAGTATGTGTCAGAGGTTAAGGAATACATAGAGATACTTCACATACTGGAGAACACAGCTTTGTTCAATTCTGCCTTCTTCTTGGCATCCTGCTTGATATGTTTGACACCAATTCTTGGATGATTCTGTTGCACAAGTCACATTAGATCTAGATTTGAGAAGGACCACGAAAGGTTGTAGGCACTAAAGTGTCTTCTGAGACAGTTCATGTGGGAAGATTATAGATATATGTGAAGTTTGAATATCGCCCAAATCTCCCCTAAGGAGACTGTCAGAGGCAGAGCTAGGAAGATACAAAATACAAGACAGCTTCTAACCTAAATGCCAGAGGTATATTTTAGTTTCTATATAACCCACAGGAATTTTACCTTTTTTTCTTTTTTTTTCTGTCTTGAAAATAATAGAAGGTGTACCATTCTGTGTAGGAGTTAGAACTTGCTTTTTGGGGGTAAAAAGAAAAAAAAGTAACATGCAACATCTTTTTTCCCAGAAGCTGAAAAATAGTTTTCACCTGTCTTAAGAAATCTGGAATTTGGATTTGCAGTTCTAAGGTTCCTACTGTCACTTTGTTTAATAATGACACAGTTGTATAAGGAAATCTATTCTAGAGATAAGTCAGGAACCATCCCATTTTTAACATATTTTTATATTTGCATGAATAGCTTAATATTAGAAGTATTTCTTACATGAAAAAAATTAAGGTATTTTCTTATTTATTGATTTTATTTCTGTATTTTCCAGAATATTTAATTTTAACAGTAACTTATTGATTTAATATTGTGTTTCCTATGAGAACATCAAAGTGCATTTTGGTAATTACTAACATTCTTTTCTGTTTACCAAATTTACAAAGGGATAAATGGAAACACAGAAAGGACTTTCCCCTGTAGAGTTTGGTTGTAAGAAATATCTAACTTGTTCTTTACTATTACAGTTTGTTATTACAGTAAAGATTATAATCAAGATTAAGATTTTTTTTTATAGTATCCATTTTTGGAATTCATAGTAAGAAGCAACCTCTGCCTCAAAGAGTTTAATCCAAATGCAGGTGCAGGGGTAAGATGGAATTCAAAGGTAGAGAGAAGTGCGTGACAAGTGCAAAATGTTTGTGGGGTCCTGAAATTTAACTTCTGCTTTTTAATTCTTTAGATCATGTTGGCTGTCATCATGTCCAGATAAAATTGTTTTAGTTCAATCTTATGGTCAAGCTATACTGTGTAAGTGTAACAGTACTATAGGAGTGGATGTAATGGGGAAAACCAATAGTACCTCTAGGCTGGTATTCTAGCTGTAAGCAGATATGCACAGGAGAAAGCACAATATGATACTTTCCACAACTACTCTCCCAGCCTCCACATAGTGGGACATAATGCTATTAGTCTGATTCACAGTTAAACTATCTACACTTATAAAAGTATTATAAGTTTTCCTGGCTGTATCAAACTAACTTTGTGCCTTGTAAATCTCAGGTGTTCAAAAGGTGTAGTGATGGGGGAGATGGAAATAACCAGTTACCTTCTCATGAGCTTGTTATGCACATGCAAATTGATTAGTTGCAAAGAGGCTTTTTAATAGACTCTCTGTTTCCTCTCATTGAAGGTTACAGAATGTACTGAGGAATGATTTCACATGCAGCTGTTTGAATAAATTTTGCATCATATACAAGTCACCTTTGTAGCAAAGACTGAAGCTGTGGTTTATGAGCTTACGTGAAAACAAATATAATCTTGTTAAAAACAAGAAGGTTTGAAGGAAAAAAAGTTAGGAGTTACAATTTTGGTAATTTGCACCATATGGTGACTGGAAAGTTGGCATTGCTATGTGTGTGAGTTTCTTATTCCAAACTTACAAAGTCATACTATAGCTTCCAGAGAACACCTTATCCCTTCACTGCCCTGGCAGTTCCCCCATATTTCTTGTCCAGTAGAAAACCCAGCACTTCTTTCTCAAAATAAACAATTTAAAACCTGCACCAGTTTTGAAAAGGCCCATTTCTTCATGAGATTTCCTTAATTCTTCCCATTGTGGAAGCTGTGTGCTTCACAAAGATTAACAGCACTGACAAAATATTGTTAGTTACATTCTACAGGTGGGGATTTGGGATATGAAGAAGTGTCTGCTACTGTGGAGTAAGTAATTTTCAGTATGCAGAAACTAATTATACAGCATTTCTAGTACTTTAATATTACAAAATGTAATCCAAATACTGTTCAAATCCAACTTTTTTGCAGTTGGCAAAAAAGATAGATTAGTTTCTACTAATCTATCTTCAAAATTCAGAGCTAAGCCCTGTCAAAATTGAGTGAGATACCTATGGAGATCATCTTTGAAGGGTGTGGATGTAAATTAGATTAGGTATCCCAATATTGCACAGGAGCTCGATATCTCATTCTATAAAAGTACTATGTCAATAATGTACAACCTTGTGATTTATACCCAACATAAAAAATTTCTGACTGGGTGAATAATTTTAGGCAAATTTATGAACACCTAAAAAATAGTATCTTAAAAGAAATATCAAGGAATGCTAACTATCAACAGTGCTGTCATTTTGTCAAAAGAACTTCCTTTGAATTGTAAATGTGGATTATGAGTAGATTCGTTCCTCCCATATACAAATAATTTGCACAAGTAGCATTTTATGCACTTACTTTTTCTTAAATGGAATTAGATAATGACCATCAATTTAATCCTTAAATATATCTTTGTCTCTTAAGAAAACTGTTCTGCTTTTCCAAGGATTTATTTTCCTGGACCATTACCTGATAAATAGCAATTTGTTTTGGTAATGCTTAATGATGCAGGACCCATCTGGCATTATATCAGGACATGCAGCTGGCTATTAATTATTGAAAACTCCTAAACAGCTCAAATGAAACCATCAGCCAAAGATCTGATTGAGCAGATTCTTTTTTCTTCTTTATTCTATAGTGCTAATCACAAAAAAGAGTAAATAATTCATACTTAGTTAGTTAGTCATGGATACTAAAATTTCCAACAACATGAATGTTGATTGCATTAATGGTTTCTATTCCTGTCTTGTATTGATTTTTATTCTTGAAACAATGTAGTAGCTTCTCTTTTGAATTTCCTTCAAACTTTATAAGAGAAGGTAACTTTTTTTTTTCTTTTTTGCCTCGAGGGTTTGTAGTGTAACAATGCATACAGTTTTGCACATGATCTTGGATTTTGTATTTTCATACATGTCTGATAGGTGTGAGACTGCTGCAGCTCTATGCACTCTGGGTGTAACATGAGTGTTTCTTCCCAATAGGCACACACTTGTGTGCAGTGCTGATAAGGACATGCTCATGGCCACACATACCAGCACAGATAGAAGCACTCAGCATTCAAGGCAAACTCAAACAGCTCTGTTTGCTCTCTGTTTTCCGCACTGACTGATCAGCATGAAGGTCCATTAATGGGACATACATACGTTGACAGTCCATCCAGGAGGTGGACTTGTCTAAAGTCCCAGTAATTATATGATAAGTAGCTGGTCCCTGGTTTCCTCATTTACATGAGTGTGAACGTGTGCACACGGACACCCATGCACACTTTGGATCTCTTCATGACCAGGCCTAGAGACCAAACCCCAATCACAGTTGGCACTGCTGCCTCCCACTCAGACACTCGCATGTGCAAAGGGCCTCTTGGTCAGCCTTCAGCCCCATAACCTGGGCTCTCTGGTAGCTGCCTCCTCCAGGTGCCTCATTCCCAGCATATATGGCCCCCAGACCACTGAGACTACTCACCAGCTAGCTTGTCTTGATGCTTGTTGATGACCACACAAGGATTTTTTCAGGTGGCCTACTCCATGGACACGATTACAATCTTTCCGGCCTCAGAAATGGGCCTTTCTTGCCTGTTGCTTTGACACAGAACAGAGACCCCCTCGCCCAGGAAGAAAACAAGATGTGCAGTTTAAAAAGAGGGCAGGACAGACTGTGGGGATCTGTCACAGGGCATAATAAGACAAGGAGACTGACCACCTTCTTTTAACCCCTTCTCTCCTTATTTGTCCATGTTTGCTCCTCTGCAAGCCACCTTGATCTGCCCTTATCCCCACTTTTTCTCCTTCCCTGTCCATCCCATGCTGAGTCTCCTCTAAGCCCAAATGCTCTTCTCTGGCACCCTGTAACTTGTCCCATGGCCCCTGGAAGTAGCCTTTCAGTCTGAAAGGTGCCTCTTCCATCAACTTACCATGGAGGGTATCACACCCGGCTCATGGGGCCTAGGGTTCCCAGGGACAGGGGCAGGCAGGGACAACCTTTGTCTGACTCGTCTGTTGAGGTACTGCCTCTGCCATTGTGCCTCTGTGCTCCTCTGTGTCCATGAATGTGTGTAGAGATTAATTAAATTACCTATGTAGTTCTGCTGTTACTCTGAAAATGTTGGCACTTTGAGCAATTTCTTCATTGTTTTATATACCCTGACAAGTATGTAACCTCACTGTGATAAATCTTCTTTAAAAGCATATATTAAGAAAAATATACAGGAAAGGAAGACATTTGAAAAGAGAAGGCAAAACAAAACAAAGAACATGTTCTGCAAAAATAAAAATATTTTACAGAAAAACACAGCAGTAGGTAACTGAAGGATTGTCTGGTAACTGTAATGGGAAATTACTAGTAAGAAAATGGCCCTGCAAGCTAGGCAATGGGAAGAGAACTAAAAAATAGTTCTTTGTGCTGAGATTTCACTAAATAGTTTTAGTAAACCTTTTATGGAAATATACTGGATGGTTTACGAGCTGTTGTGGCTGTATTATTTCTCATCTCATTAAAAAAGGGGGTAAATGTCTTTCTGCCTTTGAGAGCACCCCTGAACTGGCATCAGCAGAGAGCTTGTCAAGGCAAATAGCCTCTGCAGTCCCACTTCAGACTTGTACATTTTTCTAATAAATTTTTATACGCTTCTACAGGTCAGACATCCAAGGAATACTACAGGCTAAATGTGGTCTGACTTCACCAGTTACTTATCTGTTGAAATGAGCTGTCCTGAATAAGTAACTGAGCCTGGGAATTTGAAAAATGAGTGCACTGTGGCTAGAGCTGAAGGCTTGAAAACCACATGCAGGATGTATGCTTGGGTTCTCTACACCTTTTATAGTCCTAGAATGAGTAAGTTGGTGCCAGGAAGGTTTCCTCATGTTGTTCTATTATTTCTCACAGACTTCTTTATTTTTAAATGAATTTGTATTTCTTCTTAAATTAGCTGGAAAAGTATTTAAAATGGAACTGTTCTCTTTCTCTGCATTTGTATTTTTCCAGCATACTTTTGAGTTTGAACAACCTTGTTATAGTTTTTTTCAGATTCTGCTATCTTTTGAAAAATAATGAATTTTATTTAAGTGTAGCATATTCATCTAATTTATACATACATAGTCTAAGAGTCTGCTGAAATCATAAAGAATTACATGTAATAATCTAGATTTGAAACCATATACGTGGGAGAGAAAAATAGAAACAGAAAAGAAAAAGAAATACTTCTGACAATGTGGTTTAGTAAGTCATGTAAGCACATTTCAATTTAAATGCAGTCATTCACCTCTTTGTTATGATACTTTCCAGCACCATTACTTTTTAGACTGCCTTCATCTCATAGCTTCACCAGAATTTCTTTCATCATTTCTTTAACAAGCATTGCAAAGGTCAGATGAATATTTTAAAACAATTTTTCAGTTCTCTATTTCTACATAAAAAGAGGAAATGAAAGTATGTTTTGCTCATATTCTTGTTTTCAATGTGTAGTTGAGTCTGTCACATCTTTGTGTTCCTTCTCTATATGACTTTTTACTCTCCTATTTGAATATATAATCATGAATTTTGAAGTGATACCCTCAAAATAATAGTTGAGAAAATTGAGAGCCTATCCTCTTTGGAAAATTTAAGCCAAATCTAAAATTATCATTCAGTCTGTTACTAAAAAGTGCCAAAACACAAGAGCAATTTAAGTATCACAGAAATAAGCAATAAAGGAGAAAATGAGAGTGATAAAAGGACAAGTCTTTTCACATACAGACTGCTAACACACCTAGGATCTGTGACTGTTTTCTCAGCATGGTTTATTCTGGCCAGAGTGCTGTGCAGAACTGTTTAAGTGCCTAATGCTTATTGATTTTGATACAGGAAATTATGTACCTAAACTGGAGGGGAGAATCAAAATCTCCAGTGCCTTGCTTGGCAGTCAGTATTTTAATTTTCCATGAGAACAGTCTGAAAAGAGTCCAGAAAAAAGGCATTAGTTTTCAGAAGCAGTCAAATGGAAATGAAAAATTAATTTACCTATCTACTTCTCTTTTTTTGCCTTTATGCTATGACTGCTAAAAGTCATCCAAGCCTATTAAAGGTCAAAAAAGTAACTAATATTTTCTATTCATAAATGTTGCACAGGTGCTTAGTAGGTCTTTTTGCCAGTCTTGGTACCACAACATACAGAAAATTTAAACTATTGTTTGACTTCTGATATGCTATGCCTGCTCCCTACTATGCTGACCAGTACTATGTCATTGTCTTAATTTGTTTTCCTTGGATGTATTAATTTATCAGGGCCTGTGTATGTCCATTTCTTTTCTTTAGAGTCTAAGAACTTTGAGATAGTGATTGAATTTGTTGCTATTCTGTTCAGCAGCTAGCAGAGTAGATTTATAGTCCCCAAAGTGTGCAATAGTACAGAAAAATAACGGTGGTGATAACAAGAGGAGGCCCTTGGGGCCTCTAAGTATTTACCGTCTAAGTATTTACCCTTCTGTAACTTCTGATTACCTACGTAATTTACTCCATTTATCATCCAATTTACAGGTGTTCCTTTAACATTTTAATATATCCATGTATTATTTATAAAGTAGCTTTTATATTGATTGCCTGAAAAATAAATTTCAAAACTGGATTGAATGGGTGTTATTTCTACCAGAACGATAGGGAGGAAGGTAACTGGAGAGGTCATTATGTAATAGTTTGATGCAGAATCACATATACTCAGAAACTTCATGAAGTTTTTAAGTAACCTAATTGACCTGTTGTGTATAATATCCAGTGAGCAGGAAAATCTGCTTCAGTTTTTGGCCATCATTATCTTTAAAAAGGCACTTAGGCCAAATTACCCTGGCTGCAAATTATTCAAGCTTCTTGTCTAAGCTCAGAGATCATGAAGAATAATCAACAGTGTTGGAGGAGCCACCAAAAGCTGTTGTCAATTTTTTCCTGGTCTTCCAGGAAATTGTACAGGGGCTTTGAAAATGTGTTGAAATTGCACAGGGCCTTTCTTTATGGATGTTCGTAGCACCTTCGCTTATCGGAACACTTTGTATTAAGGCCCAAAGAAAGTTATGCTAAATGGACCTTACAGAACACAGGTTTTGTATAGATCTTCCAGTCTAACGTGTGGTGGCAGACTTGTATTGCAGTACACAGATCTTTCAAATGCCAATGATGAACCATTGGCTCTAGGGAGGGATGTTTGAGGATATTACTGTCACTGTTCTTCACTTTTCTTAAAACATTGTGCCCCAAATTGGTAAGTTATTAAATCCAGAGACTTCTTCAGTCCAGATTAAAGAATAAGATTGCTGCCCATTCCTTGCAGATAACCATTTCTACTACTATTTCGAAAATTGAGAGTTTCCTATACTGCAACACCAATTAGACTGCTGTTGGGTGAAACTGAACTGTGATCCAGTGTATCATTACATTAATTTCTTCTTTGACCTTAGTAGTTCTGATTACATTCCAAAAGTATTTTACTCAGATCTTGCTTCTTAAATGCTGTTGATCTCAGTGTCTAGGTTATTAAGATCACTTTCATGTTAATCCGTCTCTCAAATTTTTTCATCCCATTTCTGCTTATAAAATCAGCTCTTCAGCTCTTAATAACTTCATGCTTTACTTCAAGTCAGAAATGGAAACGTTATGGTCTTTAGGACTTCATTCAATATGTGCTTTTACTACTTGACAGAAGTTGTTACCTGTTTTTGCTTTTGTTCATGATATCTGCTTCTGCCAAATATTGATTGAAGCTAACCCAAGAATTCCTGTTTCATTCCTGTGTATGTCACATAAAGCAGTATCCAAAGATTTGCTAAATTCAAGATAGATGAAACCTGCAGCCTCCAGTTTCAACCTGTATCTGATTGGTCATTTTTTTAAAGAAAGCCATAATGAATCTGGCAAAGATTTTAAACTATTTTGGCTGTTTATTATAATCTTATCCTTTAGATTCTTGCAAACTGATGAGCAATTTGCTTTTTGTATTGAAGTTAAGCTGGTTCCTTGTCCTTTTTCCATATTGATATTATCTGCCTTCTCCAGTACCCTGTGCTCTTACAGTTATTCTGCAGGTCATGAAAAACATCACTTGTTTAAGAATTATTTCAGGTAGTTTCACAAACACACTGCGTTAAATTTCATTTGCTCCTGATGATTCTCTACCAAATATTTCCAGTGTTGTTATTTGTCCACTATGTTTTAATGCTTTGATACCTGACAGTATGACAATACTTCTATTATATTTATATTAAATGGGAAAAGAGAATATCCTGTCATTCTTTTGACAAATGTCAAACAGTGCTTTAAAGTTTTTCAACAGACTTTGAAGTAGTTATTGCAACTGGGAAATTAACAAGCTTTTACTATAACTCAGAATTATATTTTTTTTGTCTGCTTGTCTTTTGGATCATAATGGCTTCAAATTATTCAGTAATGACAAACTGTAAAACTTGCAGTGCCAGCAATGCAGCGATTTCATCTATTTTATGTAATATGTATACCTGGCGTGCTGAAAATGCTAGGAGGAACTTTTAGCCTACATAACATGGCAAATACAGTATTCCCCAAACTAGGATCTTCAGTTCTTGATACTGTTTCCTAGGAAAACAAGTCATTAAATACTGTTTTTATGTGTGTGTATAAATATGCTCTTTGGCTTGGAGATAATCATGTGAGCAGTATATTGTATAGTTAACTCTGTAGGTATTTCCATACTCCTTCTATGATAAAGAGCAGCCAGAAAAACATTGCTTTGTTTGACTAGAAAATGTGTTTAGAGTTTTAAAATTATGAAGACTTTTAAATTATTTAGTTAGGAACTCATACTTTTCACTGCACTGAAGCAGAATTTTTAAATATTGCTAATAATTTGTTAAACTTCTTATGATACTAATACTCGTAAGACAGATATATTTAAGCATTTTTTTGATCTTCAGCATAGATAATAAATATTCTCAAAATACAGAGAAAAATTAACCAAAATTGGCTTAAACTGTGTGATGTAGATTCACCCTGAACTGTGATGAACTTAATCCATTTCTCAACACTAATTTTTAAAGATTTAGCTGTCAGGTTGAATAGATTTTAGGTTTTACTCTGAACAGTTCTTCTGTTGTAGCTTTAGGTCAGCATCAAAAATCAATAACTTTGTATATTTAAAATAACATAGATAAACGACACAATAATAAATAATGAAACACTGTGGACCAGCTTTGGCCTTCATCTCAAAGTCATGGTCCTCTGAATCAAGGTAGCTGTAGTGTATCTCAGGCATATTGTGGCTACACTGCTAAGTGCCAGTTTCCCCTGCAGCGTGCGGATCCTTACACTTCCCAGCAATCCCTTGTGCCAGGGGCAGCCGGCTGCAGCATACGATAGCATCTGGCAGGCTCCTGTATAAAGTAGTAGTGATCTGGAAAGGACAACTAGTTTCAGAATATATGGCACCTTCAGAATATATGGCACCTTTCTGCCACATTTAATAATTTTCATTAGAAGTACTCTTTTTGATTCTGGGGTAAGTAGATGAAAATATATTTTAGGTTTGTTTCATTGGAGTGAACAAAATAGTGAATTATTTGCATGGGTAAACATGAAGAAGAGATTTTGACTGTTCAACAAAATAAATCTTAGAAAATTGAGGCAAACTGTGAGAAGAAAATATAGGGAAACCTGAAAGCACCTCATATTAATCAGTTTCGTGGAATCATATTCTAAAGTGAAGTTTGAACTTAGCGTAGATCACAAAGTAAGCAATGACTGTGCATGCTCTCACTGCTCTATATTGCACTATTTACCAAAGCCACTGCATTCATTAGATGTTTAGAGCAAAGGTGTGTAAAATTTTCTAGGTGTGAAAAAATTAAAAAAGAGGGTTGTGTAAGCCTAACTATAACTGCAGTGTCTGTAATGACAGAACTGAAGGAGCCCAAAGATTATACAATTATTCAGTTTCCCACCCTCATCTTAGACTTCTAGCAACTTATCTGTTGATTTTATTTCCTTTTGATGGATTACCCAATGTATTAAAATGTTTTTTATCTTAGTGCCCACTTCAACCAAGTGGATTATTGCTGATGAAAAATAGCCTAAAACTTGAAAGCAAAGGCAATTAGGTCTAGAAGTTATCTAAGGTGTGAGAAAACTCTCTTCTGTCAATTTATAGAAACGGCAAAAAACTTTCGCAGGACAAGGAAACTTACAGAAAAGGATCCTTTATTTGCAGCGCTGGGTGCAGTCCCAAGCCGCCCGCCTGGAAAAGCACACCCCTCCCAGAGCCCGTGTTTTTTTTATACCCTTCAGTTACTCAATATCTTGAATATTCAGCAGGTAACAAGCATTTTACCTTAAAAGGGCACTTTTCAAACCGGCGGGTGGGTGTCACCCTCCCACCTGATTGGTTCAGGGCATACCCCCTGTACATCTTGATTGATTGGTGACGTACCCCTCTGTACATGTACAGGGGGACCCCCCTGCACACTAAGACACGTGGCCGATGTAAATTTTCCATTTATATATTGTATCCTACCTCGGCCGCAATATTCCCTTGGTGTACAGCCCTGACGGGGCCTTTCACCTTACAATCTTCACGAGACGCCTGAAATAAAATTAAATGGGAGGTAAGAAGGAAGTCCCAACACCCCGCTTCCTACTTACATAACTTTACTTATAATAAAACCAGATTATTTTATTTCTCATATAAGGTGCACTCTGAAACCTATTTAATGGGCATAACTTTCTTGAGCAACTGAAGATGTACTTTGTGGTGTTTATTTTCCTTTTTATGTTTATCTTTGGTGTTCTGAAAAGATGTAAATGCAATCTTTTAAGTGGTAATTTCTCTCTCTTACGTGTACATTCACTCTCACACACCTGAATTTCATAGGAACGTATATATGTTGATTTTTTTTGTCTTGGCTTTCCAGGCATTTTTCACCCATAAGGGTGGGAATAGAATTACCCAGTCATCTGATATCTTTAACTCCTTGGCTCAGCAAGCCATTACTTCCTTCTTTACCAGCTTTTAATTTCAGAATATTCTGATCTCCAGCACAGAAGTAAAGCATTTGAGTTTAAATAGCTCTTTGTTACTGTTAATGTTCTTATTCTTATGTGAAAAACTTTAAATGAGAAATTGTTTTAGTAGCTTTAATTATATTTTATTATTTAAATAGCTAAAAATGTAAAACAATTGAACTCATCAAATCTCCATTACTGATTCCCTTGTCTAGCTGGCAAGTTACTTTCTGTGTTTTCCCCCTTAAATTGCGGTTTCACATATTTGTAGACAGTATTAAGTATGGTAAATCCTGTGGGAGTTACTGGAATATAAATTGTAATTTAGAAAATTAATATTTTTGATTCACCATGTTGGGGGGCTTTTTCAGTACTTTTACTATATGTAGTAGATCCATCAGGGTTTGTTTTGTTTTTACTGTTCAAAGCCAAATTTAGTTGTCTATTTGCAATAATGAATTCATTGTCTTGAAGCTGGGATAGGGTGGTGGGAAGGAAGATAGGAGTATCCAAAGGAAATCTAATCTCTAATCCCACTTCTGTACCAGAGTTAAACAGCGATCTGTGTCCTTTCTTCCAACTTCTAAAGTGCTCTGCAGGTCAGCTTAAGTACAGGCAGCATCTACGTTTTGTTCGTTTTATCAAAAGCTTTTTAGTATGCTTTCTCCAGGAGGAAATACATTTATTTTGCAAATTAGGCCCATAGTTCTTGTCATGTCTCTTTTGGGCTCTGTAGTCCCTATTTTAAAAGTGATAGCTTACCTCTCAGTGGCAGAAATGTTCTCTGCAGCTCATACAGCTGTAGTTTCCAGAAAGATGTATATATGTGAGAGATACATATATGTAAGACCTTGAATGATACCTTACATCGTGGTTTAGTTGCTGGATGTTCAGGCAGGAGAAATCTCCAGCAATGAAACTAAAGCCTCAACCACAAAGTTATAATTTTATATCTGGGATTTGTGCAGAATTCCTATGCAGTCTCTCAAATTTGAAAAACCATCATCACTAGAATTATGGGACCTCTCACTGCCTGTGGTTACTAGTATGTAATTTTCAGAGTTATTAAAAAACTACAGAGGCTATAGAGAAAGAACAGAAAAGGACATTGTACACCTTCTGATGCAAGAAAGTTATAAGAGAAATTCAGGAAACAATCTTTTAATTGGTCTGTGTGATTCACTGCTCTGGGAGATTATATATTATAGAGTCAAATGCAGTAGTGGATTTCAAATGATACCAGATATTTTTAGAAACCAGCATTAACATTTTACTGCCAGGAGACATATAGCTAGATAGACTTCCAAATGCCAGCTGATTTACTGCAGAGTCCACATGAGGAGTTCCCTCACTCATATCCACAAAACAGTTCACAGAGTACTCTCGTCAGAAATATCTGGGACTTTAGAGCCTGTCCTGAAGGAAAACAGAACAGTGGCCATGCCCTGTCTCAACAGCTATTGAGGCTACAAAATGAGACTTTCAGGATGAGAAAGATTAATAAATAGATTTAGTGTCATTGCCTTCTTACACGTGTTTACAATGTCTCCTATTCACAGTTGTTGTTGCCATTCATAGACGTATCTTAAGATGTTCGTTAATTTTGCTAGTTTTAATTATTTCCTTGAAGTGTGTAAATCATTTCCTAGTGAATGTGGGAAACAACTGTAATTAAATTTCATTGTGTCAGGTTTTCTTTTGCCTTGGCTCATGAATCAAAAAGCCTTTTGTTACTATAGTTTTTCAAATTTCTGTATATTTCATGTTGCTGTTTGGGATACTTTTTCCTCTGTTAGAAGAATTGTGTGCAATATACTTTATAAAAAAAAAAAAGAAACCAATACTGATGTAGATGAATTTTCACCGGTTGACTACTTGCTAATTTCAAAATGTACATTGATAGCATTTTTGACATATTACTTTAGTATTATTATTATTATTATTTGTTTATTTATATTTGCTGTTTTTAATTTATGTCTACACAGAACTTAATATTTCAAATTTTTATTAGGACACTAGAATGCATATAGTTTCTTATTAGCTGTATATTGCTTTTAGCTCTGCAATCAGGGGTAACGGTATTGCTGTAAAATGGAGATGTGTGGCCATCATCTTCTGAAGAAGAATTTTCCATTCTCACTTATGATTTGTATAAAATACTTGGTTTCACCAGACTGATCCTGAGAACTTTATCAGATTTCACATTATCTACATAATTGTTCAAATGACTAGACATGCAGATTTATTTTCTTTGTACTATCTGACCCCAAGGCTAAGGCTAATGTGTAAGACAATAATCATGATGAAAAAAAAAAGCCCAACAGTTTGAAAAAACTTACAATAGTGTTGAAAAGAAATCTTCAAATTATCAATTAAAAAAGTGCAAAATCAAAGTAAAGACACCAACAAAATCTAGTGTAGTTTACTGAGATATAAATTATTTGTTAAGCGGGAAAATGAAGATACTTGTTCTTCAAATACTTTTGTCGATATTGTTGTGATAAAAAGAATTCAGTGAAACATTCAAAACTTGCTTTTCTGAAACTCTTTTTTTTAGAGGGTCTGTCAAAATGCTTTTTATGTTTATCATTGACTTTCCTTTAACCTCCTCCCCACCTCAGCTATAGTTCTAAGTTCCATAAAATAAGGTCCTATATTTTGCATTATATTTTTAATTACTCTCGGTGAATTCTTTTCTGTTTGCGTCTCAAATATGTTTTGAAAATGTTTTCTGACTTTTGTTTTGTCATCAAATCCCTCTCACCTGCATTCCTTCCCACATCGCGCTTCTGACTGTGGCGCAATGTTAGATCGCACAGCCTGTCTTAGAGCTCCCCCTGCTGTAGGATGCCCCTAAGATTTCCTCTGCTTGGTTATTTAGAGCCATTAATATAGGCTTGCCATAAAATTTTTCTTTGAAATTTTATGCCTATTTTACAGGTATATAACCTGAGTCAGATCAAGGAATGTGGTCCTAACCACATAGAAAATAACTGATAAGAATAATTGTCTAAACGATGTTGCACTTACACTCAACGGAAATTTAAAGTGAGAATAAAGATTTCATGAAGTTGTTTTACCAGGGTGAGTTCATAAGTATTTCTAACTCTTTATGTTTTAAAATGACACGTTGTTGTTATGTGATTATAATTTAAAACCAAGTGTGATTAAAAATTAAGGTAAGAACAAAATTTCTGCTTGGCTGACTTCAGGCCTGAGTCATAGAATCATAGAATCAGCCTGGTTGGAAAGGACCTCTGAGATCGTCAAGTCCAACCCTTGGTCCACTACCCCGGCGGTTAGTAGACCATGACACTGAGTGCCACATCCAGTCTCATCTTAAAAACCTCCAGGGACAGAAGAATCCACCACTTCCCTGGGCAGCCCATTCCAATGCCTGATTACCCTTTCTGTAAAGAATTTCTTCCTAATTTCTAACCTAGACCTCCCCTGGCAGAGCTTAAGACCATGCCCTCTTGTCTGACTGATAGTTGCCTGGGAGAAGAGACCAACCCCCACCTGGCTACAACCTCCTTTCAGGGAGTTGTAGGGAGTGATGAGGTCTCGCCTGAGACTCTTCTCCAGGATAAACAACCCCAGCTCCCTCAGCCTCTCCTCATAGGACTTGTGTTCCAGTCCCTTCACCAGCCTTGTTGCTCTTCTCTGGACCTGCTCCAGTATCCTTCCTGAACTGAGGGGCCCAGAACTGGACACAGTACTCCAGGTGTGGCCTCACCAGTGCTGAGTACAGGGCAAGAATCACTTCCCTGGTCCTGCTGGCCACGCTGTTCCTGATACAGGCCAGGATGCCATTGGCCTTCTTGGCCACCTGGGCACACTGCTGGCTCATGTTCAGCTTCCTGTCAGTCCAAACTCCCAGCTCCCTCTCTGTCTGGCTGCTCTCCAGCCACTCTGTGCCCAGCCTGTAGTGCTGCTTGGGGTTGTTGTGGCCAAAGTGCAGGACCCAGCACTTGGCCTTGTTGAACCTCATCCCGTTGGAATCAGACCATCTCTCCAGCCTGTCCAGGTCCCTCTGCAGAGCCCTCCTGCCTTTCAGCTGATTGACACTCCCCCCCATCTTGGTGTCATCTGCAGATTTGCTAATGGTACACTCAATCCCCTCATCCAGATCATCAGTGAAGATTTTAAAGAGAACTGGGCCCAACACTGATCCCTGGGGGACACCACTAGTGACCGGCTGCCAACTGGATGCAGCCCTGTTCACCACCACTCTCTGGGCCTGGCCCTCCAGCCAGTTCCTAACCCAGCACAGAGTGCCCCTGTCCAAGCCGTGGGCTGACAGCTTTTCCAGGAGCATGCTGTGGGAGATGGTGTCAAAGGCTTTGCTGAAGTCCAGACAGACCACATCCACAGCTTTCCCCTCATCCACCAGGCGGGTCACCTGCTCATAAAAGGAGATCAGGTTGGTCAGACAGGACCTGCCCTTCCTAAACCTGTGCTGGCTGGGTCTGATCCCTTGTCCATCCTGTAGGTGCTGTGTGATTGCACTTAGGATGATTTGCTCTATAACCTTGCCAGGCACTGAGGTCAGGCTGACAGGCCTGTAGTTTCCTGGGTCCTCCTTCCGGCCCTTTTTGTGGATGGGCGTGACATTCGCCAACTTCCAGTCATCTGGGAACTCCCCAGTGAGCCAGGACTGTTGGTAGATGATGGGGAGTGGCTTGAGGAGCTCTTCTGCCAGCTCCCTCATCACCCTTGGGTGGATCCCATTTGGTCTCCTTGTGAGGATCCAAGTGGCTCAGCAGGTTGCTAACTGTTTCCTCCTGGATTACAGGGGGGCTATTCAGTTTCTTATCTCTTTCTACAAGCTCCAGAAGCCAACTGTCCTGAGGACAACCTGTCCTACTGTTGAAAACTGAGGTAAAGAAGGTGTTAAATACCTCAGCCTTTTCCTCATCTTAGATAACTATATTCCTGCCCATGTCCAAAAAAGAATGGAGGTTTTCCTTGCTCCTCCTTTTGCTATTGATAATCATATATAATAATATATAATAAGTCATTTCATAGTAACTTGGATCCCTGTTAATCTTACCATGATGCTTAGTCCAGTCTGTACTTTAAAACAGTGAAAGGAAAGCTTCTCTTTGAGAAATAAATCTTGAGACATGCAACTACTCTTGGTACCTAACCTAAGGATCTGGTAACAGACATGATCTGTGAGAAAGAAAAAAAATATTTCTGAAGATTAATACTTATAACAATTCAAATTATTTTCTTTTTCAGAAATCATGTGTATTTATATGCTAAATAGTTTCCTTCTCTTTCCGTGATAATATTTTTTCTATAAATATTGGTATTTGAGTTGATGCTATGCACACCTACATAATGTATTTCTAAGAGGCAATCTAGAAACAAAGAAATATAATTTCCTGCTCCTCTTTCAGTCTTTCCAGGAAGAAAATTAATGGAAAATCAATTCTTTATTAGGCTAGTGAACATTTTCTAGTATTGTCATAATAATAGATGTTGCTAAATGTCCTGATGAGCTCTCTTCCCCTAGGGTTTGCCAGAATTGCTCGATTTGCTATTTTGTAAAAGCATCTTTAAATATTTTTAACCCACTAGACTGAGAAATCTGGAACTGTACCAAGGAAAAAAAGCTAAGTTGACAAGTTTTATCTTTGAAGGGATGAAGTATTTGTTTTGGTTATATCCTTGGTAATACACAGAGTTGACAGGCTGAGACTATGATCCTGACTGTGTTTCAGAAAGAATTTTGTAACTTTTAGGTCCTGCAGAGTTCCTTAAGGTTAACTGATGTAGTAGAGCAAAGATTTATGCAAGAATCTGCTCTGATAAAAAAAGAAGAGAGGAGCAAACATTGAAATAAAAAAAAACAAGTTTAAATACTGAAATAATAGTTTATCCTTTATCAAGTATTGTCAGAGAGTTCTCTATATTTTCTTAGATTCTCAGGACTGTGTAATGTCAGGAACAGGGAGACACCAGTGCCCTGAACTCAAGGGATTGAGATAAGGGAAAGGTGCAGGCTACCTTTGATCCTGAAATGTATTAACAGAGAAACAGCTTACAAAAAAATATTTTACTTTTCAAATGCCCTGAGAATCCTCAGCAATCTTTGTCACAAAGCTTATATTCAACCTTGCTTGCCTATCATCAATTTTGAGTATGGACAACTGTCTACATTTTTTTTTTTACTTTCAGTACATTGGAAACTTAAAATTCAGTCAAAAGAAATGAAAGTATCTTGATTGAGCAAGACAAATATTTATTTGAAACAACTGTATGTGAATTGTGACAGAGAATGTGACTATGAAGTATATAAATTATAAACTAATCAGTGTAGAAACCTCATAAAGTGAAAGGATGCAAAGAGAAATGGAAATCCAAGAGAACTAAAACAGTTTTTCAGTATTGTTAGGCACATCATCTTAGCAATCCACTTTGTACATTATGGGATGAAAGCTGCCAGCCTATTAGTTTTAAGGAAGCAAAACAATTTAATTAGTATTTTTGTTCTTTAGTTGGAGAAGCAGGCAGAACAGAAATCCATTTGTGAAAAAAAGTAAAAGTTTAAAAATTGTGAAAAGTAATGTGTATTGATTATAAGGAATGAAAACTATTGTCAAGACAATAGACTATAGAAAACAAAATTCATAGTGCCATGTATTAAATATTATCTAAATAGATATTCAGTAATTTATATGCTGGTTTTCTTGTGTACTGATAGTCCTCAATGCATCATTAAACTTTAAAGATCCTACTTTGAAAACAAAAACAATAAAAAGAAGCTGTACTAGCAGCACACTGCTGTTGATACATCTAAGAAAAAAGTAATGAAAGATTTGATGACCTGAACATATTTATAAAGTTGCAACTACACTGGTAAGATACACTTTCTTCAGTAACTGCATGTATTCAGTTTTTGTGCTAAGGAAATGGCTCTTTTTTCCACCACTTCCCCCCCAAAAAAACCCAAAAATGAAAATACTAAGAATGCCCTTGAATCATCCCCAAGGCCCTTTTAGTCATACAAAATGTTAAGAACCTGTTGGCACGTTCCTCTGTGCGATCCAGCAGTTCTGTGGCACAGTATGTTAAAAATATGTGTCAGAGTTAATGGACACCAATGATATGAACAAAAACTACCGAAGAACAACAGGGCTCCCAATTTTTGAGCTACTGCATAAGAAACAAAGAATTGTTTTAAATTATAAGAAAAAAATCTGTTGTCCTAAAAGACTAAATCATCTGTTGAAGTGTTTTCAGTGGGAGTTTTGTTCACCTAGAAGCAGATAATTTGGCTCAGTGTTGTAGTTTGCAGTATACTTAGATCTATTCTTATTCTTCTCAGCTTCTCAACATCACCTGCTGGCAAGACTGGAATATGTGAGAAAGAAAGAAAGAAAGAAAAAAAAAGCTTGGTTACTTGGATATGGTTATATCATTTCCTGCTGTGAACAATCTATGATTTATAGTGAAAGGATGTTAACATTGTTAACTTTAAGGAAAAAAATATGCCTTTAATTGGAGGGGATAAGTAGCAAGTAAATAAAATTACTGCTTGGGCATACGTATTCGGTTATTAGGAGGTTATTTTCATCATCTATTACTGTGAAAAATATTTCCAGAAAGAAGAAAAATGTTTTTTATGGAATTATAGGCTATGGGTTTGGAACTATATGAAAATATTACTTATAGTCATAACTGTTTTCACTTGTAGAATAAATTAGATATGTAACTGATAAAAAGGTAGAAATATGTAATAGAAATACTCTGGTGTGCTTATTAATTTTACTTACATATGTTGATATCATTATTTTACACCAGCTAAAATATGGGCACAAAAATATTTTGCAAATGTACTGTTTTTTAAAATATTAGTGTGCTTGGTTTTATATGGAAATACTTGCTGAAATAATAGTTTCTTTGGCCCTTTGTTAAGGATTTTAACACATAACTTAATCTTATAATTTGCTTATTTCTCTTCATAACTTGATTTTGTTGCAAAGTAAGAGAGATTAAAATTTCTTTATAATTATATATATGTGGGACCTTAAATGATGGAATGACATGCAAAACTTTATATTTCAGTGTAAATACACTTTAAATACACTTTAGTGTATTTAATTTACCTAGAGTATTTTGGAATGAAATATTATAAACCAAAAATATAATCAACATGCAGAATATTCAGTTTGTATAAACAAATTTCAAAACATATGCAGGGATTATCCACTTGATTCATTATCAGATTTGCTAGTCCATCAAATTAAATATACCATATCATGTGAAAAGGGACTCATTTTGAACATACTAGTGGAGACATGAACACACTGCTGTCATTGGAGGAGAACACACAGTACATCAGGACATCCAGTAGAGAAAATATGGTTAAGAAGCTCATCTCTATTAAATTCTGCTTGAGAAGTTGATTTTCTTCCAGACTTCTAAAAAAAAATCCTGAATAAACTTGCAATTCCAAACTTCTTCCACACTTGCAAATATTGGACTAAGTAATATTTTTGTTAGAGTATTAAGTATAGGCACAATGACTCTCTTGCAACACAAAAGAGTTAAAAATGCCATAAAAATTGGACTTCATCACAAACACTCTTGAGTTGATGATATTTAATCAACTCAATATTTCCATCTTCATGAAATGCATTTTATAGTTCAGACTCAGGACATGTGTATGAGTATGAATTAAGATTGCTATTCATTTCATATATGACCTCAGAAACAATATAAAAAAACCCCAAGAAAGCCAGCTCCCACCCATTGCCACTACACTTTAGCCCTTAATCTCTCCACCACCTTTTCACCCCAATTCACAGTCTGAACTGGGGTTTCCCCATTAGCCAACATTTTCCATGATGCATTCACTGTCTCTGCCTGGTGCTGAAAAGGGCAAAGATGGGAAGAAAATTAGTTTCTTGCTCTAGTGGACTGCTAACTCTTTAACAAGGTGCTTGCGATCTCTTGGAACTTCTTATGTACTTTTCTTAAAAGATCAGTCAACTTAAGAGTATCTCTTAAGAAGCACATATATAAATTGTGAGTTGGTAAGACTAATGTGAAATTTGTTGCTGAGAAGCATGTGGCTTTGTAATATATTGGAGATTTCTTTCTATAAATGTACTTGTACACTCCCCATTCAAATTTGGAGATAAAAACCCCCATATTAATTTTAATTTGAACTGTTTAAATCATGGTTTACAGAGCAGGCGCAAGAAAGAGGTTTCAATTTCATGCTCTTTGCAATAGTCAAAATTAATTTCAGATCTAATCAAAATAAAAATAAGCGTTCTGTCAACTTTTATGACTAGCAGAGAACTTTGAAAATACATTTTTGGATTAATGTGATGGTTTTGTCCTCTCCATTATTTCAATAAGTAGAAGTACCTGTTATGGTTTTCACATCATTCTGGACCTCAGAATCTTTCTTTTTCAAAATTCATGTCAGATATTACTGTAAAATATGTTGACTTCAAAATGGCATGTTTTAACTCAAACACATTCTCTTGAAGAACAGCAAGCTTTGTAGCTTAGTTTTGGCTTTACCATGTTTCCTGGAAAGACAGCGACAAATTCATTAGTTAGTTGCAGAGATCAGTAAAGCTAACACGATCCCAGGGAGGCGAGAAACTGGATTTCTTTATTGGACTCACAAGTTCATATTTAAAAGGTTCATGGTTTACATATTCAACAGGGGGTTTACATATTTGTTCTGTTACATGTGGGGACTTTGCAGAGATGAGGTAAAGGGGAAAACCTAAATTACAAACCTTTGGGTCTTACATCACTGGAAAAACCCTACTTTATCTTGGGGGATTTTATAGGGGGAACAGGTAACATAAAGGGAGAGATAAAACACAAAAAGTTTTTCTGCTCAGGTTTGATAACATCAGAGCACCATCTCCCTGTTTCTTGGCAGAGCATTCCAAACAAGTGACATTTGGTCTGGCCCTCAAACAGAGGTTTTTCCCCAGCTTCTGTGACTCAATGTTTTCTGTTTAAACCTAGCAGTTTCTTTTCTCATATCCAAAATTTGGAATCCAACAGTTAGTACAAGATAATACGATCATTTCCTTTAGAATCTTAGTAAAGTCATTAGAACTGTCTTTTTTTCAAACATAGAAATATGTATATTTTGCAATATTATGTGCTTGATTTAGAGTTCAAAGTCGGACAACGGGCTTAGATAAGCCTGTGAATGTAAGTTTTACTTCCTTCAGTGATACAAGATCACAATCCAAGATACAAGTTGGAACTGTGTGCAGTGAGATACTTCAGTATGTGAAATATCTAGCTAGCTAGCTATTGTGAAGGTTCCACTGATAACTGTGAACACAATTGTTGGAAAGTCTAACTTTTTTTTTTTTTAATTTTCAATTAAATTAAGTGCACAGAGAACTTCACTCACACAAGGCATCACTGATCTTGTGTAAGAGAAAGCAGATACTTCTCCAGGTTTCTTGGACCTGCCTGGTCTTTATACATTCATATACTATATGTGCCTTTGTTTAGCTGCCCAGTTTGATTACTATATATTTAAGAAGTCCCTCAAAAATGAAAGTTATTTGCATTAAATGCTTATCTTAAAGGATCCACATTCTTTCAATGTAGTTTAGGACCCTCTATGACTAAAACATGTTCTTATTTGGGATATTGACCTTTTTGAAGGTATTATCACCTGCAGGTACAAAATACTTGAGCACAACATGCAGCACATCAATAACTTACATCTGTTTTCTACTAAATTGTTAATAGAATGTGCACTGTTTTGGTTTGTTTTTAAACAGAGGAAACTGAAAGCTTTTGCAGAAGAGTTTTGGGAAAGCTTTCTTCACAGTAGAAGACTGTTCTCTTCCATCTCCCTGATCAGCAGTGGGGAGCAACAGAATACTGTTCTGCATTGCACATTCAGCCATTGAGGCAAATGGATTTCACGTACAGGAAGCACTGTGGGGGATAGGGCTGGGACTGGTGCCTGGAGAGGAAGTGAGTGTGGGCAGAGCAGGCACAGCTGCTTGGTGCACCCACAGCCCTGAGAGCACTTCTGTCTCCTATTTCCTAATGGCATTCAAAAGTTTGAACACATTTATTGTCTGGTTGCAATTCATGCTCTATCTGCTGGAGCCAGAAATGAATGCAGTTATTGTTGAAGTCAGGAATAGTTTAGCTCTGATTTCTCTAGGGGCAGAGTAATGATATCCATTTCTGCATCTGTCTCTGTATTTGTTTTTTATTCTGTGGCTTTATATTAATGACTAAATTGAACCTGGTCTCCTCTTTTCTTCTGTTTTTGTTTTGTACAATATTTGGGAACTAGTTTGGTTTCCCAAGAAAATGCTGTGTGATAATGATGTGCAGGTGTATTCCTCTGGCTCTGGGAAATGAGGTTAAACATCTACTGATAAGGTTGCGTCACCTCTCCTTTAAGTGCTCAGACAACTAGAAGTGGGCTTATGGGAACCAAGGAACATATAGGAAACCCAGCATGATAAGGGTGCCGACTTTGCTTTGATCCAGATTAACTGCTTAGATTGGGATTTAAGTTTTTTGTTGTTGTTGTTATAAGTAATTGGCTACTAAATCTTGGCTGTATTGTTAATGAAAATCTTTGTACCTGTGGCTACATCCAGTTGTAATCAACTGAGTTGTTCCACTGGGCTGCAGACAGTCATGGTGAAGACCTTTTTTCTTCAGAGCATCTTCCTCTCTCTGTATTTGAACAGGATCAACAGTCTGCATTCTACAGCTCTTAGTAGGAGTGTAATGCTTATAAATACCCTGTTATCTATTATTATTCTTTGATTTGCTCTATTTATGGCAAAGTTTTAATGAAAAGTCACAATTTATGATTTGCACTTGTGCTTAACAGATCTTCCAAATTTGTGATATTACTGGAATATTATGCTACTTTATGCAAGTATTTGAAGGTGTTATTTTTATGTTATCAGTCATGGAAACCTTTTCCTATTTGCCCTTGGTGCTGAGGCATGGGAATAAGGAGAGGGGAGGGAAGAGGAGAGAATGCAAGAGAAGAGTGTTGTTTCCTTGGCAACAGGCATTGTGCTTCTCAGGGCACAGGTGGCATCTCTCTTAAAGAATGTTAAACAAAACATGCAGGAAAATATGAAACAAAGCCTAGCATTTCTGTGGTGAGAGAAGAATTTTCTCAACCAGCCTCAAATAACTCCAAACACTTCCAAAAAAATTTCAACAATTTTGATTGTGAATTTGAATAAAAATTAATGAGAAAGAAACTTTTATGTTTATTATTAAAAAATAAAGATATTAGAAATTAGTAGATTCTGGTAATCACTGGTGCTGATATAAGAAATTTATGATGGCCAGCTTTAAGTCAGAAATAATTTAGGGGAAATAGGACCCTCACTGTTGTCAGGAGCTGGCTACACAAGTTAGAGCTTTTGAGGCAACCTGTCATCACTGGTACTGGGAATGCTGAAAGCAGTTTGGAAGTTGGCTTCTGTGGGTGTTCTGGTGAGGAGGATGTCTGTACTTTTAATTTTCTGCAATGTAAAGGTAGCCTGAGAGTCATTGTAAAAAGAAGAAGGTAAAATATACTCATGAATTTTGAGTCTGTATTCTGTTCTGAATTTTCCCAATTAGTGATTCACAAAACTCTACTAAGGCTCTGTCCTAACTTTACTATTCTTCTTTTAGACGTATGAATGAAATAAACAGGAATGAAATTCGTGTTTAACTTCTCATAAATTAAGTTGAACAACATCCTTTTCTCTGAAACTATACTTTTAGACAAAATTGTTTTCAGTTAGTTGTTTGGATACAATACTTTTGCAATGAAACTTGAATTGTGCATATGTGTTTCCAGTTATGTCTGGAATAGCAGCAGTTATGTCAAAAACATACATGGCAAAGGTGGGAGATGTAGGTAGTGTGTGTGTGTGCTGCAAAAATAGCCAACACCAATGAAAAGAAAATAAACAATGGCATTGCAGACTCTATATCTAAGTGAGTGCACAATACTGTTTGTTCTAAGTCTGCCTGACTTCAAACTATAAGCAGCATTTAAGGGCAGTGTTCACAGGAAAAAACGGCGTCTCTCCAAGGAGAGAAAAGGTTTAGTGAGATTAGTTTAATGTTTCTTAAAGGTTGCAGAATTATTTAATAAAAATAATAGCATATTATGCTAATAATGTGATAATACTAGAAAAAAGGGCACGGTGGCTACCCATTCTTTTATTTTGCATACTAATCTGAGATTAAGAAATAATTTGTTCCTATATTTAAATGAGAAAATTGTTGCCTAGTTCAATGCGTGAAGGAAATGCTTTTTTACCTTTCTTTGAAGTATCTTGTCATTAGTGCCCTTTCTTACATCCTCATGATGCAATTTGGAAATGCAGTTTGCAAATTCATATGACTCTACATCATTGAACTGTAAATATGCCTCAAATTCTGTGTTCTAAAATTAAAAAAAAAAAAGCAACTTATGTCACTATGTACTTATCAGTATATATATAAATTTTTGAGTATAAAGTTATAGGTATATAATTTATAGTGAAAAAATATAAATTAATAATAAATATTGGTTTTTACTGGGTTTTCATAGAGATGTTTTGTGCTGGGCCTTTTAGTGGAGTCTAAATCTCTTATACTTCTCAAAGAAATTCAGATTTAACTTTTCTTAAGCATTAGTAGCTTACATTATATCTATTCTGCTAACAGGACAGAGCCTAGCTTCGTAGGTTGTTAAAACATGCATGAATGTTACTTTCTTCTTTACTCGTGAGGGTAAAATCAATATTATGTTTGTCACACTGAATAAACAGCTACCAAAATTAGGAGAGTTTGCACTAGAGGATTTGCACTACCTCAGACAAATATGAAAAAGGACGATTAGGAAAAAAAAAGGGATCCAATCAATATGTTTCAAGGGTCTAGGTTTGTTTTTTATTTGTTGGTGAAAGCTTCACCTTTTACAATTTTTAACAAAAAAGGTAATTTATGGCTTTTCAAGGATAGCCATTTAAAGCAATGAGAGACAGGGCTTTCAGTTTTCTTTGGACTGGCAACACACTATATAAAGGATTAAATAAAACTTCTGTTGAAGACAGGTGATTGCTAGCTCCTGAATTTTTCTTCAGCAATTTAGGACAGAGAAAATGTGTGATCTGTTACATTTTTAATGTGCATTTTAGAGTGTAATTAACGTATATGGAGTTCGAAGATAAATTTGCAGAAGGGTTAAAACAATTATTAAAATATAGTGAAGGATGTTTCAGATTGTAAATCTTGAACGTAAATGCAGTTGTCTTCTAGATGCTTTAGTATCAAGAGACATGACAAATTGCAGATGGCTTCTTTTTGGTACCCTAATTATTGGCACTTCATAGAGGTTGTATAACTTTCAGTAATACATTTTATTTTGATAGGCAGTATTCCCATTGTTACATAATGAAATGCCAGCTATTAGAAGCATGCTTGTCTTGGGCTCCTATGTGCAAATTAAAGGGAGTGAAGGAATTTATCACAAATTATGCAAGCTCGTTGGGTAGAAACAAGAACCGAATTCAGATTTCCTGGCTTACAGTCATGGACTTCACACTTCAGAAGAGAAAATAGGTATCTACTTTAAAAAAAAATTTCAAGTGAAGTATTAGGAGTTAGAAAATGTCACTATAAATGAAACTATTGAAGAAACTATAGTTTCTATAGTTTCAATTCACTATTCAATAGTGAATTGAAGAAACTATAGTTTCTTCAATTCACCCTGTCTTAGTGTGGGTGCTGTTTTGAAGTCTTTAATTACATGAACACTATGTTTTACATGATTCTCTCTATACTGAAAATAGCAAAGAAATGTTATTTATTTTTATTTAAAAACTATAGAAGCCAATGTGATCTAGGGCAAGTTTCATCCATCATGATGATGTAATACAATATAATATTCTGTTACCACCAGGGAAGACACATTATTGTGTAATTACACATTATATTGTGTAATTTCATCACAAGATTTCTACAGGGCATAAAAAATATCTAAGTATACCTGTAAAGAGGCACAATAATAGCTATTGGTAACTTTAAACTAATTATGCTAATAACAGACATTTTCTTGTCCAAGGACATTTTTTGCTTCTTATGCCATTTTAAGAAAATTACTTAGTATTTCATATTAGTTTAAAGTGTTTGTGTATTGCAGAGCTAAGAAGTAAGTATAATGAAAATGAGTTTACTGTAGACCAGATGATCTCTAGGAAGTATAATTTTGATATGTTTTCCTACCCAGAAGTCGGTTTAGAGATTTTTGTATAGTACTAACTGATCATCTTGTAGATGCAGAACAATGCATGTTCCTCATTGAATTCAGTATTTCTAGACATAAATTTGCATCTGTTTATATTTAATGTGTGTTGTATTCAGATGCAAAATTCACCAATTACTATCTCAACCTACAGATCAGAAATTGTAATAGAACTATTATCTTATAAATCTAAGCAATATGTTTACAAGATGTTTATTATGGAAAAATGTAATATGCTTAGAAAATAAACTGTTAAAATTTGTAACTGCAGAGTAATTGTAACTGCAGAGTAATTAACATTACTCTGATATATCCAAAGTGATAGTGATGAATGTCAGTTGAATTAATTAGACATGGGTACAACAGTGAATGTTTTCTTGCCAATCAGTATTGCTGCATTACTGACTTCTGCTCTGAGTAACTTTGCATCATATAAAGCTGTATGAATTTTGGATTCTATGCAGCTGTACTTAAGATGCAAAATAATTCAAAGCAAATGAAAACAAAAAATGTAAGCCCAGAACTGAGGATCGGCTTATGTTTTTACATAGTTGCCCAGAAAAAACATATAGTAAGCGATGCTGTAAAGATATTAAGAATAATTTATTGTGTTTCATTCATATTCACAATTATATTAAAGAATATTTATCAGTTCTTACATGAATGACTCTTCGTAATACAGTACTGTTCAAAATGCCTATATATTTCTGGAATTTCCAACAACTTGAAATCAGTGAGGTACAAATGAAAATTAGAATCATAGTATCATAGAATGGTTTGGGTTAGAAGGGACTTTAAAGGTCATCTAGTTCCAATCCCTCTGCCATGGGTAGGGATGTCACTCACTAGATCAGCTTGTTCAGTGCTCCATCCAACCTGGCCTTGACACTTCCAGGGATAGGGCATACACAACCTCTCTCAACGACCTGTTCCAGTGCCTAACTAACCTCTGAGTAAAGAATTTCTCCCTAACATCTAATCTAAACCTACCCTCTTTCAGTTTAAAGCCATTGCTCCTTGTCCTGTCACTATCTGCCTCTATAAAAAGTCTCTTTCCCTCCTTTTTATAAGCCTTCTTAAGGTACTGGAGGGGCTGACTGGCCACAAATAGGAATATTGAGTGCAGAGCTAGTGTGTTAGCCATGTGTTATGACCTAATCTTTTCAAATATTTATCTGTGTAACTCTTGCTGAACAGTGACTTCGTTTGCTTCATATTGTAAGGTGACTTTAAGTTATCAGTTCTTAGATTTGGTCTAGGGTGGATCATAGATGGGTTGGTTCAACTAGAACTTCTGGGAAATGTCTGTTCTGTAAGTGTCAGTTATTTCTTGCCAAGTGTTTCCAGAGTTGCATTTGCCTGCTCGCCCCTTAACACATTTCTGGGAAGTGCTATCTCACCCATTATAAGCAATACAACAGCAATTTCCCATCTAAAACTTCCTTATCCTGCTTGTGTAAATATTACTGAGAAAATTATACAGAAATTATCAATAAATAAGTAATAAATAGAAAATATGGAATCTGTGAATGAGGATGCTACTAACATTATCTTATCATGCTAATATCTACCTTTCTACTTATAGAACATTTCTACGTACTTTCCCTTGAACAAACGTAAGACAGTTTTTGTTACCTTGATTATCTTTCAATGATGTCATTGACCATTTTTCATATCCTGTGTGAATAACACATTATTTTCATTGTCATAGCAACTTTTGAAATCCTTAAAATATAGTGTATCACACATTCTTTGCTTTGGAATGCAGTCCTATTGAAATGCAAAATAAATCAGAAATTTCATATTGGTCACATCTTGCTGCTGGAATAGTCATATAGTTAGGCATGAAGTAATAAAAAACCTGAAAAAAACCCTATCAGATTAGGCTATCAGCTACTTGTATTTCTTTTCCAGAGGTATGTTTTTCCTTGAAATGTTTGGAAACTATTGGAATTATAACTACCAAACTCACTCTCCAAATATGAGGAAGGCTGTGAAGAGGGGAATTGCAGTGGTGAAGAGAGCAGAGCAGCAGTAGGCAGAAGGCAATTCAATACTACAACTTCTCTGACATCCTTTAAGTCATCTCTTTAAAACATATTTTCTACTCTAGCCATCATGATTTCAGATTATGTGATTTAGAAGTCTGCATAACACTCAAGTGGGAGCACATTAAGGAATGCCCATAGTTAAGGCTCAGAAACACGGGTATGGAAATTATGTGTTCAGCAGGTCAAAATTCATCACTACTTTATCTTACCTGATAATCACAAGAAACAGGCTTTTTGAAAAGGCCTGATGTCCTTGGCATCAGAGCTGTTGCAGCAAGCAGGATAATCAGATGCAGCCAGAAGTGCAACTCTCAGTCACTCCACAGAGTCACACAGGATCCCCGCAGGACTTGGCTGCAAGTGCAGTACCAACAAGGCAACCTGATGCTGCAGGAAAAGGCAGCACCTCCTGCCCTGCCTCTCCAGAGGGCTGTTACTGAGGGTGCTGTTCTGACAAGAGGGCTGCCGAGGTGCTGTTGATAGGAAATCTCCTCTAATCCCTCGTCTTTCTTGGCAATGCATCTGCAGGATCTTAATTGGTTTCTTTTTTAGGCTGAGGTAGAGATCACTTTAAAAATACTTACAGGAATGTCTGTTTTCCCATGTCTATATACCATTGCCTCACAATGTTGGCATTACCAGGAGCTTTGCCAGATGAGGAAGTCTGAGAGCACTTCTACTTAAGTCCAAAATCCATTGAATTAGTGAAACTGCCTTCCAACAGTCATTGAAGTGAGTCTTTGTGTTTCAGTGGCACTCACAGATTCCATTTCACCAGCTTCTCTGCAAACAGTAATCTTTCCTGAGAGAACAGGGGTACCTTGTGTAATAAAACCAAAAATCACAACCATTTACAAAACGTGTACATCTTGGTCCTAAATGTTTAAGTAGCATTCCTAAATGGACATGAAGGCAGTGTTTTTATGCAAAACTAATGACAAAGAGGTATATGAAAGACAGAATGTGTGTGGGAGGAATAAAGAGGGAAGAAAATAGTATTAGGTGGTAGAAATATTGTTGTAGACATCAGTTAACATTTCCTTCTTGTGATGAAAACTCCTAAAAGATTAGGCCATACATGTCTCTTCTGTTGTCAGTTACTCTACCTGTTGTGTTACACTAGCATAAACTGGGAGCAGAAGGCTTGCAAGGATGACTTTCTCCACCTGATGTGCCCCATCAGCATTTGAAAATCATTATTTTCATAGTGGGCATCTTTGATCTCTTTCACTAAGAAGAACAAAAAAAGAAAGAGAAGAAAGAGAAGCAGTACCACGTAGCATTCAGTTATCAAATATTCATTATCCAAGCATTTTTATTCTGCAGTCTAGTGGGTAGCAAATTATACTTCTTCATCTGGTTTCTACAAAAAGGCCAAGAGGATGTGAATTTGTTTGGGGGAAGGAACTAAAATTGCTCCAGATTTCTTCTTGTCTTTATAATTCTTCCTCCAGCTGTGGCTTTAATTAGATCTGCAACATCACCACTGAGTCCATCCATCAATGCCAACATTTGAACATTATAAATGTGCATGGTCTTGCATGTAACAAAAATAGATTTATAAAGATGGAACTTGTTTCTAAAGTTTTATATCATTTTTGGCTTCACAAAGATGTCCACTGTAATATTTAAACTATCTGAGAATTTCATAACAGAAGCTCGTCCTTTTCATTCTCCATTTGTGGTCTGTAAAACATACAAATACAGACCTGCTGAATGCTTTCAGAATATCTGTCACTCCAGTATGGCATTAGAATGCATGTCTGACTGACAAAATAAGTATAGGTACACAGACATTATGAAATAACATTTTTAGTATCTTATAATCTTAATTCAATGTAGCAATATGTTATTGTTGTTAATATATTTAATATTATTATAGTCTGGGTTTGTTCCTATGTGTATGTTTACACACATTTTAAAATTGTCCTAGGTATTTAAAAAGTAAATCTTAAATGTGTTAGATTAGAAAATATCAAAAGCAAGTATCAATTTACACACCTAAGAGGTACAACTGATAACAGATAACTCTGATACACTGATAACTGTCTGCTTCTTAGGAAGTCTTTAATTTCTTTTCCTGAGTTTCAAAACTGTCTTATAACACGGTACTTAATGAAACTATGTGTTTTGAGGAGGCATTTGTAGCCTAATTGTAGAGAATTGTTTGCAGAGCATCCAGGCTGCACAAAAACTGATGGCAATAAGGAAGCTGCTAATTTTAAGCAGAAAAAACCAAAATTCTTTCCTCCTACATGGAGGGCATGGAGTGATGCCTACAGCTGTTGAATGCATGGTGTCACATCAAGGAAAGGGAAAGGTATAAAGAATGTCTTGGCCTTCTCATTTCTGTTCTCTTTCTTTAACACTATATTATAATTAGTTCTAACTACAGAGTTAGAATCACTGAATCATAAAGTAATTTAGCTTGGCAAGGTTCTCTGGAAGCTATTTCATCCAATCTGCTATTGAGAGCAGGGGTGACATTTTGATCAAATTTCCCAGGATCCTCATCAGTAAAACTTTGAGCATCTACAAGAGTGGAGATTCCACAGAAGTTTTGAGCAACTGTTTTGTGTTCTTAATCATCATCATTGTGAAGATTATTTTTTCTTCATGTCCATTCAAAATACTACTTTGTAGAAACTTTGACTGTTTTTTTCTTCTCTATTTTCCATGAACAGCTGAGAAGAGTTCAGTTTTACCTCCCTATATCCTCCCTTTAACTAGCTGAGTACAGTAATAATATCTCTCTGCCCTTATCTACGCTTTACTCACCAGTCCTCACCATGTCTCAGCAAGACATTCCTCCATTCAAGTCTCATCAGTTTCCTACTTTCAATGGTAAAGTTCTGTGATTGCTCCATTAATGGTCTGAAGTGCCTGAGGTAAAAGCCAGTCTGGCAGACAATCAAATAAGCCCACTGAGAAAGTGAACATATTAACCTGGGCTAATAAGCCCCACTGAGAAAGCAAATACATTAACCTGGGCTTGACTCTGTCCAATACAATTACACAGCACAGCTTTCCAGCTTCTTCCTGCACCCAGGTCAGCTAGGAGAAGCTGTGACATTGCATAGCACCCAGCAGGGCATGAATTATTGCTGCTGTAGTTTAACAAGCAAACCTACAACTCTGTCAGAAGCTGGATTCCTTTGGCGGTCTGGCTGTTTGAAAATCATGAATGTTCTAGCTTTATGCATTACAATTACAGCCTAAAACCAGTTAGAGCCTAACCCAGTTACCCTAAACCCTTTTCTGGTTGCATAACATACAGAATCTTCCTTTTCTAAAAACTGTTTTGCAGCTGTTTTATCACTGAAGCAAGTATGAGGGGAGAAGGGAATAGATTGTGCTATTTTAGTATAGCGTCCAGGAATGCTCACCTTGTTTTGATCCTCTAGGGCTGAAGAAGCATCTAAAGCTATCTGCACTGCTAGGCAGAGTTAGATATACTCTACACCAGTACAGCATACATTTATATGCTGTCTTAAAGTGTTGGAACAGAAAAAAATCTTTAAAATGAAGATTTTTTGCTAGCTGTTGATTTCTTTAATCCTTAATATGAAAATATTCCTCGTGGAATTTGTCACAGGTATTTTCTTATAATCTTCTTATTTCTTCTATCCCCTAAGGGCCAAAGAATAGCTATAATGAAAGCAAAAGAGGTGTCTTAGAAACCTGTTTTGACAAAGAGTGAAAATGTAAGTCAACCTACAGATGTAAAACATGGAAGTGTCAGTTGACAGCTTCTCCTGACTATAAATATTACTAGCCTTCATGTACTGAGGACTTTAGGTAATAATATTCATTCTTTCAGCCAGTTAAGTACTTCAGCCTGTTTCTGCTGAATGATGTACCTACCTCTATAAAATATTTCCGCTCCTTTTTTTTCCCGGAAGAGTTATGTCCAATATAGAAACCAGTTTTGTAACAGTTCTAATTTAAGTCTAATGAAAGGCTTATTATCATACTTTTCTGCTAGGGTTGTATTATTATTTCCATTTCTAAATAATTAAGCAAAAATATTAAGAATAGAAAAAATATGGTGTTTTAATACAATATAATTTCAGCATTTGCAGGAATGTATCATACACACACAACTGTTAACCAAGACGATTTATAGGATCTCTAACAAATAGCTTTTCCACTCCAGTGCTCTCCCCATTTCACACTTGTCATTGTTTAACATCTGGATTGGTCTGTGCTTAGACTCTCATTCACTGTGTCTAGTTGACAATACCAGGAGGAGGCAGATCATGAAGTCCAAAGAATCCAGAGGTTAGGCTTATTAACAACACCAGGGTGTGATTTTGATATTTGCTGGGGGAGAGATCATCAAAAGCAGGCCAGAAATATTATGAATAAACATGTTTAGAGAGAAGTGGTTTACAGTAACAATGACTTCTAATGTGTGTCAATTCCATTTATTATGATCTTGTATTCCCCATGAGGCTCTTCAGTGTCACTTCTGGACTGAGCATTCAGACTTTTGTTACTCATATTTTCACAGTATTTCTGCTGAAAGTGTAATAGATTGGAAATTCAGTAGCACTGAATAATAGGGATTTATTTTTTGATTGTGGAGGGGTTTTTAGGCCAGGAGTCTCTTTGCATAAATGACTGAGGGGACAGAATGAATGTTTTTAGACTACTGAAGATGATAATTTTTAAAACAATAATTCTTTACTGTTTAGTAAAAATTAGCTAAATTTGAAGAAATTACTAGAGAGAAACACTGTACTGAGCACTGGTAAAATTCCTGGTGGTCTAGCCACATTTTAAATGCAAGGCAGTCTTGTATCCTTTTACATAGTTCTTCCTATAACTCAGGTAATTTTTATAATATTTTTCTGTTGTTCCAATTTGTGACGAAGATTGTTTTGTTGGAATTAAATAGCAAAGAAACTTTAGAGGTCATAAAATGCCTTCAATATTTTATTTTTAGTATATCTAAAATTCTATCTATCTATACATACAATGCAAAAGTTCTTTTTCTATGAAGATATGAGAATTCAAAATTGACTTACATGTTTTGATATCAGTAAATACAGTGATATTCAGTAATACTAAAGTAAAACTAATTTTAAACTCAGCTGCACAAAAATATGTGTTGGAAGCTAATAGTTGTAGCTGATAATTGAAATAAAAATTTGTGTGATATTGTCCACAGAAAAAAAGAAATATTTGATATAGAAGCTGTCAAAAATAAGTGCTGTATTAAATGATAAGTATTATAAGAAAGAAGAGTCATAAAAAAATTCAGAAATAATTTTGAATATCAAAGAAACACAATGTCTTATTTATATATTTTTCTGCTAATTTCACAATAATGGCGCAGTAGTGTAAAAAAATAGCATTGGTACCTAAGTAGAAACAATAATTTTTCCTAGTGCTTCTGTAAATACTTTTACATGCTACTAATAGAAGTAACAATAGTAAGCTTCCGTGTTTTAATAATTTCTTTCTTAACGTTCTGTTTTCTAGGTAAGTACTCCCTGCCTTTTTCTTCCTAACATTCTTCTCTGCTTTCTTGAAGTTCAATGAAAGAGGTAAAAACCAAGACAATAAAAATGAAAGGCCATTTGGTAAGAATTCACTTTGCTTTAACATGCTGATTAAGGTTGGTTTATGTGCTCATTTACTTTCTTTTTCTTTTTTTTTTAAGTTGAAAGAATGCACCTGTTACAGAGGATTAGTTTATGTAGAATTGATAAGAGGATAGAATCTGTTTATAGTAACTGTTCCTGAAATGCTCATTGCACTTGCAGGCTGCCCATGTGACCTGCAGGGAGCACTGCGTCCTCTCCAGGGTCTAGGAGCATGTTATTAGTGTAAAGGTTTTTTTATTTCCTATAAGGCTGAAATAAAGCAAACCCAGAGAGTTTTCAAGGCAGAAATCTCTACATTTAAAAGTTATTTGGATCATATCAAAGATGGAAGAAGCTGCCCTTTTGGGAAAGGTGTTACATAAGTTATCTGAAGTGGTAGTGATGTTCTTACTAAAGTACAATTTGATCTTGCTTCCTTGAAGGGAAACAAGGCAAGTACAAGAAAGAGAAAAAGTGAAAAAGAGGAGAAAAGTCCTTTAGATGTGGTTCTTTGTAGTTTGTCTCACAACCATTTGATGAAGCAATAAAACAGATGGCCTTTTGAACTCCAAAATCTGGCTGTCCTGTGCTGCATTGAAGTTATTTACGATATTACTGATAGCTTCCATTGTAGTTCCAGTCACAGAAATGCAGGATGCACCTTTAGCCAGCTATGACTGATTGCTTTTAGTCAGAAGGCCAAGGACAGGAAAAAGAGAAAGACCAGAGGAGGAGACTGAAGAAAAGATAATTACAAGGAAAATGACAGAAGTGAATATTTTTGCAGCAGAAACATGAATCTCGACTTCATTGCTTTTCAGGACCTAACCAAAGATATTTAAAGTGGTGATGTCCTTTGGACTCTCCAAATGCAAGCTTTGAAAGATTAGTGGTGCTACAGGGGATTCCAGGGGTCCTGAACATGACCACTGAAGGCTGCCTTATTAGCAGAGATGGATCTCACCCATCTACCTGTCCTTTGTAGTATCAGTGTCAAACTGATGAATGCCCCAGGACTCACACTGGCTTAGGAATCTCTAAGTGTTTCATTGCAAAACTCAAGATTATGTGCTTGGTAGACACTAAAGCTTTTCTGACATATGTCTGAAAAATAATTATTAACTTTAGTCTTCCATGAATTTAGTTTACCTAATTATACACTGCCTACATTAAATTTTCCTATGTTTGTTCCACACACATACAGAGACACAAGCACACATGCATGTATCTCAAACAATGACAAAAAGTTAAATAAATTCTTTTTGAGCTAGACAGTTTGGAAAATAGAAATTAAAATACCTCTATAAAAAACATTTTACCTGAAGAAAGATTCAAAGGCTTGAAAGGAGAAGACAAGACAGTACTTACTGCAATTGTAGGAATGATGGGTAAGGACCTCAGTCTTGACTAAAAGTAAAAAGAATAGGGGCAATGTTTTAGTATTTCCCTTGTTTAAAAGAATGGCTAACATTTAGTTCTACAAACTGTAGATTTTCAGACATAGAGGAATATTGCCTTAAAAGGTTACAGACTAATGAAACTACAAAATTGTCATGTCTATTTTAAATGCAGACTTCTTTCTGTATATTAGACATACTTAAATTATTTAATCCAGCTATTAAAATCAAGTATTCTTCTAATAAAAAAAATTAAATAAGTTCAAAGGAACAACAATATCAGCAAATCAAAACAAAAGAACATGTGCTGTTTCTCTGCACATTTTACATGTTCTTTTGGTGGCTCTGGGTGCAGTTTTCTTTCTTGGTGAATGTACATAGCCAGTCTGTACTGAGATCTTTAAAACTTCTGTATTTGTTTTGAGATTGTTAGGGAGAATAATAATGGCTAGTATTATGATAAAGACATATTTTTAAAGCTTATCATAATAGATGTAATTGTTTAGATGTTTAGGAGATATGATGCTTCAGGCAAAAAGAATGGTTTGGTATGGACCAAATCAACCTATAGAGGGCAATATGGAGATTTTGGCATAGCAAATGGTTGACTGAATAGGAAAAGGAGAAAATTCACTAAGACTTCATTACAAGTAGTTTAAAAGTTCGTACAAAATACCTACTGTTACTAGATTTTGCCGCTCAAGATACTAAAAAAGTATATCTTGTTCCGAGTTGTCATGGAATGGAAACTGTCTTTCAAAGTGATTTTTTTACCTATAAAATATCTTTTGCTCTCCAGTTCTAGAAAGAAAAAAAGAAAAAACATTTTAATAACCATTACAGTCCTGTAAAGCTTTTGATGGTGTGAAGAAATATACTGTTCCACCATATTTTCCTTCAAAATAATGCATCACATGCAAAGGGAGAGGTTAAATGTGTATTTTGATACATATAAATATATATATAAGGCCCCTGTGACTACATATCCATTCCCTACAACCTCAAAATTCTCATGATTTAAAACACCCTTTGAGGGAGAGGAGTGGTCCTGTGGTATGGTAAAAATGAGGTGGCATTTTTGTCAGACATGGGTCTGACAAACCTTGCAGTTTTTAGTGCAAGCATATTACATAGTGCAGAATGCTTTCTTGGGCAGAAAATAAGGTTGAATCTGACTTAAGTGAGTTCTTCGACAAGGAGCCTGCTAAGTATTGTCAACTGTGATCCCTGTATTGCCATCCTCAGAGCACAAATAATAGAACCATTCAGAAAGGGAGCCCTTAAGGGAAAGGAATCGGGGCTTGGAAGGTAGAGCGGGGTTTTTTTTGTACGGTGCAAACTAAAGAAACATATGTATTTCAAGTAAGCTCTTCTATTTATTTGTGTGGGGGCCATTCAACTGTGCCAATTGTACTATTTAGGTAATATTGTGTGTATGCGCATAATATCTTACAGTATCTCATGCATGCACAAGTGACAGTGTTGAGAAATGACACAAACATAATTGTATTCTCATAACCACAGACCAAGCTGAAATAAAATGCAGCCTTGCTTTGGAGTTGTTTATTTTTTGTTTGTTCTGGGTTTTTTTAACCTAATCTTTTTTGGTTTTAAATATTGGTGTTTTACATGCAATAGCTGTAGACACTTCTACTGATGTTTTTCTAACATGTTTTGTCGAACCAATTTAATATGCAGCTGTTCTTTCTGCTAGAGAAAAACTGGATGCCAATCATGTATTTAGTAGTGGAGTCTTATTGACTTAGAAGCTTGAGTATTACAATTTATATTTTTTATGAGTCCTTTATTGTCTCGCATACAACGGGCTTTTACTGGGTTTTGAATGCATTTTCCTTCTCATCTCCATATTTGCTGCATTATGGTGCTGACACAGAATTAAGCACTGAGAATGTGTTCTTCAAAAGAGCAAATAACTATCTTCTAATAGGCTGTTACAGGAATTAAACCTGTGTACTCATAGGGACAGGAGTTTAATAAATTTTAATATTGGAACAAATGTGCCAATAAAAGAGAAGCAATCGTCTAGTGTGTGTTATAGTTAATGACAGCAGAAACGGAAATGTACCTGGTTTGTGTTGTTGCAGCTGAGATAAGCTCAAAATCTTTGTTCCTATCTCAGTTTGAGGCAAGTACTCTCGCATGTTTAAGATAACATCAGATGCCCATAAGGTAACATACTGCATACTATCCATATTTGGAATGCATGTAGAATGACTAACCATATAGTATGCTCAGAGAGACTCCTGAATAATTTTACTACAAATAAATCTGCAGTATAGAGCTAGTTGACTTTGGTATTCTCTTGCATATAGAAAACACAAGACATCTAGACAGAAATTATAGGAGCTGTGTTTTTCGATTTAATTTTAGGTTTATGACTGATCTGAGGGTAGTAATCCTTTTGTAGATTTTTTAAATCACTTAAGTAATGAAAAGATAGAGACTTTTTGGTTTTTTTCCCTGCAACACAAATGAGATTGTGGCAATTACAAAGAGTGTGTTCTGTGCTCTCTGTAACAAATGTCTGTGGTTGTTGGATGCCATTAATAACATTTTTTTAATATCAGTTTTTTGAAGCCAGAAAAGTAGTCTGTTTCCTGACTCTTCTACAAGTTGTGGGCCTTTACTTTGTTCCAGTTTGGACTTAGAACAAACATGCACAGTCCAGCATGCTAGTCTGCACCCTGTCATCAGAGGTACACAGGAAACATTCAGCATTGTTGGGTAATCATGGACTTCATTCTCTTTCACTCTGTTCTGTCTCTCAGGCCAACTTGCCCTATTTTATCAGCATGACTCCAATTGCCCATCTTCTCCCCTGTTCCAGCCGTCCTTTGGGCATATTCTCTATCCTCCCCAACCTTGTTTTTCAGTAGTGGCTTCCAGAAAACAAACAAACAAACCAATCTCCTCTGTCTACAAACATTTTAGTCTTCTGAAAGGTGAAAAACTGTATTTTGAGATCTTGGTTATGTGGTTGCACACTACTATACTACATTATAATGCTATCCTGAAAAACTGAACTCTTGCCACTTCTCCATCTTAGCCTTTTTTTGCTTCAAGAGTTTGTCACTGTGAAGGAAATTACTTGCCAGATGTAAACCGTCATGGCTATGATGCTTTTAAGTTGCTGGGGTTCTCAGCAGAAAATTCCACCGTATTCTGAACCTGTATTTGGATGAGATCACGCCTTGGTCTGAAATGGAACTATGATGGACTGTGACTACATCCAGAGTAGAAATTCACTCATATGTATAGGCACCTATGTAGCTCCAAGGTCTGGTTTCACATTATTGTAGTCAGATGCTTCATCCAAATGCCGTCAGTGTTAAATGCTTTGTACCAAAGAATGTTTCGCTTTGTACCAATGAATCTGTTCCTTCCTCAGACTTATAATCACTTCCCTATGATTCATGAAGAGTCTCATTTTGGACTTTTTCAAACTGTTCTGCTTACACCACTTCTTCCTGCAGAATTATTTTTCTAATGGCTGCTTCCTCAACTGGAAGTGCACAAAGGGTTTGAGCACAATAATGGCCAAATCTCCATAAAGGACTCTTCACAGTGACATTGCCTGAAATCAGTTACTAAAATGGATTCAAAATTCCACCAAAATCAAGGTATGAAGTCATTGGTAACATTTTCAAAATTATACTTTGAGCCTTGCTTTATTATATCAAAAGAACAATACTATACAGAGTCTTCTCATGCTTGCTGAAGAAAAAAAAAAAAGGTGACAAAACCTTTCTGAATAGATAAAAAGACTGTAAGTTCTACATAATGTTTTTGAGTTCTGTCCTGCTGTGATCACAGAATGTATCCTTGAGTATCTCCTCTATCAAACGCGAAGGCTTGATTCATCCACACTCAAGCAACACTGTCAAAGTCTATCTTGGAGACAGAGCAATTCACAAAATACTCTTAACAAGCGACATGATGTTCAGCTGTGTCAAACATATAAAGTTAAGAGGATCATATGGCAAGTCTGAAAGTGGCATTACAGTCTTTTCTGACTGATTATACTGGCACTTCTCATTTCCAACATCCTGGGGTAAAATCTGTCAGTTGTCCACAATTAGATCTACAGTGACAGTTACATAAAACAAAAGGGATTGTGACCTTTATAGTTTGCCCAAATCCAGCTCTGGAAATAAGTTGCCTGCTTCTCTTTCAGGGCTTGCTAGGCAATTTTCCTGAAATTTCCCTCTGGCTTTTTACCTACTTCACAGTTATACAAAGGTGGCATCATATGTCATCTGATGCTGTTCACAGTTTTAACCTCAAGCCATAGAAATGTTCAAAACAGTCAAATGTTCACAAGGGTCACTTTAGCATTTTTAATTATAACATCCTAATTAGCATCAACACTAGAGAGCAGATTTATTTCATTTTCTCCACTAGTTTAAGAAAGGAGTACGTAGTCTTTAATTGTTAATGTTTAGAAGTTTGACTGAGAAATTTTAATAAACTTCAAATTTAAGGTGACGAAAGGAAAACCAGCCTTTGGTACAAATGTGACAATGTTTATTTGCACATTACTGTAAATGATTATGCATGAACAATTATTTACAACACAAGTGGCTTCATTTTTATTTTTCTCCTCACTTTTACCTTCAATACATGCTCATAAAATTTGAGAGGAGTGTGAAGTAATATTTGCTAATGCTTAGTGACCACATTGTTCTCCTTAATTCTTGCTCTTCAGCTTACTCGAGGAAGCAGTGTGACTCGTTTTATACAATGAAGCCATTTTGTAGAGATTTATTTCCTGTGAGATGGTGGTGAGTTCTGTTTATCTTGATAGAAATCAGAACTAACCCATAATAGTCATAGAATAGAGACAGGTATATCCATTACATTGGAAGAGAGGACAACTAAATACTAATTATTTTTCTACAATTTGAAAAGGGAAAGGAAACCCCACCCAACACTTTCTGCAAGAGAAATAAAACCATTCTTTTATTTAAAAAAGCAAATCATAATAGCATACCTATCACGGTGTCACATACAGTAATGCAGAAGCTTTGTCCCTGTATGTGAAAGCAGAGTCTACTGATTTCAGTTGCAAATCAGCATGCAATTTTCTCTGCAGTGCCTGAAGTTAATTTCCAGCAGAGATCAGGAATTGGGATCATGATATCAAAGAAAAGAATCCAATACTCAATATAGTTGGTGCAGCACAAAGAAAAGTGTTACAGCTATCAGAGTGGAAATGCTAAAGTGCATGATCTCTTACAAGTGAAAGAAAGGATTTTGTTTCTTGTGTGCAAACTGTGGTTTATGCAATATTTTCATAACTGTGAATATTGTCACCATTTTTCAGTTTGATTCATCTGCTCAACATACTTAAAATTCCATTTAGTTAGAACCCCAAAAATATGCATTAAGAAACATGTTGCAACACTTGACATTCCAACTTTGTAAAGGATTAAATTATGCTTACTTTATAAACTTAATTTTGACCATGGACTGAGAGTATTCAGATGTGTAATTGTGAGCTTTTACAATGGACCTTAGCCCTGAGAATTCCATGAGACAGACAGGACAGTTTCTGGTTTTACCTTCATTGTTCTTTGTGAAGAATCCCTATTTTTTTTAAGAAAAAGCAACTGAGATCTAAAGACTCTAGAACATTGTGAGTCCTGACAAGTAAAAAGATCTGTACTTTCTATTGTTCACTTTTCTGAACTGTTCAGCAGTATAATATCTGAGGCCTTGACAAATGGTCTGTATGTTTATCTTTACAGTAACCTAAAGATAAAATGGTAGCAGTGCTTCTATTGTTAGACACGGGAAGATTAATGGCAAAAATATGCATTAATTATTTTGGGCATGGAATTTAAAAAGCATCCTAATTTTTCGATTTTGTGGGTTTTTTATAGTGCCTCTCTCACCAACAATACTTGCAAATGAAAATGTTCAACATAATACCTCTCTAAGGCAGACATCACTACTGCAGACTTTACATTTAGGGATGTCACACTAGGCACTATTAACAGAAAAACATCAGTATTCTTAGGGAATAATTTTTCTCATTCTAGAAGTTCAGATGCTTAGTGTAGGAAAACTTTACTTCTTTCTTTTCTCTTTAAGTTAATAAGTTGAATCAGTTCACTAGGGGCTGACATGAACAGCCTAACCAACACAAAAGAGAGGCTGATGCATCTCAGGTATATGTATGCATGCATACCTTTACCTTTATCCAGACTCAGCTCTGACAGGTTGCAGTGTTATAAACAAAGTACTCTGAAAATTACTCAGAGCAAGGAGAACTCACCTTCTTAGGACCTACATCAAGCTATAAACCATAATTATGCTACATCACCCTATTTTTACAGAAAAAGTTCATCCTTTTGCCTGGACAATGTAGAATTTATGACTCCTTTGTCTTTGGGAAAGGATGTCTTTCTACTCTTTTTCTCATCAGGTACACAAAGTTGAAGACACATCCTCCTGCTCTTTCTCTCAGGGGTGATTTGTGTGGAGAGTAAGAGAGCCATGTTGACAATATTACTGGGAGTTTTATTTAGTTTTGTTTTTAAAGAAAAGTTTTAAGACAGCCTGGTTATATCGTGCTGGCAAGAGATAATGAATACTATTATATGTATACTGTAAATTTTCAAAACTCACAGAATGTGGAGGTTAACTTATCCCAAATAGAGTTGTCTACTCCTTGCACTTTTTCTGTGGGAATCAGAAATACTTGATAATGTCAGTGTTAAAGAGGACAGCACAGTTCTTATTCATGGAGTTGTTAATAAAAGAATCAATGAAAGTTGAAAACTACCCAGAAATTATAACCTTTATAAACTGACAGTTTCTAATGGAAAATATCTTTCTTGAAAATTAATTTTCCATGGAAACTTGTAATGGGATACTTAGTCTTTCACCTGTACATTACAAATTCTAATTTAGCCCTGATGAATAGAGTGCAAATACACAATACATGTTTTGTTTTGGCAAAACAAGATATAAATGCTTGGAAGGTGATATCACATAGAAAGAAAGTAGGCGTATACCTAAGAAATGGACTCAAAAATTAGTTGATTATTAACCTGTACAGAATATACAAATTTAATCCTAAGTAGACAAATTTGTAGTCAGTATGCCACAGACATAAGGCATATTAGCAGCACCTAACAGTTCTAAAATGTCTTTATTTCGCCTGTCAATAGACAACATTGGCATTACTAACTTGATATTCTAAATATAATAATGGCAGGTGATGTTTAAAATGTTCATTTGGAGAGATGAATAAACAGAATTATTCTGCTGTTGTAACCACTGCAGTAGGTTATTAATGTCTTTTAAAGAGTAACATTATATACAGTGACACTATCTATCATTGCAGACTGAATTTAATAAGAACTCCTGATTTTTTAATGGCTTCTATTTTTTAGCTCCTTTTGCCCTTAAATAATTTTTTTGTCAGAACAATCTGATTTCCTTGCAATGAGAAATTAAATCTTTAGAGCCTTTCTGGTTTTATTGTTAGGATGCCTGCCAAATAAATGGTAGGCTTCTGGGCCAGTGTTGCAAATAGGGTGCTGAGTTGAATTAACAATTCTAAGGGCTTATTGTTATGTGAAGCAGAGAATAGAAGGTCTTCATTAAAGATTCCCTGTGTTATTCAATGAGATAAAGGGAAGCAAAATGTGTAGGAGTCAGTTTAGAAAAAAGGGGCCTTCAAAGGCAGCAGTATGAAGTCCCACATTTCAATAGCAAAAGTGTGTATTGGCAGAGTTAAAGGAGCATATGTTAAAAACAGATTCATCTTTTTAAGGCAAATTTAAACATTTCAAAATGAAAGCATATGCCATTACTGAATATTTGTCTCACTCCTTTGCACTGGAGGTCTTTTCCAGTGTGTTTGATATGTATTAAATAAAACCATTTTTGTAATCCCCATATGTAGCAGCTAGACTCACAATATGTCTGTGTAATCTGTGCAGTGGTATAAGTAAGAGCTTCTTCTTATTCACAACATTATTATATGACTCATATTATGGATTTTTGTTTATGTGTTTGTTTTGGCTGTCACTTTGTAGGACACATAGCATCCTTTCTCAGATCACTATCAATCAGAGTACATTCACCACTTAAAAAAACACACGAGACAAGTTTTGGACAATTCTGGCAATATTCTTCTTTATAAGTAAATTAGCAGTACTTTTCTCAGGAAATTCATCATCTGAAATATGGGAAGGACAATCAAATATTTATCAATCAAGGAGATGTGTTGAAATAACACTTATATTCCTATATTTCTTTTGCCTTTAAACTAAGAGTTAAATATTTGCCCATACTCAGCAGTCTGTGAATGCTCAACAGCAAGATTAAAATAGACAAACAAATAAATATATATAAAGGGAAAATCTTCAGAACAATTAAGGGGAGGGGAGCTTTGTTTAATCTCAGAATAGAAAAAAAGAAAGTTCTTAACTATTTCTGTATTTTGGGTAGACCATATCTTCTTCAGAAAAATTTGCCACATGTTGCCAAACCATTTTCTTGTCACCTGTCAATTTTTGTCACTCAGGATATTTCTGGGAAGAAACTTGTCACAAGAAAAAAGATTTAGTTAGTAGATAGGAACTGACAGCATATAGATCAAAAAAAACCTTTCATAGGCTTGGGCTATTAACATAAGGAACACCTTCCTTTTCTTTAAAGTGGTCTGTTGTCTAGTGAAGCTGATGACATTCTAATCAAAACTGTGCAGTCTAATAGTAGTAATGAGTCAAAATCTTATGCAATTTTTTTCATACAGCAAGAGAAGATTTTGCTAATTATTCTTTAATATCTAGTTATTTCCTAGTGGCAAACACAAATCAAACTAACTTGTGAAAACTTTGCAGACATTGTCAAAATTTGATATAGACAGTAGTCATACAAATATGCCATATGCCAAAAGGAATGTAATTCCTCAAAAGACACAATATTAGTATTCTATAGTTCACTGAGACTTGGGCACATAAATAAGGGGTAATAAAAATGTAGCTGTTTGTAAAGCTGAACATTAAAAAAAATGTGTTGAAAAACTTTTTGTAAGACCAGTAAATGGGAAAATGTTTGACTAATACTTGAATGTTCAATTATATCATGAGCACAAACTATGATTAAGTTTCATTTTTGCCAAAAGCTTTGAGATACTTAAATTAAGCTGTGTGGCAACTTAAAATATCAAAATCCCTCCACATAAGGAAATCTCATGTGGATTAGTCTTATACTAACTTAAATACCTTATATTGAAAGATATACACAAATGTTGAATTTAAAGAATTTCTATATATTGTAAAATACACAAAACCACATCTTCATGAAAAAAATTAGATTGCTCTTATATTATCAAAATCAGGTGTTTTTAATTTTTCTGCCAAAATTCCATAGAAGTCAATCCAATCTCAAAAAGTTTGTGATATATCCTGATGCTAAACTGTTCCATGTAAATTTCCATAGTTGATAGTAATTTGATTATGGTCTAATTACAAGCATGGCATTATTTCAGAAACATTATGTCAAAGTAAGTTCACTTATTCTGGCTGCATACTTTACAGTTAAAGGTGAAGTTGTGTTTAGTGTATAGATTTCAAAGACTTACTCTTCACTAAGGAAAAGAAAAAGACCTCTCAGGTAAAAGACAAGTTCCACTGAACATATCTGATATCAGTGAGACTTCAAAATTATAATGGCTCCATACTTTAAATCTACCCAAATAAGATAAAAGTAGTTGTGTACAACAGGCTGCTCAATAGAAAGTGCTTTGCAGTTGATATGATATTCCATCCCACATGTGACCACAGACCATGAGATGGGAAGACATCATTTGCCATAAATTTACAGGTAAATTAGATTGCCTCTAAACATGGGTAGATGACTGGGAGGAAGACTGAAGCCTTCCAGCTTGTCCAGCCCAATGCTATTGAGGGTTGGGATACAGGCATCAGCAGTGAAATGGAGAATTTACTGACACAGCACTGCTCCTGAAGTGCTGTTGTGTCCACTTTATTTCCTTCTTCAGTGAAGAATCTTCAACCCATAAATTAAATCAATTTTTGTATCTTGAACAAATATTTCTAGTTGTGTATATGTACCCATTAAGAAATGAGAAGAAACTATTCCACTTCATTAACAAGGCAGAAACTGTTCCATATATAGCAAGAATGATTTACAGCTCTGTTTAGTTGGACTTAAAAAAAGCCCAAATATAAACAAAAAAACCCCAAACAAACCCCCAACAAACCAACCACAGCTAACAAAAAACCCTTTGATTTTACTTGGATCTCATTATTCTTAAATGATTGTTAAATTTCCCTGCTTTCCTTACCTTTTCATCCATTTGTTTTTCTTTCTTAACTAAAGCTAAAAAGCTAAAAAGTAGAGAATTCAGGTTGCTTGCTTTTTAGCTTTTTATATCTTCATAACAGCTATATCTGCATGTTAGAGAGTGGCTTCTTGAGGCTTAGATTAGACTAATTTGTTCATTTTAGCTTTCTTTGTACAAAGCTAAAGTAGTTTCTAAAGGATTCTTAACTACTGGTATCTTATACCCTAAGGAGAATAAGATGTAGCCCTATACTAATATTGTCACATTTAAAAGACTAATGCAGGTTTCCAGCTGTTCTCACTTCAGCAATTTTCATCTTTCCAAGAGTATGCACCCCTCTTTCCTTAGAGTGGCTGCTAATGTAGTTTAAAGTTTACCTGAATTGAATTCAGTCTTCTAATAGTTGTACATGCAAAGTTATACTCCAGTTATAAAGACAAAACAGTTTCAAAACACAAATAGAATTAAGAACAACTTAAAAAATTTATATTTTACATTTATCTGCTTGTATTCGACCAAGGAAAGGGTATAGTATAGCTGACTCTTCACCTTTTGCCTGTTTTTTTTAATTAGCCAACAAAGTCCTGTGAGGACTTTTACACCTGCCAAAAGTCCAGGACAGACTGCTATTGTTTCCAGCAAGGCACTGGAGGTGTCAGCATGCAGAGCAGCTGTATTGTGCTTGCAGCCAGAGCACCAGTCTGATGCATCTGAACTTTTGAACCCCTGCTTCCAATTCATTTTAGCAGTGCCAAGGGGAGTCATCCTGCTTCCTGTTCTGGTGGACCTCTCTGCTGCCTGTGTGTCATCGTGGGCAATTTCTCGCCACTTGCCCTTTATTTCCTCCTCTAGTACTCTGCAGCCTGGGAAAGGTAGATGTTGCCAGTCTCTGAAGCCAAGCATAGAGTATTCCCCTTTTGGGAACATTCTCCCATCCATTGTTTTTGTAAGGAACCTTATCTTTCTTTTTATTTTGTTTCTTGTTAGGTTTCCACCTTTGCAGCCTCCTCTGATTTAATGCCAATAATTAAAGAGGATTAATATGAGCCAGCAGTTTGCCCAGGTGGCCAAGAAGGCCAATGGCATCCTGGCCTGTATCAGGAACAGTGTGGCCAGCAGGACCAGGGAAGTGATTCTTACCCTGTACTCAGTGCTGGTGAGGCCACACCTTGAGTACTGTGTCCAGTTCTGGGCCCCTCAGTTCAGGAAGGATATTGAGGTGCTGGAGCAGGTCCAGAGAAAAGCAATGAGGCTGGTGAAGGGACTGGAGTACAAGAAGAGGAGAGGAGTCTCAGGGGAGACTTCATCACTCTCTACAACTCCCTGAAAGGAGGTTGTAGCCAGATGGGGGTTGGTCTCTTCTCCCAGGCAACTATCAGTAAGACAAGAGGGCATGATCTTAAGCTCTGCCAGGGGAGGTTTAGGTTGGAAATTAGGAAGAAATTCTGTACAGAGGGGGTAATCAGGCATTGGAATGGGCTGCCCAGGGAAGTGGTGGATTCTCAGTCCCTGGAGGTTTTCAAGATAGACTGGATGTGGCACTTAGTGCCATGGTCTAGTAACCATGGTGGTGTTGAATCAAGGGTTGGACTTGATGATCTCAGAGGTCCTTTCTAACCCGGCTGATTCTATGATTCTGTGATTTAGCAGCATATAATATTTATATATGATTTACACAAAATCCCCCAGTTTTCCTGTTCTCCACGATAGAGCTTTTTCTATGCTGAACATAAATCTCCTTTGTATCCCTCAAATCCTCATGCTATAGTGTGAAATACACTACATAATCTGATTGTGTGTGAAAGTAGCACTGTAGTACTACTTTTCCGTTCTTTGTCATTGGGACCTCTAAGATACTGCACAGAGGCTGAAATAGTGGAGGCCAAGTAGATGTTTTTTCATAAATAAAGGCAATTCCGTAGATAATTTTGAGTAGTTGAATGTGTAAAATGTCTTATATGATATGGGAAAACAATTTAAGGTATTTCTGTGGTTCACAGATAGATGAGTCTGATGAAGTATACACTTTTTTTACTTTGTGTTAGTGGAGAATGCTCTGCTATACAATAAAAGACATACCACAGAATATAAAACTTCATAAAATATATTGTAAATTATATGATCATCATTTTGTTTTTATATATATTATACTCTGAAATAATTTGTGGAACAAATGTAATCAGTCTGAATTCACATTGTGAATCTTAAAGGTTATTTGACTTTTTCAAATGAACCAGTGAGTAGATCCTCCTTCTCCCACAGTGATCTTTTGATATGGGCAAAACATCTCTCATGGCCCAAGTGGTGCTTCAAAGTGAATTCAGTCTGTGGCTTTTTTAGACATTGATCTTAACTGATTAAGCTGTCTGTCTCCACCAAAGAAAAAAAAGAGGAACAAGATTAGAAAAAAGATTAGTGCCCATGGATGAGGGAAACTGTTCTTGAATGAGTTTCTGCTTTGTCTGCTTCAGTCAGTAATTGGTTGGAGTATGACTGGGTGGAAATAAGCAGCTAACTTCCTGCACCCACGAGGGTGACAACCACAGCTGTGATGAGGAGCATTTGCTTTCCAGGCATAGGACTGTTTGGCTCCTTTGGAGCAGCATACTTCAATGATGTTAATTATGTAACATTATGTTTCCAGTTTTCCCAGGAAGGCATCCTTTGGGCTTTTACTCTTGAACTGCTTCTTTTGGGATAAAATGAGTTTACCATCTAGCTGTGGTAATCAAGCTGAACACTTGACTCTGAGGAAAGTGGCTAGATTCCAGAATGCTTACATTCATGGATCTCCTTATGCTATTAACAAGCCAATTGATATTAAACAGCAAAGGAGCTTGCTGTCTTTAAACCTTCTGTTCTTGTGTGTGGAGAGAGGGGGAGAAGGGGCATGCTATAAAAACCATTTCACTGTGTGTGTGTGTTCAATATTGAATCATGGAAGAGAAGGGCAGTGATAAAGGGAGAAGATACAATACCAGGTAACAGCTGGTTATAGCTGCACAAAGTTATATTTGTAGTGTATGTATGTGCAACTACAAATAATTAGAAAGTTTTCCAGAGATAACTGGTTACTTAATTATTAAAATACAAGTAACTAGGGTTATTGTCTCTAAATTTCAAGTAAAAAATATACTATGAATTCGATTAATCGCAAATTAATTCTTAATCCAGTCTTACATATATTATGCTCTACATTGAATGTTTTCTATCTTTTTATCTAGAATTTAGTTGTTCTATATTTGAGCAAAATAGTGGAAACAGCCTTTTGCATGTTGTTCAGTGTGGCAGAATGTCCATTCAATTTTATCAAACTGTGATACGAAGAGAACTTTATTAATGAATTTGAAAGATTTACTGACACTTCTTGTGTGAAACAATCACTCTCCTTGATTTTGTCCTAGTGGAAAAAAACAAAGGATGTAAAGTTCCATGTCAGATCAGAGAACTACTGATATCTGCTTAGTGTTTTATCAAAGGCTTTTTTTGAGTAAAAGACGAGATTCTAACAAAAAAAGTTGCCTTTAGAAAAAATGATCTTTTATTCCAACTGCCTGACCAGACTTAGTTTCAGGTTAAATAAATATGTAAAGTCCTTCATGTACCTATATAGATCATAGTACTTTTTATTGAAATGATTATATGTAGATTTTAAATAGCAAAAAACAAATTTTGACATGGAGAAAGAAAAAGCTTCTTTTTTGAGATCAGTACTGGCATAGATTTAGAATGAGAATGTATTAAGGACATTTATTTTTTAGCCAATTTCCAATAGTAGGGTTTTCTATTTTTTTTTTTACATTAAGCAATCCATTTTATTCCTTCTGGCTTTTCTTCACTAAGAGCAATGTTCTGAAATGTTCTGATATTTCCTAAATGATTTGTCTTAGGCAACAGCAAAACACACCAATGAATGACTGTAAGAGGTCAATAAGTAATCAATCCCAGGTTTGGGGGTGAAAACTGGAATCTTTATTGAACAGGTGTTTTGCAATTTAGGGTCTTGGGGGCAGGACATGTTAATGAGGAGGATGGATTATGCTAACTAGAGGATTACACAATTTTCTGCTACAATTACACTATTGGTTAATATTTCCTGTAACAAGGATTACATGGGGGGAAGAGAACAAAGGGGTTTCTACATGGTCTGATAACATCATCACAAAGTCTTCCTGCAGGAGACAGGCCAATCAACATAGGCCTAAATATCAATAGGTCTTGTGAGGAAGAGTCTGGTCCTCAGGTGATGGGATTTCTTTCAGCCCCTGTTGTCCCTGGCCTGCTACATAATCCTTTTCTGCTGATATCTGAGTTTCGCATTGCTACATCTCAGCCTTTCTTATTTTCTTGTTGTAAAACAAAAACTCAAGAAAAACTTTGATGAAACATTTGCTGGGTACAGGAAAACAAACAAGGAACAAAATGCAAAAGAATACAAAAATTCCAAACAATGCCACAATAAATAACCTTTTCAACCATAGATCAATATTAAACATGTTCAGCTAAACAAACTACCTAATCCGTTCTTGTTGTTTTCTTTCAGCTGATAGGTAAGGCTTTTTAGTTTGTCCATGCCTTGATGTATCAATTCTGAATGATCACTGTTCCTTTCAGAATTTATTCTTATCTCTAAGCCATCCTTCTAACTAATCATCCTTTATTAGAACTGATTTCTAAGCAAGTGACTTTGAATCAAATTAGTAACTTTGATGACTTTAGGGTTTGTGTGTTCCTTGGCTTTTAACTTTTACCTAAAAGTGTTTTTAATACAGGGTTTGTTCTTGAAAACCTTTATTCAATCTAAACATCTCTGCAAATGAACAACTCCATTTAACTCAGGGTCATGTGCCTTCTGTTTTTCATCTGAGAGTACTTATCTGTATATGAGATAATGTGGCTTGTGTATTTTGTGAGCAAACCAGAACATACCAATGATTATACATTCACACATTTACATGCTTTCACACAAACTTTCACACATGATGGCCATTACCATGCTCTCACACAAACAGACTTTTGAGTTTTATTTTACTCTGTCTTCTGGTTAGGAAATGAGAAATTAGCGTTCTTGTTTCTTACCCGTAGATTAGCAATATCTAACTATGTGTTTCTTTGGTCCTTGAATTACTACTTTGATGAGAATATAACCTGTAAAACATAAACATATTTCTGCCTCATATTCAATTTAAAATTCAAAAACATATAATTCCTTTATAATTCCTATAGTTCAGAGGTAATATATACACTCCCCCTATTTTCAAAGCAAATGTGCATCTCCCGATGTTAACTGGCTTTGGATCTAAGGAGAACCTGTCACAGTTATTACAAAACCTAGTAAAAATTGTCACGAACACAAAAACTTCATTCTACTAGGGACTGCCATCTAGGTGAACAATTTCAGAAAACAATTAGCAAGGTTACTCTTGAATTTGTTTACATTATTAGACATCATCACTTATTTAAACCAAGACTTGCTGATTGAGGTGTCTGAGCTAATTAATAAAATCTTTGTTATGTTCAGGCATTCATCTAAAACCAATTTTGGCTATTAGCTATGGAAGGGTGTCTTTGCCAGCTTCACTGCGTTTCAGTTGTTTGCTTTCTTCGCCTTTTTTTTTCCTCGTTTTTCTGTGTTGGCTGGAGGTGAGGGGGTTGGGGTGGGCTGGTTTCCGAGTCTCTCTGCCGGCAGCGCCCTGCCCGCCCTACACATGCAGAAAACGAAACAGTCAGGTTAATTAGCACATGAACAAAGAGCTTGCAAAAGAACAAAAACTAGCCCTTAATACAGCGACCTCAGACTGCAAAGAAAAAAGAAGGGGGGGTGCCACTTCGGTCCACCGCTCCCCGCCCAGCCCCACTGAGGGGCTGCATACACCACGAGCCGCCTCTGCCGCCCCCTCCCGCACAGCCCCGGACTCCACGTACCCCACGCACCCTGCGCGCCGCTCCCGCTCCACCCGGCACCGCCTCCGCTTGTGTGGCCCCAGCGCCACCGCGACTCCCCCGGCCCCGCCACCCCCTCCGCCGCCCCTGCCATCTTCACCAGGGTCTGTCCGAGCGGCGGGGCTGGGCAGCAGTAGCATCTCCACACTCCTGTCCTGGCGTCTGCTGTTGCTGCTGCCGCCCGCCACTCAGCCACCACGTGGCCACTTTGCCGCTGGGCCACCGCCACCCCGCTCCGGTCCTCCGAGTTCTCTGACCTGCACCGTGGCTCCGCCCACCACGGCGGTGTGGCGCGCAAGTTGGAAATGCCACAGCACCATGTTGGATACGTGGTTCGCGCGTGCAGAGCCTCTGCCGCGAATCTCAGTCCGCGCTCGCACCATGCCGGCAGCAGCCCACCGGCACCCTGCGGTTGCTCCCACTGCATGGACACCACGCCGGCCACCTGTGGCTCTCTCAGGTGTCCGTCAGGATTCCAGGCGGCGAGGGCCCTAGATACATTCGGCAGTGCCGGAGCAGAGGGATCGCCGCTACTCTGCGGACCCCCCTCGTGATGACACAGATAATAACTCGCCCAATGGCAGTCTGGGGAAAGCACCATCCTCTCCTGCCGAATTTTGCAGCAAACAGTCAAGATGGTTATCACTAGTTTTGGAGAAGTGTTTTTTAAGAGTCTTAAAGACTGTCCTCCATGGCCCGAGAATTTTTGCTGCTTGTTTATCATTCCGATTTTGGTGAGCCCACAAGGATGGTTCATCAGTCTTTGAGCCATACTGTTTAAGCAAGTGCCTCATGACTAAATAAGTGTGGCTTTGATCAGAAGACAGCTGCACCCCAATTCCCTAATTTTACGTTTCAAAGCCTATTTTAAATGCCTATACCTAGTTCGTAGCTGCTCACTTGCAGTCTCGTCGCAGTGTGACGAATTCTGTGCACATTCCATTTTTTCAGTTCAGCCACGCACCTCCACTGGGAGAGAAGGAGCTGCTTCTGCCAATGCCATTGTCTCTGGACTGCAAGCTTCTAATTATTAGAAGCCAGGGCTTTTGGCTTCACACACGGCACCATTTGTAGGAGGTCAATAACTAATCAATCCCAGGTTTGGGGGGGAAAACTGGAATCTTTATTGAACACGTGTTTCGCAATTTAGGGTCTTGGGGGCAGGACATGTTAATGAGGAGGATGGATTATGCTAACTAGAGGGTTACACATTTTTCTGCTACAGTTACACAATTGATTATATTTCCTGTAACAAGGATTACATGGGGGGAAGAGAACAAAGGGGTTTCTACATGGTCTGATAACATCATCACAAAGTCTTTCCATATCTTCCTGCAGGAGACAGGCCAATCAACATAGGCCTAAATATCAATAGGTCTTGTGAGGAAGCATCTGGTCCTCAGGTGATGGGATTTCTTTCAGCCCCCGTTGTCCATGGCCTGCTACATAATTCTTTTCTGTTGATATCTGAGTTTTGGATTGCTACAAATGACAGTGGATTTATGCACATGGGGATGTGTCAGAAAATGTTCTGAAACTTGAAGTCTGTCATTCTACCAGTAGGAATGTAAAATGCTATTTCATTTGAAGCAATTCTGTCATAAAAGCAACTGGTGTCATTAATATACAGTTTTAGACTGTTGACATGCATGCTTCTTAATAGCTTTAACTAGAAATGTCTAAAAAATCAGCTAAATAATTGGGTAACTTCTATATTTTCATACAGTGAAATAAATCAAGAGAAATAATGAGGACAAACAAGATTCCATCCTTAAAGGTTAGGGGAATAGCTGGCTGATGTATAGCAGTCATCTTCATGATGCTGAGGTACAGGGCTGTGCTACCACATTTCAGCTGATCTTTGGTAACAACCCTTTAGCCTGTCGCTGTTTAAGTCGGGGATGGCCAATGCGACATAGAACCTTCTTCCAAAGCAGGGACAGGATTACAAGAAGGGTGTAATCACTTCATTGTAACAGGTTGCAAACATTTATACTTTTCACACATCACACAAGTTAACTTTCTATTGGTGCCTTCATAGATGAGGCCATACACATATCACTCTACCATTGGTACACATAGATCAGGCCATCAGGCCATCCACGTGTCAGCCTGCTATTGGTACTTTCATGTATACACACACCAGGATTGGTTGCAAACTACTAAACACAGTTTTTGTCGAGTCATCCTGACTTGTAAAAAGTACAGGAAGTCCATTTCTGTCTTCCATCTTCTTCCTGTATGAAAGTTGCCCACATTCTTCTGCATGCTGTGTTCTCCTCCTTTCAGAGGTATACTGTAATCTGGTTTATGTCCACTGCTTCATCAATAAATGTCAGGCTGCTGACAGGCTTGCTGTCAACCCTGACATTAGCCTTTTGCAGAAAGAATAAAAATATCTTAGCTTCAGTCTCCAGTAGTGAGATTTGAGATCTTGGACAGATGTGCAGTAAAACAATAAGATCAGATAACTCAAATTCTCCGTCTGTGCTCTCGGCCAGCTGTTCTGCTCCAAATATTGAAACAAATGTTGAATCTCTTCGGGAATCAATTTCTGAACCCTGTTTCATGAAGCCATGCCTGCATTTGGCCCTGTGTATTAATTTACTGTCCAATTTAGTGAGGCAGAAGTACCTTCTGCTCTTTCTGTTCTTTAGCTGATACATTGTCTTTCAGAAATTGAAACTGAAGCATTTAGCCAGGGACTTCTGATGGCCTAAAAGTGTACACAACAACAGCCTAGCTTTGAAGAGCAATGGAAACTTTTTAAGCTTAGTTGCATATTTGAACCTTAGTTTTCATGCCAAGAAGGTTAGTTAATGATTTATCACAGAATCAATTTATGTGCATCTACCAGACAATTAAGTCAAACAGAACCCTGACAGCCAGTGTAGACTAAGACAAATTATGTCCAACCAATGCAATGATGTTCTTTAGTAGGGTAAGTGTACTAGTATAAAGGAAAACTACAGAAAAGCTTATGGTGCTTATCTCAAAGAGCCTTGTACGTAAACTAGTTAATGTGGTTTGGATTAAATTATTACAAGCTGAGTATCTATCTGATTTAAATGCATTTTCAGAAAACAGCAAACATTTAATGTCAAGTGGGGTGAATTTTAAGTGAACTTGTGTGAGGATCTTGATTTAAGTGGTGAAGTAGGAAGTACTTGGATGACAAACTGAGGAGGAGTCAAAAGGCTTAGTGGAATAGCTGAAATCAAATCTAGATGACATTCAGTGCAGATAAGCACAAAATTTTTAGAAAGGAGGAATAGACTGTGTAAATAGGTGGGCAGTGTTCAGGCAGCTATTAGGAGAGAACTTGTAGGTTGTGGTGAATGACAAACAATATGGTGGTGATACTCTTCCTCAAGAGTACCAACAGAAACAAGCTGGGGAAGGAGTTTATTGTGCTGATTCAGTGTGCTGAATATCTAACAAATCAGCATGTTTAAGTAAAAACAGATAAATATGAGTTAAGGCACGTGGGGAAAAAAATAGAACTTTAGAGCTCTGAACTACCGAATTCCATTCAGAGACAAAATCTGTTTTAATAGCTCCCTAAAAACATTATGTCAGCACTATTTAGCAGCCAAAGGAGAAAACTGTCTTAGGAATTATGATGAACAGTTTAAGAAATGGAAAGGGAAACTTTATGCCATTATTTATAGGTGTTATGGCCATATTTTGGGTATTAGCTGCCCTGATTTCTCTTGGTTTCAGAAACCAAGTAGTTGAAAAAGCTGCAGTAAAAGATAGCAAACATGATCAAAAGCATGAAAATCTGAACAAAGACTAGGATTTTCTGATTAGAAAAGAAGGACAACTGGAAAGTATGAGAAAGATTGTGAAGAATACGGCTGGGCGATGACTGCTCAATAATCTCCTTCAGAACAATGACAAAGCACTGGTCAGAAGGAGTGGAGAGCAGTTCTGTAACAGACCAAGGGAGTCATCTCTCCATGAAATGTGTAGTTAAGCTGTGGAAATGCTTGTCAAAGGATGTTGTTAACGTTGACAGTTGGCATGGGTCAAAAAACAAAAATTCCCAAACTAACTCAGGAAATCTTCAGTCATTAAAAGGTTTATTCATACTATATGGAATATACATACATATATATATATATAAGTTTATTTGCAATAAAAGGATATCAGTACAAATTATTTGGAAACATTGTTCAAAGTTAAATACTCTGACAAATTCTATTTATTTGCTTTTATTTCTTTACTAAGAAAAAATATTTTAGAATATTAAATCTTGGTTAATAAACAATAACACACTAGAAACTTAACCTTTCTACTTATAATCCACAGAAAAAAAAAGCAAAACAATAATGCAAGAGGCAGCAATGGAAATATACCTATTTCCTAATACACTTGGAGCTAAGTCTCCTAACAGCAACCTCATCAAGTCCAACTCCTGGTCCTGCATGTGTTTGAGGGAGAAGAGGATGAACAAGCTACCACAGTGAGCATTGGGCTGAACTGCTGACTGAGCTTTGCTTACTGTGGGGGCTATAGGAATGTGAAAGGGAAGGTGAAATATGGGATCAATGGGCAACACTAAGCATACTGAGTGACAGCAATTATCACTCAATATGAAACTTGCTATCTAAAAGGATAGTGGTTGTGCAAGCCATGTGGATTTTGAATGTGGTCTGGAAAGAATGTGGTTTGGAAAGATTATGTTGAAACAGAAAGCAAAAGTATGAAGAAACAAAATGCATTCTATTGTTTTGTACATTTGGCAAAGCCAGCAGCTTTTTCTACAGCTTTTCTATTTTTGTGAGTGTTACAAACATGCCCACTTAAGTCACATAGCTGGACATTATTGTATAGTAAAAAATTCCTCCTTTTTGCTTTTACTAACACAGTGCATAAGAAAAATAATTTTAAATGGATTATTGCTAACATATAATTCAAGTAGATGAGTTAATGTCATAAAAAAATTCAGAGCTTCCTGGACTTAGGGTAATTTTAGACAAATAAAATGAGGCCATCTGAATCTCCTAACATACTGTGATAAGTTGACTGTGGCTGGATGCCAGCCAGGTCCCTTGGTGGCCAGGTACCCACCAAGTGGCTTTACCATTCTTTTCCTCAGCAGGACAGTGGGAAGAGAAAATAAGATGGAAAGCCCTTTAGGTCAAAATGAAAGCAGTAGTAAAGCAAAAGCAAAAGTCATGTGTGGAAACAAAGGAAAAAATATACTTTATTCTCTACTTCCCATCAGCAGGCAATGTCCAACCACTTCTCGGAAAGGAGGTCTTCAGTAAGAATAGGGGATGCTTCGGAAGAAATATAAATAGCAAATGCCCCTTTTCCTCCTCATTAGCTTTTATTGCAGAGCAAATATTATATGGTGTGGAATAACCCTTTGATCAGCTGTCCCAGTTGTGTCCACTTCCAAGATATTGTCCATCCCCAGCCTGATGATGCAGCGAGGAAATGTAGGAGAGACAGCATTGATGCTCTGTGAGCACTGCTCAGCAGTAGCCAAAACACTGTTGTGTTACCAACACCTTTCTAGCTGCCAGTGCAAAGCACAGCACTGTGAGGGCTGCTATGGGGAAAACTAATTCCATCTCAGCCAGATCCAATACAAGTACATCACTGAATTTCACCTCAGTTTTGTCTAAAAGATAACTAATATTTTTTCCCAGCTAACATTTGTGTTGGCATACGAGTCATTTAAAAGAGTAGTGTAGATGCATTAAGTTACTTTAAGGTAGCTGAAATATTTTCAAAAAAATTCCGAGGAAAGTTAATTTATAAATATTTCTACTAATTAAATGAGATCAGAGTGATTCAGAAATTTGCCCAATATAGTACACATTTTAATTTTTAGACTAGAGGTTGGGCAAAAGCTCATGCAAGCTTTCCAAAACTGGTTGAGCTGAGTAGTAGGTTTGAGTTTGTTCCTTTATTTCCCCTTATGTTTTACAAAAACTCAGATAAGATTTCTTAACATGTTCCAATACTCAGTTTTATAGCTGCAGTTTCCCTCACATGGAAAAGGTCTTTGTATGATATGGTCCTGGTTTTGCTTCTCCTTTCTGCTTTTAATAATCCTAGTCCGTTTTATAACTCATCTGGCAAATATCTATCATAATATTGTTCTCAATTTATAATTTATATTCACTGTTAAGAAGTAAAAATATTAGGAACCTGTCCACTGAGATTCTTAATTGACAAGAGTCTGGTTAAATTATAAGATGCATGGTTTGTGTAAACATGTAGCACAACTGTGTATTTTCTTTAACCTCTCATTATATTTCAATAAAAGCAAAATCAAATAGCTATAAGAAAAGCCTATTGGATGTCAACTAACAAATATCTTCTAAAAAGTAAATAAGAACCAGGCACAAAAGCAATGAATGTTGGCAAATAGATAAGCAGAACTTCATCATTATTACTTTTTTTATTTGATAATGGAAATGTACATTTTAATGGGTTTAAGACTGAGACAAATCAACAAAAGCCAGGAAATTTAGACGCTTACATTGTTGGGTCAAGTTCACGACTTGATAAGGGTGCATATCACCCATTAAGATTACAGGAGTTGCATACATGCAAAGCAAAATATTGGACAATACATGCATTTGTTTTTCATGTACTCCTTTGAGTTTGCAAGTGGCTGGTTCCAGAGCCATAGGTGCTTGGTGTCTTACACAGAAATATTAAGACAATGTGAAGACTCCTTCAGTTATTTACTTACACTCCTATGCTCTAGAAAAAAGATTAGTTTTGCTTAGATGCCCATGTATGGAGTTTTCATAGAATCATAGAATTATAGAATCAGCCAGGTTGGAAGGGACCTCTGAGATCATCAACTCCAACTCTTGATCCACTACTGCTGCAGTTGCTAGACCAAGGCACTAAGTGCCACATCCAGTCTCATCTTAAAAACCTCCAGGGACAGAGAATTCACCACTTCCCTGGGCAGCCCATTCCAATGTCTGACCATCCTCTCTGTAAAGAAGTTCTTTCTAATATCTAACCTAAACCTCCCCTGGCACAATTTGAGACCATGCCCTCTTGTCTTGCTGGTAGTTGCCTGGGAAAAGAGACCAACCCCCACCTGGCTACAACCTCCTTTCAGGTAGTTGTAGAGAGTGATGAGGTCTCCCCTGAGCCTCCTCTTCTCCAGGCTGAACAGCCCCAGCTTGTAGCACTAAGTCTGATGAGAAACTTGTTTGAACATGTCTTAGGATGGCTCTTTGTGGTCTCTTTGCAAACATGTGTTTCTTCTTCCCAACACCCCCCACAGCAACTGTTATCTCCCATGCAGGAATGTCCTGGGAAAGGTGTCCTGAGGTGTCCCATTGGTCCTTGTTAACCCCTTCCTGTGATTGGGTGTTCCTGTAAGCACCTTGAGACTTCTAATTGGTTAACCTGTGATTCTCCCTAACCCTATAAATGTAACATCCCCAACAATAAACCCTCTCTTGCCTCCTCTCCATGCCCGGTGTGCTGTCTCTGTGCCTGCCATGGAGCCATGTGGGTGGTGGGGGGAGGGGAGGGCACCTCTCCCCTCCAGGCTCGGGGCCTGAAAAACCCTGTCGCTGGAGTTCCCTTTCCCCGTCCCTCAAGACGTCAAAATGGCTCTTCAGATGGAGAAGGAACTAGAACTGGGCTCCCCCACATTGTGGGTGGGGAAAGGGATCCAGACCCCCTCCCTCAGCCTCTCCTCATAAAACTTGTGCTTGAGTCCCTTCACCAGCCTCATTGCTTTTCTCTGGACCTGCTCAGGACCTCAATATTCTTCCTGAACTGAGGGAAAAAAAAAATAACGCCACCAGATTGCCGGTTGGCATCGTTTATGGTCAGAACTATGACGGTATCTGATTGTCTTCAAACCTCCGACTTTCATGTTTCACTAATGGCTACTAAGAACTGGTGGTATTGCTAAATTCTTAGAATCATAGAATTGTAGAATCAGCCGGGTTGGAAAAGGCCTCCAAGATCATGAAGTCCAACCCTTGATCCAACATTGCCATGGTTACTAGACCATGGCACTAAGTGCTTCTATTTATTCCTATATTTTTGAGGAAAGGTATTGGTGTACCTGTCATGCCATTTCAGTCTCAGTTGCTCGTTCTGTCATGGCTTTCTCTGTTCACACAGAACGATGTAAAGTTCACTCTTTTGGACTTCGTGTCTCTCTTTGTTTCTTGTGTTCTTCTTTGCAATTTGCCTTATATTGCTTTGACAGTCTTGTCGGCAGAGGGGATCGAACAGATTGCTCTGATACCAATATGATCGGCAAAATGTCCATTTATTACAAAAAGGATACCTGTTATATACTGTTACTACACCCCGACGCATGATCACCTCTTCTACAGTATTGGCTACATGAAAGAAACATACCCTGTTGTCCAGTGCTCATTGGAGTATTGCAGGTGTCCATATGAGATGAGAAAACTTGTTTACCTCTCGGGACTCCTCCTTAACCTTGGCAGAGAGAGAGCCTTCTTTGTCTTGGCTTCAGAGCCCGAAGCCCTGTTAACTACGCAGTATCTTTTACTGTCTGTACTCAGCTATGACAACGAAAGGCCCTCAAAAATGCAGAAGAAATTGCTCAGTCAATCCCTCTGCTCCATCCACACAGTCTGAAGTAGTCCTACAAGAGAAATGAATTTTCTTTAGAGCTCCTTACAGCCAAGGTTTTGCTAAGTAGGCTTCCAAAAAATGCCCCAAATTAAAGCAGGTTGTTATTTTCAAGTGGATTTTTAATACTACGCTTTTCAGTTTCTAATTTGTATGATTACTTCTATTTACAATAATTTCTATTTACTTCTATTGGTAGTTTTTTTTCTCTCTTGTTCATGGGTAAACTACTACAGTTGGTTTCTCAGTGATATAATAATTTGAAGAAAAAGAGTTCTTTGTGTTTTCCTGGTCCATTATACAACTCAAATTTTATCCAGGATTTGGAACCTCACATAACAAATTTAGTTCTCTGTATTATGGTAACTGCTCACGTGCATCTTTAATTTGCACCTGCTCCAGTGCTGTTGTGATTAAGCCCTATAACAATTCCTAAACAGAATATGGCATGATGATTTAATTATCTCTTCAAACTTTTTAATGAAATATTTAGCCATCACTCAGATATATTTGATACCTGTTAAGAGTGGTTACTAAATGTTGCTGTTATTAGAGTGGATCATTAATACATCTTCTTGGGCTGGTAAAGCAATTGTATCTGTATTTTATGCTTATGAGATGTTGCAGAAATAGATAATTCTGAACTATGCTCAGTTTATTCAAGAGAGTTTAGAAACTTTAAGACTTTCTGTTGAGTTTCAGGGTGTGCATGAGTTCAGCTCATGGCTAGGCTTCGCGAACGAAGATTTGGGAAGGCTCTATCCACATTTGTTACAGGCACACTGGTGGCTTATGAGGCCAATACGTGACAGACATATCCGATTGCAAAAGGCACAGCAGAAAGATTCCTTAGACGGTGTATTCTGCAATACACGGTTCTTTCTGCGTTGCCTTTTTTCCTCGAGGGTGATCCTGCGTGTGTTCTCAAAGGAGACAGCAGCGTTATAGATAGTGTGTCTCCAGGCCTCCCGATTGGAGGCCAGAGTAGACCAGTTATGTTGATCAATATGGCCAAGGCTGAGATGTTGTTTCAGAGAGTCCTTGTATCTTTTCTTCGGGGCTCCTCTCTTGCAGCAGCCAGTGGCAAGTTCACCGTAAAGCAGGATCTTAGGGAGGTGGTGGTCCTTCATCCTGGAGACGTGCCCTGCCCATCGCAGCTGTGTTCTCAGCAACATGGCTTCTATACTTGTGACTGCTGCTTGCTCTAGAACAGATGTGTTGGTCACATAGTCTGACCAGTGGATGTTTAGGAAAGCACTTTATAGAAGGTTTCCTGGGGGGGAGAAAAAAAATGTAGACATAAATATCAACCTTATTAAATTTAGGTAACTTTTTGCTACTGATATTGATTAATTGGCCTACTGGCATTATTTGAATATAAGAGCTTGTCTGTGAGCAGAATATACTTGGTTCATAGCTAGCAACCTGGAGCCTTAGTTCACTTTGAAGGCTCCTAGCTATTACAGTTACTCAGATAATAAGCAGCGGTAATAACAAATACCGTTGTTGAACTTTGAGATAAGTTATTGTCTGACTGATGAGAAAGTAAATGCACAGGGGTAGATATGCCTAGTACTGATGATTGCTGAAATGTGTGATACGACAGGTCTCTGAAATAAAAACATCTATTGAAGAAATGCTACTTATCAAAGGGAAGTTGATTCTGAACTACTGTAAAGAGCATTTCAAGGTTGTATGGAAATAGCATTCAGCTTCACAAAATAAAATTATTAGAAATGGGGATTCTTTACCACAAAATGGCATCTCCCAGAGGAACTATCAAGCACAAGGAAATATCAGAACTTTCACTAAATATGCCATCCTAAGATGACAGCTGTAATGGGACATATTCTGCTGATTTATCACAGCAACCGGAATATGCTGTCTCAATGAGAAAGAGCAAACTTTAATCTGGCATAGGTGCATCATAAGTCTGGTGCTATATTAGTCTCTCCTATGATGCTGTGGCATTTTAGAGCTTGAACAGCCAGACAGTTTGTAGGCCAATTCCCCTTTCTTCCCACACCCTGCAAAGATCCAAAACCAAATAATCTCACATTCCTAATCCCTCATTTGCAAGGCATGACTGAGAACCAGATGTACTGAGAATTTGAAAATTGGTGATAAACTGGCCAACAAGATTATTGTTTGGAAAATGGGAAAGATAATCCTTCAACCGTTGCTTAATGAGTTGAATAACAGAAAGGTGCTTATAGTAAGAAGTAACACTATGTGTTTCATTTTCTGTGTTGCAAGATGTGTGTAGAATATATATTCTCTAACCCAATCAACACAAAATGAAGAAAAGAATTTAAAAGTATTGGTTAAAAATTAAAAAAACCCACCACTGATATTCACAATTCTAAATTAACTTTTTATCCTTTTTGTCTGGTTCTCAAGTAATTCCTTGTCAAAAAATAATGTGTTTTTAAGATTAGAACCTTGAAGAAGAGGGAGTGAGATAGGAAAAGAAATTAAATTAATATAGCTACATCCCAGTGGTTAATGATCTGGGTTGGGATTCCACTCTCAACCCAGTCATTTAAAAGCCAAGCAAAGATTCTTTGTTAATATTCATCCAAATGTCTTCTGTGAGTACTGAAAAAGAAGGGCACCTCTGAAGTTTTGTTCAAAATTGACCTCTAAGGCAGGTGGAGTGGATCACTTTTTCAAGGTCTTTGTTCATTACTAAACACAGACTAGTGAAAATGTTTTGAACTAAACTAACTTAAATAACTGAAAGTAAGCAAAGTAAATTCTGTTCCTGTTGGAACAATAGTTTTTTTCAATATGAACAAATAAGGCTATCTAGAACAGTTTCTGGAGTTACCAGAAATAATGTAGACCACTAGAAGAAAAGTAAAAATTGTTTTTAATAGTATGTAAAAGAATGTCCCAAAATATCCATTTTATGAAATAGAGGTTTGCTGCCTCTGTGCATGTGTAGTGCTTGCTACTAAAAGGGTCCATTTTAAGATTGTTGCTGTGACAGTGTTCCAGCCCCCAAGATCCTTTTTCTAAAAGAGGAAATCCAGAATTTCCTCCCAGAATTCCAGAAATCCCAGACTGGAGATGCCAGAATTACCATCAAGGTAGAAGTTTCATTTTTAAGAATGAAAAAAATTAATTATCCATGGCACAAAATGGCACATCCATAGTAAGAGTTGCTTGTTTAAATGAGCATGTGAAGTATGGGTTGCTGCCAATGTATGTGTAAGTTTCTGAAGAATGAAAAAGCTTTTTATCTGACTCTACCAGTGCAAAAAAATTGATTCACTACTTGTTTATTAGTGTGATGTTCACTTGCCTTTTTTCATTCCATCTTTTAAATTCAAAATAGCATAAAATACAGCACTAAGTAATTCGTAAGTTTTAAATATTCAGCATTTTAATTCAGACTCAACTTGCTCAATAAATACTTTTTGGGAATTAAAAACTGAGATAAAATTAAGACTATACGTATTCCAGAAGAAGCATCCAGGATGCATTTTGATTCATCAGGTAAAAGGGAAGTGACTAACGTGACAAATATCAGCAATTCAGGCCAGAGTGACATGAGGATTGGGCTAACCTCATGAACTTCAGTAAGGAGAAATGCACAGTTTTGGGTTAGAATAACCCAGGCAGGGAGTAAATGGTTGAGTAGCAATTCTACTGAAAAGCATCTGGAGATTATGATGGACATCTGGTTGAATATGAGCTAATAGCGCGCTTTCATCATGAGCAAAACAAGCTACATTAGGAGCCCTGTGGCCAGCAGATCCAAGGAAGCAGTTATTTCCCTCAGAACTTGTGAGTTACTGAAATACTTTCTGTAGTTCTGGGATTCCAATTAAAGAAGGATTTGGGGAAGCCATCTGGGATCCAGTAGGGGAGCTTGCAAGGTGGAGTGAGGAGAGGTTCAAGGAGTTGGGCTGGTTTATTCAAGTGGAAAGAGAGGAACAAAGGAAAGATCTAATGGTCTGCAGATAGTAACAGACTAATAAAAACTACTGAAGGATAGTTGCAAATATCCAAAGGGCCACGGCAGACCTCAATGATCAGGACAGTATCTACATTTGATACTGTACTGATGGAAGCCTTTTCAATCTAAGGCGACTGAAGGCCCACACTAAGACCTGAAACCATCTTGTCCGGGAGCTGCTTTATGCTGATGACGCCGCCTTTGTTGCCCACACAGAAGCAGCTCTGCAGCGTTTAACATCCTGCTTTGCAGACGCTGCTGAGCTCTTTGGGTTGGAAGTCAGCTTAAAGAAGACAGAAGTTCTCTATCAACCGGCACCTCAGGAAGTCTTCCATCATCCTCATATCACCATTTGCAAATCAGAGTTCAGATCAGTCCAGCAGTTTAACTACCTAGGTAGCCTCATCTCCTCGGATGGTAAGATTGATGGAGAGATAGACAACAGGTTAGCAAAGGCATAGAGTGCCTTTGGAAAGCTTTATAAAAGAGTTTGGCAAAAAACACTTGAAGAAAAGTACAAAGATCAGTGTTTACAGAGCCATTGTGCTGTCTACTCTCTTATATGGATCTGAATCCTGGGTCATCTACTGCCACCACCTGCATCTCCTAGAACGCTTCCATCAATGCTGCCTCTGTACAATCCTAAACATCCACTGGTCAGATTACGTGACTAATACGTCTGTTCTAGAACAAGCAGCAGTCACAAGTATTGAGGCCATGTTGATGAGAACACAGCTGTGCTGGGCAGGGCATGTCTCCAGGATGAAGGACCACCGCCTCCCCAAGATCTTGCTTTATGGCGAACTTGCCACTGGCTGCCGCAAGAGAGGAGCCCCGAAGAGAAGATACAAGGACTCCCTGAAACAACATCTCAGCCTTGGCCATATTGATCAACATAACTGTTCTACTCTGGCCTCCAGTCGGGAGGCCTGGAGACACACCATCTATAACGCTGCTGCTTCCTTTGAGAAAGCACGCAGGATCACTCTCGAGGAGAAAAGACGTGTTTTGCAGAATATACCACCTAAGGAGTCTTTCTGCTGTGCCTTTTGCAACCGAACGTGCCTGTCTCGTATTGGCCTTTTTAACCACCAATGCGCTTGTAACAAACGTGGGTAGAGCCCTCCCCAAATCTTCGTTCGTGAACCCTAGCCATGATGATGAATAAAAACTACTGAAGGATAGTTGCAAATAATGACATATCAAACTCTTCTTCGTAGTGCACAGTGATCTAAACGGGGTAATGATCACAAATTATGGGTTTGGGGCTTTGAATCTGATTTTGACATACTTTTTTTTTCACTGGAAGGGTAGTACAGTGTGTCACTTGGTAATGCTGTCAAATCTTCAGCCTTGGAGTTTTATCAAACACATAGACAAAGTCATGGCTGCATTATTCAGTGCTGGTAATAGCCCATTTTCCAGCAGGAGATCAGGAGGTGTGAATTTCAGAGACCCTTCCAACTAATGTGTGATTCTGTGATTCATTGATGCAATACTTGAGTACTGTAAAGCAGAAGCTACTTTTCTTCACAATGGGAACTGATTGATGAGGGACTAATATTGCTTTCTTTTTGTAAATGGGTACTGATTATAGTAAAAGTATGGTCAAAGTTTAGCTCTTAATTTTATGTACATGGTTGGATGCCTGAAAGACCTGTGGTAAACATCTTCACTTGTTCAGAAAAGCTTCCTTTAACTTCATTTGTATGTATAAGCTCAGCACATTAGCAAAGCAAGTGCAGACAGCCAGAACATGAAGAAAATATAATTGCTATGACTTTATTTTGTTCTGCATTCAATTTCCTTAATAATGTCATTCTTTCTTTTTCTCTAATTTCCCATCTTATTTACTACATAGCTTTGGGACATGTCTCTCTTATTGTCTTATCTGTCCATACTGAATTCCTCTCTGCAGCTCCATCTTAGTGGATGACAGACTCCAGTGGGTAAAAGGTGAATGATGTCTTTTCCTTAAAGTTTGTAGCACAATGCACATATACGAGAAGGACAAATATAATTTTAATAGTCAACCTTTAGCCTGATTTTTCCTCAAGAATATGTATTTAAAATAGTGGTGATCTGTGGGGTCACAGTCTTTATATGATAAAGAATGCCGTACGCTCTTCGTGAGGTGAAAATCAAAAAGCGTTTATTTGAATGTCGCGCTCCCTTTTATCCCCTAAAACCATGTGACCTTCTAACCAATGGGGTTATCTGTCCCTGCGCATGTCCCTTGGTTCCCCTCCCCTTGGGACACGCCTCCTACAGTGATCATGTACCAACTCTATGTATCTGTTCTAATTCTTAGTGTGTTCCTTTAACACAGGAAGGGGTACAGTCCTCTTTGTACCTTAGCTGCTTTAAATAAAGTCAGGCAAATATTTTTTAACAATTGTAATGTAGCTGAAAATATTTAACAAATGTTAACTGGCACACTAAGTAGAGAAACAGTCAGGACTGGATTAATAAAATGGCTAGTGGAAAGAAAGACTTGTGTGTAATAACTGATAAGAGGCCTTAAAGGATGAGGAAGAGTTTTGTCTGATCAAGTTCTTTTGCAGATTTTTGAACCCAGGTTTGCTGAGACAGTGCCAAGACCTGTGAGTTATTGTGGACATTGAGTAAGGGATTCTCCATCTCACGCAATACATTTTCCGACACAGTCATCAGAACAGTACAGCATTACCACTTGTTTCATTCTGTCACGATAGGCAGTTTTGCAAAGAATAAAACAGCTACATAAAACTAAGTGGCCAGTGCAATATGTGAGTATTATACTGTTGCTGTTACTAAGTGAAAGGTGGTCTACTACAAAAAAAATACATAATCCCAAGACACTGAAACAAAGCCATGCAAAACATTTTGAATTAAAAGGCCAGAAATTAGACTTTAAACATCAAGTGGTTGTAATGTTCTATTCCCCTCACAGAAGTCAATTCCTAACATTCCTGAGATACAGTATTGTTATGGTTTACACCAGGTATCCACTAGGCCTGTGCCCACGTCTCTGCAGAGAAAGGGGAAAAAAAAACCCTATGAGAAACTGAAACTGCCAAGAAAGATTATTTATATTACACGAAGATAGGCACTATAGTATGTATGCAATAAAGAGCTAAAAAGGCAAATACTTCCCAAACAACCGATACTTTCTTCCCTGAAACCATCTCGCTTGGCAACCGGAAAATAAGAGAGCACTGACTTCCTTTCCGTTTCTTTTATATTGGAGTTGACCTAGTATGGTGTGGAATATCTTACTGGCAGAATACACATCGGATGATCTAACCCACTTCTGTTTCCTTCTCAAGGAGTTTCACTAACCCATCACAATCTCCACTCCTTATTCCATACCATGTTACACCACACTCATATCCTATATTTGCCTAAATCGCATGGTTATATAGGCCTTGTCTGCTATGGTTGTCTCATCACTGAGCACCAGCATCAGCTTAGTTTGGGTCTTCCTTGTTTAGTAACTTTTCCTGCAACATACAACTCAAAATACAAATTAGTTTTTCCTCAGAGTTAAATCTCCTTGAGGCACACACTGGGTTCCCTCATCTTCTGTCATTATCCACCAAGTATATGTGGGTCCTTGAGCAAAGACGATCCCACAAATGGGTTTGCCTTTGCTTGAGGGAGGGTTAACCCAAAGTGTTTTACCTAACATACCTCTCAAGTGAATTACTGGGACTTTGTCTCCATCCACAGTGTGAAGGGGCTCTGATTGGGCAGGGCCAGCTTGATTGACGGAGCCTCTAGTGTAGCCTATGCTAGGTGCTGATCCCAATTTTTGAAGGTCCCCCCACCCAATGCCTTCAGAGTAGTTTTCAACAAACCGTTGCATCGCTCAACTTTTCCAGCAGCTGGTGCATGATATGGGATGTGATATACCCATTCAATGCCATGTTCCCTTGCCCAAGTAGTAACTAAACTGTTTTTGATATGAGTCCCATTATCTGACTCAATGTGCTCTGGGGTGCCGTAGCACCACAGTACTTGCTTTTCAAGACCCAGAATGATATTTCAGGCAGTTGCATGAGGCACTAAATAAGTCTCTAACCATCCAGTGGTTGCTTCCATCATGGTGAGCACATAGCATTTACCTTGGGGGGTCTGTGGCAGTATGATATAGTCAACCTGCCAGGCCTCCCCATATTTATACTTATCCCAATGTCCACCATACCATAGGGGCTTCACTCTCTTTGCTTGTTTAATCGCAGCTCATGTCTCACAGTCATGGATAACTTGGAAAATAGATTCCATAGTTAGATCGACCCCTCAGTCTCATGCTGATGTATAAGTGGCATCTCTACCCTGTTGGCCTGAAGCATCATGTGCCAATGAGCTAGGAACAACTCTCCCTTGTGCTGCCAATCTAGATGTACCTTAGACACCTTGACTTGTGCAGCTCGGTCTGCTTGTTTCTTGTTGTGATGTTCCTCATTAGCTTGGTTTTTGGGTACATGAATATCTACATGGTGGACTCTTACAGTCAACTTCTGAATCTGAGCGGTGATGTCTTGCCATAAATCAGCAGCTCAGATAGGTTTTCCTCCACACTTCCAAATAGTCTTCTTCCACCGACCAACCAGCCCCACAGAGCATTGGCTATCATCCATGCGTCTGTGTAGAGATAAAGCCTTGGCCATTTCTCATGTTCAGCAATGTCCAGGGCCAATTGAATGGTTTTGAGCTCTGCAAATTGACTCGATTCACCTTCTCCTTCTGTAGCTTCTGCCACTTGTCTAGTGGGACTCCAGACAGGTGCTTTCCACTTCCGGTTCTTCCCTACAATATGACAAGAACCATCAGTGAAGAGGGAATAACGTGTTTCCTCTTCGGGTAACTGATTGTATGGTGGAGCTTCTTCAGCCCGATTCACTTGTTGTTTTTCCTCCTCATTGGTCAGGCTGAAGTTTCCACCTTCAGGCCAATTCGTTATGATCTCTAGGATTCCAGGGTGATTCAAGTTTCCAATTCGGGCATGCTACGTAATCAAAGCAATCCACTTGCTCCATGTGGCATGATAGATAGGGGGCATCTTTCCTTTGAACATCCAGCTCAGCACCAGTAGTTGGGGTGCCAGGAGAAGCTGTGTTTCTGTGCCAATCACCTCTGAGGCTGCTTGTATTCCTTCATAAGGCACTAGGATTTCCTTCTCCATGGGAGTGTAGTTAGCTTCAGATCCTTTGTAACTTCGGCTCCAGAAACCAAGTGGTCGGCCTCGGGTCTCACCAGGCACCTTTTGCCAGAGGCTCCACCCAGCTGCAGAATAAAGCACATTTTTCACATTTGGTTCTGTTCTCACTGGTCCAAGGGCCGCAGTGTGTGCAATCTCCTTTTTAATCTGTTTAAAAGCTTGCTGCTGTTCAGGACCTCATTGAAAATCATTCTTCTTAAGGGTCATTAAGTAAAGAGGGCTCACAATTTGACTGTGTTCAGGAATATGCATTCTTCAAAAACCTATGGCCCCCAGGAAAGCTTGTGTTTCTTTCTTGTTAGTTGGCGGAGCCATCGCTATGATCTTGTTGATGGCTTCTGTTGGAATCTGACGATGTCCATCTTGCCATTTCATTCCTAGGAACTGAATCTCTTTAGCAGGTCCTTTAACCTTACTCTTTTTGATGGCAAACCTGGCTTTGAGGAGAATCTGGATAATTTCCTTTCCTTTTTCAAAAACTTCCTCTGCTGTGTCCCCCCATACAATGATGTCATCAATGTACTGTATGTGTTCTGGAGCCTTACCCTCCTCTAGTGTAGCCTGGATCAGTCCATGGCAAATGGTGGGACTGTGTTTCCACCCCAGGGCAGTCAGTTCCAGGTGTACTGCACACCCCTCCACGTGAAAGCAAACTGTGGCTGGCACTCTGCTGCTAAGGGGATGAGGAAGAACGCATTTGCAGTATCGATGGTGGCATACCACTTTGCTGCCTTGGACTCCACCTCGTACTGGAGCTCCAACATGTCTGGCACAGCAGCACTCAACGGTGGGGTGACTTCATTTAAGCCATGATAATCTACACTCAGTCTCCATCCTCCGTCAGACTTACGTACAGGCCAAATGGAGCTATTGAAGGGTGAGTGAGTTTTACTGACCACCCCTTGGCTCTCCAGCTCTCGGATCATTTTATGGATGGGGATCACAGTGTCTCGGTTTGTTCGGTATTGTCATCTGTGCACTACTGTAGTGGCCATTGGCCACTTTGACTTTTAACGATCCCACAATGAAAGGATCTTCTGATAAGCTAGGCAGGGTAGATAATTGTTTAAATTTCTCTGTAGCTACTGTGGCTACACCAAAAGCCCATCAATACCCCTTTGGATCTTTGAAGTATTCTCTCCTGAGGTAATAGATGCCAAGGATGCAAGGGGCCTCTGGACCAGTCACAATGGGGTGCTTTTCCCATTTGTCCCCCGTTAGACTTACTTCAGCCTCTAGCACTGATAATTCTTGACATCCTTCTGTCACTCCAGAAATCCAGATGAGCTCTGTGCTTTTATGTTCTGATGGCATCAAAGTGCACTGTGCACCAGTGTCTACTAAAGCCTTATATCTCAATCCAGTAAACCCTATCATCCCTTTCCTTCTCCTGGCCGAAGGCAGGGCCTCTCTATTGTTCTTGGTCAGAATATTCACTATCTAATCCTTGCATTGCCCAGCCGGAGGTCCCTTCAACAGGATCACAGGAATTGATTTCAGTCTTTCTGCGTCTCCAAGGTCACTGATCTCTTTCTGGGGCCTCTGTATCAACTGTGTGGATGACCTTCTTACTAGGTTTCTTCACTCTTAATTCTCATGCCCGGGCTTCAAGTTTATAGGTAGGTTCACCATCCCACTTCTTCATGTCTTCCCATTGGTCATGCAGGAAAAGCTGTAGTTCACCATGTGGCCTGCTCTTGGGGATTGCTTTCCTTCTGAGTGGAGCCGGAGGAGACCGAGACCGATTCCTTAGGCTGTCTCTGTGGCGCTTCTCACATTTGGGGCACTCATAAGGCCTCTCTATCCTTTCCTCAGTGTGGGCATGCCGGTGGCAAAGATCAGAGCTATCCCTGAAATCTAAATTGCTGGCCCATAGGAGCAAGGAGGCTTTTATACCTTTTATACCTTTATACCTTCTTCTATTCTCTGTATCCAGGCAGACATCCTCTCCACAGTTGGTTCATCCATCCTTGGATGGTATATTGTTACCAGACAGTTAACATATGGTGCAGGGGCACCTTGAATTATCTTTCTCCACGTGGGCTGCATGCAAAAGATGTCCTCAAATGAGGGACCGTAAATAATTTCCAGTCCCACAGGCACTGGACACCTCCCTCTGCAGTAGTCCACTTTCTTGGGGGGCTCATTAGATCTTCCTTGAAAGGGTGCCTTTCTTTCACACACGTAAGTAGACGATTCCAAGGAGTGCAAACACTTTTCTCCTTTCCAGTTTCTCTATCGATTTCACGATCTCTGGCAATAGATCCTAGCAGCTGTGCTTCACAACCGTCTAACAGTTGACTACCAGCTCCATTGTCCCAGCATCAGAGCAGCCAGGTAAGAATTCGTTCACCAGGCTGGCAGCTGTAATCTCTTCTCAATTCCTGAAGTTCTGATGGGCTCAGGGACCGAGTAACTTCGCTTTCCTGTCTGATTTCCTCTCCGTCTGATTACCCTTCCCTTAGTGACTCCCTGGCTCTTTGTCTTGCCTCCTCTCCTTCTTCTATTATTTCTTCCGTTACTCCTCCTCCTTGTCGCCAAGGTAGGCCTGTAGGTCCTGTAGATTTATTTATACATGTCTTCTCTTTCACTACAGGGGTAATAGTGATTTCAGGGTTTATAGCTAGGTTCCCTGTCTCAGTCATAGTCTTTTCAGAGTGTTGAACAGCAGCTCGATAAGCACAGGCCCAGTACAGGGCAAGAAGTTGCTGGTTTTGGTCAGGGTAGGCAAGACACCCTTCCATTAAACAACATATCAGTTTGTTAAGGTTGAATACTTGTTCTGTTGTGAAGTCCCAGGCAACAGGGGGTGTTAGACGCCCTAAGAACCTGCCCAAATTCATCTGCATCCCTTTCCACCCAGGAACTGGCCCCTTTAGAGAACATCCCAGTAAATTCTTTCTCGAAGTTGGTTTTGTTCTAACACAAGGCAACAAAAACAACACTACCTTCCCCACTCCCCATAGTGTTTTAAGAGTATTGGTTATCAGCAGAAATAAAGACAGACAACTCAGGTACACATTAGTAAGAATTGCAGGTGCTTTCATTACTAGGCCTTCCATGTCAAAATTATGAAGGGGAAAAAAGAAGTATCCATCCCTCTGGTGGTTTTTCAGAGGACAGGTCCCAGAGGCCACAAAGACTGTTAGTAAAAGTAAAGGTATGAATACAAAAACCGGGCATAGAGCCATGTTTTTGTTATATGTTCCTGGGTTAGAAAAACAGATAGATAAGTGAGGCAGTTGTTTATATAAACAATTTTTCTTGGCAGTTTTCACAGCCAACGCACCAAATTTGTTATGGTTTACTTTGGCGGAACACCAGGTATCCACTAGGCCTGCGCCCACGTCCCTGCGGAGAAAGGGGGGGAGGGAAGGAGAGAGGAAAGGGAAAAAAAAACCTATAAGAAACTGAAACTGCCAAGAAAGATTATTTATATTACACGAAGATAGGCACTATAGGCAGTATGTAGGTCAACAAAGACCTAAAAAGGAAAATACTTCCCAAACAACCGACACTTTCTTCCCCAAAACCATCTCGCTTGGCGAGTGAGAGAGCACTGGCTTCCTTTCCGTTTCTTTTATATCAGAGTTGACGTAGTTTCACTAGCCCATCACAGGTATGAAACTTGACTCTTAAGTATTTATCAGAGTGTAATTCTGGAAAACAAAGTAATTTTTTTCTTGTCCTGGTTTTATGATTTTTTAATTAAATGTTTTACATTGCGGGTCTTCATGAACATGTAATTAAACTGTTAAATGTAAATTATTCATCAGTGGAGACAATTATGTTAAAAAGTAATGTGTATTATTGGATCTACGAACACAGGAAGCTTTTGCTGACAGAGACTGTAATATTTTTGTTAAAATAGAAGGCTTGATATCAGTCATAGCGACCAGATTAGAGCAGATAAACCACAGGTAAGCTTTGAATTTGAAATTCCAGTGTATTCTTATTACTCTCCTAAGAGCTCTTGAAAACAGTTTCACTAATTTATAAATTTTAAATAAGGTGATCTACTTCTGATTACAGTGTTAGAAGCATTATCTACTTCAAAAATCATTGTAGCCCTCAAATCAAGATGAACCTTTTGCAGCATGCTGTAAGAGAAACTAGTAAGATTTTGCAGCATTACTACTTAATTGGCAGTGTTTAATCTTCTCTTTAACTTTGAAGTTTGGAAGGAAAACTCAGCAGAGTTTATGGGGTTAACTTCAACCAATGGTGTCTTTAGTTGCCAAATGACTAGGTCATGATAAACTGCAGTGAGCCAGTCAGCCTTCACCTATTCTTGCGGTGACATTGTCTGTCTGATATCAGATGGTCAGGATACTCCATGACACCTCCAGAATACAAACAGTACTGGAAATTTTTTAGGTTTGAGATTTTTACCAGAGTAATGCACCCTATAGGCAGACCTAGCAAATTCAATTTTGGAAAGGCAGCTCTAACAGACAGCAAAAGACTGTTATTTTATAAAAATCACGTTGTTCACTTGTGTCCAATATAACAGATACAATTCAACTGATTCATAAATCAAATCCATCAGAATAGTCTATGGTGGAAAATACTTAAATAACTGGGCTTCTAATGAGGAAAAATATTAACAAAATAAGAAAATAAGAAGAAACATTAACAATCACCAAAGCCTTTTGTTACAAAGTAGATAAAATTATTAAATTATACTAAATGACCTATATTGAGTTAAAATCTGATCAGAAAGGGTAAAATGTCTTGAAGCTTTCTTACCACCATAATAGACATGAAATCAATGCACTATACAGCTGCACTTCGTTGTTTCAGCCATGACTGACTGATGACTCAGCTTCATCTGTTACAGTCAACTGTCAGTTTACAGAAATATCATTGCACTAATTTCCAAAATGTCTTTATTCATTCAACTAAATATTGTCTGTTCTTCGGAATTGTGAAGCTGATAAAAATGTTTTAGTGTACTGGCAACTAATTTTACAAATCAGCATAGTACTCAACATTTTATTCAAATGTAACCTCGCAATACAATATATAATCACAACTTCTACATAATGTTAGAATATTGAACAACAGAAGTGCTGACTTACACCTTGCAAATAGGGAAAAAAAAAAAAATCCTGTTATGAAACCAAGTTGAAAACTGCTGCTGGGAAACTTTCAGACCTCTGTTTTCCTTTTACTTGTGTTCTTAAAAATACTAGTAATTTTGTTCCAAATTTTATTTCTGGTATGAATAAATTTTCTGTACTAATTAATGCTATAAAAGCCTAGCATGAATTCTCAAGGTATATAGCCAGAGTCGCATAAAATATTCCAAGTGAATCTTGGGGAGAAGCTTGGATTTTTGTATGGGCTTTCACCAAGACTGTCTTTCTTATGAGGGAAAAATAATTTTTAGATGAAAATATTGGAAATACGGAACACACAATTTCTCTCTCATGAAAATATGTGCATGATAATGAAGCCGTTTCTTCCATTAATGAGAAAGAAAAAGGAAAAGAAAAAGAAAAAAAATATTTTAGACAAAAAATCACTCCCCCCTCCAGAAAATTATTTGTGGATTAAAAGTTGAGGTCTCTTTAGTGATGTTTCCTCTTTCATCTTGTCATGGTTTGAGATAGTCCCGAAATCCAATTCCCTAGCTCCATCCCCCCTCCCACATCTCAACCTCATGTGAGATGGGCTTTTCCAGACAAAACACACCAGACTCAAAGTGGGAGAAAGGGAATATATTACAGTGACTGTACAAATAAATACCATATCACATTATACACACGATTGCAACTATCTCTACCATGACATATAGTATTTACAATGGACCAGATCTCTTCTCCCCTCCAAATAAAAGTCCAGGAGGGAAAGAAGGACAGATCCCTTCCAGTCCTTAAGCAGCAGCTCCTCTTCTGTCCTCCATGCAGCAGTAACTGGGTTGTTGTAGCTGGATCTCTGTTCAACATACACAAGGGGGTCTCCAAGCCCCTTGGCTCTCCTTCGGTCCAAGTGAAGGCCTCACCTGTGGACTGCCAGCAGGGACAAGACTCGCATCACCACAGGCATATCAAGAAATGCAGGGGCATCTTCGTGAAAGTCCCTTCCTCAGGGGATTTAAATTCCCGTTTGCAGAGCTCCGTGCTCTGTCTCCAGGCAGTGGGGGGGGGCGAAGCCCTCCTCCACATTCCTTTGGCTGTCCTGGTCCAGCTTCAGGATGCCTTTGAGCTTCTCAGCTCCTCTCTGTAAGTGCTGTAGCACTCCAAGGCTCTTTCAAGTAAGAGTCCATCATCTTCCTCCTTCCAGGAGGTCTCAAAGGAGTTTTGGGGGGTCTGGTACAGCCTTACCCCAAACTCTGTCTCTCAGCTGCTCTCTTCTTCTCCTCCCTTTCCAGGAGTCTTCTCTCCGGTGCTGCATGTTGTTTTCTGCTGCTCCTTCAGTTCAGGTCTTATCTCTGGCTCTCTGCCACCTTCTCTGGTCAGCGTCGGCTGCTGTACTGTGCCCATGGAGAAAACACCTCCCGGCATAACTACAGGCACCTAGCCCAGCTTTATGCTGTTCCAGGTCCCCGCAGCCACCCAGCCAGGGGCTGGGAGGCCCCAGAGGGTCCAAGGGGCTTAGAGCCCCTTCCTCGTGGCCCTACAACATGGCCACCTCTCCTACAACAACGAAAAAACAACTCTTCTCTTCCGGTGAGTCTGTGAGATGTTGACATTTTTGCAGGAGCGCCCATTGGGTAGAATTTCAAAACTTCTAGGGATTTCCACCCCTTGGGGTCTACCACTTTTCTCAGCCTCTGGGGAAAAACAAGGTCCAAACCACGACACATCTCTGTGCTTCTTATAACATCTCTTGTTCTGTCTTTGTCCAGTAACTCTCATCTGATTTTACAGTTCTGGAAGAATTCCAGCTTTCCTCATTTTCTCAGAGTTTTACAATATCCTGTGTGAAGCCCTTTTCTTCTCCTTTTCTATGGCTTCAATTAAATCTTCTGCATACTCAAAAGTTCAGCTAAATGCACCTGACTCCAGGATCAGTACTATTCTCTTGGGCCTTGACTTCTCATGAAACAGTATTGCTATACCACTTCTGAACAAAGGGCTTTATTTATCTGCTTCAACACATACACTATAGTCTCTATAATTTCTTGTGTGAAACTAAGGAACAAATATATTTACTAAAGTGTCAAATTTTGCTGTACCAATAAGTAAAAGAGAGCATAAGAAAATATGATCTGTCTTTTTAACCAGAAATATAATATAAAAAAGCACTAGGTTAATAACTTATTTACAAAGGTAGATCCACTGCATCTGTCTGTTCAGGGAATGTGTGCTACTTATCCCTTTTCTCATGTGTTCTCTTTTATGCTTTTTCATAGTTTCTTTCTGAAATGAATTTAAAAAGTTCTGTTTGGATCCTTGTGCTGCATCTGTTCTGACTCTAACTCTGTGAGGTAGAAAGCTTTATACAACTCTGTTATTCAGACACTCATGTTAAAGCAAATCATCATGGATGAAAAGCAGTATCTGAGTTCTCTACAGGCAGTCTCTGTCTTGCAACCTCATGACATAGTGAATGGTGATAGGTCTTGTTCTTATTTTCATTATCAAAAGGACTATTCTGAAATTTTTTGGATATAAGGTAACTGACATTTTCCTTCAATTCTGTGAGGGCATGAGAGGAGAAGAAGTTTTCACTGTCTCCATTTCAGAATCTTTTTCTAAGAATGCTTTGTTGTTTAAAATTAATCTTTCATTTCTGTTCATTTTTTTAGTAACAGACAGGTGAAAGAGCAGTAGTAGTGAACAGGTTTGGGGTTTAGATTTTGTTTTTCATGGTAAGTGAAATTTTTTTTTTGAAGTATGTATAAAGACTTAGCTCTAGTTCATGGAATAATGGGCTGTCTTCATGGAGGTGGGAGGTGTCAGTGTGCCCTTTCCCACTGGGACAGGGATGCTGCATGCAGGAGACATCAAGAGGCTAGTGACAAAGAGCTACCCTTGTGCAAGACATCAGCAAACTCTTGCCATATTGTAACTTGAAAATGTACATTTTTTGCTTTTCATGAACCCAGGATTTGATCCTTTCTTAATGGGCACAGACTGTTACTGGTGGACTGATTCTCAAGCAGCTGAATTAACTTCTAATTTATGATTCATGCTGAGGTTGTATGTCAGTGATTGGTATGGGGATTGTGCTTTGGAGATGGTCCCAATATTCTTCTTCACAATTTGAAATATTGAAGAGATAGATGTAAGTAAAGTTTATATAGTTGCTGCTTTTTATTTTTTAAAAAAAGAATTTTAGCCACAGCTCTAAGAAAACAAGCATAAGTCAGCTTTGCTGCTGTAATTACCTTTACTTTGAATTGATATATTTGTTACTGCCCCTACCTTACAATCACATATTTTTGAGATTGAATAATATTATATTAAGCACTTCGAGTTCTACACAGATCACATTCTTAAATGCAAGGCATTATGCTCCCTTTAAAAATGTTATCTAAACCCCATTTTCTGAGGGTTTTAAGCCCTTAAGAATCTAGGGAAGTGACTTGCTCCATGTTAGGACAACGCCGTATATAAAGAGGTGTCAGAGCTACTGCAGCCAACAGGTAGCTGGTCAATACTGTCAGTGTAGCTTAAAGGTCAGCTGAGCTCACCATACAAACACAGCTAGTGATGGCTAGCTGAACAAACCGTTCCAAAGGAAGAAAATGACCTGGTTGTGGATGTGTTATTAGTTTAGATGTGATTGTTCTGAGAGTAATGTTTTCTACTGAACACCAGAGGGCATAATAGGGTGTTTTCACAGAGGGAGAAATGCTTTGCAAGCGAGTTAAAGCACTTCAGAAATCCCACCGATTTCATGATCTCAAAATCTATCAAAAAAGGGATTGCTTTACAGCATTATAGAATCAATCAGGCTAGAAGGCACTTCTGGAAATGCTTTAGTAGTATTTTCAGTTATTTTCAATATATTTTCTGAATATATTCAATATATTCAGAACGTGAATTTCTTGTAATTGACAGCCCATTACTTTTGCTCAAGCAGTCACCTGGCGTAGGTAGTCCAAGACCGTGTTGCTGGTTAACTTTATGACTTTACGTGCAGTTTTGATGTGCTCTCAACATGAAGTGACCAAAACTATTACACTATGGTTTTGGATAATTTTTTTATTTCTATCAAGAATTTTTCAGTAAATTTATACGAGTGAATTCTCTTCAGTCACATGCAACAACAGTTGGTCTAGTACTGCTTTTGGATCTGTTCAGTTTTCAGGGAAACTTGCAATGCCAAACATGACCTGTTTATTTCATTCTCTTCCTAAGTTAATTCTTCTTATTTATGTTGGGAAATTTATGATAGTACTTTCAATATAAAATCTAAATAAAACTGTTCTGTTCATCTTATATTGTAGTTCTTGTGTTAAGATTGTGTAGTTAATAAGTCACTAGAGATAAAAGAATTAATTACAAATATAATTAGTTTAATTTTCATATGCTTAAGCAGAAAATGGGGATAAATATAATAAAATTTATTAAAAATATGATATAATAGTTTTCCCTACCTGCAGTATAATTCGTTGTTTGAAGATGCAGTTTATGTTATTACATTACATTATTATTTTGATTACATTAGAATAATGTGTTAAGCAAGATTCCAGTCCTAGTTCAAGTACTGTTAGGTTCCTTTTAGGTTCAGGTTAAATCAACTAAGTTCCCTACTTCCTCTGGCATTTTCATTACATGAGAAAATACTTATTTACAGATGGATGGTTTGCATTTTTATAAACTGTTGAAACACACAAAACAAAATAGATACCTAAAGCATTCTTTTGAACACTTTATTTAAAGTTTGTGTTTAAATACAAAATGTATAATATGTTGGTTCATTCAATTTATTAATGAAAAACCTTAGCACTTCCTAGGAATTTTGCATTTTAAATCAATATATATGTATTTAGACGAGAGAGGATTATCTCCACTCTTCTCTTGCAGGCACCTTTCCTGGGATTTTCCAGTATTTTTGTCTGTGATATTGACTACCAATTCACTCATGTTAATGTGTGAATTTCCCATGGAGGCTAAAAGAAAACCACAGTTTGCTAATTCTCTAGGAAATGAGCTCTGGGCAGCCTTAATGCCTTTCCATTTAATTGTTCCTTTCTTTTGAATAAGACCTTGATGCATAACACATATGTCCCCATTTAAGAACTTATCTACAAATGTTCATAATCTTTGAAAGATGGATGAATTTGCCTATCTGAGAAGCAGATCCATGCTTTTTAACTGTCACACAGACAAGCAGGGCTGAGTTGCAAAGACTTTTAAGACTCAGATTTCCCAAGTCTTGCTGGCAGTTAATTCTGTCTTCTTGTGCTCAGGTATCTTTATTTCTATCTTTACAAAAGATTGCTTAATACTAGATATGATGCAAACAGAATTTCTTATATATGTTATTAGTAAATTCAGTAAATTTTAATGTATACTGTAAACTAAAGTTGTTTCTTTTTCTTTTCAGTACTGTCCAAAGCTGTCCCACTTTTTTGCCCTTGTCCCAAGGCACTTCTCAAATTAGCTCTGATCTAAGTGTCTCTGATGCCACTTCTGTTGCAGTCACCTAGAAGTAGAATGTGTTCTTGCCAAATAGTTCTTGAAATCCCCCTAAAAACATAGGATTGGAAGCGTTTAGGGCAAGGAATGAGACTAATTCTCCGTCGGGTCTTTGAGGAATCAGAGAAACAACTCAAAGCCTTCCTAGGTAATTTGCTGAATGTACATTTTGCTTATCTGTGAAATCCCCTTTCAAGTGAACCAGCTCCAAACATGAGTCAAAGGTGCCTGGTAATCGTTTGTACAAGCTCTTCGATTTCATTTGCACTAAAATTAGGTTCCTCAGTAGTTCTAGAGGTGCCATTTGTCCTTGAAGTTTATCAGCATCCTTTGAGAGAACAGATAAATAGAAGAGCTTTGACTTCAGCAGTGATTTAAAAAATAATGACTACAACATAACTTCTTATGTAGAATTTTTTTTTTAATAAATATAGGTCGTACAATTTATTGGAAAAGTATGAGGAATAACAGCATCTTTATACCACACGGTATTTAATGTGACTACCTTTTTTAAAACATTACTTTCAATTTTGTTTTTTACAGAATTCCGTAGTTTATAACTCTGTAAGCTCTGTATCAGTGTACAGTGCTTGTGTAATGGCCATAGATGAGCGTAATATTCTGTTCCAGGATCTGTCTGCACAGGCTGCAGGAGTTGTCAATTGATGCAGAGAAGAATCTTGCTCAGAAAAAGCTGTTTGTGTAAACTTCATAAAAACTTTATTAGACATATTTCAAGGATCTTAACATTCCTGCATGGTTTAGTACCTTCATTATTAAAATAATTTATTTCTGACCCCCAGTCTCTCCTACTTTGGTTCTGATATTCCCTTCTTGATGCTATCTGTCACCTATAGTAGGTAGTGTCTCTATGCATGTCTAATGGGCATCTGTTTAGACTGTCACATTTTTGACATCTCCCTTCTTGCTTTCCAGTACTGGTGCTTTAATCTGTAGGAAAGAATTTCACACTGTTTTTATCTCTCATACACTTATCTATTCATGTGATTTGCTTCCAGCACAGACACAGTCATTTTACTTTCTGAGTGAGCACTGCAGCTTCATTGAATGACTCTAGTGGCAATGACGAGAGCACCAGACTTTCTCGCACTTTAAATTACTCACCACTGTTTAACAGGAATTTCCACACAACTGATATATGAGAGGCCACAAATAGTTCATGACTGATGATACAAAACCCTTTATAAATGCCTTTCTGACCCCATCCCTACACAACTGAACTTCATCTCTATACTCTTCCTGGGTCACCTGTTCTCCTTCAGCTGTCTGTGAATTTGCTTCTTTCTCTTTAGTTTGACCAGTAGATCCCGACTCAGCCATGCCACAATAGTAACTCTTAACATCCTCTTTCTCAAAGTACAACACTGCATACAATAGAACAACACAGAGGATAGAGGCTTTGGGAAGGCTGCCCAGAGAAAGAGCATGACTGTGGAGACCCAGAATGGGAGCATGCAGGAAAGCCCCATTGCTTTCCACAACTTAAAAATAACCTCAGTATCTTTTTCGGTTTCCTACATCTACTGCTACTTCACCTGTCAAAACAGGAAAGTAAAACAAGTCTGTAAAGATATTTATGCATATCACCAGACCTAGTTACTTGCAAGAGGTTTTACACTTACCTGAATTCAACTGACCTAAAAAAATCTTTAATTTCATGTGTTCATTATTAATTTAAGTTTCATGTTTTTATGTGAAATATTATTTTGCTATTTATTTATATGAACCTTTTCTAAAAAAAGTAGCAACAGTTTACATATCTGGAAGAATATTAAAAGTGTTTCTAATAATTCACTTTTTGTAGATCCTGAAGCCATCAATAATGACACACTAAAGTGGTGCCACTGACCAGCTAAGAGTGTGGGGCTGATATCCTAGTATTGGTCAAAAAATATAGAGCAAAAGTTGCAATCACAGAACTGCATAGAATGTCAAAGATATTGTGCCATAATTGTTTATTATAATATTCATTTCTATAAGAGATCTGGATTATCACTGAGTGCAATGATTGATTTTACCTCTTCTATATAAAATTATATATTTGTTTACTCACAATATTGAGCTATTTTTACCACAAAACACTGCTGACAAATAACAACTTCATGTCAAATCATTTATGTTCTTTTAGCGATTCTAGGAATGGATTTGTTTGGTTTTTCTAATCTGGAAGAAAAAAAATGGCATGAAGAGTCTAGCAACTCCTCTGTAAAATTCAAGGTGTATTACAGAATTATTTGCTCCTTCATTTCCTTGAATGTATATAAACACTGAGCAATGTTTTAGTACAGTGATCTACTGCATGCCACTACACAGTGACAATAAGTGGTTTTGATATCAAGGTATAAATTTAGTCTTTAGTAATCTTGTAAGAAGCTTATTTCTATGACCTTATTGTGGTTGGCTTCATTAGCAAGTTTAGAGCCACAGTGAAGAAAAGGCGCCAAGGAGAAAAGAGAGCTCACAATAAACATGTTCAGTTCATTTGGTTCAGTTTTCTTTATTAAAAAAAGAAAAAAAGGCAACTGCTGCTGCATTAACGTGTTGTACAAAATCCTTTTTAGAAACAGAATGTGAAAAGAAAACATACCTGGCAATATGAAAACGCATCCTGTCCTGGTTTTCTTTGCCTGAAGAGAAATATTGATTTTGCTAATGCTCACATTCAATATTATCACTCAGGTATGTTTAAAGTGATCAATTAATCACTTGGATTCTAAATATATTAAGATTTTGAAGAAGACTATAGCATGTGATACTTAGAAAGCACTACCAACTACTGTTGGAATGATCAAAATTCCATTACTTTGAAAATTAGTTGCTATATTAATATAATTAAATAGCCTATACTTTTATCCACACCAAAAAAAAAAAAACAAAAAAAACCCAAAAACCAAAACAAAACCAACCAACCAAAAACAAAACAAAAAACCCACAAAAAACAACCTAACAAAACCCTCACTTTTTGCCTTATCCAGGCTTTCACTTTTGAATTCCATATATTGAAAACTTATTTGTGGTGTCAAAACATTTGTTGTCAGTTGATTCTCTAGTGTATTTGTTAGTGTAACAGGAGAAAAATGGTTCTTCCAAACAGCAAAATATAAGCAGTTGTAGCATATTTATTATTTTTCTGAAGAGTGTACTTTCTCATAATACCCTTTAGCATGAAAATAGCACATTTCATCAGATAATTGATTGATAGTCATAATGTATTCCTAGAAATTTGTTTCTCTAAGCCTCTTAACTTTTCTGGTACTGCCCTGAGAAATTCTAAATTTTCATCTTTAACTTTGCTCTGGGTAAATACTCAATTTCTTCTTCATCATGTTTCTTATGAATAAAAATAGTTGGGATTACCTTGTCTCAAAGATCACTGAAAGCAGAGAATACTCTGCCCATCTGTGTTGAAAGATCATAACCACATTCAGAGTTGTTTGCCTTTAGCTCTGCGAGGGGTAGGCTGAAACAATTGCATGCAAGAGTTGAGGCTTGAATAAAAAGTAAAATATAAAACAAAAAGAAGCAAAACCCGGACAGCTAAAAAAAAAAAAACAAAACAAAAAAAAGACACTCAACTGGGATGAATCCAGGTAGGAAGGAATTGAGTTCAGTTCTCAACGTCACCGGTGGTAATTGAGCACAGGAGTGATGTCACTGAGAAAATCTGCAAAGGCGCCTGAAAATTATCTGTCAGACTGAGATGTACTTTCTTAGAGTGGCTGATCTCTTGTAGATCATTAAGCCCTCTCAGAAAAGCTGCTTAATGTTATAAATTGATTCCCTTAAGAAACTGTGAAGGTGGAAGACACACTTGAAGAGAGTTAAGAATTAAATAAAGAGGCAATTGTGGGATTTGTGATCATGTTTCTAGTAGCAGTTTTACTCCCTGTTTGCTAGCTCCTTGCTGTGCTGGGGGTACACATTGGTACACAGGCAGATTTTGGTTTGGGGTTTCTTTAGTTTGTTTGCCTTTTTTTTTCTCTCTATGCTCTGTAGCTATCTGATACCAGTCAGAACAGGTTGTTCAGTTATAATCCATATTAAAAATACTTTCAAGAGACTGTTAAGAATTTGGAAGGTTTTGTCTGGGTAGCAGTGAATAATCAGAGCATTGGCTATTTCTGGTCTACCTTAGCTCCATGGTTCTGTGCTCTTTAGTGCCTGCTATAACTATCTAAGGATTTACCATAAGAGTTCTCACTTGAATAATGTGATAAGAGCCCTGAATATAGGAGATGTTTATGCAAAGGGCAAGCCTCATGCAGCAGGAAATCCCAGTTATCCCTTTAGCCTGTGCTCTCAGCCAGCAACATCTCTGCCAAAGCATACCGTAGGAAAAGGACATTCCCTTACACAGTTACAAGTGCTTCATGATTAGTGCAGGGCACGTCCAGCAAAACTGTCCTGTGTCCCCTCAAGGATATAATTATCAGACGATTTTAGAATTAGCTTTGCCAATGGCCTTTCCGTGGGATCCTTTCAGAGCCTATGTGCCCTATCCATCTCCAAGAAATAAGATGAGATTTCGCTTTCTGAAGTCCTACAGGTATCACTTCTAGTGGCTTACGGTGTAATTGATGGTGATAATAGTTGCGACTGTGGCTCTTTTTTATTCTTCTCTAGTATTGGAGTATATAAAAATTTGGAAATGGCTTGTATTAATTGTGACTCTCTTGAGCTTGTAAAGGCATTGCTGAACATGGTATATCAGGAAAATAGGTATTGTATCTGTGTGAGTGGAAAATATTATGAACAAATGACCATGTAAGTGTATGAAACTGCACTTTTCAAGTAAATAATAACTTTAAATGCTTTTTGCACTCCAAATTGGGGGGAAAAGTAGATTACCATTTATGTCAGTGTTCCTATGAAAATATTAATTCTAAATATTCTCAGTACTTATTGTAATTAAGAGTATTTAAAAATATGACTGATACACTGATACAGTATAACAAACCTGACTGAATATCCGTGGTTGAGAGACTTTTGTCAGAAGATCATATTTGTTAGTTATTTTGTTAAATGTTAAACATTTTTGAAACTAAGTATAGACAATGAGAAAAACACACAGATTCTATTTTTCCTTAACTATTATTTTAAAATAGCAGTAGCAAAATATGCTTTCCATTATTTATTGCGTTACTTTTGGCAATTGAACCAGTATTTTTTTCCAACTTCCTTGCATTTATTTATAATAGATGTGTACACATTTTCAATTATAAAATTCTTAAGATCCTCCCATTTGTATATAATTCATTGGAGAATTCACTGCATATCATCTCAATGATAACTTTTTAATTTTAATTGATGCAATGTTCACATTTATTTGCACACATGTTCAATACCAAATGCCTAAGAAGCTCAATGCTTTATGTAGGATTATTGATAGCAAACACGATATAGGTGAGTAGTGTTACAAAAACTGATTAGGTACAGTCCAACTTCTCTCAGTGTTTTCTTTTGGAAAAGCTAGGCTGTTCATACAGAGGGAGCTAGGTTTATAACAAAAATAATAATAACAGGTAAAGGTAATTGAATAGAGAATAAAACTATGGCATCCGTTCAAAGCTAGATCGTATAGTTGAGATTTTCTTAAGGCAATCTTCTTATCAGGGACTTTTTGTTTAAAGAAAGCAGCTTATGTTTCTTTTACAAATTTATATCAATTGCTATATATATATCAATGCTTTAAAAGCAAAAAGAAAAATGTCATGTAGCATGTTAATATAGGATCTGATTATTTTGATTATTAATTTATGTAGCTTAGCATATTGTCTAATTTTTCAGTCCAACAAGGTGAAAATATTCCTAAAAGTTGCTAATAAAAATAAAAAGAAAGGAACCCTTATCTAAAGTCCATGAATTTTGTCTTACCATAGAGGAAGTGTTACATGTTTGTTTTTCAGGAGCTTTAAAGAATTAGGATGAGGTTGAAGATAGCTTTATAGAAAATAGATCATAGTTGTATTATTAAATGTGAGCCATATTTGTTGCTACTATTTAATTTAAATATAAGTTCTTACTAGAAGGAGAAATAAAAATCCTTAATATATATTGCCGTGTCACTGCCATGGCTCCATTCACACTGTAGGTTATATTTAGAAATCCACTACAAAATTTTACAGTACTCAGTGCCTATGTAATTTAATAACCTTGTTTATGTCAACTGACAGTTCTGCTTACATTACTCAACCATCTGAAGTCAAGGGGCTTTGGTTTCTAAAACTGAGTATCTGATAGTACCATCTAGGTATTCCATGATTAACATTGTTTAGCAAACCATTTAAATTGTGAAGTTGGCTGTAATTTTAATTTTTCTTTTGTTACATTTTGGAAAAAAACCAGAACATTTCTTCTGTGAGATGCTTATAATCTATTGATTTAATAGACCATCATGTTTTTATTTAAATATTTAATATCTGGGAGATTCTGTAATACATTGATGCCCTCTTGTAGTCAAATAATGCATGTCCCCGTATATTCAAATAATGAATTGAGTTTCTTTGCTGATCAGGAAGTGCTGGGGGTTGCATCTTTCAGAGGATGGTGAAAGACCCAGGCTAATGCAAGTTTTCCCAGTGTAGGGGAAAAAATATACCTTGAGACAAACACAATTTTTCTAGGAAGAGCTGGAATGCAATGCCGTCACTTAGAGCTCTTCTTCCTCTGTCTGTCCCATCAAATAAAATATAGGTTAAAGCTTCAACAAATTGTACTGAAAAAAAGAGGAAAGTAGACCGTAAAACCTGGTAGATACACTTATGATTTGCTATATGCCAGAAATGTTAGTATTCATAGCATTAGATGTAGAACTAAGGCCAGGAATGGGTATTTCACACACAAGGAAACTCAGGAGACCACCAAAACATTTCACAATTTCAGCAACTTTTTGCAGGTTGGAGGGGGAGGGTTGTTTAGTTTTGTAGGGAAGTATGCCCACCCTGCTCTCTGGAAGATGAATGTTCTGCTCCAATACAAACAAAGTATGTGTGCATCTTCATTGTGTTTCCATAAATCACAGATAAGCTCATGTCTTTTTGTTTTTCTTTCTCTCACCCTCATCTTTTTTTTTCCTTTCTTTTTAAAGCCTTGAGTCTCTCTAAACTAAACCTCCTTTCCTGAAAGGCAGATAGGAATCCTGTTTCCTGCTGCATTTAGCATTGCTCAGGAAAATAGCACTAGATGTAACTGTAAAAATGAAATCCTAAGAGTAGCACTATTGCACTTTAGAGCCTCCTGGGACCTCTGAAGAACAAAAGGAGATAGAAGCCTTCTTCGTGACCTCTACATCCTATCATGCACGGATGAAGAAGAACTAAAGCACCTATAAAAATTTCTTGCACATAACTGAGATGTATGAATAAGAATGTGTTATATGACTCTCAATCCTTCCAGATACTAAACACTCACACCTCCCACTGAACTAAATGACAGGACCTCAGGACCACTTAGAAGATTCTCCAGAGGGTGCAGGATCTGCTCTGATTGTCTGTGTGGTCTTTAATGTCTTTTTCCACAATGAAGGATTTGTAAATAACTCACAGTGACTATCTGCTGAGTAAAACTTCTTTGTGGAGAGAATTTTGTAGAGATGGTAAGCTCCAAAGTAAATTGGGTGTTATAAGAAATGACACTGGCAATAACATGCATTAAATTGAAGAATCAAATAATTAATGTTTGCCAGATTATTGCAGTATCGGAACTACATCTTCATTTGCTTAGCTACGAAGATATGCTTCCTGAGACAGTGATCATGACACTTATACCTTCATGGGGAAAAGAAAGAAAGGTTCTTTGTTGGGTTATATGAGTTTCTTTTGTTCCTTCCTCTGCTTTCTTTCTGTTTCTCTTCTTTGGCTGCCATCTGGCACATTTCCCTGGACTAGAGGAACAGTCATGTGGCTGAAGCTACTGCCAGTACCACTTCTGCAGCCAGCTGCTCACAGCATTCGTACATAAGGCGGCAGATTCTCTCCTGCCAGATAATTGTACTCCAAGCCACTAAACTCTTGGGAATTGGGCTGGAAAGTGGAATATCTCTCTTAAACAGCAGTTTTCAGGAATCCCTTCTCTAAGGGGATTTCTTAATTATGTCAAAGCTCTTCTAGTGAGCAGAGTAGGATATTCTAACTTTTTTGTTATTACAAGACTAGTAATGAAATGGAAATAGAAACCAGATTAAAGTTTATTATTTTATTTATTAGGGATTACAGTCCCAGCACACTGGAACTGTCTTGCTTCTTTTTGACCAGTCATTCAAAATTTTCTGGGAAATGAAATATTTGAATGTATAAATGTGGACTTTTCTAGTGAATGCAATGAATCACACATTTGATTTCATATTCAGCTAAGAAATTCTGTAATTCTTAGAATGCCATATCACCACTAAAAGGATGTTTTGAACCTCACTCAGATTTATTTTAGACAAATTTGCATGCTAGAATATCATCATAACCAATTCAGACATTTGGTAGTGTTGATTTGAAATCTTGGGAAAAGTGGCAAAATAGCAAGGCGTAAGATTAAGTAGCAATAGGACAGCAGCTGCAAGTGAATCCTACTTGACTCTTGGTGTTGCTGCAGACCTACCTCCTTGTCAAAACTGCCTAAGCATCCCTGATAAGGAATAAATATGAACAGTCTCAACACCATTTCCTAGCAGCTCAGGAAGTCAAGATCCAGTATATAGGTCCCAAGCATCAGGAAAAAAAATGCAGAGAACTAACATGTTTAAAAGTTTCAGCTTTTGCTTTAAATTTCTCTGGCATAGTTGATCCTCATACAGATAGGTTGAGTGAGGCTATCACAGTGGTACAGGTTGAGTCTGTCAGTGTTTCTTATGCTGCTTTGGTTTAGTGTTACCTGAGAGCTTATTCAGTGGGATTTTGTGGTTCTTGCTGCAGCCTTGGAAGTGATTTAGTTAGTGTGAAATAAACAGAAAACTGAAGTATATCTACAGGTTTTATCAACAAGATTTTTTCCCCAATTTATGCTTAAATAAGTTCAGCCAATGCCAGAACCTCTATGAATAACCACAGGAAACATTCCTTTATACACAGTGAAGTAAATTATGGCAACTAGTGTTGCTACAGTTTACAATAAATAAATGGCTGGACTTTGCTGTTTGTGGCTGAAACAATCCCCACAAAAACTCAGCTTTCCAGATTAGGCTAGGGGCAGACACTAGCATCTCTTGGGATGAAGAAAAAGATTACACTAACCATAAACACCAAGAAACACTCAGTTTTATTTTAAAATTGTAGATGTCCATGGAGATTTATGTTAATGTTGGAAGTATCTGACTTTCAATTCCCTGATGTATCATAAATTCTAGGAGCACTATAAATAGATCTATCATTCAATTCAATACCAAATACATCAGGAACAAGCTGACGTAAGTTCAGCATGTATCATGTCCAAATGTTGTAATTAATTTCTAGATACTTCATTAAATAAGAAGAAAAGTAATACAAGGATAACATATTAATTTTTTTTTTTATGGTGCTCTAGAATTTGCTTATATCAGTTGTGGACCTGAGTAGATTTTTTTTAAAATAGAAAACCCAATGTTTCTTACTGGAACTAGTAAATACAATTTATTTTTGTGCACTAGAAACCACTAATAATCTACAGGTCATTTTGTGTTAATTGTTGTGAGTGTTACTTGAAAACTTCTGCGATATGCTAAAAGGTAATTAAATGCTCTAATGCACCTTTCTTCATGAGGCAATAAGGAAAATTAAGAGAAAAAAAAAAAGACACTCCTGCCCACCTAGAAGGGTCTGGCACACTCACCAGTCTGGTGTCCTTAGCAGTACAGGCACTGTTATACTTGATCACATGGGTAGTCCCTGCAAGCTAATCCAGCTTTTGGTCTCCACCAGCAGTGAGCATCAAATCCTTGAGTGAGAACAGTAAGAAACTTGGTGGTTGCAGTATAGTTTTCCTTGAGGGACAATCTCCTCAACATCTTCAGTAGCTCCCTATGTATGAGTACACCAGAACTCTCCCAGCTGTGTGTATTGCTTACTCTAGCAAGTCTGGATATTTTATTTATTCACACCAAATGTTGATCATTTTTCATTTAAAAAAATGATGAATTTTTGTCTTCAACAGTATTTTTTGACCCTCACTACCACAGGAGACTTCCATGTGATATGCAAGATTTTCTTAATTCTGTTGTCCATTTTTACCATGAAATATTTTAAGTGGTATTGTGACCTTATGTTGCTAAAGGTTTGTCGTTGTTTTATATATTTGTGGACCATTCTTTTTTCATCAGCTTTCTAACTAATCTTTTCAAATGAAAACATTTTGTGTCCATATCATTCATGTTGCTGATCTCTTTCTAATGCAAATCCAGAGCTTCTGATGAGGACACATGGTCTAGATGAATTCCTATTCTCATGGAAAAATAATAACATTTCTATTATGAGATTTCTTTTATTACGCTCTATCTCATTTCTGATGTATTTTAACAGATTTGCTGATTAACTGATTTTGAGTCATAAAAAATAACCTCATATTCCATTAAATACCTGGTGGTGTCTGTACTGACCAAACTAGATATTCAGTGATTTTAACCCTGTGGGCATAGTCTTACTTCCATTATTATCTACTTTTTCTCTTCGTCTCTCCCTATTCTCTTTCTGCTGAGAGAAGTTTACAAGGACACAGTATTGAGTAAAGGCAACAGGGATCATTTCAGGAGGTAGAATTTCAACCTCACTGGAAAGTTTGCATTTTTAAAAGAGAAAAACAAAACAAAGCAAAACAAAACCCCTCAGTGATGAATAACCAGTTTTATACATCTTTCTATGGAAAGAACATTTTTTTTTAAACAATGAAATATGTTATTTATTCTTTTTTATAGCCTCAATTTTAAGGAAGAGACTGTTTCTGACTTGTTAGGAGGTTAGGAAGTCCTTCAGGAAATCTGCCAGAATCTGTGCAGCTGCAGAAATTGGGGGTCTCAGCAGTAGGAGACAGGTGCTTCCCATCAATGTACCCAAGCAGTCATTATATATGTGTATACTATATAAAGAGTATGCACATATACACACACACACGTGTGTGTGCATTCTACATTGAAACGTACAAACTATCAGAAGTTTTCCAGGAAGAAGCTGAATACACAGCACTTACTTTATCATTTGTTCACATGAACTTGGCTTTCCTTTATTTATTTTACTTTTGCAACATTTCCAGTCAATATTTGGCTCTTCAGAGGCTTAGCTTTCATAGGCTTTGGTACAAATATCTGTTGAAGTTGTAAAAGTAAATGACACAGTCAAACAAATACCAGGGTCGGATAAACTCCTGTTAACACTAGCTGAAGTTATTTAGCTAGTGGTGAAACCTAAAATGGAAAAAAACCCAAAACTATTTAAATGGGATATAATTGCCTCCAGATGGAGAATGGGAGGGCTTTTTGCTTGTTTGTTTTTTGTTTGTTTTAACAAATGTAGGGAAGCAAAGAGACAAATATAACAAATAAATAAATGTATAACTCTGGCTTAAGCTACATATTCATTAATCTAGTAGATTCTATGAGTTACTCTGTGAATCCAACTTAATCATCAGCTGCTGGGAAGTGAGCCATACCAGACACTTCAGTGTCCTCATGATGCTTTATCTGGAAGCACCTTTTCCTTCACCAAGCTCTTTTCCAGACACAGCTATGCACCTGCAGGTCTCGTTGCAAAGGCTGCAGAAGTACTAGTACCAAACAAAAGCACCTGAATAGGTTGACTCTTTAATGACTTTCTCTACACTTGCTGTGTCAGGAACTATATTTAGCCCACATCAGATCTGCTGGGAGAAGCTTGCTCACCTGCAGAGAAAATATGGGAAGTTCACACTCAAAGGGAAATTTGCCAGTTTCTTAAATGGTAAATTATCTGCTTTTATATATGATCATTTTATGTGTGCAGAGCACTAGGAGGATGGCTGGCAGGCTGAAGCTTTCAAGCCTTCCAAAGTGGAATGCACACCTAGGTAACAGTACAGAAGGGTTGGTTGTTTTGTGGTTAGTTATAGGGTTTTTTCCAAATTAGAAATACTTTAATAACTTCTGTTCAATTTAAAGCTCAGATAATGTGGCAATATGTGCCAGTACAAGTGACTCACAATTGCCTATTCAAATATTGCAGATGGAGCAGAATCTGCTTTTCAGACAGCTCTAGTGTAAGGCAGTAGTATCATGTGGCACTGTGAAATTGATGCCTTTTTTTACCTTAATTTATATGGTATTGAATTACTTGGTTTTCCTAAGTATGTGAAACCTATTTAAACTTTTTGGTAACCACCCAATTGCATAATCTTGTGATCTTCCTTGTGACATAAAAAGAAAACATAAATATGGTCATGCAAACATTAAATGAGAAACTCAGAGAAGTCGGCTGTTTTAAGCAACAAAGTTCGTCTGTTTTATATCATGCACTGGAAGCCAAGCCAAGGGTTTCAACATCATTTACACTCCACTGAATCAGGGACTGAACAGTCAGCAAATTGGTAATTTGGAAACTGGAATATGTCTCTAAAGCAGAAGTAAAATCCACTGAGTTAGGCTTCTACTGATGTCAAAGGATAAAATTAAGTTTCTTTTAAGCATTGTGTAAGGAAAACACTGCCATGAATTTGCCATGCAATGTCTACAGGTGATGGGTTCCTGAACAGAAATGTCATTGGTACCTGAGAATCACGAAGAAGTTCACATTGCACTAGCTCATTCATGTCAGCCTTCTGAAACAAAATGCCAATTTTTGCAGATAGAGGGAGGGGGAAAAGGGAAACAAAAAAAAAGGCAATGTAATTTCTTAACATTAATCCTGGCATCTAGATGAGTCCCTCAATGAGGGAATCATGCAGTCTTAATGAACGTATAAGTGCCAAACTATGTTTGTTCCATGTTTCCTCTTGACCACAGTCTTTGTTTAAGCTCTCTCCCACATGACACATGACAGTGTAAATTGGAACATGAAACATGACATATTTTGAGGCTTATCCAAATTTGGCATAAAAATACATGTAGTTCTGTTTTCTGATAAACTCTGCTCAGGATCACAGAAAACAGAAGGAATTGTAGACAGGGTGATTTTACATATAAATGCAAGCATACATTAATGCCAAAAAGTACTTCTTGTTTACAGATAAGAATGTAAATGATATAAAACAGATGGTATACTAATTTATAGATGGGGCCAATAGCAAAATGTAGTGTGATGTCATTAAAAATCTGTTTCAAGATACTGACAGGATTTTATTCTTACAAGCAGAGAAACAGATACCTCTGTGATCCACAAAAGATTTAAATTTTGCTCTAACAGTTCTCCCTGCTTGGCTATCCCTATTAGAATATGATTTAAAGACATAAAATTTTAATGATACTATGCGTAATTTTCAGTCTGGACTTTTAAATGCACCGAATATTACCTTACAAATCCATGTAAAACTTAAATAGAAATATGTAGTAATCCAAGTAATGTCTGTTAAACATATAATCATACAATGATATGATTGTCTTATAAATGCTGAACATCAAAAACCAGTATGTTTCTATAAGTATCTGATGTGAAATCTTTTTGATGTAGATTGATGCTATCTGAAAGTGCTAGCTGGTCTGGTTTTAGTGAGTACCATGTGAGGGCCCTGATTTTTTCTTGGTCTTATCTGCAGTGTGAATAAAACAGCCCAGGAATCTTTCCAGCTGGTGAACTATGACTAGCTGACATGATAAGGTTAGCACTAGTAATGCTAACCTCTCCTCCTCCCTGGAGCAGAATGTGAGGGGCCAAAATGCTCTTCTGGAAAGGTCCTTGCTTCAGGGATCAGGTGGTCCACAGTAGTATTCAAACCAAGAACGGTTTACTCAATTTTTGCTCCATTAAAATAGATTGATCACAGTTTTCTGCAGGACTGTATTATTTTCTGCTCGATTGTATAACAGTATGGTTAATGCCAACTGTTTTTAATTATGGAAATGTCTTGAAGAATCACAAGAGTTTGTTTTAAAAGACTTTTTAAAATCTTTCTTTCATCCTTTGTCCTCAAATGATTAAATCTAAAAGGGTTTACCAAAGCCAGAAAAGCCAGGAGCTTTCTTAAGATGCAGTTGACATTTTCATCTAAAACCTGGAATTCAGGAGCCTTAAGAAAAATGCTTTGTCTGTAAGACTGGAAATAACATTTCAGGGGTTAGCAGGGCAGGATAGCATGACTTTGACAATCACACCCTGAAAACTTTAGTTATCTAAAATTCTACTTTTCACTGCCCAGGGTGGAGGTGTGACCCAGAGTGCTTCATGAAAGAGCTCCTCTTTTGGAATTCAAAGTAGAAAGTTATGTGTCAGTATAAGGGATTCACCTAGACTAATGTAACCATGCAAACCTCACCAGCCTCTTCTTCAGTTACATTCTTTCGGGCTGGAGATTTCCTAGCTGTATAATGCAGCTGTTTTAAGATGTGAGGAAAGCAGCAAACAGTCCTGGAAAAGCTGCGCTCACTCTTTTCGCTGAGAGAAAGATTTGCTGGATTTTCACTCTCTTCACCCTTTCAAAGAAACATTTGAACTTTGACCAAGAAAATACTTCATAATTTGGACCATTCATTTTGAATTAATATGTTGTTTTGATCATAGTTTATAATAGCTAATGTAAGTTTAAATAAAGGAGGATAAAAAGTAGTCAGAGGATGTCAGTGAAATTTATTTATTGCAGAACTGTCTAATGGAGCTGCAGTTTGCCAGCTTTTGATAAAGAGAAATAAATTGATTATATTCGGAATTTATTGTAAATATTTTCTCATATCATGCTTCTAAATGGTTTAGATAACATTTCCTTTTGGTACAATGTATTTATTTGATCCTGGAACATTTAATTCACTGTTAAATGTCATACACTCTGTTACTATAAAAGGATAAAACTGCTTCCAAGTACATGTTGTTTCAGTAAGACATGAGCTTGTTCATGCCAGCTCTTCTGATTTACAGATAAAGTCATTTCCCTCAAAATAGCGGCTTTAGGAGTTATGGTAATAATGTAAAACAATGTGAAGTAGTTTATGGTAAAAATGTGAAGCATTCTTTGGCATCTGCATTCAAAGTCCTACAGTGTTTATCCTAACTTCAATGCAGCAGCATCATTTTTGTATTTATACCAGATACTCTGGGAAAATGAAGTATGAGTATGATGTTAGAAAGACGTTATGGTTCTACACTCTTAGGGAAAGGGATTTTTATATTTCAATAATTTTTACATCTTTAGTTCATCTGTATTCAATATTTTTACTTATAACCTAAATATTTGTTTTTCATTATAGCTGTTATCTAATCCTATTACTTTTTAAGTCATTGCAGAATTTCTGCCATGTTTTGGGAATTTATTTCTGGCTAACAAATTGCCTATTTTAGTTGCCTTCTTCGTGTTTGTCACTAAGAGTATGAACTAACCCTATGATTTGATTTACCATTAGTAGATTAACACTTTGTTTGTAGGACAGTTATAGAAAAAAAAATCTTTTCTTTTCATACTTGGCAGGAAAATTTTCTGTATTTCTAATAATCTAGGTTAAGCTTAGGTTTTCCTACGCTTTGTCGGTACCTCTTTAAGTTAAAATTTGAAAGTCTGGTATTTTTCATCTACAAAATGGTTAACTACAGAAAATTCAAAGGAGTCAGAGAATAAACTTTTACAGATTAGATATACAGGTTTTATTTGACAACATAACAAGGAAACATAGCCCAAAGAGCAGAAAGAAAGAAGAAGGAACTGTTAAGGGGAGACAAGTATGCAGATGAAAGAGACAGTGTACGACAGTGATGTACAACCACTGTCTATTCACTCAGTAGCAAAAGCTACATCATAATGTTGCAGCTCAATTTTTTCATTTCTCCCTTTTGCAGGGCTGAAATTGTTTCCCAGCTACCCAGAGCCTTTTGATCTAGAGTGTGTGTCTTTAGCAAAACAAGATTTGCAGCTCCTTAGAAACAGGAGTTCCTGGAGGTGACAGTGTGCCTAGCTGAGTTACCTTCATGGATACACCTCACTGAGTTCAAGTGATCAAGATATGCATTCCCCTTCCTAATTAATATAAATAACTGATTGTAAGTATTCACATAATAAACAACCAGGAATTTGTGTAACAGCCAGACATAGGTCAGAGCCATCTCACATTGCCAGTAACAAATAGTACCTTGGTGCAGATGTAGATTAGAGTCATATAAAAGCTTCATTACAGTTTTCAAGGCAAAATTTTATGCCAAATCCCTGAAATAGACAAACGTGGCAGGCCAGTTGTGTTGCTATGCAAAAAGTTCCAGCCTCAGACCATATTCCTAAAATTTTTACATTGGTTTTGTTTATCAGTCTTCTGTCTTTCACAGCCACTGTAATTTCAGAAGCATTTACTTTATTTTTGAAAGCAACTCTACCATAGTGAATTAAGTATCACTATAAAAGATTTTGTTTGTTCTTGTTGGCAAATATTCAGAATTTTTTAAACTACATGTTGATGCCTCTGTCAATTAAATTTAATCAAAAATATGGCAAAAAATTAAAGGGTCTCTAAAGAACTTTTTAATGAAGGAAATACCATTTAAGGTACTGGTAAGTTAGTTTACAAACTTAGCTGCCTTGCTACCCAGGTCACCAAAGTGGCCTGCAAGTGCTGACATTTGGACCAAAAAAACAGTCCTGCTCCACATGCACTCTTAGGTCTGTACTCTTTAGAGCAGTGAACACTTTAAACTCCTCGAGCTCCTCCCTCTTTGAACTTCTGCAAAGTGAACTCATCAATGCTGTAAAATTTAGTTGATGTAAAACATCACCTTGAAATTTTGCATTTAATCTTCAGTCCTTCTGATATGGTACAAAGAGTTAGTGTTTGCTGATGAGGAAGATGTTCTTTTCTGTTTTTACTTCAAATACAAACTTTGCATTTTTTCCTCTCCAAAAAAAAAACAAAAAAAATTTTTAAACGCCTGGTTAAACTAGGCAGTGTACTGCAGCTGTAGGACCCTCTTCAATGTTAAATATTCCTGATCAGAAACCAAATACACTATAGAAACAACAATACATTTTACCCGTAATTTGGTGTGCACTCAAATTCATGAACAGTCTTCTGTAGCACACTGCAATTACTGTCCACTGGTGTGTTAGATAGACAAAAGTAAAGAAAAATAATTTCTGGAACTGGCTCTTTGACCTCTATTTCATTTGATTCAACTTTGAGACTTGCATATTTTGTGAGATATTTTTATACATAAAGAAGTAAAAAATATAAAATAGTGGTCAGGGAAAAAATTATGATTTATTCAGCTTCATGCTAATTATACCAGTAAATTTACATGGAAAAATGCTTTCCAAGATCCATGTGAAACTAAGTTAACTGAAACAGTCTTGCTGAGATGATTGTCCAGATAGTGGCATACTACAAAAAATAATCCGGATTGATTAAAACCAAGGAAAATACCAGAACTGCAAGAGGTTTTGAGAATCATTTAGCATGAAATTCAAATGGATAATACTGGACTATAGATATATTTGCTTTTCTATCTTTTATATGTTGAGAGAGATAAGTGACAGTGGAGCACACATGAACAAAGATACAGCTCTGAGGATATGAAGAGCATCTCTAGTTGTTCATTCAAATACAAACCCGGTTAATTATGATGCAAATGCTTTGGAACGTTCTTCATTATTTAGTTTACATTTTGATGTTGATAGTTATATGTATTTTAAGCTAAAAACATAGGACCATGTTTGTTCAGTGTGGTTTATTCAGTGAGGTTTGTTCAGTGAGGTTTTTATCTTATTCATTCTGCAAACTGACATTAAAAAAAGTATCATAATATATTATTGATGGTGCTTTTTTTTCTCTAACAATGTAAATAACTCCCAGTTTTCTGAGTGGTTAAAGATGGTGTTTGCTGACATTATAATGCAAAATGAGGCAGGAAAGTGTTATTAGCAATCATCAACTTCAATTTATAAAGTTGCAACAGAGTAAAAATCAATGTGCGTACCTTAAATTCTGTCATGTAAACTAGATATATCAAGCAGATAAATACCACTTTGTGTACTTAATAGCCATGTCTGCTGTAGCAGGGCTTAGTCGCTCAGGAATCATGGCCCATCAGCTGAGCCTGAAAGAGATCCCAGACTGATTTCAGACATGAATAAGAAAACAAACAATAGGGGCAGAACTGAGATCTGAAGTCTAAATTGAACTAAAGCAAGTAAAGTACTATTGGAACATGGTTTTTTTAAACTACTTTTTGTGTAGTAGTAGTGGTATTAGTAGTATGTTTTTGTAATATGTGTCATATTTCCCACTTAAGGGAAAACACGTTACTTTTTTGAGTGTTATAGCTACCAAGGGAAGAACAACAGATTATATTACTGCTGCTCTACCTGTTAAAAGAGCTGAAGTGGGATAACCTTGAATGTGGTGGTCTCATGCATATTCGGATTTAAACCACAGAGTCATGTCAATGACACAAATTGGAATTACTGAAGTTCTATCCACTATCCATGGATAAATTCCTGCAGGAGAGAATGACTTAAGTTGTTAATTTCATTTTAAATGCTACATACTGAAAGAGACAAAGGTTCAAATAAGTTTTATGTTCAAACTAAAACTAGACAAAAGCCAGGATATGTAAAGGATGAAAGGATGACTGTATTATAGGAGAGGCCTAAAGGTTATTTAGAAAAGTGATTTAACTATTCTGATGTTCAGTGGCTTTTCTTCATTAAGATTTTGGTTGCTGATAAGAGTTGAAGAGAACTTTGTGTCAGGGAAGTAACTCATGTTATTCTAAAGCTCCAATCGATTTTTTTTATTCGTTTCTCTAATGCACTGTTAACCCCTTAGACATCCTAATACACTGATTTGAAGGAGACATATCTTAAACGGCATTCTCTGAAAACAAAGCAAAACCACACCAGAAGGATTTGACAGGGCTTAAAAGCAAAAGTCTTAGATCCACAAAAAGAATTCTTAAGTTTTCATATATTAAGAATTCCAATTTCATCTCCAAAGCTACCTCAACCAATATCTTTTTTTTTTTTTTAAATAAAAATCCATGAATTCTCATCACTGTAATATACTTTATCCCATGCACTGGATGTCATCATAGAAACAATGTGAGTCAAAATAGACAAGTTCTGCAATCTAGAATAATCTTTCTGAAGGAAGGTCAAAACCTTGTATCTCATCCCTCAGTGTGACATGCAAAGGATATCTAGCAATATCTTTAGAAGGCAAACCTGGGAATTGAAAGTTGTCACAGAGGCATTGTCATTTTCAATCTTATATTTTCCTCACTGTCCCACTGGTCACCTTCTATTCTATAGACACAGTTTCTCTCTTTTTGCACAGATTCTTTATTTTTTTTCCAGTATCTTTTTCTTCTTCTTAGGTACTGTTTTGGGGTTTTTTTGTTTTTCTTTAGGTCTAATTAATGAAAAGAGTTAGATTAAACTGAAACAGTTTTGGTTCTAATTCATATTAGGTTTTTTGTTACTGATCTACATGAGAGGATTGCATACACAACCTTTGTTTCTTTTTTCCAGAACTGTCAAATCACTTTTTGAAAGAGATCTTTTTCTGCAAATCTGACTTCTCTATAAATATCTTTCATTGATTATGAACTTGGAAAATTAACATATTTGAACTCTGGTTTATTTTGGTATTACAGGTTTAATTGTCAGTATTTACATTTATGAAAACTTGGATTCAGATCTTAGGAGAACAGAGCTTACCCTGTTACACTTTGAAAACAAAACCAATCCTGCTCTGACATCTGTTTTCTTTTAGAAGTTAAGAATAGGCATTGTTTTGGTACAAATAGGTACTGGCCTACAGTTCAGAAATAAGTGTTGATCTCTATCAAGATTGCAGACGAGTAGATCTGAAGGTACTTTGCATTCCTGAGAGCTCAGCCTCCTCCTGGAGACCTCTGAGCCACCAGTGATGTGCAGCCTGACTCAAGTCTGTGTCAGGCAAGGCAGCCACAGATCTTACTGCTTCATTTGGGACTGGGCATGCAGAGGGTCCTGTATTAAAAAACACACATGGATATCCTCAGACAAGAGGACATGAATCCTTAATGAACTGCAAAGATGAGAAATGTGATCATAATTCTAGTAGCCATGGCTTTTAAATGGGTTTCTCTTTTACTTGAGTTAAAACAATGCTTTTCTGTTTCTCTAAGTAGTTGAAAAGTCATTAAATATTAGAAAGATTCTTGAGTCCTTATTTGGCTTAGGTACCTTTCTCAGAAAGAATATTGGCAGAATTAGTGGTTGCTGTAATCTTCTGTGTAAACTTTTTCAGAATAAAGATTTCTGCTCTGAGCTTTCTCTAAAATTATGAGCTTTTTGGACCACGTGGCCAAGAGTCATAAAGAAAGCAAGCAACAGAGCACTTGAGTAGGAAAGCTGTCATGCTAGAAGGAAAAGCAGAGTGCAGATGCAAACTTGGTGTTAGAAGAACTTCTGATGCACTGTTTGGAGGACTTTCTTTGGACAAGAGAGAAGGGGATAACTAAGCTTCAAATGTTCATAAAATTATTAAATTCATCAACACTATTATTTACAATTTAAAATAAACATTGAAGAAGTCCTAGGTTTGCCCCTGCAGTCAGTGTAATATGTATTAGATTGAGAACTTTTTAGGCAAAACAGCTTAGTAGCTCATCCTTATCTTTGCAAGAGATTGTAACTGAGAAAGGTTTTATATGCCTTTTATATGCCATTTTTTCAGTTCTAAACAGCAAAAGTGAATAATTTATTTATGTTCTTGTCCAAAGTAATAGAACATAATGGAGAGAAAAAAAAAGGGAAAAAAATCTCATCCAGTTCTTCTCTTCTTAAATGTCATTTTATCTACATATTGATCAGCTGGACTTGACTTTGCTGGACTGAGTTTATTTACATATATAGAAATTGCTTAAACAGCAAAAATAAATTACAGCATTTTATAACTTCATATTCCAGAGACAGCAATGTGCCTCTTTCTGTGATATGTAAAACTGCCAGTGTAGTAGTAGTCAGTAGTAGTTATGAAATATGTACCTATGAACATGGAAATTTTAAAAAATATATTATTACAACCAACTTTTAATGTGAGTGGTAGTCTTTAAAAATATTTACATCATAAAATATAACAGAGTTTTCTGAATTGTTAAATTGCGAATATAAAAAAAAGAGTTCACTTTTGCAATACTTGTAGATCTAGATTTTTCTGAATTTTTCTATAAACGAATCAATTATTTTCATGTACATTTCACATATTCTTAGGAAATATTCTTTTGTTGCAGTACTCTCATAGGTAATTTCAGGTGGGAATTAAAATAAAATAATAATTCAAAATTATCTTTGAAACCCCAGTCTGTTTTATTTTTTAACCTTCCCTTAAATATGTAAGAGAAACCAAACACACTGCCCTTCAAAGTTATATGTTAAATTCTGACAGTAGAATGAAAAGGCTGACTCTAGTATTTCTAGGTTTCATACAAACACACTGAAATACAGCCCAGATGGTCTCAACCAATAGTGAACACAATCTCTTAGATATGCTGCATAAATTAGGTAGTTTCAAATAATAATTCCTGTAATTTAGATTTAATTTTACTGTAAATTTCTTTAAAATCATTAAATATACTTTTCCATTGCAGCATACTATAAATCTCTATTGGAAAAAGTATACTATTTACACAAAGCAAACTATCAAGCATCATTTAATACATTTTCTTTAATTTTATATTTTATCTGTGACCAGCTTTAACCCAGACTTAAAAAAAAAATTAAAAATTAGTTTAGTTCTTGCATAACTCTTTCTTAACTTCTTGAATATTGTCAAGTTTCAGGCATGTGTGAAGCAGATTCAAGGGATGGAATAGACATATTCATGATTTTTTTGAGAAATATGACACAGTAGTTGTCATGTGTTTACTTCTTCTAAAAAAACAAATGGGAATTTTCTTTCTCCTGCTTCAGTGTGGGGGAGGGATATTGAATGAGGAGGACAGTTTTCTGCATTGGGTGATTGACCTACACAAAAGAGCTGGCTGGCAGAACTACATTCCAGGCTTATTGCCCTCTCTAAGGCTGGGGGGGGTGGGGGAGGAGTTTTTCTCCCCTTCTCTCCTTGGAAAGGGGGACTTCACTTTTTGCCTTAACGGGGGCAAGGTGTGCACTGGAAAAGCTCTGAGGCTGTTTTGCTCTTGACCTGGTCATCTGGCTGTTCTCCGGCCTCAGCTTGCTCTGTCACCAGCCGGACCTGCTCAGGTTTCATCGGAGAGTTTGTGCTTGGCGAGGAAAGGGGGGAGTCCCGACCACAGCCAGCCACAGCTATTGTGAGTTTCATGGGAAAGAAACCATCCTCCTTTCCCCTTTTTCCCCTTCCCCTTCTTGGTGGGGGGCGGAATCTCCATTGTCAGCTTCTCCCACGCACTGGGGCCTCACGCAGCGACCGCCAGAGCTGAACAGCGCCGTCTGCCAGCCATCACAGAGCACTGCAGGCTCTGCTCCTCCCGTGATCCAACAGCTCCCCCTGCCAACCGTGATTAGAATCATGCTAGAGGACAGAGAAGTATCAAACTGTTTCCTTTTTGAAGAGGACTTTTGGGTACAGGATTATTGTTTAGTTGTTTTTGCGTTCTTTTGCCGTTTTTGCCAATATACATATATTCTTTAATAAAGGGTTGTTATTTCTTCCTTTTTCCATACTTCCTCGATTGGAGCCTCTTAATTTCGGATTTACAATTGCTGAGAGAGAAAAATTTGGTCTTGCTCATAACTCATCCTCCTTAGCAAAACCCTTCAGTCTCATTAAACCAAGACAGTAGTAAAAAGGCTACTTGAACAAGTGTGTTTGGAGAAGAAGTAGTCAGCCTAAAAAAATGTAGACAAATGTAAATCTGGATCTACTGAAGTAGAAAAATCTCCATGTCCACAACAAGCTTAGGATTTTACTCAAGATTATATAAATAGAAGGATAAATTGTTGTTCTCTAGCTGTTGTCAGACAGGGCCATTTTTCTGGCCATCCTAGGAAGAGCATGTTTTGAGAAGTAATTTAAAATAGAAGGTTGAGGGCACATGAAAGTTGATGGGGTCTTTTTCCCTGCACACAGGGTCGGGATGAAAACTAGAAAATGCTTGAGGAAGAAGCAAAATATTGGTGATTGAAGCAGTCTTTATTATCAGACTAAAGTAAACTGTTTGAAAAAATAATAGATATAGCGGAGATGAAAATGTCTTAGAGGAAAGAGAATTGAATTTATGTAGAAAATGTAAATTTCATACAAGGAGGGGCCACACATGGAGACATACAAATGGAATTAGACAGTTGAAGTAGTGAGCCAGAAAGATGTCACAGTCTTTCTGCCTAGGAAGGGATTATTCCAACCAAGTCCAGTGAGAAATATTATGCTAGAGGAAGCAATGCTATAACTCAGCTATAGCAAGGTTGTGTTGTCCAACATGAAATACCAAGGCTGAAAACATATTAGGATAGCATGAATAAGTGATAGTGCTATTGTTGTGACAGAAAAACCTGTGCGATAATGCTACTTTAAAGCTCAGTTCGAACATTTTGTTTGTATGGGAATATCAGAAAATTTTATGAGAAGCATGGCTAGGTAAAATGAGGTAAGATTTTAACAGAGAAGGTGACATAATGGCTCCTCAACATAAATGGTGTTTAAAACTACTCAAGAATAGCTTTAAGGTAGTGCATAAGAAATAAGATTCCAAAACCAGAGGGCTACGGAATTAGCTTTGTAGAAGATGCAGGATAAAACTTAGAGAAGCAAATAAGGTTTCAATTGGGCAGTGGAGTGGAAATATGAGAAGAGAGTATGCTTAGTGTGAAAGAATGTTTAGAGTCGGGGAGTAGTTTTTGGCTTCAAAATATATCAGAGCTCAAGAAAAATAAAAGGAAGGTTTGTCCAGGAGGACAGTTGAAGGATTGAATGATATGTGAGCAAATTATTACTGAATTTTATTATAAGAGCAAAATAATCTGTGAGGTTTAGACCTATCCTTGTAGCTATTTAGAGGACAAAACTCATAATCAATGTAACATTTTTTAACTTTTGTGCTTTACAACTGAGACATAACGTATTTTATAGCAGGTAACAGTCACAACCATGTAGACCTTCTTATGAAAAATGTATAAATCTAACTTGTCTAAAAAGCTACAATGACAAAGGTAATAATATTTGAAAAAGCATATTCCTCTAAAGGAAAACTTATTAGAGGAACTATTACTTTCAAATAGTTGTTTGATTTATAAAATAGTGGAGAAAACAGTTTCTTATTTCTCTAAAGAAGTGACAATTTAATATTAAGGTTTCATTGTGTCGAGAGGTACATGGTTATTATTTTGTAGGTGCTCTTTTTTAAGAAAAGAAGTGAGTTAAGTCCAGGCCTCTTAATTTGGACTGCTCTTTGTTGTAATTGAAAAATATCTGAAGTAGTACATCAGTGGTAGACTTGCAGACATATAATTCTCAGAAGGGAAATGAACAGATAGGACTTGCCATTGCAATTGTACAGACTCAGGTCAGTACAAACCAGTAAGCCTCATTTCTGTGCCTGGGAAGATCATAAAACAGATCCTCATGGAAGCAATGTTAAGATACATACAGGAGAAGGAGGTGATACAAGACGGCCAGCATGGCTTCACTAAGGGCAAATTGATCCTGGCCAGTTTTGGAGCCCTTCTGTGGTGGACTGCAATGCTCAGCAAGGGAAGACCAGCAGTGTCATCTACCTGGACTTCTATAGGGCTTTTGATACAGTCCCATGTGATATCATTAACTCCAAACTTGAGAAACTTGGATTTTAAGGGTGGACTATTTAGTGGATAAGGAATTGGCTGTATGGATGCAGACAGAGAGTTGTGATTGATGACTCCATGTCCAGGTAGAGGCTGTTGATGAATGGTGTCCCTTAAGGCTCTGTCTTGAGACTGGGGCTCTTTAATATCTTTATCAATGACACAGACAGTGGGATTGAGTGCACCTTTAGCAAGTTTGCAGATGACATAAAGCTGAGTGGTGCGCAGTCAACACAATAGAATGATGGGATGACATCCAGGGGGACCTGGACAAGCTTGGGAACTGAGCCCATGAGAACCTCAGGAAGTTCAAGAAGTCCAAGTGCAAGGTGCTGCACCTGTGTCAGAGCAATCCCAGACTGGGAGAAGAACTCATTGAGAGAAGCCCTGCCAAGAACCACTGGGGTTCTCATGGATGAAAAGCTGGACATGAGTCTGCAGTGCACACTTATAGCCCAGAAAGCCAATTGTGTCCTGGACTGCATCAAAACCAGCATAGCCAGGAGGTTGAGGGAGGTGATTCTGCCCTTCTGCTCAGCCCTTATAAGACCCCACCTGAATTACTGTGTCCAGTTCTGGGGTCCTCAGCAGAGGAAAGATGTGGACCTCTTGGACTGAGTCCAGAGGAGAGCCATCAAGATGATTAGGGGGCTGGAGCATCTCTGGTTTGAAGACAGGCTGAAAGAGTTGGGATTGTTCAGCCTGGAGAAGAGAAGGCTCCAGGAAGAGCACATTGCAGCCTTCTAGTGGCAAAAGGGAATTAGAAAAAAAGAGGGAGAGTAACTTTTTACAATGACAGATAGTGATATAACAAGGGGGAATGGTTTTAAGCTAAAGAAGGGAGAAATTTAGATTAGATGTTAGGAAGAAATTATTTATTCAGAGGGTGGTGAGACACTGGAATAGGTTGCACAGAGAAGTTTAGATGCCTCCGTTCCTGGCTTTGTTCAAGGACAGGTTGGATGCAGCTCTGAGTAGCTTGGTCCAGTGGAAGGTGTCCCTGACAATGACAGGGGAGTAGAAACTAGATGGTATTTCAGGTCTTTTCTAACCCAAGCCATTCTATATTTCTGTTATTATTTTTCTTTAAGGAAATAAGTTGTAAAGTGGACGAACACCCTTTAATTAAAAGAAGGACACTGTAAGTCAGGAAAGACTTGATGTCTTTCTTCTTACTTTAATTAAAGTAAGATTTTCTGTTCTGCATTTAACATGGCAGCAGACATCTAGAACAAAGTTAGCTGGATTGAATTCAGTGTTAAAAATAGAGGTGGCTTTGCTAATCAAGTACTGAAGGAGAGCACCAAGAAAAAAAGAACAGATTGATTTGTTATATTAGAAGGCTATCATTAGAGTATGTGAAAATAAAACAGTAGCTAACTATAAAAAAAAACTTTGCTGCTTTCAGAATTGCTGTCCTACATATAAACATGCCTCTATGGAGATCCATATAATAGGCTAAGCTGTGACATGTTAGATGACACACAAAGTATCTTTCATTCATAGAATGGCAAAGAGGAAAGATGCACAATGTCCATGTCCAATGTGGCTCTGCATTGGCAATAATGAAATGCTTGCATCCAATTTATGCAATTTATACTTCCACAACAATATGAAGTTTCTGGCTACTGTCATCTCTGCCAGTATTTACAGTCAGTGTCACTGTGACTTTCTTTAGGATATATACTGCAACATGTTTTTCTCATGTCTGGTACCTTGTTTACTAAAAGAAAATTCAAACATATAAATATAGAATAAAGAGTTCAGACAGAACTAATAAATTAGTCCTAAACTGGGAAGCAATTTAGAATCAATTAATATCTCTGCCTCTAGTTGTCTGAGTAAATCAGGAGAAGTAGGTCTTACCTGAGCTTTCAGTGGTAGGCATAGCCGATGTACTATATATATATATCATATTCCTTTTGATGACTTTGCTTGTCCCCCTTCGGGAGAGAAAGATGTGAGAGTTAAGAGGTGTAGCTTTTTTGAACCACAGTAATTATTACATTAGATGTGGACTGAGGCTGTGAAATCTTGGCATTGTTCATCTCTCATAGAATCCAAATATGATAAGACGTGAGGCCAAACATGAAATATCTGAAATTTACATTTCTATGAAAAGAAAATTTTTAATCCTATCTACATTCAGTTCAACTGCTACAAGTAAGAGAGTGAAGTGGCAAAAAAAACCCAACCTCCATGTTATATAAACTTACAGTTTTTATGCTGGTATGCCCAAAATCTAGGTTTATAATGTAATATAGGCAGGGAGTCATAGTCCACAGAAAGATAAGACAGACAGCTGAGAGGAGCAGTTCTGTCTGTCTTAAAATAGATGTCTGAATCATGGAAACAGACTATCCCAGCGAGTGCTTATCAGAATTGTCTATAGCAGGAGCGTAGCTGACCAGTTTAAATCAGCAAGCAGCCCTCTGACAGCTCAAGACTAGTGAAAAGACTTCTTTCTTAATGTGCCTTTTTAAACTCTATGAATAATTCATGAAAGTTTAACCTTCATTTGTTCTCATAAAATGCTCTCCAGTAACTTGCCACGTTTTTAAATACATAGCTTTTTTATCCTTTAATTACAGTTTTGAGGTTGGCAGTTTTTTGTTAAATATCAAACACATTTTGTACTTCTGAGTGTTCATATGAAGTGCTTGTTTTTTTCTTTGTTCTCTCTGTACCAGCCACATTAAACCTTTGGAGTTTTCCATATCTCAAAAACAAATACGAGTGGAAGAAGAATAGCAAATTTTATAACAATTTTTGAAACACAAATGTTATAGAGGTGTAGTTCCTCTTCAAGAAAGGCTTGTAGCATAATGAATAATTTAGATTTAATTGTAGTTCCTGACATTTTTCTGAAGGACTTAGAAGTATGCCATTCTACCAAACAAGAGTCTTATCCGTGTGTGACTCATGGTCCCATACCTGTGGATGCCAAGTTTCCAATGAAGAACATGGAGAAATACACTCTTCTCTTTTGTGGAGAACTGTGCTCTTACACTAATGTAAATATCCCACCTCAGATTTGCTTTCAGGAAGACTTTCTGATAGTGAATGTTGATTGCTTCACTACTTCCAAAAAGACAAAATGTTACAAAAACATTCAGTTTAGAGTATGGGAATGCTGTTTTGCTGATAATGTTAGAGTTTTGCCCTACACAAGAAAAGGTTAGGAAAGAAAAGAACTTTAGTATAAAAGATTAGCTAACATAATTAAAATTTAAGCCTATGTTAAAATTTTCAGATTGAACATACAACTTTTGTCTTCTTGAACTGGTGATCTATTTTGCATTCTTGAAATAAACAGGTAGTCTTGGAATGGTGGTATTCCTGAGTGTGTTCCAGCCTTCTCTCCTTAATCAGAGATTGACAGTCAGCAGAACTGTCCAATGCTTCTGAACAAGATGATGATGGAAGAGGGTACATCTTACAAAATATCATTGTTCTCAACTGGTGATCCTGACACTTAACAGTAATTTTGTCCAGAACTAGCTCTAATGATGAAATCTTTGTAAAAGGAATACAGCTCTCTCTTGCTTTTCCTAGCGGCCACTGCTTCATTAACAAAAGGGAAAAAAGGTTACTGTTTACCTTTCTTTTAGCCTAAAAGACTGACATATTACTCTTGGAAAACATAGCTACTGCTTAACTCCCCACTAAGTTAAGTATGAGCCACAATATTTATTCTTTAAGCAACTATTTAGCTAAGAAATTGCAGTTCAAGTTTGTGGGGAGCTAATAGTTGAAAAACAGAAGGTCTGATGGAAACATTGATAGATTTTCCTTTTAACTGTGTAATTAGTGCTGTAATTATTGCAGTATGCCCATTAGAGATGACAAAAAGACTATGTTTTTATAATGCAAACCATATTTTTGTATATCTATGTGTTCATATATATATATATATATATATGTGCACACACACACATACATATATATATATATATAGGTACACCCATGGTTGAGTATCTGGGGGGATTTTTTATTTTTATTTTAAAAAAAGAGAAACACAGCCCGACACACTAGGCAGTCTTAGCTCAGCTCAAGTTCAACATCTTCCAGAGGGCTAGTAATTTTAGGCTATTCACTGTTATGCAGTATTAATCCAACATTAGTTGGCATTATTTATTCTAACGTTAATCATAGATGTAACCATAGACCACAGCCATAGCTGATAGCATTAGTTTACAGTTTGCCTAGAATATAATGTTTGTCAGAAAAAAAAGTTGTGGGTTTTTTTTTCTTTTGTGCCTCTAACAATGAAGTTTTACACAGATACTATCTTTATTTCTGCATCCGAGTCTATGTGGACCAGCAATGATCAGTTAATACTGAGACTGCTAATATTAATAAAAAAAAATTATTAAATCAAATGAGAATTAGGCTGGAATAAAGGCAGAAGGACATGTTTTCAGCCTGGCATATATCAAGAACTTAACTATGTCAGGGAGTGAGGCACCGTAAGGCCTATCTCTGAGACATGTCTCCTCCACTGCTTATGGTACAGCTCAGGCAGCAACACCTGACAGTTTCAAAGATCAAGCATTTTCAGACCAGGCATCATGTTAGAATAGAGTATTCTCACAGCAGGCCCTCTTTGTTATTCTACCTGTGAGGAGTTTTGCACATTTGATTAGGGGTAAAGCCTTTGTAGAGCACATAGTAACTTTATTTACACTGTAACCACTGAGCAAATAAACCATATTTATTCTTAAATTGGGGAGCTCAATCCATGTAGCGAAGTAGATATAGAAAGGAAACACTAGTGACGTATGTTGCAATTCTTTTGTGCCTTTTGGTTTGCCTTTTTCCATTCTAAAGAATTCTGTGCTGTAGGTATTATTACATTTTGTAATTCTTTTACTTATGCAGTTATGCATACCTTTTTCCTCCTGTTACCTAGATGTGAATGACAGAGTTTAATTCCCTGGAATTACAACCCTACCAGAGGACACTTTTAAAATAATTTGGTATGTTGAGCAGTGGTAAAATCTTCAGGTGGGTCAAAAATTTACTTCTCTAATTCTCTGATTTAATGCTTGTTTTTGAAAGACATCTTCTGACCCTACACATCCATTACTACTTCTCATACCCACCCGTGCAGGTAATACAAGAGCATCTTGTTAATCTTTTCTGTCGTTCCTTTTGTTTTGCAGTACAGGACATAAGAGCATAATCTAGTGCTATGAATGAACTAGAATGAGCTTTGCAACTCACAGTTTCCAAAACCAACTGGTATGGTTCTTAGCTTGTGAGAAAATGTTTCCTACTGTGGAATAAGTGCTCCTAGAGATTAGAAAGGTTGGGTTCAGGTTTCAGTGCATATTCTTTATATGTTGAAAACTAGATTTCCATTACTGTGTAAACTGGAAAGTATATATGAAGAAAAGAAAGATGCAGACTGTGAACAAGGGCAGATGCAATAGTAGCTAAACAATAACAGGGATAGTCCTGAGTGAATGAGCCCAGCTCCAAAGTTTTAAAAATATTTTAGTAATGCTACCTGAAAAAGATCATAATGAAACTAAGATTGCATATCAAAAGGCAGCAGATTTTTTATAGCTTTCCTTTTCTAATGTGTATTCCAAACAACACACTTAAGAGCCCTTTCATTATTGTCTGAAGGCTTGAGATTCTGAATCCATTTCTTCAGCTTGCGCACAACAACAGCAATAATAACCTACCACCTATTGCATGTTTTCAGTTCTTTGATATCCAAGTGCTATTCAAGCAGCAGGATATGGATTATCCCTGTTTTACAAACAAGGAAGACAAAACTCAGAATGTTTAAGCAAATTTTCCATACCCTCAAGAGAAAGATGTTCCCAGCCATGGAACAGAACAGTCAGTCCTGTGCCTCATTCCCTAAGCCATGCTTTTTGCAATTCATTTTAATTTTCAATTTTGTGCAATGTAACACTGGTTTAATTCAATTAGTTACTAATTTGAAGATAAATAACTAATATGTAAGCATCCTCAAAGTGGGTTGAATCCTGCACACTTTTTAGTATTGGTGTTATAATTATTTTTGTATCTTTTTTTCCTTAGACAGTTTATAGTCAAATCCTCATTCCATTCTGGACAATACATGCAGACAAAAAATATTGTAGCTTTTCTTGCTGCTTTTATAATAGTGTATTTAACAGTACCAAATAGCTTAATCTTTTAGTATTTTCATTAATTTAAAATCTTTTCTTGCTTATTTTCATTATACAGTCAGCTTTTGCCTTAACTGTGAAGGCAATACAAAAAAACCTCCGCTCCAAAGCCTTTTTCCTGCCACCATAAAAAATAAAAGGATTCCAAAAAGAAAGAGAAATATTATTGTTTTTGTTCAACTTACAGAATTACATGTACAAATCAGCTATTTAAACAATGGCTATTCCTCTATTTATTCTCTTAATTTCCCTTAATTTTTCTCTCTCTTAATTCCTCAAATTATGAGAAAATGAGTTTTTATAATTGTCCCCATGTCGAACACTAAAATAAATGCTGCATCATCTTCTATAAGCACAATGGACTAATATGCTCTTATATTTATTTAAAACTTAGACAAAACTGCTATTGATGTTCACGTTAGCACAAGAGGTTTTAGGTATGAATTAGAAGCTGTCGTTAACTGACAAAGTTGGCCTAATGGGTTCTCTAGAAACTTCTTTGGACAAAAGGTTCCCTTTCTCATACTGACTATTAAGAGATTTTTTGATTGACTTTTTTTTTTTTTTATCTTCACCAAAGTCAATTTATGAATTTCAGATAAAACTAACATTCCCTGGAAGGCTATGAGCTCTCCTTCCTAGTGATAGACTCCTTTTTTTTGTAGGAAGCCTATGCTTCTAAGGTTGCTACCTGAGGACAGGCTCTGAATTGGCCGCTTGGAGTGTATCTGCTTAACACCCATTTCAAAATAGTTGAAGTTAGTAGGCACTTGGATGGCACGAGTTTATTTTTAAGGAGCTGAGGATGGAGACTAAAAAAGAAAGTGTGTTCACAATGGGTGTTAGTATTTAGTTAGTGAGATGGAGATCGGCAACTCCATGAGAACCTTTTTCTGAATCTGCATTTAAAAACACTGCCTTAATTATTTAAGTACTTGAAATTAGAGTGTATTCCTATTGTATAGTAATATTTAATATCTAAATATGCTACAGTATAGTTCTACTTAAATGTCTATTAACTAGGAGTAAAAGGCATCATCTTGACTTATGCTGCTGAGAACAAATCATCCTGAGATATTTACTTTGTGGCACAGCAGAAATAGTTTTTGAATATTCCATTCCAGTATGGTATTTTGAAATCACTTAGTCAAATGGTTTGTTTTCCTTCGTTTTGTGTTCCTTCATTGATGTAGGAAAAATGTTTATATTTATAAATAATAAATAATCAGATAAACTTAAAAAAATCAGCTTTAAAATGGCCAGCTATTTTGTAATAGCCCAGCACCTCTATTTTTTCTGATTTTTTGGGGTTTGGGTTTTCTTCATAACCTATTTCATCTGTTAAAGGAATAAAAAAGTTTCATGATACGGTGCCTGATTTATGTGTACTTCCATAGATGTGTGACCTGCACAGTAACAGACTCAACTGTTACTAAAGGTCCCATGACTGTATGACCCTTTGAGCTAAATTTATCACAGATGCTTTTTCCACTCTTTGAAGTTAACATTTTGATTCCATGGGACTCTTACAAAAGGTCCTGTGCTAGTCACTAGGTAATATGTGAGAGATAGGTGCCAGAAAACATGAAGAACAGAATGCTTAGCGATATTAACATTCCTTCTGCTGTTGTGGAACACTTTATATGCAGATCACCGGCAAAAGCCTCCAGAGCGGTTAGGATCTTTCCTGGTGATATACAGTGTAGTTGCTAATGTATTTTATTGTACTGTTATAAAATAAAGTGCAAGGGTTATAGAGAGCCTTACACACTTTACGCACATTCCTATTTGATGAATTGTTTGATATTTTGATATGTAGCCTGTTTATCATATTTTCCATTTGCCAAGTCTATTTAAATTTTATAAATACAATTTTTAGTGCTTGCTTTCATTATTAACCTAGCTGCACTACCTTCAAAACTAATACACTGCAACACTTGTAGAGACTATACAAAGGAATGGCTATTACACATGTAACCGCTTGTTCAGCAATAAATTTGCTCTTTCAGTTTAAAACCAACATAGTTCAGAGCAAATTCAAAATGTATAAATTAAACATTATATTCCCTGTCTAGTTCTCTGCATTTTTCCTCTTCTAATGCTGAACCTGCCAAATATGCTAACATAGGAATTAACTCCCAAAACATTTATCTTTAAGTTTTTTAGCTAGAAATTATAAATACAAGGGGTTTTTGTAAAGCATAAACAATTAATGTACTTATTGTAACAGGAAAAGATCTCTTTCTGCAGTACAGTAGAGAGAACATCCTATTATGGTTCTTTAATTAAGGTCCTTCAGTGATTTATAACAATCACTGTATGTGTGTTTGACTTTAACAGTCAACAAGGAATTTAATTTTTACTTAACTTTCCCCAAGTGTTCTCAATGTCTTTCAGACAGGGAATACTTTCTGTTTTGTAAAGTTAGACAATAGTACTTATGCACAGTATCCAGGCAAGTGTTAGGAGAAAAAGAAAAGGAAGAATTAAATTTCTGCATAAGGCTTTTAGTTAATTTGGAATGAAGAAATCTTTGGTCCTTTCTTTACTCCACAGAGACTAATTTACCTAGCATGTCTCTAATTGGAATTTCCCTGCAAACTCACAAATGTTACTGTAACTGACATTCATCTTTTCCTTTTATTTATTATCCATCAATATTGTGTTGTTTTTTTTTTTTAAATGTTATTGACCTTTAAACCTGTTGTTATCAAACTGCAAGGAAGAGAGAGAGACTTTTTTCAGCTGCCTTCATTCCCATGTGACCTGCAGGGAGAACAGATTCAAAATAGACTAGTTCCTCCCAGGGCAATACAAGACAGAAGAGAAAAGCAGTGTCATTTCCGAAGAGCACAGTGCTAGAGTAAACTCAGCATGAAAAAGGAAGGAGTTGCAGTGTGTTAGAATTCTTCCTTCACATCCTGGATTTTTACAGGAGACGGATTTGAAGGGCTTTAAAAAGAAGAGGATTTTAAAAAATGCTTTGAAATGGAGTACTTTGAGAATAAGCTTTTTAAGGACAACTGAAGTTTGACTGCTAGAAATACTGAAGGAATTTTTCAAAATGAGCATTGTTATGAAGCCAAGATCTCGATCTACCAGCTCCTTAAGGACTGCCGACACAATGTGGTAATGTGTTTGGTTTGTTTCTTTCAGGCTCTCCCTCCTATTATGACACACAGATATGTCCCAAGAAAGCCACAGGCTTTAATTTTGACTTGATAGATTTTGCATGGTTATTGAAGATGTTCAGCTGCTGAGTTTCACAGTTATTAGTAAGGAGTAAAATTAGGTAGCTTTTTATTTTATAATACACTATATATAATTTTTAAACAGAGAACTCATTACATACTTTTTTTTAAACACATTGCTTATATTTTTTTCCCATTCAGTATTAAGGTTTAGTCCTTTCACTTACAAGTACCTTCTAAAAATCTTCACTAGACTTTTTTAAGGAAACAAAATTATAATATAAAGCTTGCATTTCTGGAGGCTGGAGAGTAAAATGAAACTAAAGTTTTTGTGAGCTATTTTGGGATACTTACATGTAGTTTTGCTGCATAAATTGACTGGTAGAGATGTGCCCTGGGAAGAAACAGACTTTGCAGCAGCATGCGTAAGACTGTGCTGTTTTATGCTTCATGTGTTTCTCCTCCTCTCTGTGGCTCAGAGGAGTAGAAGCAGCGTGTAATACTGATCAATCGGTATGATTTTCTTGCAGATTTTTTCAGTTAGCAATCAACAAAGTTCTGTCTTTTGGATACTTATTCTTTGCTTTTTAAAGTTTAATAGGCATTGACAGGACAGGTTGCTATTCAGTATGTGAAATAAATTCCCTTTACTCTTTTAATGTCTCCTACAATTTTTCCATCTCTCTGTGTTTTTAATAAAGCCACCATCATTTTAATAAACACATAATAGACTAACTCTTCAGAGCTATATTTAACTGCTATAAAATAATGTAGTTTAAAATATAGCTTTGGTTTAGAAATCAATGGCATATATGTTGCTGTGTGATAAGAAAATAAGTACACTTCTCAAGCTAAAGAAGGATCCTAGTTATTCTCAGAAACTGCTAAGGCAGAGTTTGGCTGAAATAACTGCAGTAAGTAGTAGCTTTATATTAAAATGCAATACCTTGTTGGTGAACCATGTATTGGTAAAGTTATACTCTGCAGGGTGTCTCCAAGGAAGTAAGCTAAAACATACATACCTTAGCTATTACGTACAATTGTGCAAATAAATCAGTACCTTTGATTAATTCTTCTGCCTTTCAATTATTTCTTTGTTGACTGCTTCCCTTAAATCTTGCAGGAAAAAAAAAGAAAAGAAATCAAAGAAAAAAATCGTTGGAATTGATACTTGCAGGTTGATTTGACCACCAAGTATTGTGTCTGAAGTCTCTGCCTGCCTCCCTTTTGTTGTTGTTGCCTTCAGGTATAATGCTAATCTGGTAGCTGAGAATACCTGTTCTGCTAGTTGTAAACTGGGAGTCCTCTGCTACTCTGCTGTTTGGGAACACTGTCTGAGCTCAGAGGTGGCTCTCAGGGTGATCCTTGGAGGCTGACTGGACAAGGTACATGCTGTTCCCTGGTGGTGTGGAGCAGAGCCAGGCAAGCCCTGCCCCAGGCAGAGGGAAAATGGAGTGCAGAGGAAGGAGAGAATGGGAGGGAGCCGCTGGCCGCCCACACTGAGCTCAACTCCTGGCTGCTGCTGGGAAGGTGCCGGTTCTAGGCCAGCCCACCCAACCCACCCCACCTAACTCAACCCAACCCAGCCTTTGAGGTGGGCCTGAGCAGACCAGTTTCCAAATCACCTGCATGACTTTGCCTGGTGTGCTTAATCATCAGAATCTGTGGGTTTCTACCCATAGATCAGTACCACTTCCTGCAGTTCTCTGGGGCAGAATAACACCACTATAGTTTCACTACAGTATTAACGCTTAGGGACAAGTAACATGATTAAATGAGGAGCGCTGATAGATGTTCAGGCCAGGAGACAGTGAAAGCTATACCACAGACTTCTCCTTTTGGTGTCTGTTAACATAGTGATCCTCCTGCGTGTTAGAGTAGCAGGGGTGCAGGAAGGAAAAAATGTGAGAAGGTGACACAGGAATTTATGGGTCTCAAGACACAGGGACTATAGTGACAGGACTGTTTAAAGTGTAGATACTCCTCTTCCAAGAGTTTGAGGAAAATTATCCCAGGCTAACTTTCCACTATAGTTTCCCATGTGAACAAACTTCCCATGAAGAGCAGAAACACACAGAGACTCCCAACACATCGAGACAAGTGAGAGGACAGAAAAGACATAAAGAAAAGACAGTTGCTCTAGTTGCCTTGAAATCACACTCAGTCTGTCCAAAAGATACAGTAAGTTCAGGGTATGTAGTAAAAAGCATGATATTCTTTTTAGTATCAATATTGCAAAGCATCCAAAGGGTATCTCCACTGCTGATGTGCTGTGATGGGCACACCAGGTGGCTTTGAGCAGATGCAGGTGAGCTCAGGCTGTGCTGATGCATCCCTTTGTAAAGTTGGCTGGGTTGAGGATGGCTGCTGTTTAGCATGACAGTAGGGTCTGTAGGCAAACCTTCTCTTTCTGAGGTACCTTGGATAATTGATCCTAATGTTACATTCCTCACTTCAGGAGTGATTGCGAAGTGTGGTTTTAAATTAGAACATTTCTGGAAAATAGTCCAGGAGGGATAAATGACGGTGCAAACTTTTCAACTGAGACAATTGATACGTCTTTTTATTCCAGATAAGAAATAAAAAGGAAGTAAGGAAACTTATGGTAAGGTAAAACTTTGGCTGAGACAGGAGTACATTAATTTAAATGAGAATAAGGTTCCACTTTCTTAACAATTTGCCACTGAATAGTAGAGCAGCAGTGTTCTACAGAAAATGTCATATTTCTCTAGTGATTTTTTCTCCTATTTGGATAAAGAAAATTTTGAACTTAAAAAAGATACTATTCTAGTTATTCTATTATTATTCTGAATTAAAATTTTAGAAGTTGAAATTATTAACTGCTGGAAAGTCAAGCAAGCAGATAAGGGTTTTTGGTTGTTGGACAGCATCTTACTGGCTAGAAGTGAGGCAGCTGATCAGATTCTAGAACTTTTTTTGTTTTTCATGATTCATATAACTAGCCCAAAAAGTTTGTAAGCCTCAGGAATATTGTCAGCTTTTCTGCATGGTGTGTCTAGAGTTACCTGTTTACTTTGTGGGTTGGTATTATTGGGTTTTATTTATTTTTTGTAATGTCTGCCAATTCCAGCTTTTCTGGTTTTTGGAACATAGGATTGGTTGATCTGCAAAGGGCACATCCCAGCATCTCCAGTGCCCCTGAGAGCAAAGGTGTTAAATGATTCAGTCTGTGGTATTATGTAGAACACTGCCTCTGTCCTTATTTACCTCCAGAAGTGGGTGGTATTGCTCGTCTGCAGTATCATGAAGTTCAGTATATTGGAAATTACTGAAGGATGTTGTCCAGTATGAATTTCTCAGTCTATAATAGATGTTCCACTCATTTATAGATGAGTGGAACAAAACTGATCTATGGTATGAACTTTTTATGACTGTACCCTTAATATGTGGATCACAAGAGTGATGCTAAATAAAAGTCTTGTTGAATGGAGACAATAAAATACTTTTGGCTTGACATCAGTGGATAGTATTGTTTCTGAAGCAGAAGTGTTAGGACAGAATTGTAGACATCAGCTGTGCTGACCTGAGGTAGCTGCACTGGCTTCCTGACTTAAAAGTATCATAAAGTGGAACTCTGCCATGACTGTGACCCAGTCTTTTGGTACTCATGTGTGAGAGTAAAAAGCTATGGCCACATCACACTGCTTAAGATCTGGCCATCCCAAAACCATTCAGCTCCTCAGTTAATACCTTGGTGCTAGCAAGCCTATTGCCAGTATAAAGATGACAAATATATACAATAAATGATACTGAATGAAGCGTATACCTACCTCTATGTTATTGTTATTAGACCTGTATTTGAAGTTAACTGCTGCCTTTCAGACTGGGAATCTGAGTGCTGAGGAGATCAAGAGCAAAACCTGGGTATTCCCTGAAGGAATCTTTGTCTTTGGCAGAGAATGTAAATGTTTGTAATTATAACTGTGAACAGTATTAACACCAATCATATCACTTGGCTGTTAAAAAGAGTTAAGATTTTTTATTCCTTTATTGAGTCAATCTTTTTTCCTGTTCAGTATTATGATTTTTTGTGTGAGCCAAGTGCCTGTTGTCATTGTTAGCGATATTACTTGTCCCCTTGCCATATCTTAAACAAAACAGGTTCACAACCTCACATACTATCTAGTCACACTTTTAGTAGTTGAATGTGTTGAATACAGTCCACTGGGATAGTTCAATGCAAGCCACACAGCACACAAGCTCATGGGTAGGGGTTGAAGTACCAAATATCATATGCAGAACTGTGGGATTTTTGGTGCTAAGGAAAACTGGCAAGCTACTGATGACCTTTCCTACATGAAGTCTGACTTTGGTGGAATTTGTAGGTGACTTCATTAAGGAAAATAGGCTTTCATAAGCAGTATGGGCCTCGAATCATGACAACTATAGAAACTCAAGGTGATGCATACGCTGTTAATTATTGTGTCGGTGATAATGAGGAACCCTGCATAGTGTAATATGTTAAACAGTATTATTTTTACAAAGTGAAAGGGGAACAAATGCTATTTTGTCAGTGAATTAAGGGTAGAGTTTGATGTGATCGACTAGTCTATTTTCTAACAGTATAAGGCATGTCCTACTGGGCTTGACCAATAGCCTTCCTAACCTGTTATTCTGTTGTCTCATGCAGCAACAGGGAAACATGAGTGCCTGTCCAATTTCAACAATCCATTCCCATCATATTGCCCAGCGTCTACTAGTGTTGTATTAGGGATGTTATAGGGCTCATTCTTGGCTGTTCTCTTTTTTGTATTATCTATGTACCTGTTTGCCCATGGATTTGCTTGATATCTTTTCAAAATTTGCTGGTAAACCATCTTCCCATACAGCCTTCTGATAACCTTTCTGCCTGTGTAAGAAAGGACTTTATTTACTGTGCTTTAAAATTAGTTCTGTCATTGTGGCAATTGGTGAAAGTCTGGATTCACTTATCTACCAGCTTCATGATTTTGTTAAGCTCAGTTGTAACCTTCTCAGCCTTTTCCTGTAGAAACTGAAGAGCTGTAGCCTTCTTGTATTTCTCTAAAAAGGGTACTGCCCCTCCCTTGATCATTTTATTTTCCATTCATTGTATTTCCTCAAACACCACTGTGTCCTTGAAATACAGACACCAGATGGCAGGCATTACCCAAGATGTGAACACACCAAAGTTCTTACACAGTGGTAAAACATGCTTGCTTTTTTTCTCAGCACCTTTGTTGATGATGTCCAGTATGGTGTTAGCTTTTAACTGCCATTTCAAGTTGAGTCAGTGATTTTAAATAATTTTTAGTGTTTTTTCTTGGCCATACAATCTTTTGGCACATTCCTATCTCTGTGTGTTTTTTTAGAGCTGAAGTATTAGACTTGCCAACAGAAAATCCAATTACTTTAACATTTTGATAAGAACTGCTGTCTTGAAATAACAAGTGTTTGTTTTTTAAAAAAAATAATATTGCAAACCATGCCAAACTGAACAAAGTTTGACTCCAGCAAAGAGAGGGCACTTCTTCAGAGACACTTTCTTTCGAGTTACATCCATATAAACACACATAATATTCTTTCCCTAGCACGTGCAAGATGTACAGTGTAGTTCTTGCCATTCACTTTAGTGTACTAACAATTCACTTTCAGTTTTCCTGAAAATATAATTGCCTTTACAGCACAGTTCATTCTCACACCTTCTTCCTGAGCACATCTGTAGGTTATCAGCTTGTGGACATAGCTCTGTAACTGGACCGCAAGGCCAGTGGAGAGGAGGCACTTCAGTGTCTGTCTCTAGTGTAGTGTAAGAGAAAGGGCAGCTGGTTTCATAGGGAGTTCACTTGACAGCTCAATCTAAATGAACAAATCCCACTTACAGCTGGTTCAACTGACGAAAGAAGGTAGTCCAAACCTAGATCAATGTTGAGATGCCTTGATGGAATCCTCTGCCTTTTATTGCCTTCCGTTACATCATGTAAATAGTTGGTGGTATTTTGTTTCACAATTAGGGGTTACTTTCTTCCTACCGTCTCTTCTGAGAAGCACAATTACAGTGTAAGGCATAACAGATGGGATCCACCTCACGTAAAGACAAATGTTTGTTGTACCTAAACTAGTAACCTCATGCTCTTCCTGGAGAGAAGTACCTGTTTTCAGATATGACTTACATCACATATTTTAGATGTCTCCTCAGAGGAAGAAGTACTCTTGATGTCATTGATTTTATCAGCCTAAGCTTCACTCAACATAAATAATATATATAAATGAAATCTAACTTGTATATGGGCACCTACAGTGTGCACATTTAACCAGATTAATTCTTTCTAATGCAACTAATATGCTGAATATATGCTTTAATATTTAGTAGTTTTAGCATTATTTTATAATATAAATAGAGTATTCATATAAAACAAGGCAAGTCCAGTACAGAATAAAAAGTATTAGAACACAGCAACAAGAATAAACGAGCTATTTAGGCTAAATGTAATACTGAAAGAACTCAGCACTTCAAATTCATGAAGTCACTAAGCAGTGACATCATCATTCTAATGGCATCACAAATGACTCAACCTCATTACTGTGATTCCTATCAGATTTCAGCTACAGTGGATTTTAAGTCAGATTTATATGCACTAGAGCATATTTCTTAAGTCACATTATAAAACTCAGTACATTTCTGCATTCCTTTATTTGTTAATATTGGTGACACTGTGAAGATGTGTGCATGCATGACTTAAATAGGTGCATACTATGACATGATCTTTTAAATATTTTTTCTTTCATCAAAAATCATGAAACCTTTGCAAACTTATATTAAAAGACTGAACAGTGCAGACTTTTAGAAGCTAAAGGGCAGAAAGAGTTTTTGTTCATGTGACCTCATTTTTGAGGATTTGAGAAGCACAGAGAGGAACTCATGACTTAAATGTGTTTCTTCTCCATTTCATTTGCTAGTTTTATAACAGCACCTAATGGTGATGTTATAAATGCAATCAAATACTAATACACTCAAAACTTCAAGCACTAAGTCAAAAAGAGTTTTCTCTATAGATATTTTAAAAATACTTTTCCCCTTCTATGAAAGTTCTAAGCATTAAGAAAAGGAAGAAGATTGTTTCAGAACCATTAATAACTGTCTTTTTCTTTGTCAGAGATCTCAAATTCAGCAGAGATCAATTAAAAATTTCATTTTAGTAGTTTCATTATGCTTTATTTCAATTTAGTAATTTAAAATCATTATTCAAATTAACTATTTGAATAAAATTCATATCAGACTAGAAAGAAAAGAGTTTATTTTTATGAAAAAACTTTAAGTAATTCTGAAATTAAATTCCTTTTAATAATCATAATTTATTTTTGTGTTTTTGAAAAGTTTCCATTGGGGGCAATTATATTGGTTGGTTATCTAAATTTTGAATGAATTCTCATATTGAATTATATAAGACCCTACTAACAGAATGTACCCACAACATGTTTCAAAGAAAGGACACAGATGCTACAAACCTAAAGGACAAGACAAGACTTGCATGTTGGTGTTTGCTGTACTGCCCTGGGAGCTGGTAGGATGATGCTGTATCAAGGCCAATTAACCCTCTGACACAGTGACAGGCTGCTTTTTGAACCCCAATGATTAATTTCACTTGGTGTCATACTACATCTCATAGCTGCTGTCAGCTTCCACCCACACACACATCAGAGCGGATTACAGCACGCACTTTTCGGAAATTCTTTCCAAGAGGTATGTATTGAGAAATAAACAACCAGTCACTATGATCCTTGGTTGCCGCTGCCCTGAAGCATCCCCTACATGAGATCAATTATGTAAGATCATCTTCATTCTCAGAGCTTTATATTCATAATCATCTTTATTGTCTCAGACATTTCCATATTTAGTGATTTAAAGCTTGTGAGTAGAGCTCTCATTTGATACGTGATCTCTCCTTGACTTGGCCAAAATCTATTTTTCTTTTGTCCTAAGCCTATAGATTTGCCTTATTATTGGGTTCCAACTCTATAGCTTGTTTTACTTTTAGTTCCCTCATTTGCATGTTTGCCATCCTTTTTTGCATTTAAATCTTCCTTTCCAACAGTTTGGGATAGCCTTCTTCTATTGAATGTTATTAAAATTTGCCTTTGAGAGACTGCAACAAAACATTTTCATAATGTTAACTTTATTTCACAAAAAAAATACTCACTTGGTTTCAGTTTTTGCCTGCAAAACTTCCAGATATAAAATAGACATCTTTATGCCTGAAATGGAGTAATTGCATTATTGTGTTACTGCAGCTTTCATCCTTCCTTGTTCAACATCGGACATGCCTGTCTCATATTGGCCTTTTCAGCCACCAACGCGCTTGTAACAAATGTGGGTAGAGCCCTTCCCAAATCTTCGTTTTTATTCGTTATTATTTGATGCCATTATTGCTGTATCAAAAATACAGCAAATCATGGTTGGGCTTCGCAAACGAAGATTTGGGAAGGGCTCTACCCACATTTGTTACAAGCGCGTTGGTGGCTGAAAAGGCCAGTATGAGACAGGCATGTCCGATTGCAAAAGGCACAGCAGAAAGACTCCTTAGGTGGTATATTCTGCAAAGCACAATTCTTTCTGCATTGTCTTTTCTCCTCAAGGGTGATCCTGTGTGCTTTCTCAAAAGCATCCACAGCATGTGGATGGTGTGTCTCCAGACCTCCCGATTGGAGGCCAGAGTAGACCAGTTATGATGATCAATATGGCCAAGGCTGAGATGTTGTTTCAGGGAGTCCTTGTTCCTTCTCTTCGGGGCTCCTCTCTTGCGGCAGCCGGTGGCAAGTTCACCATAAAGCAAGATCTTAGGGAGGCGGTGGTCCTTCATCCTGGAGATGTGCCCTGCCCAGCGCAGCTGTGTTCTCATCAACATGGCCTCAATACTTGTGATAGCTGCTTGTTCTAGAACAGATGTATTGGTCACATAATCTGACCAGTGGATGTTTAGAATTGTACGGAGACAGCGTTGATGGAAGTGTTCTAGGAGTCACAGGTGGTGGCGATAGATGACCCATGATTCAGATCCATATAAGAGAGTAGACAGCACAATGGCTTTGTAAACACTGATCTTTGTACTTTTCTTCAGGTGTTTATTTTGCCAAACTGTTTTATGAAGCTTCCCGAAGGCACTCTATGCCTTTGCTAACCCGTTGTCTATCTCTCCATCAATCTTACTGTCCGAGGAGATGAGGCTACCTAGGTAATAAAACTGCTGGACTGATTTGAGCACTGATTCACCAATGGCAAATGAAGGTGTTCTAATCAGCTTAATCCTTTTAGTGTACTTGCAGTTTAGATGTGTGATGCCCATAAACTTGATCAAAAGTGCTTTTGTGGAAATGTATGTATCTATTTAAAATGTGGAAGTGTATGTATCTATTTAAAATGTATCATATCATACACTATAACTTGCAGACTCCTCATTTGTATCTGTGTATTTTCCAAGTGTGTCCAGTGGACTAAAATTTTGATTTAGGTCTCAGAAATTATATTTCTTCATATTTAGTGTGAGAAGCTACAGTGTGAACCTGTACTCTTTATGTTCTGTATGACCATATGAAGTTCATCACATTTCCATAAGTGAACCCCTTTGTCATAGCATTTTGTAGTCTTTCTGCTATCATTGCATGCCATCCTAAGGTGTGTCTAAACTAAACCGTATGCATAAATACTGTTTTCCCCATCCTCACTTTTGTTCCAGTCAAGTATGTTTCATACATAAAAATACATCTGCTTCTATTATTTTCCCCTTGGCATAGCTTGAGCAATTTTTATATAAACCCATGTCAGATAGTCATGTGACATTCTCAGCTCTCACCTGTAAAATTAAAGATCTAATGATTACACAAAATGTGTGTAAATTTCAAAAATTAAAAGGTGAGAAAAAGATACATTACTTGTTTTTAAAACAATCACAGCATCCATGCTTGTAAAGTCAATAGAGGAATTGGTGTAAGTCTAGAGGGCTGTTCAGATAATCAGGAGTGACATCCTAACACAGGCAGGTGCTCCCAGCTTTATTTTGAGCTCTCCCCAAAGGGACCACTGGGGAGCCTGGCCTCCAGGTTGAGACATCTCTGCAAATCTGTGCTGTTATTCTTCCCTATGTGGTCTGTAAACAAATGTTTTTTCATGTTTTGAAACTGTGATGTTAGCAACTTATTTTTTAGAAAAAGGCAACTTTTTTTTTGTGCATTTAATTCTTATTCTTGATTCATGTGTATATTTATTTTGCATGCTTTGCATAAAGATGGTATGATAATGCTTTTATCTGCTGGTGTTGAAATGTACATAAAAAAGGAAATACAGAGAAAGGACGTTCAATAGAGTGAAATGCTGTTGCACAGATAATGGATAGATTTCGTCCAATGTCTGTATCCAGTTTTTCATTATTGTTAGTCTGTTAAGCCTGAAACTACATAAAAAATTTGTCAGCAGGAATAGCCCCAGATTGTGGAGGGAAATATGATGAAATAAAGATGAACATTTAAAAGTTAGCAGGCCTGCACTTGCAGTGGGAGTGTAGGAGTACTATTTAAGCTAGCTCTGACTGACTCAATAACAGTAAAATGGAACATGTTCACTTATGACAAATGAAAAGGTCAGGTCGCAAAAGAACAGCACTAACATCAGTACCTCTGAGGGTAGATGTTCTGGTTATACTCATCAGCAGATGCTTTTTCAGTAGTAGAGGCCATATTAGTCCCTTGTTGCTATCCCTGCATACTTTTTTGGCTACCAAAACAGAGTTACTCTGACAAGGTCATCAATGGAAAGGGGAAAAAATCACCATAGTTCTTTCAGACTGGAAATGGAAGTAAGGGCCTGAAGGAATCCCTTGCTGATGCTGGAGAACTACGTTTCTTTTTCCACCCACTTCCATTTTGAACATAAGTTTTCTTCAAAGCATGTTCAGTCATGTGAAAGCAATTAAAAATTTACAAAGGACCGCTGCATTTGAGCATGCCCCTGTAAAGCATAGCTTGAAAGTAGTTTGTAGTAGGCAGCTAGGTTGAAAGGCACATTTAGGGAGATGCTATTAGTGCTTCCAAATGAGTTTCAGGTTTTCTTCATGTCTCCTTCAATTTTACATTACTTCAGCCTTAAAATAGTACTGAATTCTGAAATTGGAGTATCCTATACTTCTATAATAGTTTTATTTCCTACCATTCATTTCATCCCTTGCCAGTCATTCAACCACCTGGGCATTGAACAATTCATGCAACATGGGTTGCACTTCCGAGCAGACTCTGCTCAAGCCATTCCTGGCATCTTGTTTACTTGTTCATTTATATGGGAAAAGAGATCTACACTATAAATTAAGTAAATGCTTATTTACAGCAGCATACAGTTGGGGTTTTATAGCTTTTCATTCCCGAATTATATTCTGGCTTTTGTTCCTTTTTCTCTAAATTTAAGTTTATTTACCCTTTAATACCCACCGTTTCACAATTTAATTTTTCAGAGATTCCGAAAAAGTCAAACTAGACTTGATTGTGTTGTTTCTAAGAACAGGACTGAAAAGAGAAATTGGGTGTGTATCAGGAACTATTGTGATTTGTTTCTCTCCAGATTGGATAACAATGATGCTTCCCTGACTTCTTTTCTATCTTTATTCTGCAGTATAAACCTCTGCATGAATAAGATAATGATATAGTACATGTGTGCCTTTCCTGTGACAAGGGAAAACACATTCTTCTCAAGTCACTCTGGCTGCTTTTTGGTTTTCATATATTGGATAGTGACCATTTTGGCTGTTTTGTCCACAAAGTATTCAATACTGTAGATACACATTTATTTCACCTTTCATAATATTCAGTTCTTTTCTTTAGCAAACAGGCTTTTAAAATTTGAAATGTAATGTTTCCCTCCTCAGCAGCTTGTGATCACTTTAAGTATCCCCAAACCCTCAGAGTTTCAGTATTACTGCTCATTGTTCAGTGCCCATTTTGACAGCTAGTATACTAACTCTGGAAGATAGTCAGTGTCCAAACAGGTGATTATATTGTTACCTTCTCCCTCTCTTTATTATATTTAAGTCCTACTTTGATAGTTTTGTCTGCCTTAAGTTGCTGACAGTTCATAACATACTTACTAGAGCTTCACAAAAAAAGTAATCTGTGATTTAGAACCCAAAGACAGTAAAATTGTTTACCAGGCTGTTATAGCTGTTACCTGTTTTCACAAGAAATCCTGGTGATAATAATCTTTCATTTGTACTCACCCATAGAGGAAATCTGACAAGAATCAATTCCCCCTCTAGACACAGAGGGGGGAAAAAATTACAACATTTGAGGGGGAATGCACAGAGCATAAGGGATCTTTTAAAAGTTAGAATATTTACGGAAGCCATGATAAGAGAATACATGGATCAAAGCCAATGGGACCCATGGTTCAAAGCTTGCTAATGATCAGTGATAGGCACTACAGTTGCATAATTAATTACTTCAAAAAAGTTCAACCTATTCTATGTCAGTTCTCAAGCAAACTGTTCAGATGCCCTTCATTTAATGAGCTGGAAAATGATGCTGGCTGGCTCAGTGATATTGAAGCTGTGCCCTTTCCACCCTAGTCTGCAGAAGTTTATTTTTTGATTTATCCTCTTGGGTACATTGACCAAGCTAATTTCTGTTTTGATCTTTGTTTTAACGTCCCTCTTGACATTAGTAAAGACATTATAGTCACCTCAGTGCCATCTGCTCTGAATTCTATGCTGTTAAGGAAAGATCCATGATTGCCTAGGTTTCAGTATGACCAAAATGACGGTTTAGGTTTGATGCCATGTAAGGTCAAGGACATTTGAGAAAACATATAAAGTCAGTTGATATTGGCACAGGCATTGTTCTTATGCTTGGTAACACTATGATTAGTGACTTAATTTCTGACATATGTTTTTCATTCTTTAAGGGTCAGAGATGTGAGCTGGAAAAATGTTAGGAGTCATTCTTTGAATCTTCATAAAGTCTTAACATTTGTGGCAACTCAAATGCCACAATCGCCTATTAAAAGGTTTTGTTCTCTCACCACTGCAATCCTCTTAGTATAAGTCAGTTTGTAACTGATGTGCTCATTGTGACATATGCACACAGGTAGCCCTTCCAAATGAATCCGGATTTCAGCCCTAGAGGTCTATGTCCCCTCCTAAGGCCATAGTATCTTAGAATGGTTTGGGTTGGAAGGGATCTTAAAGATCATCTATCTCCAACCTCTCTGCCATGGGCAGAGACACCTTCCTTCCACTAGACCAGACTACTGAAAGCTCCATTCAACTCAGCCCTGAAGACTTCCAGGGATGGGGTGAACATGCAAGGGTTAGGGCCTTACTCATATTTATCAGCAGTGCCATAATTTGTCTTTGATTCACAGATAGTAATTACATTTGCATTTTTGGCAAGCAGGATGTTCACAGCTGTGAAGCAATGTATTTTTCTCCTTGGAATATCCATTCTCAAAAAAGACTGGAAATGAATAACTAGGAAATGACATTTTGTAAAGCCATCACAGCTTTTCATCTTGTCCAAACAGCTTTTTCACCACAGAAATGCCTTCCCTTCCCCCGCACCCCACCCCTGACTCCCTCATGTCAGTAAGATGACTGTGACTTTGCTACTTGATATTGTGCATTTGCAACTTTCTTACAATTATTTACTTCAACATTAAAATATAGGTTTGTATTTATGCCACCAGTATCATTACAAGGTTTTTATGGATGGGAAGCATGCATTTTTCAGTTTCCAGTAGCTCTTCAGAACATTTTGCTTCATCACCTAAAATTGATTGATTTCCTAACCAGCAGTTATTTTCTGGATGATTAATTGTAATTGAAAGCAAAACATTGTAATTCTTTTAAAATTCAGACAGGCCAGCTGTTCCCTGTGCTGTCCCCCCCTTTTTTTTCCCTATTTGAGATACTGATCATGGTAATATTTGGACTTTTTCTTCAAAATAAGATTGTATTTTAGTTTAAATATTCACTGGCAATTAGGAACCCATATCCTGGTGAATAACAATTTTAAGAGCAGCTTGAACCTCTTTGACACTGCTGTGTGGCTCAGAACCAGTATCTGGTTCCAGAGTTACCTCCTAGTTCTTTTGGTGTTAAATTAGCCTCAGACACTGTATTCATTGGAGCAAAAGAAAAGGACCCATTTCCTGAAACTTAGCTTTGCAGATTCAGCTCTTGTGAAATATTCTTTATAGCAGCTGCTTGGAAAAAAATTAAATACAGTTTTCCATAAAGGATGAACTATAAAGACAATCACAAATATTACTGCCTAACATAATTGTTAATGAAAATTTAAATGATAGAGATATTCCCACTCCTGGTTATTTCACTTTCTCAGGTGTCAGGGAATTGTATGAACTTTAATATTTGAAGTATAAACAGAGACTCTCTTCCTTCCTTCCTTCTCTACTTTAAGTACTCCCTGAGGAGTTTATTTAGTTTTAATCAAACATTTCATGTCTCAAGCATGCGTGTAGAGAAATCTCTGAAATTGTACAAACCCATGAATATTCTGAAAACATATGCTTACTAAATTGCACTTATATGTTGACATCTAAGTTTATTAGCAAGACCTGTATGGGTATTTCACTCAGTGCTACTTTATTCATGCACTAAAGAAATCAGATATAAATTAATTCCTGTTTTCATTACCTTAACTTTTAACCATCACTGAAAAAAATTCAGAGAGGAAAACAGTACACAAGCCTTCTTAATTGGTTTTCTTTTTTAATAGCCTGTGTTTTCATGGATAGGCATGTTGTCCTCTGTTGGCAAACAGCCATGGCTAGAGGGGGTAAAAAACAATAGTATATGAAAATATGTACTCTCAAGGTTTCCTTTAGGCAAAACTACCTGATTCCCAGGACGAGATGCTTGCCCATGTGCTGTCCTGGCAGGGCTGTATAGTAGGGTATTTGGCCCCTGCCAGTAATGTTTCATTTGGTGCATTAAATACTCCTTAACCTTTTTTTTTTTTTTTTTAATTCTTTAGTCCTTTTTGTTGTGTTCTGGGAAAAAAAAAATATAATTCTATCTGAAAGGATAATTCATGATTTTCTGTCTCTTATAGAAGTACAGCATGGCGTGAACAAAAAAATAATGCCATATTTTAAAAAAAAGCTAATCTAATCAGGGCGTGGGCCCCGGCTGCCCCCGGAACATGTGCCTCGCAGTGGCGCGGGCCCGGGCACGTGCGTGGTGGCCCAGCCCTGGACACTGGGGCCCGACCCCAGGGGCAGAAAGGAGAGAGAGAATGGGAGCTTTGCCTGTGCGGACAGTGCCATCATGGGAAATGATAGGGGAGCCCCTGAACACAAAGAAGAAAAGGACACTCTAAACCCGGGCAGATGGAGCTCGTCAGCCCTGTAAGGCCATCCATCTAAGAGAAGGTCACTCTAAACAAACCTACGTCCTGAGGACCTCGCTGCCACCGTCCGAGCTCGCTCGGCCCCAGCAGATGAACCTCAGGATTAAAGGGTGGGCTCAGTTCAGCGCACACTGTGTCCCACCTAAAAAATCCATTGTGCGGGCTCGAAGGCCTTACCCACTTTTGCAAAGCCCTGTATCACCAGCGCGCTTGTAACGAATGTGGGTAGAGCCCTTTCCCAAATCTTCGTTCGCGAAGACTGGCCATGATGATGATAATGATGAATCTAATCAACTTCTCACCTGAAGTAAAAAAGATTTTCTTCTTTATTTTCTAAACTTTTTTTCATAAAATTTCTTATAACAAGTTTTTGGTGACTTTTTTTCCTTGGCATTTGTTTTATTGTCTTTTTTTTCCTTGTGTTTTTTTTCCCCCTCCATTATTCCTTTCTTTTGCTTTCAAATGTTACAGAAATACCTGATCCAATGTCTTCTTCCACTCTGTTTTTATTGAAAAGTACATGTACCAAAATTAGTAAATAAGCAGGTCTTTCTTCTTATTCCTTTACATGTTTCCTATGAGGAAAAAGAGTGAATTTTCTAAATTTCTCCTTATCTCACCCAAATCTACTTTGATACATTTTTAAAAAACAGTGTTTCTGATAGTTCCACTGCCCTTCTTATTACTTCCAGTAATGTTAGTTTTAGGTTGTACCAGGGGTTTTTTTTGGTTGGTTGGTTGGTTGGGTTTTTTGTTTGTTTTTAAGGACCAGAGCTCTTGGCACTTTACAAGGTTCCCATTTTGCAGGTAGGGAAGTGGAAGCACAGAAGGGGATAAAATGATTCATTCAGGATGACTCATCCAGTGAAAGAACAGGTTTTCCTGTGGTCTTATCCTACTTCATTTCCACAAAAGAAACAAATGAAACAAAGGATTTCCTGATAGTTTGACGCTCCCTCAGCTGCATGAGGTGACCCATGTCTGCTTAAGGTTTCTCTTTGACAGCCAAAGACTTTGACCATGAATTCTACACCAGAATTGTAGGTTAGGCATGGTGAATGGTGCATCTACAGTGGTGCCAGCTGGGGAGGCACATCATGACACAACTATGTGTGTGGTCAGCTTGGCAGTGCCTTGCATGTGTAGGCTGAGTTTTGCTGAAAAGAACTGCTTGAAAAGTAGGTTTTATCTGTCAAAATTGTTGATTCTCCTGGGAACACTTCACAGGATGAAATAACCAGACATCATGGAAAATATTTGAAGACAAAGCTTGTTCCAAAAGCAACAATGTTACAGTGAAATTTTTTCAGCTGTAGGGACTGATGCGAGATGCTGGGCTTTCTCCTTTTTGGTCTCTAGGATTGCACATTTTGTAATGTTTCCAGAGTGACATAATCCCTCCTTAGTGCCAGCAATTATGGCATGTCCTGTCCCAATTTTACTGATGAAACAGGGATCAAGAAAATAGACTTTTGGAATCAAGTTGCCCAACAAGTCTTTTTTTTTACACAAAGTCAAACAAAGCATACACAGCTTTCCTGATAACAGGAAAGTACTCTATACAAAAGATGCCCTTATGCATTTGATTTTTTTTTTAATTTGTAAGCAAATGGCATTTTAATAATTTTGTTCAGATTTTATGATTTGGCCAGACTTCGCAATGCTTTTGTTAGTTTAAACATGTATTACTTTGGTGTTAGTGGGAGGGCTTGTGGAAAGGATGAGGAAAGGCAGCACATTTTGCCTGATGGACAATGGCAGCAGAAGAGTGGTTACAGCAGGGAGGCTGGTTGATGGATGAGCACTGCAGTAAGTAATCAGTCATCTCCACTCCAAAATTCTTAGTGCAAACTGGAGCACAAAGTTCATTCTGTGGAATTGGCTTTAACTTGCAGATAACTCTGTAACTGATGAGAAAAGTTTGAGCTGACCTTGATAGATCTATAGATATATATTTCTGCATGTGGCAAGGCTGAGTTGTAAATTTTAGTAGAATGTTTTGCTCTTGCTCTGTGAGAAGAATGTTTGATTTTGTTTTGCAATACACAGTGATTTTTAACAGCTTTGGCTTGCCAGATCACTTACATTTATATAAAAACTGTGGTTTTTTCAGCTCCTGTTTCAACCCACTAAATCAAATCTGCTTCTAAGTTTGTTTAACACTGGAAAAAAACTGCCTTGTTACAAGCAGAGTGTAAACTGGTATTTCTGTTACTGCATTCCTTTACAGAGAAAGACTAATTTCTTTGCTGAGGCATGCTTAGCTTAGCTCTGTATGTGGCATTTAAAGACTGTAGCAGCTAGTGTTTTGGTTGTTTTTCTTGTTTCTAATTAATTTGTGAATAGTCCTTGAGAAGTTGTAGACTTCTGCTCATTTAGGTAATTTACCAAATAAGAGTTGCATAATATGTGTAGTAATTTTACACCATAATACTTCCTTTATTTTGTAAATAGTTAAAACACTGTAATTTATAGCTTTCTAGGTTTTGCTTTGTTGCTTTTGCTTTCACAGTCCAACAGTTAATAGGGATCTTAAAGTGACTAGCAGAAACAGACAATATAGGAGCACAAGAAATGGTAGTAAGAACATGCTTATATTACAATAGTAGTTAATCATCATGAAACTGTGAATGAAGTGTTCCAATTATCTTGAAGTCTGCAGAAGATGATGTTAATCAAACACACACTATAACCAAACTGCAGTCTGCACTTGTTCATCTGTATACTAACCATTAGAAGGCAACTCTTCAACACTGCATTTGAAGTCTGAGATTGTTCAGCCTACAGTAGGCTGAACAAGAAAACTGGAGATAAACAACAGCAAATGCCAGAGTTTAGAGATTAGGCCATCTCTCCAACATGTGCACAAATATGTACACAATAAACTGATATTCACATTATTAGGCTTGAAAAGTCAAGCACAAAAGTCAACATTACAGTTGACTTAGGAATCTTGGTCCTGGGCGTAAATAATTTTATACTTTACCTGTATGGTTATATATTGTTTTTACGTCACTCAATGCACAAAACAAATGCAACCCTATTAATGAGATATTTAGTATTCTATTATTTTCTTACTGCTCATTATATGGTCACATGGTTTATTGACAATCTGCTGTTCACATCTATTGGAAAAGCAGTTATAATGCTTTTCTATGGTGCTCATCACTATGACAACTTGCTGCTTCTCACAGATGATTAAATTAATTTTCTTATCATCCTTGTGATAGAAGGAATTATTATCACCCTTGCTTAATATATAGGAGAATTAAAACACAGAGATTAAAGTGAAAGTATTCCCTAACTTGAATGTTCAAAATGAGATGTCTAGGACTTTGTCTTTTTGATCTCCTTGTCATGGAATGACCTGTATTCAGAGCATAGTTTTTATAAAAGGGCGAGAAAATGAGGGGTTGGGATACAATAGGAAGGTAGCACTTCTGTTTGCTTCTTCTTACCCTTTTCCATTGGCATTCACTTTTGGCCATTATGAGAAAGAGAATGGACCTTGACATCCAGCAGCTGCTCAGATGTTCTGAGTTAATCGGTGTTTGTGAGTGCTGATGCCCACATGGATTAAGCAATAGCCTTTCAGAGTTGATACCCCAAGTATGAAAAAAACTTAATTAGTGACATATGATAAAGTTGGTGTAAGTGACTGGTTCATTATCAGGTGCTCTGCAGCTTGGGCAAATATTATTTCCAGTCCTTTCATTCAGTACCTACTTTCTGCCATGATGAGACAAATATCCCACCAACAAGGGCTCTTAGAGTCCTCTTAGACTCTGAGCAAGACAGGAGGTTTTAAAAGAATAATACAGTATCACTTCATATTTTTTCAGTAATGTAGATACTCAGGGTGACTGACTTAAGGTTGGCCTAAGCTTATAAATTATTGAAATTTATGACATTGTTCACAGAATCAGAAAAAAAAAAAGCATTTTGCAGACACTTGGCTAAATTCTACCTTGTGCTGCAAAATATGAGTTACTAGAATATCTCACTAAACAGCTTCCAGAATGTTGTTTTAAATATGAAAAAATATTATTTTCTCTGCCACTTTCTATCAACAGTTGACCCACTTTCCCTCTAAAAAATCTTGGAAAGAAAATTGCAGCACCACTGGACAGAATTTAGTAATGGCAAAAAGAAAACTAAGTCTTATAGTGTGGAACATCAGGCAGCTCTCTTAAGTAATGTTATTAGGCGTTGTAATAATATATATAGCATTAAAATCATGTCCTAAAAATCAGGAAAAATAAGACCAAAATGATCCATTATTGTAGATTATAATTTCCTTTGGACTAGTGACATGAATTATCTTTCTTGATGTACCAGGTACGCAGTGAATGTGCTCAGGGTCTAACATGAGTGCACAGACTTAAGACATTCCAGTCTCAGCATTCTTCCAAGGCTAGCTCCTGACCTTGTTTCCCTTCAAAGGTTGTTGCTGGGATGCGGCAAAAGACTTCCAGAACCCAAATCACTATGTGCACCTTGATACATTTAGTAGAAGTCTAGGGAAGTGGAAGCAACAAAAAACCTAACACATTTCGTAAACTCAACAAAAAAATGCAATAATTAAATATAAAAAATACGAATACAAAAAAAGCCCCAAAAATCAAGTGGAAAGGATGAAATAATTTGAAAAAAACAAGATAGAAAAAATTTATAACTCTGAAGGTCTTAATAGCTTGAGCTTTCATCCTTTACAAAATACATATTTTGCTTTCAGTGATAATTACTGTTAGCATATCTCAACACAAATTCTTGTGGAAGTAGAATTTGTATGTGATTTATTGCTATTAATTGATTATTGCAGTTAGAGCAATGTTACAACAGTGTGAGAAAATAAATTTTTTCTTGTCAAATTATGTCTCCTTTACGTAGAGCTTTCATTGTCATAGGCAATCTAGAACAATACCTAAAGAGACAACTGCAGTTTCTTATCCACCTGCCTCCTATCCACTCTTCTCTGAAGCTGGCCTTGCTTTTTTTTTGACATCTATATGTGCACATTGTACTTGTGAAACCAACCATCTTCTATGTGCAGAGTTCTTATAGTTTTGGCTTTGAGTTTCTTCTCTTTGGACTTTTCTGTCCACAGCTCTTATTAATTTTCTGCAAGACATATTTTTTGAAGACAGGTTTGCCTAAGGTCAGTTGTGCAAAAGACTTAATAATTATGAGCTGAGTGGTGCTGAGGGTTGCAAGATTCTCTTGTGATGATCACACCTTCTGGCTCACTGGACCTCCTCCTAAGAAGAACATGGACCTGTTAGAATAAGACCAGAGGAGGGCCACTAATATGATTTGAGAGTTGGAGTACCTCCCCTATGAGGAAAGGCTGAGAGAATTGTGATTGTTCAGCCTGGAAAACAGAAGGCTTCAGGGTGACCTAATTGCAATCTCCCAGTACCTGAAGAGAACTTACAGGAAAGATGGGGCAAGGCTATTTACAAGAGCACGTAAAGGGTGAATATGTTGAAATTGAAAGACAGTAGGTTTAGATTAGATATTGGGAAAAAATTGTTTACTATGAGGGTGGTGAGGCGCTGGAACAGGTTGCCCAGGGAAGCTGTGAATGCCTCATCCCTGGAGGTCACAGAATCATAGAATCATAGAATTATGGCATGATTTAAGTGAAGGGTAACAGACCGAGTGTCCTAGCTAGAACAACTGGGACGAGTTCATCACTGGATGGGTGTAACCCAAAACTGTGTATTCTATAGCCTTCCATGCCATTTCCCAGAAACTGGTAACAATGAACCATTTACACCATCTGCACATAGAGCCTGACTCCTCAGGCTATAAACTGGGTGTTAAGAGAGGCCTGCGAGATAGGAGGTTGCTTTTGCCCTCACACCCATTAAGGAACCCCCTGCCCTGAGGGAGGTACTGAGCATTCCTGCCTGAACTGGAGGATATATAATCTTGGAGTCTTGGGACTTTTTTAACCACTTGTGGGATCCAGAGGAAGACTGCAGACCACCACTCTCAACCAGACTGCAACCATCACTCTTGACTGGACTGCAATCACCACTCTTGACCAGACTGCAACAGCACTCTCACCAACAGGTTTTTCCCCTCTCGTTTTACTTTGGACTCAAGGGGGCCAAAGAACGCCACTCTGTTCATGCCCCAGGGTGCTGGGTTATATTTGGGTTTTGTGGGTTAAAACCAATTGTTTGTCTGTATAATCGTACTTATTGTATTATTTTATTAAATTGTTATTCTGACTTATAATCTCTTTTTTGAGTTGAGTTCATTTCCCCTGCTGGTTTACCTTTAAACCAGCACATTTTTGGCCACCCAACATGGGGCAGAGAGAGAAGTCAGAATCACAATTTCATTTTAAGCATTTGTCTATTTGGATACAGAAATTCCCTGATCACCATGTTGTTTGATGTATTCACATGGATGTTGTATCTGAGCCTGTTCATATTTCCACAGATGGGGAACTATTTGCCTGTTTTGATGCTCTCTTTAAGACTAGGGAGAGGGTCCCAAATTGCTTTATTAGTGTACTATGTTTATGTCATCATAACATCAGAAGCAATGAGTTTCATTGTAAATGTGTATTCAGTCTTGTTTGCCTGTCCTGGTTTGGGTTGCTACCTCTGGGGCCTCATTAAAAATCGCACCCAGCCCTTTGGGGGAACAGGAGGGAATGGTTGTTTCCAGCCTTTCACCTCCTTCTTCCCCTTCAGACAACAGTCTTTGAAACAGTCAAAGACAACAGTCTTTGAAAATATTGAGTTCCCTTTTGATGTTAAAGACAGCATAATGTTATTGTTAGTGTTGCTTTGTCTGCTCTGTACTGTGTACACCATGTTTAGGGTCAGAACAGGGCCTTCTAGGGAGGTTGTTTGGACACCTGCCCTGGGAGCAGATAATGCTGAGTGGCACGGGAAGTGAGAGGGCATTGGCCAGTATTTGGAGAAGTTTTCTCCTCCAATGATCTGGAAATTCACCCCTGTACAATTGCAGGATCCTGTTACCATGATAAGACTGGTGAAAGAAAAATGCTCTGGCAGCTCCAGAGATGGCCCGCTCACAGCAACCTGCTGGGCCCTGGCCACTGCCTACCAGACACTACTTGACATGGTACAGCACTGTCAGGGGGAGAAGAGAAGGAGCAAATCCACAGGCACCACGTCCACCCAAACCACAGCTGAGTCAGAGAGAGAAAGAAATAAATCAACCGGCACCGTGTCCACACAAACCATCGAGGAGCCAGAAGAACAACCGAAACCAATAGCAGTCACCTCTGTCCAGAAAAGGAAATCAAAGACTAAATCAATCCGTATAGCAAATGATGACGAAGAGGCAGGACCTTCACACCCACCAGAGAAGACAGAGCCAGAAATAATCACTCGGTCTCTATCCCTGGGTGAGCTATGTGAGCTCCGGAGAGAGCTGAACATGTCCGAAGCCTGGAAGAGAAGATTGAAGAGGGACACCAGAAGCTAAGAGAAGAAATTAAGGAAGGGATCTTCCATATCTCACCAGGACAAACAAGAGTCTCTGCTATCAGGAGCCAGCGTCCCCCAGCTAAGGAGAGAGGGTACACTCCACGTGGCAATCTATGGTTTTACCTCCATGAGCACGGAGAATAGATGAGGAAGTGGGATGGGAAACCCACCTCTTCCTTAGCAGCCCGGGTAAGTGAATTGAAAAGAGGAACAAGTACCACAAGGAACTCTTCAAGGGTAAATGCTGCTCCAGTCTCTCGTGGGCAAGATTCCAGACGGTACAGGAATGATGATATGTCTGATCCTCTTGAAGGGACCTCCAGGTCATACTTACAAGAAGAGCACAATGAGTACCATGACCAGGACTAGGGGTGCCCTGCCTCTAGCCAGGTAGAGGAGAGGGACAATTGGGTCTATTGGACAGTGTGGATTCGGTGGCCTGGCACATCAGAGCCATAAAGATATAAGGCCTTAGTGGACACCAGCGCACAATGTACTCTAATGCCATCAAGATATGTAGGGGCAGAATCCATCTCCATTTCTGGGGTGACAGGGGATCCCAACAGCTGACTGTACTGGAAGCTGAAGTAAGCCTGACTGGGAAGGAATGGCACAGACATCCCATCGTGACTGGCCCAGAGGCCCCGTGTATCCTTGGCATAGATTACCTGAGGAGTGGGTATTTCAAAGACCCAAAAGGAATTGGGCTTTTGGCATAGCTACTGTGGAGACAGAGGAAATGAGACAGTTGAACACCTTGCCTGGTCTCTCAGAGGACCCCTCTGCTGTGGGACTGCTGAAGGTTGAAGAACAATTGGTACCGATAACCACAGCAACAGTGCACTGTTGCCAATATCGCACCAACCGAGACTCTGTGACTCCTATACATAAGATGATCCATGAACTGGAGACCAAAGGGGTGGTCAGCAAGACTCGCTCACCCTTTAATAGCCCTATATGGCCAGTGCATAAGTCCAGTGGAGAGTGGAGGCTGACAGTGGATTACCGTGGACTCAGTGAAGTCACACCACCCCTGAGTGCTGCTGTGCCGGACATGCTGGAGCTCCAGTACGAGCTGGAGTCCAAGGCAGCCAAGTGGTATGCCACCATTGACATTGCCAATGCCTTCTTCTCCATTCCTTTGGCAGTGGAGTGCAGGCCACAATTTGCTTTCACTTGGAGAGGTGTGCAGTACACCTGGAATTGACTGCCTCAGGGGTGGAAACACAGTCCCAGCATTTGCCATGGACTGATCCAGACTGCACTGGAAAAGGGTGAGGCTCCAGAACATCTACAGTACATTGATGACATCATTGTATGGGGGAACACAGCGGGGGAAGTCTTCGAGAAAGGAGAGAAGATAATCCAGATTCTCCTAAGAGCTGGTTTTGCCATTAAATGAAGTAAGGTCAAGGGATCTGCTCAGGAAATTCAGTTCCTAGGAGTGAAGTGGCAAGATGGACGCTGCCTAATTCCAACAGAGGTGATTAACAAAATAGCAGCCATGTCCCCACCAACCAGGAAACACAGGCTTTCCTAGGCGCTGTGGGCTTTTGGAGGATGCATATCCCCGAGTACAGTCCTCTCTACCTTGTGACACGGAAGAAAAATGATTTCCAGTGGGGCCCTGAAAAACAACAAGCCTTTGAACAAATTAAACAGGAGATTGCCCATGCGGCAGCCCTTGGGCCAGTAAGGGCAGGAGAGAACGTGAAGAACGTGCTCTACACTGCAGCCGGGAAGAATGGCCCTTCCTGGAGCCTCTGGCAGAAAGTGCCTGGGGAGACCCGAGGACGACCGCTGGGATTCTGGAGTCAGGGATACAAAGGATCTGAAGCCAGTTATACACCAACTGAGAAAGAGATCCTGGCTGCTTATGAAGGAGTTCGAGCTGCCTCAGAAGTGATCAGCACAGCTCCTCCTGGCACCCCGACTACCAGTGCTGGGCTGGATGTTCAAGGGAAGAGTTCCTTCTACACATCATGCCACCGATGCCACATGGAGTAAGTGGATTGCTCTGATCACACAGCAAACCTGGATAGGGAATCCTAATCGCCCTGGCATTCTGGAAATTATCACCAATTAGCCCGAAGGTGAGAGTTTCGGACTATCCTCTGAAGAAGAAGAGGAGCAGGTGACACGGGCTGAGGAGGCCCCACCATATGACAAGCTACCAGCAGATGAAAGGCGATACGCGCTCTTCCGGGATGGCTCCTGTTGCATGGTAGGGACAAACCGAAAATGGAAGGCAGCCGTATGGAGTCCCACATGGCAAGTTGCAGAAGCGACCGAAGGACAAGGTGGGTCAAGTCAGTTTGCAGAGCTTAAAGCCGTTCAGTTGGCTTTGGATATAGCTGAACGAGAGAAGTGGCCAAGACTCTGTCTCTACACTGACTCATGGATGGTGGCCAATGCTCTGTGAGGATGGCTGGAGCGATGGAAAAAGGCCAACTGGCAGCACCAAGGGAAACCCATCTGGGCAGCTGAGATGTGGCAGGACACTGCTGGCCGGGTAGAGAAGCCAAGTGTGAAGGTTGGTCACGTAGATGCTCATGTAGGCAAGAAACGGGCTAATGAGGAGCATCGTAACAACGAGCAGGCGGACCAAGCTGCCAGGATTGAAGTCTCTCAGGTAGATCTGGATTGGCAGCACAAAGGAGAATTATTTCTGGCTCGATGGGCCCATGATGCCTCCGGTCACCAGGGGAGAGATGCAACATACAGATGGGCTTGTGACCGAGGGGTGGACTTAACCAAGGACATTGTCTCACAGGTCATCCATGACTGTGAGACATGTGCTGCCATCAAGCAGGCCAAGCGGGTGAAGCCTCTATGGTATGGTGGACGGTGGTTGAAATACAGGTATGGGGAAACCTGGCAGGTTGACCCGCCAAGGCAAGCGCTACGTACTGACCATGGTAGAAGGAAGTACTGGATGGAAGGAAGTACTGGATGGCTGGAGACATACCCCGTGCCTCATGCCACTGCCCGGAATACCATCCTGGGCCTTGAAAAACAAGTCCTGTGGTGACACGGCACCCCGGAGAGAATTGAGTCTGATAATGGGACCCATTTCAAGAATGGCCTTGTAGACACCTGGGCCAGAGAGCACGGCATTGAGTGGGTGTATCATATCCCCTACCATGCACCAGCTGCTGGAAAAGTTGAGTGGTGCAACGGACTGCTGAAAACCACCCTGAAGGCACTGTGTGTGGGGACTCTCAAACACTGGGAGCTGCATTTAGCAAAGGCCACCTGGTTGGTCAACAGCCAAGGCTCCATCAATCGAGCTGGCCCTGCCCAATCAGAACCTTTGCATACTGTAGATGGAGATAAAGTCCCCGTGGTACATATGAGAGGAATGTTAGGGAAGACTGTTTGGATTAGTCCCACCTCAAGCAAAGGCAAACCCATCCGAGGGATTGTTTTTGCCCAAGGACCTGGTTTCACCTGGTGGGTAGTGCAAAAAGATGGGGAGACACGTTGTGTACCACAAGGGGACCTAATTTTGAATATGCATGGTCTGTAATGTTTCATTGTGTATATATATATATATAAAGATGTATATAGTTTTAAAGGGATATAGTTTTTAAAGGGGGTTAATTTAGGCATGACATGGATGGCATAGAATAAGGGGTGGATAATGTCCTAGTTAGAACAACTGGGACGAGTTCATCACTGGATGGGTGTAACCCAAAACTGTGTATTCTATAGCCTTCCATGCCATTTCCCAGAAACTGGTATCAATGAACCATTTACACCATCTGCACATAGAGCCAGACTCCTCAGGTTATAAACTAGGTGTTAAGAGAGGCCTGCGAGATAGGAGGTTGCTTTTGCCCTCACACCCATTAAGGAACCCCCTGCCCTGAGGGAGGTACTGAGCATTCCTGCCTGAACTGGAGGATATATAATCTTGGAGTCTTGGGACTTTTTTAACCGCTCATGGGATCCAGAGGAAGACTGCAGATCACCGCTCTCAACCAAACTGCAGACCAGCACTCTCGACTGGACTGCAACCACCACTTTTCAACCAGACTGCAACCATCACTCTTGACTGGACTGCAATCACCACTCTTGACCAGACTGCAACAGCACTCTCACCAACAGGTTTTTCCCCTCTCGTTTTACTTTGGACTCAAGGGGGCCAAAGAACGCCACTCTGTTCATGCCCCAGGGTGCTGGGTTATATTTGGGTTTTGTGGGTTAAAACCAATTGTTTGTCTGTATAATCGTACTTATTGTATTGTTTTATTAAATTGTTATTCTGACTTATAATCTCTTTTTTGAGTTGAGTTCATTTCCCCTGCTGGTTTACCTTTAAACCAGCACACTGAGGAATGAGGAAATCTGCAGAAAATATTTTCTGCAGATTTTCTCATTCAGACCTCAAGCTGCCAGAGATTTTACCAGAAGCATCGGAGAAAACAATTAATGTCTCAATGGCTTTTTGTTGTCTAAAAATAGGGATACTAGTCCCACTGGGGTTATTAGATCAGAAGAACCATACAAAGTGACTTAAATCTAGTATAAGCATGAAAACAAATTACCACATTTCTTGGAAATTATTTTGCATTTAATTTCTCTTGTGGTTTTTTGTTTGAATTTTTATTACACTGCAATAAGACAACTATTTCAGCTTCAAAGAAACATCAAAACATCAAATCCATGGGATAGGACCTGTAATCTGACATTCTATCTGAACATCACATTAGTAGGGAGATGTTCACTTACAGTAGCCTAGTTTAGAGAATACAAATTGCCAGGTGAGGGATGATATCCTCTCTGAGGAAAAAATAAAAGGAGTCACAAAGGGAATCCCAGTATGGCTGAGCACAACAGGCAATTTGATTTAATAGGTGCCTAAGAAAGGCTTTCATGGTGAATGGATACACTGCTGAGGTATAATTAAGAATAATGAGGTGACATTATGGAAAGTATGTCTTCATTTTAGTACAAGGAGACTGTTCAAAGCAAAAGTACCAAAGAAATGGAATAGTCATCACAGGAGACTCCTTTCTTGGAAACTTCATAACAGAACATGAATCAGTTTGTTTTGAGAGATTGGCTGTGTTTCCTGAGACGCTTACTAGCAAATCATGAGACAGAGGATAAATAGATAGGTAAAGTACATTTGTTAACATGTTTGAGTAGACTAATTTTTACACACCTGTCTGCTTCATTGTATTTTTTTGTCCTACACATCTTCCAATTGTTTGTTATCTGGGCTTTTAATATTGAGCCTTGTAATATTATACTTAATTAATATTCAGCCTTCTATACCCAAATGTTTCCAAAAATAGTTTTGCAAGAGCAAAAGCTGAGTTCTGCTGCTAAAAAAAATTACATGAAATGTCACATTTTATTCTTTTGCTTGGAATTTTGATATGGAAAATCTATCCACACCACTTCTAAATATGGAGTTAATCATAGGGCTTGCTTTTTGAATCGCTTGACTGGAAACTCAAAGCCACAAGCAGATAGCTGGCTTGAATTCCACAGTGGTACATGAAAATTCAGATTTAGATCATATGTTCCTTTTAATATCATTTGATTGCAAATGACTGTGGAAGGTAAAATTTTTGTTAACTATGCTACAAAGAAAATAAAAACATCAGCTCACACATAAACAATTTTTTTCTTCAAACATAGTTCTATTCCTTCTAAAATATCAGTATAAATATTTCTCTTTTTCTCCTCTTATTTTACTGAGGTTTTTAGGTTTTACTAGTCATGGGGGAAAAGACAGACAGGGAGGAGAAAAACAGATATGGTCTCTTCTGTATCACTGGGTAGACACTGTCAGAAAGGAAACATTATGAAAGATCCCAAGCATAGAACTAATGCAAAAAATAAATTTTAGGCCTGCTATTCAATTATATAAATCCATTGATTTATTTTTACTTATTTTTTTTCTGCTGTTGAAGGTTAACCTACTCACCATCAAAAATCTCCTGGGAACCTATGGCACGGGTGATAAGTGACAATTTGTTTCTTTCTGATAAAGAAAATTTTAGATTTTCATCTTTCATCTGGGAGTAGCTAGACCTGGCAAAAAAATGGGACACCTAAGTCAGCTGTTGGCTCAGTTTAATGCTTAGTTTAATAATAAGCAATAAAAAAGTTCAAGCGAAGTCATAAAGACCTACCAAATGATCTTAGAGACAGGCACGCAGTGGCCTTTCTACAATCCTCCACATCCACAGTGTGCCACCAGCTGCTTTTTTTAATTCCAAGCAATCCAAGTAATAAATTCAGATTCTGCTTTTGAAGGCATCATCCAATCCTTCCCTTTCTCCAGCTGCTACAGGCGGCCTCCTCTAGTGGTAGGTTCCTGTCCTGGGGCACAAGCAATGAATAACTTACCTTTTCCTCAGAACCATATACAGTTATTACCTTGTTTTAACTCTAAATAAGATCCGGCCTAAACGCAGTTGCTTCAGGGCAGGTCTGTGATAATTTCTGTGAATTACAGGTGTTGTGCCAAAATCTGCCATTCAGCGTGACGTGAGGGTTATGTTACCAGGTGAAAAACAGGATAGACTTCTTGGAAGTAAGGACATTGAGATGTATATGTAGGTCACAGCACAGATGGTTGGAGAGATTGCTTGACAGTAGGACAATGGACTCCTTTGATGGGAGACAAAATTTGCTCCTCTAAAACTTGCTTGTTCCTCTATTTAAAGATGGCCTTAAAAGATAAGATGTCCTCAGAGGATCGATTAATTTGGCTCTCCCTCCCTTCAGCTTTCAAGATAAGATGAAGGTGGGGAGACACTTAAGGGGGAATATCAGGAGTGCAATTTGTATTCTTAAAAAAGTCTAGTAAATTCTTAATTTTAGGGTGAAATTTATTTCCTTCTCTCTTCTGCTATTGCTTACTTCTCTAAAAATAAAACCTACACAAATCAAAAGAAAAAAAAACAAACAGAATGTCTCAGGATAAGTCTCAGTAATAAGGAAGACCAATACGAAAATTTTCTCTGCAGCCTTAATTACAAAGTCTTGTGTAGTTATTATGATGCCATTATTCCTATTTTATACACAGGCCTCCCCATTTTTTCTTTTAGCAATCTTGCAGAGTAGGAAAGCATTTTTTAAGCACTCAAAAGGAAGTGCACAGAGGATTTCTTTTAATGTGCAAAGAAGCTGTGCTGTCATTAACAATGAAGCAGTGCTGCTGAGATCCAGGATTGAGAACATTTCCTGTGCTTGCCACAGAGTCCTACTATTGTCTAAAACAAATCACTAATAATCTTCCTAAAGTTTGCTTATGATGTTATTACTTCTCATCCTATTAGGGGCACAGGGAAGGTCAGCCATGAAGTCACTCAAGATAGCTAACCACCTTTGTCCCCATCTCAGTACAGAGCCTAGATGACAGATGGTGGGCAAGAAAAAAAAGTCTGAATTTAATCTCATGTCATCTTTGTCATCATCGAACGCTGAACAAGGCAGGCTCTAAAGATAAACAGTATCCACTTAATGCCCTAAAATATTTTGTCAAAGTGCAGACACAAAAGTTGGTGAATTATCATTGGCTTTTCATACCTCTGGCATCTCCAGAGTTGCAGCAAAGCTCTTTAAACATATAAAATTCTGTGATGTGCTGTGCCAAATGCTCCTGTCACTAAAGGCAGCTTCAGTTTGCATGCATTGTGCAAAGTGTCTGAAGCTGGCTGCAGAGCAATGGAAAATTCTGTCTTCAAATGGCCACTTTCTGCTTGTGAGATGAAAGCAAAACGGTTCCTGTGCTCCTTACTAACAACTTCAGTGAAGACGTTGTTCAGTTTCTCTGTTCTTTCTAATTCACAGCATATTCTTGCTGTGGCTCAAAACTTAACAGGAGTGGAAAGATAAGTATGAAGAAACCACAGCTGACTTTTTGCAATTACTGCCCAGGCAAATTAAAGGATCTATCCTATTTTGTATGTTAAACTTTTAATTCTTTCAGTGTATGCTGCAAGAAAGAGCAAAGAAATGGTGTGAAAGTCTTCAATTCCCCGTTCTGATTCTCTATTCTTTTGCTGCAGTGTAATCAGCAGCACAGTTTCTTACAAATAAGACATGTGATTCAGACAAGTAAACAATTTATCTGATTTTCAGTGTAGTAACACTTGTTTTGATTTAGAGTTCTACAGGCTTTTGTATCTGAAAGTATTGGTAAACGTCCCAGAAAGACCCAAACAAGACACTTAACTGCTTTAGCATTTTAGAAACTTTTTAATATAAACATGTTTCTGAAAAACCAGTGTTACATTCACATTCCCCTTTGACCATAGAACTGAACTTTTTTTTCTCGATACATATTTTCATAAAAGACATTTTCTTTGAACAACCTGAAGCAAATCCAGCTGATGTGTTTGGATCCTGTTCCTTACTTTTGACAGCCATCTAGTGGACACCACGCAGTGCAACAGAACAAAATTTCTGTCACAACAGCAATGTCTTTGTGGTTATCTGGTGGTGCAAACCACAGGGCCTCTCCCAGCTGGTGAAACTGCAGTTCTAGTTAACAGACTTCTAAATTCTAAAAATTCACTATTTTATAATCTAACAGTGAAATAATTCGTAGAAGTCTGCCTTAGTTTCTGACTGGAAGAAATGACTGGTAATATAATACTTGTATCATATCCACGAAAGGTGGGTGAAGAAAATAAATCTGAAAAGAGAACCATATATTCCTCTAATCCACTTAAATACTTTTGAATCAGTTGAATATTTAAGGCCACTGTTGGAAAAATCAATTTAGTAGTCACTCTTTATTCAAAGTTTTTCTGCTGTGAGACACCTACATTTATATTCATTTATTTCTATCCAACTTTTAACTTTTGTTTTAAAGTTCTCAGACAAGCTTATATATATATGTATATTTGAAATTATGTTACCATTGCAGAAATTAGTCTTATTGAGCACAGGAGTAAACAGTCGTCTTCTGTTTTACCTCAAATTGCAGGAATGATTTGCCCTCCTGCCCTCAATAGAACAACAAAAATAGAAAACTGTATTGTTTAGGAATCTATGTTTTGTTGCAGCTGCTTAAAGGAAAAAAAATTAGGCAATGAGATAGAAATGTTAGGAAATTTGGGTAGAATGAGCCAAATCCTTCATTAGTATTATGATTATTTTGTGCTCCTGGAATATTTAGGAATTCAAACTCAAAAAATATTGATTGAGAGTAAAAGTAGTCATGCTAGTAACAAGGGTAATAGGGTTATGAACTTATGGCAGTACAAGCTGCAAATGACATTTTACAGTAGGAGTCATGCTATCTTGACCTTTCCAATACATTTTTAGATACTTTTTGTGAGCAGATCTCACAGTGATCACAAAGATGCAACAAATAGAGAAAATGAATGGCAAAGAGAAGCTTTGCACTGTTCAAGATCATCTAGCAGGATAGTGACAGAACTCTCATTTGATGTCTCATGGTTTAATCTTAGTTTGAGATTGATAAAGTACAGCACATTTGAGTACACAGAAAAAATTACATAATCAAATTAAATTTTGGAAGAAGTGTATGTGTTCTGATTTACAGCAGTGAATTGTTCTGCAAACTACAGAGAAAAGAGAATTAAATTACTAAAATTTCTTGACATTTTTAATACTACTTTCTATATTTTTTTAAAAAGAGAAACATTGCCACGCAATGAGCATCTCTGTCAAAATAGGCAATACATGTTTCTTTGATCAGTTCATTTAACAAAGCTGAAGCAGGCCACAGGAATGTTGTCATTTCAGTAAAGCACTCAAGTGGCAACCTCATTGAAACCTCAAGTCAATGGCACATAAAACAAGCTAGCATAGAGAGCAGCATGTACCTTCTGTGACACCAGTGCTAGGCTGAAGTCTAACCGACAACTGACCTGTACTGCATCTTTTCTCTTCGACTGTCATTAGATGTAACTGAATACCAGTGGGTGTTCTTCAAATGAGTTTCAAATCGAATACTTTATAGGGGTTCAATACAAATACATATTATGGTGCTAACACTTATCCATGTTTAAAAAATCATGTGAAAGATCCTTTGTTCATCCCTCATTCCCTTAAATACTTTAGCAGTACTATTTAAGTTCCCAATAGTATGGCAAATGAGCCTAAAGACCTAGTCTTGTTAATCCACACATTTGTAACCTCTGAGATTATGTACCACAACACATTAAGTCTAAAAATGAATCCACATGCTCCAAAAAGACTCCATATAGTACCAAATGCAGCTGTTGGGCTGCCAAGCAACATAGGTTGCCATAAGCACATCCTCTCAGCATCACCCACCCTGTGCAAGTGTCTAATTGTTTGCAGACTCCTGTTCAAGGTCTTTCCACTGATTTTGAAAACCCTTTGTGGAAATATCACAGTCTATGTGAAACAGCATCTACTCTCTTTCTCTCCCCTGGCCCTTCAGCCTCTTGGGACAATTGTGTTCCCTAGGAAAGATAAGCCATTCTTCATACCAAATACTACAAGCAGAAGTGCTGGATCTAAACTGTCGTTCAAAGACACAAATGGCTACAGAAGTTGTGCTGCTTGGTGGTGAACAAAGAACTCATTGCTTCAATCTGGTTGCAAAATAGCAAATCTAATGCAGTCAGATGTGTCCAAGCACACACATATGCTTTAAAGCTACCCCAGCACTTTGTTTATTGGGAAAAGAAGAAATACATTCTTGAAATATTTTTGTAGCAATAAAATATTGTGATTGATTACTTGATAACAAAAGAGCCCTCAACTGCCTTAACAATAGGAGACAGGATAATGAGGGTCCAGCTCAGGAGAGATAGGGCCTGAAGAAAAGAACAATGAAACATCATGTTTCCTCCAGTATAGAGCTCACGGATACTCTCCATGCAGAGGAGCATAAAGCTTCCTCTATCCTAATAGTGGGGTTTTTCCTCTACCATATTTCTTTTCCTTCAGACTTGTTTATTTTGTTTATCAGTAATTATAAAGTATTTCTCTTGTGTGCCTTGTGTTTTTGCTCAGCAGCGGACATGACCAGGTCTTTATTTCCCCATTGCTATCAAGAAGCAATTAGCTATGCTAATTTTGTCAGAAGAGTGTTTATTAATTTCAACATTCTTAAGTCAGTGGCATAAATATTTTTCTCTTCTTTTTGCAGTTTCGATGTAGACAATGGTACATCATCAGGACGAAGTCCCTTGGATCCCATGACAAGCCCTGGATCAGGGCTAATTCTTCAGGCAAATTTTGTCCACAGTCAACGTAGGGAGTCTTTCCTTTACCGGTCAGACAGTGACTATGACTTGTCTCCAAAGTCCATGTCCAGGAACTCTTCTATTGCCAGTGATATGTAAGTACATTATAAAATATGTCTCGTCTGTAAATTTGTCCACTGTCTTAAGATTTTTCCAGCCACAAGAAAATTTTTTTTTAAATCAGAGACAGTAATCACTTATGATACTGAAGTAATGGAAAATTATTTGCTTATTTCTTTAGTGAAGATTATACTTTTTCTGCAGCTTTCTGGAGGTAAGGATATCATGAGAGTGTACTTGACATGTGTATGCACTCTATTATCTTTGACAGAATAATGCTGACAGTCAATACAGGTGTACTAAAACACCATGGAAAACTCCTATTTTCTGGATATTAAGATATTTTCAAGACAAACAATACAAACTCAATCTTCCTTCTTCATATTCTTAAGAAATAGATTCCACTTATTTGCACTAGCCATTCACTACCTGGCAGAAAAAAACTTCAAGAGAGACGAAAATTATTTCAAATACCCTTTTAAGTAAAAGGCGAAATTTTAACAAAAGACCTTCAGAAAGTTATTCTGCTCTCTCTCACTGTTCTTCTGTGATGTGTGTATTTTCTGCTAGTGAGTCATACTTTTCAAGTGTGTGTAAACCCCAGGGTGCATGTGTAGTGGAAGTCGGCTGCAAATCTCTGCTTATTTGTAAGACAGTAAAAACATTCAAATGCCCTATCTTCTAGTCACTTCTAAGTAGGAGAAATTAATAACTCTTTTTTTTTGTACACTTCTTTGCCTTATCTGCTCAAATTTCATGCTAAGTAGGTGTTTATGGTTCAAGTATATATTACTGAAATAAAGGACCAGGCTTGTAACAGTCCCTTAGTGAATTAATAAGTCTAAAGCATTAAAAATCCAACATTATAAAAATGCTGGTTTTAGTGAAGCAAAACCGAATCAATATCCTCTTTAAAAAAATAGGAGTAGGCATAAAAAAGGAAAAGGATTTTCAAAACACATCTGATATTTAACTTGCAGTCAGTATAAATGAACGCTCCTATTTTCAGCATTTTTAGAACTGTTGTTAGTTCATTTAATTATAGCTCTTTATAGTATTAAGGTAAGAAAAAATCCTGCCTTTATAGAGGGTTAATGTAAGGTACATGTCTCAGTTAAGCCCTGTAGCTTACTCAGTAAGATTTGTGCCCAGTGTGACCAATTGTGGTTTAGACAAAATGGGTAAGAACAAGACCAAGTCATCTTGCTTCGTTATAAGGAAAAATGCTTTTTTCTTGGAAATAATGCCCCCCTTCCAGCAAATGCTCCTCTGACAGATAACCTTTGTTTTAGACGGAGAAGAGTCAAGCTTTTAGTGTGGCACCTGTGCCAGGATACATTTATAAAGATTTTTACATTCAGGAGGGCAGTCCAGGTCACTGCATTGCTTAGATGAGTCATTTCAATGAAGAATTCAATTAGTACTCCATCCTTGAACTCATGATCCACTTCATTTCCTAGAATTTTGGGTAATATTTCAGCACATGGCAGTAAATTGGATAAACAATTGAATTACTGAAACACCAAGCACATTTTTTCCTTTTTTTCCTGTCTATTCTTCCTTTCAAAACTTTCTTCAAACACATTTAGATATAAAATCTATTGGACCTCACATCTTGTTAGAATTTCACAGTCTCCTGTCACAGATGAGCTGTTGTATAAAGAGCATAAATATTCCTGCAACTGTTTAAGTATGGGACCACATTACAAAATGTAAAAGGCACGTTGTTTTAAGTATGGAATATTAATCATATATCAGTAAGCCTAATTGTAATAAGCTTGGTTGTATCAGAGAAATGAAGTGAAAGAAAACCAAGGAATGAAAGAGGGGAAAGTTTAAAAAGATGAAATAGAGAGGGAAGGAAATAAAAATCACAGAGGTCTTTATATATGGATTCAAAAAGAAACTGGATGTGCTCATGAAAAGGAAACCCAGTGAAGATCATTAAAATAGAGAAACAACTCTGGCTCAGGACATTGCTAAATGAGGTGGAGGATGGAAGAGTAGTCAAGGGAAGTATCATACAACTTTTAGGTTACTCCCTTTTGCATCTGTATGCATGCTTAAATATTGCATGTTTCTTAAGCATGAGAAAAATATATTACAAAATATACACATCATTCAAGTAATTCAAGTGGATTAATTGTACTTAACAGTTTAATCTAGATCCCCTAGTTCTTCAGTACTTGAGCTACCAACCTCAATATTTCAAAAGACATGCATCTTGTATTTGAAAGTAATAGAACATAAAGAATTTGGGCATTTCTATTACTCTCAAATACTGTGCTTACAGTAATACATTTAAGTCAGTAGCAACAAAAACAAAACTTCAAGATTTTAGTCAAGTATGGAAAGTCATGATAAGACAGACAATGGATGGCAGTGCTAAAGTGCTGAATTCATCATTCTGTCATTATTTATTATGTGCACAGCTCCAACCGAGGAAGAGAACACATTGTGCTCAGTTGTTTGCAAACCCAAAATGAAAAGATGGGCTCTACTACAAACAACTTAAAGTCAAAGCACAAGATGACTAATACAATCAGATAGTATCCCCAGAAGAAAGTACAATGCAAGTCATTATTACCTCACAGAGCAAGCAAAGGGAATTTCATTCAGGAAGTGGAGGTGGAAAGTAACAGAAACAAGGTCACAGAAGAAAGAGAGAAAGTTTCTTAAAATCAGAGAGATTAAAGTACATTTTGAAGTGAGGAGCTGGATTAGCTATGGAAAAGAATAAAAGGACAAGTGCAAGGCTGCTCTGATGAGAGAAGGTTAGTGGGACAAATGTGGGTGCAGTTAAGAGAGGCAGAAAAGACCGTTGTATGTAAGAAAGGAAAAGAAAATAAAATGGAGTGGGAGTCAGTAACATATTCTTTCAATTATGCCTTGGAAGAAATAGCATGGTCCTTGAGAAGAATAAAAGCAGGACATGGAGATGACATGAGGAGATTAGAAAAAGCTGTTCAAGGCTGTGAACTGGAGTTGCAGGTAGTCTAGACAGGAAGATGCAAGGTCCAAGGCAGAAGAGCACTGATGTGTTGTGAAGCCCTGCTGTGGGATTTTCAGCAAAGAGATGAGGATGTGCAAGAGAAAAAGTAACTGAGCAAAGCAGTGAGGGGTACTAAGCCTATATGAGAAATTATAGGACAGGATCTGTGATGGGAGATGGGGCAGGGGGGGAGAATAAAGGATGGAAAACAAACAAACAAACAAGTCCCCAGCAGTAGTGTTGCAACATAGAGGAAAAAGAGAACCTAGCTGAAAGATGAGCAACATGATCAGTGTTGTTGTGGAAGAATTGCCAGGTTTATATTTGAAGACATCAGTAAAGCAGAGTGCTTCACGTATGTCTTGCCCAGTTGGCCTGATTACTTAATACTGACCTGTTTGAACTGCTGTGGCTGCCCAGAACTTGGAAAGGCAGGCAGAAGCAGAAGTGGTAATACTTTTTATTCCCTTCTTGCTAAGGGATCACTGCCCTGGTTAATGGAGCAAGAGATCAAATTAGTAGAGAATTTTCATTTTAGCAAAACCCAGGTCCCTAGCCAGGTTAAAAAAGGGATTCTTAGGAAAAAAGCCAACAACCAGTCCACTGGCTGCATCATAGCCCATGTTTTACTGCCACTCTAAAGGGAGAAAACATATAATTCCCCCATGATCCTGAAGAAGCATAATAGGGGGTAGCAGACTAGACCAGAGCACCAAAACATTCTCAGTAGACAAGTCTGCCTGAGCTCCAATAGATCTTCTGAGTGTACCTCCCTTAAGTCTATCCTTCTCCCATTTCCACAAGATCATAGAACATAGCTCAGATGCAACATTCTGGTCCTCTCAGAACTTGGACAACTGAACCTCACTCACTAAAAAAGTAACTGGTATGGGGAGTTTTACTCCTTCTTTAAATCACAGAATCATAGAATAAGATAGAATCAACCAGGTTAGAAGGAAAAGACCTTTGAGATCATCAAGGCCAACCCTTATCCACTACCGCTGTGGTTAGTAGACCATGGCACTAAGTGCCACATCCAGTCTCATCTTAAAAACCTCCAGAGTCAGTGAATTCACCACCTCCCTGGGCAGCCCATTCCCATGCCTGATTACTCTCTCGGTAAAAAATTTCTTCCAACCTAAACTTCCCCTGGCAGAGCTTAAGATTGTGCCCTCTTGTCCTACTGCTGGTTGACTGAGAGAAGAGACCAACCCCCACCTGGCTACGACCTCCTTTCAGGGAGTTGTAGAGAGTGATGAGGTCTCCCCTGAGCCTCCTCTTCTCTAGGCTGAACAACCCCAGCTCCCTCAGCCTCTCCTCATGGGAGGACTTGTGCTCCAGTCCCTTCACCAGCCTTGTTGCTCTTCTCTGGACCTGCTCCAGCACCTCAATATCCTTCCTGAACTGAGGGGCCCAGAACTGGACACAGTACTCCAGGCGTGGCCTCACCAGCGCTGAGTACAGGGCAAGAATCACTTCCCTGGTCCTGCTGGCCACACTGCTCCTGATCCAGAGCAGGATCCATTGGCCTTCTTGGCCACCTGGGCACACTGCTGGCTCATGTTCAGCTTCCTATAAATACAAACTCCCGGCTCTCTCTCTGCCTGGCTGCTCTCCAGACACTCTGTTCCCCAGCCTCTAGTGCTGCTTGGGGTTGTTGTGGCCAAAGTGGCACTTGGCCTTGTTGAACCTCATCCTGTTGGAATCAGACCATCTCTCCAGCTTGTCCAGGTCCCTCTGAAGAGCCCTCCTGCCTTCCAGCAGACTCCCCCCCAGCTTGGTGCCATCTGAAAATTTGCTAATGGTACACTCAATCTCCTCATCTAAATCATGGATAAAGATACTAAACAGAACTGGGCCCAGCAGTGATCCCTGGGGGACACCACTAGTGACCGGCTGCCAACTGCATGCAGCACTGTTCACCACCACCACCCTCTGGCAGAGAGTGCACCTGTGTCATAGCTTTGAAAAGAGATGTTGGAATTTTTTCCCTATGTCTAAACCTCACCACCCCCAATCGGTTTTTTCCGGAATGGGAGGGGGGGGAACGGAGCAAAGCCGCACACACTGGCCAGCGCAGGAGCGGGGGTAGGGCGAGCTCTCTCGGGAACGCAATTGCCGCGGGGACGGTGGGAAGTCTTTGGTTCGGGGATTTTGGGTTTGGTCCGCGGACCGGACAGAGCGGGAAGCTCCGGTTTCGGCCACCTCCTTTTCTTTTCCTGAGAGGAAGTTTTTTTTTTCCCCACGGGACACTTCGAGGAGGACGACTGAGAGAGAGAGACCGAGCCGTCTCAGAGCTTTCGGTATTCTGCTTTCAGGACTGCCTGTGGGAGGAAGGACTCCTTCATTGCCGGCTATGAAGCCATTGTCCGCTGGCTGCTGCGGGCACACGTGGCTGCGAGCAGCTGTTGCTTTTCCTCCTCCCTTCTGCCCCCTCTGCCCCGGGTTGCTGCGGGTTTCTTCCCCCCCCACCACCTGGGGGATTGGGACTTTGTTTTTGTTTCTTCTGACAGTTTTTGGTTGCACCATTTGTTGTTTATTCAGATTTTGTTAATAAAAAGCTGTTCTTTTCCGCATTTCCACCTGAAGTTTCTTAATTTCTAAATTGTAATCTTGTTAAACTAAGATAACCTGTCCAAGCCGCCAGCTTTTTCAGGAATATGCTATGGGAGGTGGCTCATCACTTAGAGCAGCTCATCACTGTTTTCTTGATCAGCTTATAATAAGATAATAAAAGCTTATAATTAGATAAGCTCTAATTAATATTATTACACAGAGTTTGCTAATTTCTATTAACACTTGCTTCTGTCTTTTAAAGGCACAGAACTCAGCCAAGGAACACTGCAGGGTCATTGGTCAGATGATCTGCCGAATGGCCACCAGCACACCCATTACCTGAACTGGATAAACTAATGCTATTTTGCCTCAGTAATTTCTGTAGATAGCAGCATCCCTCTGCTGCTGTCTGTGATAAAAGAAATATCAAGAGGGTGTAATTTACTCCAGGACCTTTTCCTTATAATGACAGTTACAGAGGATATATTTTCTCATCCAGAATAGGAAGGCAAAGTACAAGTGATACAGCTTATTATTCTGTTTCTGAGCCAAGAAGGTCTGGTTTTATTAATAAAATGTTGTATGAATCTGAAGTTACAGAGGAAAAAAACCCATCTTTTTCCTGAAAGGGACTTACGAAGACTCTGGGACAACAGACAAGACATGCAGTTACTGAGCAGAGTAATTGCACCTCAGTTTAACAAATTAGAAAAAATTGTCTTTCTTTCCAGATAAATTGCTGCTGAAATTCCTTATGAGGTATCATATTCTATTCTAGGAATCTCTGATATTACTATATCATGGATATTACTGGCTGAAAAGAGCCAGTTAAACTTCAAAGTCCAGCCTGCTTTAAGAATATCTTAATGCATTTTCCACGTGTGGTTCAGTTTAGAAAAAAAATTAATGAAAAAATACATTAAATTGCTTGAGAGACTTATTTGTTCAATGAAAGAAATGTGCTTACATGACTTAAGAAAAACAGGCAATATTTTGCTTCATTGGGTTTTGCTTTTTTGTTCTTAAGATCCTTAAATTAAGTTCCAGATTGCAGCCTAAATTAACCTAAGTAATTTACAATCCTTTTTTGAGCTATAAACAAAAACAATATGGGGAAAAAAAGATGACTGTGTCCTTTCCAGTTGTTTGGCACATTTTACAAATGGAATCCAAAACAAGGAACTCAATTTAGAACCCAGCTTTCTTAAAATTAAATAATAAATTTGTGTTAACTTCATTTGTTGATCAGGAAATCAGTTATGTTGTAAAACAAAAAGAGTATTTTTGCATCAAGAAGGCTTCTTTTCATCTGCTTTTTAATTCAGGAGAGAATTTTGTTGATAAAATTCGAATTCAGTTTATTTACATTCAGACAATACAGCATCATTATTGGATTTATGTCTGAGTGCTAAAACCTTATAACCATAACCTTATAAACATAACTCTCAGTTGTTAACTTATCACTTACCCCTTAAACACTTTTAAGCTGTTAGGTTCACCCCCACACCCCCCATTCTGGAAATGATAGATGTTTGAATGAAAAGGACGAGTTACTGCTCCTGTGCTAAACAAAGCAGACTGAATTCCTAAATCTCTTCAGTCAAAAGTGGCATGTTATTAAAAACATAGTATCAAAAAATTCTTAGTTGATATTTCAGCTCCATCACAACACCACTGTTCCCTGGGCTTGAAAAACTGATCTGCAGTGGAGGGGAGGTAGGGTGTGTGCATTTTGTGTGCCTGCAATACCGAAGTATGAGAGCAGTGTAGAGAAAGGGAACTTCATAAAAAGGGGTTCAGATGTTATGTGGCGATCTCTCTCAGACTGTTTTTCAAGCTCAGTGATTGCTCATACACAGGTCAAATTTATTTCACAACCCAGAACAACAACAGTTGGCATTTCACCCCTCAGGGCACGAACAGTACTCTGTATTCTTTCAATGGCACTAACAGTGTGTTAGCTATAGAGTTCTTTCCGTGAAAATGGACAGTCTGAAATTCTTGTGGTTTTGCCTTGTTTTTTTTGAAGTCTTCTTGTTTCTTCTTGTATATATCCATTTAGGGACCTTTGAATTTAGGTAGGAGACCATTTCTTTCTAAATCTTGAAGTTAAGACTATCTTTCTGTGGCTGGCTGATAGCAAGCTTGCTCAGGCTGGGAAGTTGCATTGCATAGGTGCTATTCTCAGCAGCTCTGCTCTCATTTGTTTTAATGAGGAAATCTTTGAGCCTTATCAGTGGGAGGTTCACATGGAAAGTGTTCAGTTTTAAACACCTGGGCTTGTAGGGCAGGGGGAAGCAAGCAACCAAATGCCTGATGCTTAAAAGCAGTCCAGGGTAACACATTTTACTTTTATTTGCAATAAACTAAGAGTTTATGTGTGTCAGTTAATGTAATCAAAACTGATTAAGTGCCACTCATCAAGTGGCAATAACTTGATTGCTTTCAGTCACTAATTTTCTCTAATCCGAGCAGAAAACAAACCTACCCTTTAGTCACTGATGCCTGTTCTTCAGTCAAAGGTGGCATGTTATTAAAAACATGGTATCAAAACCAATTCTTAGCTGGTATTTCAGCTACATCACAACACCTCTAGGTTTTTTTTCAGTCTTGCTTATAGATAAATGATGATTTTGGTTGTATGAACAGTCCAACAATGGCAGTGCTGAATTGGCCTGAATTCTGATTGAGTTCAGCATTTTTCTGATTTGAAGTCCTACATCCTCTGGCTTAATCCAGCCTCTCCTTCAATACACAAACCAAAGCCCCACACTGGTAGCTTCTTTTCCTTTACCATGGCTCCAGTGACCCCCAGGCAGACTACCTTCTGATTTTAGTGGGAAAACCACTTACACCAGTGAGACACTCTGGCAAACCCATGCTCTGTTTCTCTTCAGGGTTGCGTAATTCTGTCAGACTTAATCGAGACCAGTTGCTCAGAGTTGTCCACTGTTCTCCTATAATCTAAATGGCCTGCTATATTATGATAGCATCAAAGAATTGAAGCTTGTGGGTGGCTGAACCAATAAGATACAGATGATTTCTTAAGCTGTCTGTGTTTCCATATCTTGCACATCATGCTGGTACCCTTCTGTGAGGGCCCACTGTATCACTATCGACGTGATTGACTCAGGCAGACTACACAAGTTGGATGTGTGAGTGCAGACTCTTTGGAAAAGGTTTAAGCTTCCTAAGCAAAGCAGCTGGGTCTGACATAACAGGTTCTGATGGTCCTCAAACTCTTCCAAAGGTACTAGGAGTTTCATGGGAGATAGAAGAAGCCTAGCAGTGTTCCTACAGCTTATTATACAGAATGGGAAAAAATGGTAATACTTCCCATTCTTTGAGTTAGTCAGCTAATTGTGATTCCAGCTTATCCAGCAATCCTGAATGAAGCTTATGGATTTGATGGGTCACAGAAACTTACTTAGTTGCCCTTGTCAGCCAGCAAAATCTCTTTTTTCTAGGCTGCTTAAAAGGCAGTGTGAAAGGATGCTGTGGCTACACAATAAGGTCCACATATACTACTTCCTGGTAGTCCCTGGATGAAATCTCAAAATACTGATTTAGAATTGGTAGCACTGTTCCTTTCCAGTTCTTTAGTCTGTAATTTTTTCTTTCCAAGTCTTGAGAGATCTCCTCACCTTGGGTGCTAATGCAGTTCAACTTGAAGATTGCAGTTTGGGTAACCTAACACTGATGACTTCAGTAGACCAGTTTCCAAGTATTCAAAGGCTTCTTCACTAAAAAGGTGACATGAAACATTGAAGTACTTTCTTGTATAAAATATAATTGTATCTAGAAAGCTGCAGGTATATTAGTACATAGCATATCTTGGTTGGTATTAGGCATATGTAACAACCCACGTTTGTTTTGAGTTGTCTTTTGGATTTCTGATCGTAAGGCAGCCAAGTATTGTTTTCTTCATCAACATGTCATGGTGGAGTAACTTGATTTGTGCTCCCTATGAAGTTAATCAGGGTCTTTGGAAATACGTCTGAAGTTTTTGCTAGTGAGATTTATACTGGAGAAATGTTTTTTCTCTTTGGTGTGTCTTTCTAAGTCTCACTTTATTAGGTAGTTAGTCAAAGGAGAACTACTGTAACGAGCTTTGTTTTGACTTGCATAATGGTCTTCTAAGGGACTGTGGCTTTTCTGAGTCAATCCTCTTGCATCTGGTTAAGCTCAATTAAATTTAGTATATTGAACTCCCAATATTATAGCAATACTTTTTACTAATTAGGGCAAGCTGTGCTGTTGAATTATACAGAAGTGTCAGGAGGACATAACTGTAAGCGTTATAGAAAATTGCGGTGTTCCGGAACACTCATATGGTAGTTGATGAGAGTCTGCTTCATTCAGGGTGTAATTTCTGTATACTGTGAGAGAGAACAAGTGGTTTCAAGCAGCTCTTTGTAACAATCCTTTAAGAGACTCGTTCCCAGAAATAAAGAAATGGTTTGGGAAAAACAACCCCCTCCCCTTTAGCTCATGGTTCCAACAATGATTTTCATTGCTTGCTCTCTCATCCATAAATCCCAGCCTTCCTACAGTGTTGTAGTGATCATCCCCCAAATGGAGCTTAGCCTTTCAAAGAAATGCAATTCACTAACAAACCACTGGCTTTCTGGGAAAAGCTGTAACCCAGTTTCTGCCACACATCATAATGTGGGCACAATATTCCGAGCTGCCACTTATCCCATCCAGTCTTGTATAGGATGGGATACTGGTCATATCAGAGCTAGAAAATTGTTTTCAAAGTCTTTCAAGATAGAGATGACATGACTTAAGCATTATTCCTGTAGAATAAGCTGACTTGAAACACTGTGATTTCTGATTCCACAAAACCAGCCCATCTGGATTCTCCAAATGCAGATGATAACAAAGTTCAAGCTGCATGGAGCAGCCAGCCACCCCTCCCACTCACTGTCCTTAAATGCAGCTTCTGATGACTAGTACCATTACATGATGTTTCCCCACTGCTCTATCAGGGTGCAATCTAGAATCAGTTTTCATTGCTGCTAAAATATGAATCTAATCAGTGAGAATATTTCAGCATACCTAGTTCATATGTTTTGTGTGTGTGTATTTGGCTTCATTTATAAAAATATCCTAGCAGTTAGGGTACACTGTCGCATTACTCTCTGTCCTTCATTTGTGGTTTTCCTCATGGTATATTTGTGTTCCAGCATATATGTGAACAAAACACAAATGTCTCATGTAAGATGCATTTATAGCATGCCATTGGACAGTAAGTCTGAATCAGTCTTGTATACAGGGATGAGTAGATGTCATGTTTAATCCAAATTTAGATGTTTAGACTGAAAAATGAGACTGCAATATATTTTCTGGTTCAAACAGAAGACTACTTTCATGTTCATCCTTTTTCTTATTTAGTACATTGTATGGATTTCCCCATACTTTTCTGTTTTCTATGTTCTTATGTTAAAAAAAAATAAGTTAAAAATGCCCAAATACAATTCTGTAAAACTGGAGTAAATTCTTGTGACATTGTGACGAAAGTTCTTGCTCTCACAATTCTTGCTGCTGAGCATAGTTCAAGGATTCCAGACAGCCACTGTCCCCTTGGGCTTTTCAAAACTCAGTAGGCAGCTTTATTCTCTCAAATAGGCTATGTCCAAAGTCTGTAGCCAGAGGATCCAACACACTCTGCCAGTTGGATTTAAAGCCTGACTGGCATCCTCAACCATTCTTTATCCTGGGGAGATAAGTTTTTTATTCAAATGGAGGACTGTGGCAAACCAGTAAGATCATACTTTAAATTGGTACAAAGCATCAAGATTCTTTCTACTAGTATTACAATTTATGCTATAAAAATTCTATCAAGATTAACCAGGAATTTATTGTAACTTTACCTTGTCCATGAGAAGTTTATGTGTCAAACTGGTGCATTTCCCCCCCACTATTTAAATAGGATAGAACTCTTATTTACCCTGTTTATATCTCCCAATAATCTCTTCAAGAGAGATTGTTGAGAGTGTCCTCAAGATCACTCAGCTGATATTCTTTATGTGTATGCAGAAAGTCTTAATCTGTGTTTACTAATAGCCTTTGCAAAGGCAAACCTTGAGGACCTTCCAGAATGAAGCTCCACACTGGCAAGTGCAGACTCACACTCCTAGTGGTCTGTAGTGTCTAGGATTCACTTCTTCTTAATGGTTATCTTGAGTTTTTTCTGACCACATTAAAAAAACACCCTCTCTTTCTTAACTATATCCTGACAGGTCTGCAGAATATCTCTCTAGTTACTCCTCTTATTAGATCTTACATTAAATTATCCCAGATTAATTACAAAATATAGATTATGCAGTCACCCTGTCTACCCTTGTGTTAATCTTCCTGCCTGCTTCTCTCTCTGTCCATGCATGAATCTCTAAGTTCCTTATTAGTGAGGGCAAAGTTAATTACTGTTCTCTAATTGGGATAGAAGCAGAATTTTTGGACTTTTTATTTGTCAACAGTCAGCTGGACATATTCAACCAATTTCTAACTTAGTATAGCATTTTCATCTCTTCTCCAGGGTAGGGAATAGCATGGGTTTTATGAGTTCAAGTATAGTCATATAGGAAATGTTAGGAAGCAAAAGACAGAAAATTTGCAGAAGGCTAGGATTCATTACTTCACTGTGGCAAATAACATGCAATGTGGTATACAATCTTTGGTCTGTTAATGGAAATTTGGCCTGTGTTTTATGTAACAGTGATTCATCTCATGTGGACTGTTGAGTGCTTTATCAGTGTTCTTTGGTAGTGGGGAATTAATCATTTTAACTTTTGGGGCTATGTGAACATTATTCTGCTTTCAAACCTGTCTTTCCTTTGAAAAATGAAGATGTGAACAACTATGCCAGGCATTCTAGTTAACAGAGTCCAACACTGATATGAACAATTTCTTCTAACCTTAAAGGCTAACATCTCTCTTTATATTTAGAAGCTTGTGGCATATTGCAGGATTTACACTCCCTCTTGCTGCTACTGTGTGGCCCAGAATCCAGAAAGAATCCCCTATCACCTTCGTATCATCTGTATGAGGATACTCGTACATTGTAGTGTTTACTGCACTGCAGTACACTGTGGATCAGTGGCATTTTGAGTAATACGTTATTGCTCTTCTGTACAGAAATAACAGCTTCTTTAGACGTCTACTCCATTTTTGAATACTCACTTTGTCCAGATTTTCTGACCCAGTGTGGATTAAAAATTACCACATTATACAATCACTTTTCAATTCAAGTGGGTCTGGTGCATGCTAAACTATTTAGTGACAGCTGTGGATACCTGTAATTCCAGTATCGCGCTTTCACCAAAATAATGATAATTTCTGGAATTGTTGCTTTTGACACAAGGAGCATTTGAAAAGTGAAAATTAAATTCTGGCTTGATTTCAGTACATTAAATTGTTACTTAATAATGCCTCTTCTAAAAATTAAGAAGTTACAGTATGATATCAGTGCAATCCAGAAAGAGCTCAAGTAGAATAAAGTTTGAAAATGAGAGGAGTGGAATCATGCTATTTTATGTAAAAGAAAAAAAAAAACCTCCAGGGCAGAAAGCTCAGGAATGTGTACTTGTTGCCTTTTATAAGTCCCTCAGAATTAAAGGCTGGCAAACACGGGCACTGAATGGTAAGAAATGAAGAGCAAGAAAATGCCACTGCTAATAAGGAAGTCCACAAGAGATATCGAGATGGAGGACAATCTTATTTTCAAATTTTTTGCCAATCTGCACTTTGACACTTAACAACTATATTGTAGCAGGATGTTAAGGCATGGATGAATAGTTTGTGTATTTGTGTCATGTATTAGGCATTCAGAAGAGTGTTTGCCATTGGCAGATGCTAGAAAGAACTATCTCTACACTATCTGGCTTATTTACAGGTAGAAAACGTTTAATATTTGTGTTCTTTGTCCAGTGCTGCTGCTACCTGTAAACATTTTCATCTTCAGAATGCTACCCCTTCATAATTTCCAAATGTGGGAAATTGACTGAATCAATAAAAAACGGGTTTGTGTTTTGAGCTGTGCCTCTTTTAAGTGTCAAAACAGAAGTGAAAATGGAGTGGCTATATGCAAACAGTAAAAATATTCTTTATAAAAGGTAAGAAATTAACAGACATTACTGAGAAACAACTAAGCCAGTTGTCATATATCAGATAATGTCATTTCACAGAACCTGAAGACAAAGAGTATAATTTTTCTGGAAGTGAGGTAGTGTAGTCACACTGTGGCTGTTTCAGTGGAGAATAGGAAAGAAAAAGACAAGAGGAATTTGGCTTGTCTTCTGCTAAAGCCTTTGTGTAATTCATTAAGCAATCCTAATCCAAAATGACAGTCTAGGGCATTTGCTAATGTTTTCATGACCCAGTGAAAACATAAAGAGGTACTAATGCAGCTGCTCATTTACTCCCCTGTTAATACCCAACTGGATTTGGCTTCATTGAGTTATTAAAGCTGCTGAGCATTCCTCCCATGGTGACATGTTTCTCTCAGTTTTGCTTACATGCTTTCCAGCCAGTCTGGGACTGTGGTTTCACTTGAAGCAACACCCTATTCTAACCACTCCTGCAAAGACTGTATTAAAACTGCAGACTTCTTCCACAGAGTCCATAAAAATCCACTCCTCTATTACAAAAGGAATAAAAGAGATGTGAATAAAAATGGTTACACAGATATTAAGTATTCTGATAATTTTTAATATTGGGGAGTTTTGTCCTTACAGACTGATTGTACAGAAGTACAGATTGCACATACTGCTTTTTTATTGGGTTTTTGCAATACTTTTGAACAATTTTTGTCTCGTGGACAGTATATAAATTATAAGAATGATGTTGTAGCATCTCTGACACAAATCATATTTCTCCTTTTATCAGCCTTTTTCTAATTAGCTTTTCAAGGACTTGAAATCCATTGTTAAATACTCATATATTACGCTTAAACTTAAATAATATTAAAACAGCACCAAAGCAATGGTAGTTTCTGTGAGAAGCTGCAACTTGTAATTCATCATGATAAATTCACCACAGACAAGTATAGGAAAATTAAAAACAGAGTCATATTGGATTTTTGTCTTTGGAAAATTTATTTTCACCTCAATTGCTGTCATATACTAGATAAGATAACTGAAACCTGCAAGTTGTCCCTGTCCCCACGTTTCGACTCTAGATCCTCAATGCTACAGATGCTACTCTTAAGCCCTTCAGTCTACTTGTATTTAGAATACTATATCTTTTTGAAACCGTTTCAGGTGGCAGGTTTCGGCACTGAAGAGAAGGAACTCCGCTTTTGCTTTCTCCCTTTTCCCCTACAATGCGTCATCCTGGCACCTTGCCCAGATGTCAGCCCTGGTGTAGGTGAGGTTGCCACAGCAACAGCACACACTTGGTCACACCCCCTATAGCTACAGAAGTCTCAGTCAGTTTGAAAGTTTTACTAGGTTTTCATTCATCTGCAGTGCACTGCCCAGCCATCTGCGTTTAGTCACCCATCCAGTGCTCACAAGCCTGCTGGTAAATGGAGTAATTTTTGGAACTTTCACCTCCATCTTTTGGGATGAAATCTCTCAAGATTAGTCCTGGGTGGTCAGTCAGCTGCCCAACCTGCAGTGAAGAAACCAGCTGGTCTGTCAGCCATCCCATAGACATGCCAGGCAGTTGGGCAATAACTGAGTTCATATTTAATTTTCATAGAATGTGTAAAGCAATAGTACTGTGTAAATGCAGAAGAATAAAACTGGAGTTACCGACAGAGCATTTTAAAAGCTGATTTTCTTCCTGTTGAAGCAGCAGGATAAGTTTTTGGTAATACCTAACTCACAATTCTGCTTATTTTTTCAGACATGGAGATGACTTGATTGTGACGCCGTTTGCTCAGGTAGGCACAATTTTGCTATATTTCTCACATGATCTTGTAATTTAAAGACTAAATGGCCAAACTAGTTGTTTTCTATCGTTATTATTGTATAAGATATGTTTGCTTGAAACGAGAAAAATGTCTAAACAGAAAGGCGTAAACTTCCCACTCTCGTTATCTACATCTCTCTTTCTTAAAGCTTTTTGATCATGTGAAAATTGAAGTGCAACAGCACAATAAACACCTTTGATCTCTTTTCAAATACTGTAACAGGCAGTCATAATGAAGACAAATCTCTGCTTTCTGTTATTCTATTACTTTTTATAATTACAATTTCTTCATTTGGTCATATTTTATGCATTAAATAAAATGTGATTTCTAGACATAAGTTTTACCTAGAATACTTATGTTCTTTTGCAAAACCATGTGTTTGGTTTTTCTATTCAGAGTCTGTTTTATAAAATATCACCTCAAAATTCTCTATAATTCAGATCAAGACTTCACAATTTTTCACAATAGAGCTGTCTTATCATGTATGAAAAGTTAATATTGATACTCCTTGAACTCATGATGATAGGTTTTACTCTGAAATAGATAGGAATGAAAATCAATTCAGTGTAATTACAAACTCATATGTGATTGAAGGTGAATGGAAGAAGAAAGGTTGAGTCACATAGCAGTCTCAAATAAGAATAAAATGTGCAACTTTAGTCTCAATATGCAGGTTGCTCTGGTCTAATAATAAGCTGTTAAAAGAATATTTATTTATTAGTTTATTAGATATTTAATTATATTGTAAGCAGATACAGTGTTTATAAAACTGGGAGCAAGTTCTTAATATGAATAATACCATCATCTTTTATTAGCAGAGAAAACATTAAGCAAGGGCATTTTATAAAAAATACTCTGAAGTCTCTCAAATATTAAATATACTTAAACAATAATGGAAGAAATTACAGAAAAAAATTTTAAAAAAAGTCAAACAACTTCTGGTTTTATTTCCTCGGGAAACAGAAAACCTAACTCTTAAGCACAGAAAGAAATATAAATTTTATGATGCTCAAGCAAACCAATAATATTTACTATCATTCCTGTTCATTGTAATCTGATTTTTGTTTACAAATTATGCCATGTAATTTCCCTAGAACACAGTTTTCCTAGGTTTTAGCTTCCCTAGAAAACAGCAAATAGTACACCTCATTTATGGATATCCTTTTCCTGGGGACAAAACACCCTTTCTTTTAAGGGCAGTTCTGTATTCTTGTTGGCATTAATGGATGTGGTTCAGCAAATAGAGCAAAAGCAGTTGAATGCTATGGCTACTTGCACCAAGGTACTGTAATTGATTAATTGTGAGCTTTTCCAGTGCAAAACCCTGTTAGCAGTGATTTAAGTCAACCTGGTTTTATTTCTGTGGAACAAGAGCAAAAGCACTTACACGGTGAATGATCATGTCACATTCCCTGACACAGGAGAAACTGAGATGCAGTTGAGAGAGTGTGCCTAATAGAGGGGAAGTGACATCTGATTAGACTCTTAGGAAAAACATCACCTTTATCTAAAAAGTATAGAATATGCAAAATCTCATCTCCGTGGGGCCTGCTGACAGACGAAGCACTGAGCATATCCCTCTGAGTTACATTAGCAGTGTTAGGACCTCACTCGGGACTTCAGAAATTGGATGCCATCTCCCAGTACAATGTCCACACATGTCCCAGTACATGTCCACATCATAAAAACTACCACTTTAATGTCTTCCTAAAGCAATATTTTAACATGTAAGTGCATTTTTTGTGTGCATCACAGTGTGAGGAACACATGTTCGAGTTATTTCAAACCATCTGTATTTTCTTCACTTGATCAGGAAGCTTATTTCATTTGATCATGAGCCACCTGGTGGTAATAATCCTAGTTTAGCATTTCAGTTTCTTTTCAGCATATCACCATGGTAATGCAGCTGCATTTTCTGTGTGGAGGCAGAGTGGCATACTGTGTCCCCCACATAGAAGCTGGTCCCAGGACGTGATAATTTACTATATTTACTAGAATGGAATTTTTTAAGTAAAAATTAAAAAAAAAAATTATCACAAGAATATTATCAGTTGCATTTCCCTATATTCCAATATACAGCAACTGCTGTAATTTAATTATTCATAGAATTTCACTTTACAAAATAATTTGAGGGATTTGAAACTTAAGGAAAAAATCTGTAGGTTTTTAATTACCAAAAAAAAAAATTCAATATTTAAAATTTGTTTGCAACTGTTTATATATAACTTGATTTTGAAAATATTAATATTTACATAGAGATTAAGCCTAAAGCAGTTTGCACGTGATGGGTTGCTTTATGCCCACAAATGTAACTCTAGAAATACTAAGCACAAGTAGAACCTCCTTGGGCAGCATTAAACTGTCACACATGACAGCATTTAACTGTCACTTAAAGAAAATTGTAGTGGAAAATTGAAATATTATTTTATGCGCTTCTAAGATAATACACTTATAAATATTAATACCTTTATACAAGAAATCAAGTTGTTTAGATCCATTGTAGCCAATGACCAAACTTTTTGTTTTCACTTATACATTTATTGCAGTGTATGTGGGGATGGCTTGTACTTGCGGAAACTGTCAATATATGTGCATTTATAACCATAGAATCATAGAATTGTTTATGTTGGAAAGGATGTCCAGGATCATCAAGTCCAACCATTAACCTAAAACTGCCAGGTCCACCAAACCATGTCCCCTAGCACCACATCTACATGTTTTTTGAATGCTTCCAAGGATGGTGATTCCACCACTTCCCTGGGCAGCCTGTTCCAACGCAGACCAACCTTTCAGTGAATAAATTTTTCATAACATCCAATCTAAACTTACCTTGGTGGAACTTGAGGCCATTTCATCTCGGTCAACCTGCCATATGTCTGCTGGAAATTCCACACACATAAAGGAGGCAGTCTAGGATGTTCCTGGAGTGTGTGGAAAATAACTTCCTGTTGCAGCTGGTAAGTGAGCCTACCAGGGCGGTGCCTTGCTAGACCTGCTGTTTACAAACACAGAAGGGCTGGTAGGAGATGTGGTGGTCAGAGGCTGTCTGGGGCACAGTGACCATGACATAATAGAGTTTTCAATACTCAGTGAATAAAGGAGTGGTGTCAACAAAATCTCTACCCTGGACACTGGTTTGGGGAGTCCCTTGGGAATCAGCCCTTAAAAACAAAGAGGTCCAGGAAGACCGAACATACTTTAAGAAAGAATTCTTAAAGGCATAGGAGCAGACTGTCCCTTTGTCTCAAAAGACAAGTCGTCAGGGAAGACGATCGGCCTTGGCTGAGCAGGGAGATTTTGCAGGAACTCATGGAAAAAAAGAGGATGTCTCATCTTTGGAAAAAGGGAGAGGCAGCTCAGGAAGTGTTTAAGGATGTCATTAGTTCATTTAGAAAGAAAATCAAAAAGGCAAAAGCTCAGTTAGAACTTATTCTGGCCACTTCTGCAAAGGATAATAAAAAGTGCTTTTATAAATACATTAATAACAAAAGGAGGGTCAAGGAAAACCTCCATTCTTTATTGTATGTGATGGAGAATATTGTCACCGAAGATGAGGTACTTAAATGACACCTTTGCCTCAGTCTTCAATGGTAAGACAAGTGATCCTCAGGGCAACTGGCCCCCTGAGAAGGTGGACGGGGACAGGGAACAGAGTAGACCCTCTGTAATCCAGGAGGAAGCAGTTAGTGACCTGCTGTGCTACTGAGACACTCACAAGTGGGATCAAATGGGATCCATCATAGGGTGATGAGGGAGCTGGCAGAAGAGCTCGCCAAGCCACTCTCCATCATTTATCATCAGTCCTTGCTGAGCAGAGAGGTCTCAGATGGGTGGAGGGTGGTCAATGTGACGGCCATCCAAAAGAAGAGTTGGAAGGAGGATCCAGGGAACTTATCATCCTGATGTTGGTGTCTGGAAAGGTTATGGAGTAGATTATTGAGTACCATCATGTGCCATGTACAGGACAACCAGGAGATCAGACCCAGCTGTAAGGGTTTAGGAAAGGCAGGTCCTGCCTGACAATCTCCTTTGATGACCAGGTGACCCACCTAGTGGATGGAAGGAAGGGCTGTGGATGTTGTCTACCTTGATTTCAGCAAAGCCTTTGACACCCAGCAGCATTCTCTTGGAAAAGCTGGCATCGCATGGCTTGGACAGGTGCACTCTCCCCTGGTTTAAGGACTGTTGGAATGGCTGGGCCCAGAGAGTGATGGTGAATAGAGGTACATTCAGTTGGCAGCCGGTCACTAGTGGTGTCCCCCAGGGATCAGTGTTGGGCCTAGTTCTATTCAATATCTTTACTGATGATTTGGGTGAAGGGATCAAGTCTACCCTTAGTAAATTCACAGATGACACCAAGTTGGGTGGGAGTATTTATTTGCTGAAGGGCAGGAAGGCTCTGCAGAGGCATCTGGATGGGCTGGATCAATGGACCAAGGCCAATGGTATGAGGTTCAACAAGGCCAAGTGCTGGGTTCTACATTTGGGTCAGAACAACCCCAGGTAGCACTGCAAGCTGGGGGCAGAGTGTCTGGAAAGTAAAAGCAAAAAAGGACCTGAGGGTACTGGTAAACATGAGCCGATAGTGTGCCCAGGTGGCCAAGAAAGCGAATGGCATCCTGATTTTTGCCCTATACTGGCACTGGTGAGGCCATACCTTGAGTACTGTGTCCAGTTCTGGGCCGCTCAATATAGGAAGGATATTGAGGTGCTGGAGGAGGTCCAGAGAAGGGCAAGGGAGCTGGTGAAGGGCCTGGAGCACAAGTCCTATGAGGAGAGGCTGAGGGAGCTGGGGTTATTTATCCTGGAGAAGAGGAGGCTCAGGGGTGACCTTATCACTCTCTACAACTACCTGAAAGGAGGTTGTGGCCGGGGGTGTTGGCCTCTTTTCCCATGCAACTAGCGATGGATGAGAGGACATAGTCTTAAGCTGCACCAGAGGAGGCTTAGGTTGGACATTAGGAGGAATTTCTTCGTGGAAAGGGTGATTAGACATTGGAATGGACTGCCCAGGGAAGTGGTGCAGTCACTGTCCTTTCAGGTGTTTAAGAGAAGACTGGACATGGCAATTAGTTGCATGCTCTAGTTGACAAGGTGGTGGACTTGATGATCTCAAAGGTCTTTTCCAACCTAATTAATTTTGTGAGTCTGTGATTCTGTGATCTTGTTCTATCACTTGTTACCTGGGAGAAAAGACTGACTTGCACCTGTCTACAACTCCTTTCAGATAGTTGTAGAGAGTGATAATTTTTTAATGTCACTGTTCCCTGGGAATGCAAATCTGATGGCATATATTTTTATTCCTTGCTGAATGTAAAATATGTAACTGTGCCTCCTTTTCGCCAGACTAAACAACTCCAGCTTCCTCAGCCTCTCCTTGTAAGACTTGTGTTCCATTAATGCTAAAAGCATCTAGGATGCTGGGCAGGTACCAGACATTTCACTCTTGGACCTGAAGAATAAAGAGGACATACAAAACAACAGTCAAGACTCTGCTTTCTGAAAAAAGGACAGATTCATATTATTTCAGACACTAGAAAATTCTGGTTATGTGAATAGTGGTGTACACATAAAGAGACACCCTTGCAGCCTGTCTGGGACCTGAGCATGGGTCCAGCAAGCCTCGTTAGCCTCCACTCATAACTGGCCTTGAGCAACCTTGCAGCTCTGACCACTTCTTTTCTCGGCACCCCTGCTGTGTAATGTCCTGTTATTTCAGATCCAAAACATACCTAAGCTAGCTTCATGTTTTCAGATGGCAACTTGTCTAGGCTACTAACCTGTCTGAAACTGTGCTCTGTGCAGCAGGTACAGAGCCATTCATTGCCATTCAGAACAAGCATATCTGAGAAGCATGGCTATACCTGAGGTCACTCTCTGAGGAGTCACTTCATTACCTTAATGATGTGCTTCCAATTCTCAGTGCACCTGCATATGCAGCCAGTTTGAGTCCAACAGGGTTTATTGAGTAGGAACTTGAAGCCAGGAAAACTGACTATATTTTTTCATGCCCTGGAACAGCTCTGGAAGCCACATAGATACCTTTCTCTGAAAATACTAGGACACACAAACCATCTCAGCACCCTGACACATGTAAATTGAACCCAGGCAGATTGACAAAAGAGAAGTAAAAATGGATGGCAGTCACTAAAATGAGCCTCTTAATAGGCCAAACTTCTTCTTTATGCTTTCCTTTTCCTTCTACCTTCAACTCATACTTTCCTTTTACAATATTTTCATGCTTCAGTACTTTTTCACTGTATTTGAAGTATTTGGTTTTGGATCTCTGAACTCCAAGATCATCTTTCACCTGCTCAGTTCATGCCTGATTTCCATCTGTCTACATGCAACATCTAAATACAATATTTTTTAATGTCACTGTTCCCTGGGAATGCAAATCTGATGGCATATATTTTATTCCTTGCTGAATGTAGAATATGTAACTGTGCCTCCTGATCTTTGGAAAGAAAAACATAATGAAATTAATACCATCGAGTTAGACAAATGTATTTTTATTATCTTATCTCATTTGGTAATTACTTACAATAGCTTGAACACTGCTAGTTATTATTAACTTCTGAATATTTTCTGTTACAGGCTTTCATTAATTTATTCTTTTCCGTCTCCCGTCTCCTTCCTATCTCCTATATAAATTTAAGGTGCTATGAAAAGAGGGTTGTGTCCTCCTCAAATCAGACCTCTAAAACCCAAATTCCCATTCCTGCTTTCATTATCCCTCTGGTGAGTTTACCAGCCCAGTCTGGGCTGGGAAACAAAAATGGGCAACTTCTGCAGACACACCAGTGGTTAGTGTGTCTGCTTCCTCCCAGTTCCAGCCTGGTTCCAAAGAACTCATGGTTCCTATCTGACATCAACTGAACTAGCTCTCTCTTGTTAGAGAGGTTCATCTTATTATGCTTATGTGGTACAAAATTTATTGCATTTATCCATCTGCCTTCAGAAGAGAGTGCCTGTGCCACTTATAACAAGAAGACACTCCTCTACTGCATCTACTATATGATATCTTGCATGAAATTAAGTCCAGAAAGGAAGTAGTTTTTCTTTTCCCAATGTGTAAAGTTTGTAAGAACCTGCAGCCATTTTCCCTCTTCTGAGGTGATACCTTCCACTTTTTCTGGTGTTCTGCACTAAGTCCCCAAATCAACTGTGCATCTTAAAGGAGACACATATATTTTCCTGGCAGTCTAGACAATCTTATTCCCTTTGGAGTTTGTGGGGACTGAATGGCAAATGGAAGATTCTCTAATTATTTCTTATGCATGAAGTATGAGGCTTGAAAGGGCTAAGATCTTCCAAACTCAAACACTTTCATGATAATTTTAAAGAAATAAGTAGTATTCTAAGTGAAAAACTTTCCTCCTTCTCAAGTAAGCTTGCCTTTATCAAACAATGAGTTGTTTATGGGGAAAAAAAAGAAATAAACTATGCTCTCCTATTACAGACATGTTATTGTTAAATAATGGTCAAAGGCTGCAGACTAACCAACCCTGGAAACCTTTTACAGTTGTTTTGCAATGCCCTTTCCTTTTTCGTTCAGCACAGTGGAGCAGAGATAAATCAGTCTCACTTGTGCAGACATTTATACTGAAATCACTTTGTCTGTTCCAGGTGCTGGCCAGCCTGCGTACTGTACGGAATAACTTTGCTGCATTAACCAATTTACAAGATCGGGCACCCAGCAAGTGAGTGTCATTTTTTGGCCACTGAAATTTTTGCAGTGATACTTTTTAATGTAAACTGAAAATGACGATTAGATGTTACAGATTTCAGCCTGTGCCACTGAACCTGCATAAAACGTGCATGAGTAATAGTTTATTAATCCCTTGAAGACGTTGTTCTTGGTAGCTGAGACAACAGCCCCCTTCTAACTGATCTTGTCCTCACATAAACTTGGAGTGGTTTTGTGCAACTATATGATTTTCAATAAATTGGTCATATGTCAAAGATCATTCAAAGATGATTCAGGCACAGTCTGAGTCTTGCAAATGATCCCGAGTAAGCAGACAGCTGCAGTCAGTGAGAGCTGCTTGCATGATCTGAACCTAGAACTCTGCCTAACTCATCCAAGATAGTGACATCCCACTCATGCAGAGTAGTTCATAATTATAAATGAGGCATTATAAATATGATCTTTCTCCAATCATGTTACAGCATCACAGTGAACATTAATGTTACCTACACTGGCAAATTTTGTAGTGCAGTCATTTCTCTCACCCAACATGTGCATCTCTAGAGCTTAGAAGTAATTAGCATTCCAAAGACAGTTGCCTACCATTGCATATGCAATGCTGCCAGAGGGTATTTCCATGTCTCTTTGTTGGAATATGCAGACCTTACGTGTTCCCTGCTTTCACTCATCCATAACTCACTTCCCTATGCAGCTGTGTCAGTCCAATATCTTATAGCGTTCTTCAATGGGCAAAACATTCCACTGAACTGTTTGCCTTAAAGCTTATTGTGAAACGTAGATGCAAAATAATGTGTGAAATGTACAGAGAAAAAATAATAGAGTGAAAAATAATTAAAAGAAAAATTTCAAGTCAGAGAACATGGGAAGCACAAGACTTGTTAGAATAATGCTAACTATGTATATAAATCATATTTTAAACTAGGTAGAAGCTCTATGTACGATTCAGCAGGCTTTTAATAAACTTCTAAGTTCCTAAAATATTCCTATCTTAGAGTTCCCAATATGCAGAGAGGTTTCAGAGAGGTCAGTTAGGAATTCTCTTCTACACCAGAAAGAAATATCTGCTGTAAATGAACTTTGGCAATGCCAGCGTAGTCCATTCCAAAATAATTTCCCAAGGTTTTTTTTCCCAATATTTTATTTCCCAATATTTTCTATTATATTGTTCAAGGATTTAGTCATCTGTGAGTTTATCAGGCTTAGACCTTTTTTATTTTCTTTTCAATAGACGATCACCAATGTGTAACCAACCATCTATTAACAAAGCAACTATAACAGGTAAGAAGAATTTATTTATAAAACCATCTCACTGAACACTGCATTTTATAAAAATAACCTTATATTGTCTCCTTATATATCTCCTTATATCTGTTTTATTAAAGAGGTTTTGAGTCATGTCATGACTCAAATTGGTGACTTTTAGTGTTCTATCATATTTGCTTTTGATTTCTGTCTTATTAACCTGGTTTTAATTTAAGTTCTTTCCCAATTCTTTTTTCTTATATAGCAGTATGTGACTGTTTCATGATTACATTCATTAGTACCTTCTTGTAATGAAACCTAGTAGAAAAAACTGGTATGAGGAATGTATCGATCTTTCTTTTTGGGATATAGAGTTCTGTAGCTATAAAGGGGCAAAGTCTTTGCATTACAAGCACTTAGGCAATGAGAAGAAATTATCAAAACTGACTTTTCTGATTTAGGATGGTAAATTCTATTTCTCTAACATTTGTAGTTAAGACAAAAAAGTAATTTCCTTTTAAAAGACAGTATTATTTCTAAGGAAACATTAACTAGCACTGTAAATTATGTGAATACTTTGGAAAATTCTACCCTACAGCACTTTTGGTTATTTTTATGGCAACTTGGTCTTGGTCATCTTTATGGGAATACAGTTTATTTGACCCCATATTTTTTGCATCATGTTAGTTCACATGTTCTTATGCTTAGTAATTTTCCAGGTAGTTACTTTCCCTATCATGTTCTGTCAGAGTGAAAGAGCATTTGCTTTGCCTCTTGATGAAAGTATAAAGACAGTTACTAAACAGGCAAATTATCATTTAAACCAAAACCAGAAACATAATTTTCTATAATTTTTAAAATACCTTTTGCCTTTTTAATTATATGATAGCTTTGTAACTCAAGGAAGAAATGCTGCTTCAGAAATTTTGAGAAGAAGTGTGCCTTTATAACGTTCAATAGTTTCTGTCTTTAGGCTCTGAAATATGTTAAAATTGATGGTGTTTTTCAGCTAACCTCCCACAATATCCATATTTACCTCAAAAGAACACAATCGTGGCAGTTCTGTACAGCTTTATTCTCCTAGGAACTAATCATGCAACATGACCATTTGTGTATAGGGCTTAACAGGAAACAGAAAGTTAAGTCTTCAAATCTATAAAAAGGCATCCTTGTTTAAGAATGTTCTGCAATCACACTTAAATTCATGTAAATTAAATAAATAAATAGAAAGAAGATAGATATATATAAATAAATTATAATCACGATCCTTTGTTAATATATTCCTTTAAGAGGTAATTGGTTTCAAATTGCTCTCCATAAGCCATTACTTGAAAATACTTCATACTCGAAATAGGACTCGTTCTTTGGTATCAAGGGACTAACTTTAGAAAGCCCATTACACAGTAAAATTTGTGACAATAAATAAATACAATATCCACAAGAGCAGATGTGCATACATGTGAACACACAGAGGGCCTACCTTACATGCTCTCCCACAGTCACTTGCCTGAGGTCAGCTTCTTTTCTCCAGCAGGAGAAGCTGCTCAGACAGCAAGACCCAGGATAGTCTCTGTTGGAAGATGCTGTTGCTCTTTTTAAATTCTCCCTGATCTGAAGGTTTCCATTCAATTAATCCTTAGAGGATATTTATATATCATCCAAAATTTTAATGTTTAGAAGGAAGGTGGTACAGTAAGGGCTGCAATCAGAAAATGCTTCTTTGCCAATAAATTCAAAGGAAGCAAGAAAAGGCAAAGAATACTAAGGATAATTTAATCTAATTTAGTTTTTCTGATTTCTCAGAGATGCTGCTGGAATTGCTGTGCCCAAATTATGCATTGGACTGGATGAGCTGGGGCTTCTGTGCATTGGATATAAGTGGTTGAAATACTTTAATGATAAAGAAAAAATATTAAGCCAGTATAAAGTACGAAAATGGCTACAATTCATTCTGGAGACTGAGGCTGGATACTATTTTGCATGAATGGGTTTGTCTGCTCTTAATTACAGCCTGGTTTTGGTATTTCCATGGCAACAAAGTTCATGGCATAGGCACAGAAGTATGCATAGGTATGTCCTTGGGGCATACAAAATTCTAGTAAAACACCTTGCATTACAGCAGTATGTTAAGTATGAAGATATATTATAAACACTTTTCCTGCTATTCACAGAATATTTGAAAACCCTTTCAGATGCTACTAAGCTTTTTGAATGGGGAATGTTCAAAATGTAGCTTGTGCAGATCCTTCCTGCTGAGAAATCCTCCTGGTTGTGCTGTTTTCAGAGTTTGTGTCATGGAAAACCCAGAACAATACACTAGACAGGTAGAGCCTTATCACATCATCCAGACAGCTCAGCTAGCAATCTCACTGGGAACTGATCACCAGTGTAACAAACTAGGTAACAAACAGAGTCACTAAACTATATAAAACATAAACCAGAAAACAGACACTTAAGATGGAGATTTTATGTTGCTAAGCTTCCTGGAAGACATGTCTTTGGGAAGACTCTGTCTGAGGAAACGGATGATCAGAGGAGGGAACTACTGCAGAAGATATGGGGGAAACAACAAGAGAAAGATGAAAAAGAATTTGGTAAAGCTAAGTGACTAAAATAGTAAGAGCAAAATTCCTATTTTAAGAATTCACCCAGAGGCACAAATTTGTTGACAAAATACCTTAGCAAAAAATGAAGAAACTGTCAAATTGAGAAGTCAGGCAGCACAGGAATCATATGTTCAAATTCTTAGGAGCAACAGCAACCATGGTGGCCTTAAAATTTACAGTGATTTTTAATGTAAATATGTAGAAGTTGATGATCAAAATAAAATCTATTCAATATATCCACATGAATGCATTTTGTAGCTTTATTGATAGAAGCTAATGAATATCAATGACATACTTGAAATTCAGTATCAGCCAACTGTGCTATACCATACTGAGTACTCCTTTTGCAGACAGATTGGGGGTGAGATGGGAACTTTTTCTGTAACAACAGACCTTTTAGATTGTACTTTTCATACTTGCTTTAGACTCTAGGCTGTAAATATCTATTTTATCTATAGTCAGTATGAATAAGAGCACATGAAAACTTACTTCTGTTAGATGTCGTCTTCAAAGGGACATGAATTCCTCCCTAAAAGTGCCATCTCTCTCCCATGACTGAGACCAGCCTGGGATAACTCTGCTATACAGTACTTCCATGTTTGGTGTTCTGTACTTCCACTAGAAGAGAGGTTCCTCTCACTATGAATCATATTTTCCGGGCCGTGACCAAGAGGTCACTTCTGTTTCATTTCAAGTGGACATAATTCTCTTAATACAACTAGTGAAATATAAATGTTTTGTTTTCAAAAAAAATGAAACTATCTGTGACTCAAGGATTGAACTTGCAGGTTTTATACTACAATTCTGTCCTCTCATCCAGATCACACTTTCTGAGTTTGCCTTTGAGGAGATTGTGAGAGACAGTGTTGAAAGACTTGCTGAAGCTGAGTTAGAAAATATTCACTGCTCTCTTCTCATCCATTCAGGCAGTTGTTTCATTGTAGATGGCAATCGGGTTGGTCAAGCATGATTTACCTTTAGTCAATCCATGCTGACTACTCCTGATCACCTTCTTGTCACCCATGTGGCTAGATGGCTTCTAGAAGCAGTAGCTCCATCTTTTCCAGGGATTGAGGTGAGGCTGACTGGCTGGTAGTTCCCTCAGTCCTCCTTCTTACCCTGTTTGCAGATAGAGGTGATATTTGCTTTCTTCCCATCCTTAGGCACCTCTCCTGATTGCCATGACGTTTCAAAAGTGATCATGAGCAGCTTCACTGTGGTTTTCAACAGCACCCATCCTGTCAGGGCATATGGACTTGTGGATGTCAAATTTGCCTAGGTGTTCTCCAACCCAATCCTCCTTGGCCAAGAGAGGATTCTTTTACCCAGATCTCCTGGGTCAGAGATGCCTGAGGGCCAGTATTGTCAGTGAAGACTGATGCAAAGAAGGCATTCAGTAACTCTGTCTTCTCTGCATTGTCTGTTACCAGGGCCCCCCTCCATTTAGTACCAAAATAGTCTTTGTTTTCATTTTGTTATTGATGTATTTGAAAAAGTCATGTTTGGGATTCTGCCATAGCACAACAAGGAATAAAGTAAACATGAGAACAGGAGTGGACAAAAAAATCAAAACCATACCAAACCAACAAATAAACGAACAAGAAAACCGCAAACAAAACCAAAACCAAATGAAACAAAATGTCCAACAACAACAACAGCAACAACAAAAGCAACAACAAAAGTATTCCTATGGTAAACTGCAATGTCAAACCTTTTTGGCAGAGGTGATGTAAAATGCTCTGAAATCCTCATTCAAGTTTATTGATTGAAGGGTGCTTTCCTGAAGCACTGGAGAAACCTGACAACCTATTTTGAAAGAGGGATTTGTTTAATAAATTGGCCTTTGTTCTTTGTGTAGTATGCTGAGTGATATGTAAATGTTCTGTTCCTTGTACTTTTGCTTATACCCATACACCTATGGATATTTTGAATGCATTTAACTCACTTCAGTCAATTTTTTTTATTTCACTGTAAATAGCACAGACACATTCTCAAGTGTGAATGTGATTTGTAGCATTTTCACCTAATTCAGACGGTGGTAAATGCCATCTGTTATTTGAGAAGTTAGCACATATGTATCTGCAGACTCACAGCAGGTTAACATCACCAGTGGTTCAATTCAAAATTTGCAAGTGCTTATGAAATCACTGGCACACACATGCCAGTACACTTCAGTTTACTTCCTAGGGGACTTTTTGCAATACTCACATTTAGGACCAGAATTCTCACTAAGAGTCAGTTAAATGTGCCCTTTTAACTTCTCCGAATGCTTTTAAAATTCCCTTTCTTTGTAAATTGCATGAAGACATCAATATTCATTACAACTGTTTCCTCAAATGGACCCAAACATAACATTCTTTTGTTTAGTGTGGATTTTAATATGTGAAGAGTAGTAGAACAAGAGAGAAGAATTGACAAACTGGATAAAACTATATTCATGTTAACGAAGTCCTGAAAATGTGGTTTTTTTGGAAGATACTCACAGCACATATACATGTTAAGTGCTGCTTGTCACTGTCAGTCAGATAAATAAGTATGTATCATTTATTACTTCTATCCAATTCAATTCCTTCCTGGATGAAAAACTGAATATAAGCTAACAATGTGTGCTTACAGCCAGTCACAAAAAGCTAATCGCACCCACTCTGCATCAGAAAAGTATGTCCAGCAGATCATGTTTTCATGGACCTCACCTGGGGCACTGCATCTAGATCTGGGGCCCCCAGCATAAGAAAGACTCATACCTTCTCGAGCCAGTCCAAAGAAGGACAGGAAGATGATCAGAGAGAGCTGGAGCACCTTTTCTGTGAAGAAAGGCTGAGACAGTTTTTCTGTATGGGGAACCAGAGGAGGCTCCAGAGGAGGTGACTACTGCAGCCTTCCAGTACTTAGAGGGGCCTATAAGAAAGCTAAAGAGGGACAATTTCCTATAGGAAAGCTGAAGAGGGACTATTTACAAGGGTGTGTAGTGATAGGACAAGGGGGAATGGCTTTAAGCTGAAGGAGGGCAGGTTTAAATTAGATATTAGGAAGAAATTCTTTACTGTGAGGGTGGTGAGGCACTGTGGGGTGGAACAGGTTGCTCACAGAAGCTTTAGATGCTCCATCCCTGGAAGTGTTCCAGGCTAGGTTGCATGAAGGTCGGAGCAACCTGGTCTAGTGGAAAATGTCGGATCTAGATGATCTTTAAAGTCTCTTCCAACTCAAACCATTTAATGTTTCTATGAATTCTAATAGTAGATAAAAAAGCCCCAGATTTATATTTTGGAGTCCAGAGCATACACAGATTTAGCTTCCATTGAAATCCCTCCAGCTGGTCCATGTAGTTCAGTAGCCAATTAGGAATGCAGATGTCCCTTGTTTTAGCTAGTTTCAGCGATTTCATTTTTGCAAAATAAGCTCACAATTTGCTAACAAATGTATGGAATACAGGATTGACAATCATCAGTTTTAGTGGAGTTGAACCAATTCTAGAGGAGTTGAACGAATTCCCCATCATTACAGTACAAAACACTTTAAGTAACCTGTATATTTTTTTCTTAAACAATGAATAATATTTTGCAGATTTGGAAAACAGCGACATTTACATCATCTACTCCTTTCAGTTAATCATTAAAGCCGTTATCTAGAACATGATAACTAAACAGAGGGTTATCTCATTTATAGCTTTGTTAGCCACAATAAAAACAAAATCATATAGCTTTGTGAGATACAGGACACAAATTACATTCAGACTGAAATTCATTCATACATCTCCTGACCATAGTAAGCAAGGTACACAGCTGACAGGTAAGGAATTGGAGAGACAGGAGTCTGCTCCCCCACCAGTCTTTCACAGTCACTTTGTCACCTTTGGGGATGAACTACCAGCTTTATCCCTTGCACATGCAGAGTTTGTGAGCATTTGATATTAATAAATGGAGGCTGTATTTGCTTACATTCAGAAAAAAAATAGCTCTCTGTGTCACAGTTGATGTAGCACTTTCATGTGCTATAATAAAAAAAATATCTCCTCAAAATGGGTAATTTAAAAACATAACTGTAGGTGCTGTGTGATTGCACTTAGGATGATCTGCTCCATAACCTTGCCAGGCACTGAGGTCAGGCTGACAGGCCTGTAGTTTCCCGGCTCCTCCTTCCAGCCCTTTTTGTGAATGGGCATGACATTCGCCAACTTCCAATCATCTGGAACCTCCCCAGTGAGCCAGGACTGTTGGTAGATGATGGGGAGTGGCTTGAGGAGCTCTTCTGCCAGCTCCCTCATCACCCTTGGGTGGATCCCATTTGGTCTCCTTGTGAGGATCCAAGTGGCTCAGCAGGTTGCTAACTGTTTCCTCCTGGATTACAGGGGGGCTATTCAGTTTCTTATCTCTGTCTACAAGCTCCAGAAGCCAACTGTCCTGAGGACAACCTGTCCTACTGCTGAAAACTGAGGTAAAGAAGGTATTAAATACCTCAGCCTTTTCCTCATCTTAGATAACTATATTCCTGCCCATGTCAAATAAAGATTGGAGGTTTTCCTTGCCCCTCCTTTTGCTATTGATGTATCTGTAGAAGGACTTTTTGTTATCCTTCACAGAAGTGGCAAGATTAAGTTCAAGTTGTGCCTTCATCTCTCTAATTTTCTTACTACATGACCTAACTATATTCCTAAACTCTTCCTGAGTAGCCAGCCCTATTTTCCATAATCAGTAGGCTCTCTTTTTTCCCCTAATTTCCTTCAAAATTTCCAAAACTTTTCTAACTGAAAGACTTCAAATTAAATCTATATGTAGTGCTCATTTAGGCTCAGTGGGTTTGTTAAACCTTACTTGAGGCAGAACAGCAGTAAGAAGACTGACAAGGTTTTGAACCACATAAGCTGTTTATGTATCATCTCACATTCAAGGAAGTGAATAAAATCAGGGTACAAAATAGCTCTGTATTTGAATACTGCCCTTCCACGCTGATACCTGATAGACAAATGTACAAGCTTTCATAAAATAACAAGTTAAACAGAGAAGTACAGTCATAGTTTACAACATTCCTGACAAGGATGTCTATGTAATTGAAGCTAACCACCCATGAATCAAAAATTAGAAAATAACAGTAGTTGTTTTCAAGTGTGTAAACAACAACACTTGGCTCTTATGTATGACTTTAAATTTTTCAAGTTTGTTTCAGTAGAAATGTGTGGCGTTATCAAAGTGGATAGAGACTAGAATGCATCATAGGGCTGACCTCTACTTATCTTCACCCAGCATTTCAGGTTACTTTTCCTTCAGACTGCAATGTAGTACAGCCTTGATTGACTCATACATTTTGGAGTTAGAATAGGGATTAATTTAAAAATAAAACAAGGGGCATAGTCAATCTCCACATCAATAATCTGATATGCAACCCAACATAGATCTTTGTTTCTTACATTTAAACTGGTCTTATATTTTGCTGCATCAGTAGAAGTCCTTATATCATCATTTGACCCAAACTGCCTATTTCACTGGTGAGACAGAGAGGGTGACAAGCTTCATGTGCTTCTTGTCCTTTCAGCCTGTGTCACAGGCACTGGTAATTGAGAATTGTACATGAACCCGCGCTGTACTTACTGAGTGTGCTAGTTTAAAGGTAAACTGGCAGGGGAAATGAAGCCAACTCAAAAGAGAGATTATAAATCAGAATAACAATTTAATAAAATAATACAATAAATACGACTATACAGACAAACAATTGGTTTTAACCCACAAAACCCAAATGTATAACCCAGCACCCTGGGGCATGAACAGAGTGGTGTTTGTTGGACCCCCTGAGTCCAAAATAAAAAGAGAGGGAAAAACCTGTTGGTGAGAGTGCTGTTGCAGTCTGGTCAAGGGTGGTGACTGCAGTCCGGTCGAGAGTGGTGGCTGCAGTCTGGTTGAAAAGTGGTGGTTGCAGTCTGGTTGAGTGGTGGTCACAGTCCTCTGGATCCCACAAGTGGTTAAAAAAGTCCCAAGGCTCCAAGATTATACAGATCCTCCGTTTCAGGCAGGAATGCCCAGTACCTCCCTCAGGGCGGGGAGTTCCACAATGGGTGTGAGGACAGGAACATCCTCCTATCTCACAGTCCTCTTAACACCCAGTTTATAGCCTGAGGAGTCAGGCTCTATGTGCAGAGGGTGTAAATGGTCTATTGATACCAGTTTCTGGGAAATGGCATGGAAGGCTATAGAATACACAGTTTTGGGTTACACCCATCCAGTGATGAACTGGTACCAGCTGTTCTAACTAGGAAATTGAGTGATAACAACAGCAGAACAACTGAAAAGAATGAAAGGTGGTTTGGTTTGTACGACCAACTTGAGAAGAATCAGCAAAAATAGGACTCTTGCCTGTGTCGTTTTTCTCATTCCTGTTACAAATGGGATGATGAATATAGAGAATAAAACTGGGCAGATGTGGCTTCAGGTATGACCATTGGATGTATGTTGGAGTGCACCTTCATTTCACACTTCATTCAGCTTCTGACTTTTCTGATCAGGGAAACATTATCCTCTGTCCAATTGAAAAGACGGATTTGAAAGTAGATCTCTCTTCCATTAACAGATTATTGAGAAATTGACCTATTCAAGCCTATTCACTTTCCTGAGTATCCATTTAAAAATTAAGGGCTTCTGCATTGAGATTGGATCACCCACTGAAGTGCGTAAGTTCTGCTTTTATTATATGCAGGTTCCTGAGTAAGGAGCCCAAACACAGCAGTGGATCAGAGCAGCCAGCAGCCATGGTCAGGCAACCCTGGAGACAAGTTACAACAACAAAGCCTCCTTTTTCCTTGTTCTCTCTCTGACCTAATGTGTTTTGTACTACATTCTGCAAAGTGACTCATCTTTGGCTGAAAGGTGTAATTCCAGGTCTCCTGGTAGGAAAATCAATTTGTGACTTCTTTCTCAGGAACTAGGATTAAAAAATTCAAGAATAAGTAATGCCTGAAACAGTCTTCTGCTCTCAGGCTAGAAGTTAACAACGTATTCTTGCAAAAAGACTTCTTTTCTCGATGTTAGGTAACTCACCTCAGAAGACATGTGGTGGTTGGAACTGAGAAGCATTGAATTGGTCAGCATGGACGCAACCAATTGGCACAGTCATGTAATCAGACATGCCCCTGTTTTCATGCTTCCAGTTGGCTGGCTCATTAGCAGATGCCCCAGAACAACCAAAGACATTCCTTATAGCCAGGGGAGGCAAGCAGATGTCTCAGGCAATCCACATGCTCTGCAGAGGCCCTAACCCCCCACACTGCCTGGACAAAATCTTTAGAGTCATCCAGTAGACATCACCTTGGTGTTGATATTCATAAAAGATACACCAGCAGTGGGCAGGCTTAATATAGTCCCAAATATTCTAAAGTATTTTCTAGCAGAAACCTGCCAGGAAAAGCTGCAGCAAGAATTTTACCAAACTTGTTTTTGGGACTTTGGAGGAATAAGAGCCAATAGTTCTTACTAGAGAGTTTTCACTTGAAATCTTAAAAGTGCCGAGGTATGACTTTAGAGCTTCTTAATCAAACACAAGTCATAGTACTCAGCCAAGTTTGTATAGCTTTATGGCTCTTACTTTCTGTTAATAGAATTGGAAAATTTGTGTGTTTTTATCATGGTGCTTAATCAGCTCATAGTTAAGAAGATTCATCTGTCTTGTATAGTGGCAAACCTTTTTTTGTACCAGGAATGTCTTGGTTTTATCCCCATCATAATGAGATTCTGAATTAATGAAGCAGCTATGGTCATATGCATAAAGTTTTAGTTGTTACTAAATACTAAAAATTACTCCCAAATATTTACATTAAAATGCTGAAATAAAATTGCCAATCCAATTAATTATTCTGTCCCCATGCAATATTGTAAATTAATTTATGCAACTGATATCTATATTTGAAAGTGTAAATTAGATAAGAAGCTAAATGAATGCTAAGCCAAAAATGAAGATGACGGACATTAATTTAAGGGAGTCTCTCCTAAATTATAGGATAATATGATAGAAATAAAAGGTTTCTTTCCTTAATAATAATGAACAAGGTAGGATTAGATCCAAGTAAGTGAATTTTAACACTAGGTAACTTACTTCTGTGCTAAAAAACCATGAATTAAATCAGGGGTATATTACAGAAGTGACTAGTGGATTAGCCAGCTTTTAAAAATTCCCCTTGCACGAAGTAAGTTGTATGCTAATAGCTTACTTTGTGGATGTGCTGTAAGTACTATTGACTAATTAATCTTTAATTGAAGGAGTGCAAAGATGAGCAGAATAAAAAGCCCAGGAAGAAGACAGTGCCAAAGAAAAGAAGGAGAGAAATCAAAAACCAGTTTGACATAGGCTCACTACCTGAGCTAAGTAAATGTCATCAGTGGGATTCAGAAAGGTCCAACAGATGATGGCAGGCAGCTAGTGGGAAAGAAACCAATATTTGCTTGGGGAAGAACACTTAATACTATTATTTTTATTATTATTATTGTAGATGTGGCTGTTATTTTTGCTATTAATATTAATGGGTTTGAATCTCACTTCTCAAAGGGGAAAAGCAAGATGAGAATTTTGGGAAGGTTTCATGCTTTTTAACTGGAGTGCAACAAATAGAACCAGTAGCAGTGGCAAATGAAACCTGCCTCCTAAACTGCATATCAGATAAAGAAGCTGTTTGTTTGAACCTTGTCATTCCTCATTCAGTCTTCAATTACGAAAATCTGTCAGACACAGGAGATGGGCAGAGGAGGGTTATACCTACAACAGTCTATGTTTTTCCAGTGCAAGGCAGAGAAAGACCAAGCAGCTGATACTATCTGACATAGATACTATGCATATGACTTTCATACAGGAAAGCAATAGTCAGGTGGTTAAACCACTTAGTTCTCATGTGCTTCTGTTACTTGGAAACATGTGTAAGTATATTACTGATCAGTCATAGATATTTGCTGTATGATACTGTGAAACCAGATGTGATTTCCTTGCTTTTGCTGATTCTCATAATGAAGTCTGCAAGCCTTTGTTTTCCTGAGTAAAACCTGAAACTGCAACGCCAATGAATCTTTTACAACACTCTTCTTTAGTGTAGTGCAGTTCTATCCTCCTTGCAGATTTATACTCCCTTAAGTTCCACATCTCATAACCTTCCCAGTTCATCTTATTTCTTCTTTAGCAGGAAAGGGTGACTGTATGATATGATGTGGTGAAAAGCCATAGTATGGGAAGGCAGTAGGAAGGATAGGGTCCTTGTAGCCTCAGCACACATTCCAAAATAGAAGGGCACAATTCTGTTTCACAAATACTATTGTCTAAGCATACCCACTGGAACACAGAGTTGATGCTCAAAGGAGTAAATGTTGTTTCAACAAATAATATGTTTGTGGTAAGACCTGGTGTGCTGAAATACTTGCCAGTTTTACTTTGAAATCTCTTTTCTCCAAATATGGTGTTAGTCTTGTCTATAAAACACAGGCTATAAATACTGCACAGATTTTCCAATAATGTTGAAGACTGGTTGTTAAAATGAATAGGTATTTGTACTTCATAGTATACATAGGCTTACTTATAGACATTGACTTTTGAAAACTGAATGCTTTGATGGTTCTGTGAGAGTCAGTAGGCATTACTTCCGAACACAGCTCAATCCTGTAGAGCTGAATTATAAAACATCTACTATAGCCATGTTTCCTTTCCAAAATAAAAAATGTTTACATCAGTATTCTAAAGACTAAAATTCCATAGAAAAGAAGTCAAAATATAGTAAAATTTTTCACAATAACTATAGCACTGTGGCTGAAAATAACAGCTCTATTGGCCAAAAATACACCATAAAAAACCCCTGCATTTCTCCCAAGAAGATGCTAGATGCTGCCTTCCAGAGGCAGTATTTCAGTATGCTGGCTGCTACTGATAGAATAAATGTCTCATTTTTAAAAAGGGGGATGAAAATTGATCATACAAAGATACAGGAATCCCATTTTAAAGCCAACTTTCGTAGTTATATCTGTAGAAGTGTTCCTAAAACTAGACTGACATAATTTCCTTTGGAGTCCCTTGTGGCATGAAAGAGCAATGAGTTAAAGCCTTATTTAAAAGTATTCAGGCCTACCATCTAAGGTCTGTAATGCATATTAGATAATGTAGTCAACTGAAAGAAGCATATACAGTATCTGTACTTTATATTTCTCAGGAGCCTTTTCTTTTCTGAAAATTTACAGATTTTCCATCTACACTTCCTGTAGAAGTGTTGGCAACAAGTGGGAATTTTTCTTTCATAGTTTGGAACCCAAGCAAAGAAGGCTACTTGACTTTCTCATGTTCTGCATGATTTCTCCAGGATTGCTTCTCACACTGATACATGGACTCATTCTGCTTCATTTTAAAATACTCAGTTGAGAGACACCCTCAAATTTCAATTAAATTGGTTTAAAAATCAACCGTTCTTCTTTTTAATTGCCTATGATTTAGACAACTACTTTAAGCTTTGTTTCAGAAAACTTGAGGCATGTATTTAGGTCCCATAGGTTTAAATGGGACATAGACTATGGTTCAACTTATATTTTTCAGCAAAAGGATCAGTTTATGTAATTCCCGAACCCCATTGCTCATTTCTTACCTCTTGTTACTCCTTGCAATATGCTATCAAATTGTCTGTACCAACAGAGGGTGAAATAACAATCAAGGATCCCAAAAGACCGAAAAATAACTTGCATTATTTTTCCTTTTTTTTTTTTTCAGTATGCAAGTTTTCCAGTTGATTCACCTCACAGCTAGTCAAATACTTCTCTGAAAACAAATGAATAGGCTGATGCAAAGATAATTTGAGCAGCAAATGGTGGGCTAGCCTGGCAACTTGAATGTAGCTTAAGTAATACTACTGCAAAAAACTAGTAGTGTGTTTATGCAGGTTTCTGAAGATACAGATGTTTTAAGTGTTGCCTTAAGATCATTAGCTGCCATTGAAACCCTTAGCAGGCACAAGACATTCTGCATTCCAGGTCTAGAAAGTCTCCACAAACATAAACCCATTATCTGCCTGGCAGAAAGATGGCTCAGATCACACCAAACATTTCTGCATGATGCTGAAGTAATTTAATCCTATTAAAAATTTATGCAAATTAAGAATTTTTTCAACAGCCATATTTGCAAAATAAATAAAGGAATTGTGTAGAAGCATATGAGCCCATGAGCTTGCTTGTCATCATGCTATTGTCATTTAATCCCTAAAAAGTGGCAATAAGAACTGCTGAAAATGATACTATAGATTAAAAACATGGCAGTAGGGTTCATACAACAAAACTAATTTTACTGGAATTTCAGTTAAACAGAGAAATCATGTTTGGGCTTTAGAGTATTTCAAAAATATTTAGAAAAAATCAAAATTACACAAAATGTCACATAGATCTGCATATCTTTCATCTGAGTAACATTTGAAATGCAAAAACACACATTCAGCTTTCATGTCTTTAAAATGTCTTTTTTACTTTCTTTTAACCTCTTTGTCCAAAGCAGATTTCTTTCTGAAACAACAGCAATTTAATTTAAAGATTTAGCTGCCCTCTTCTCATGTATGTGAAAGTCTTGCACATCAAAGTGCAAGGCATTGACTTTTGGAGATTACTGTCCAGATGTGACATTCAGACATGACACTCAAATGCAGAGCACAGCAAGCACGTCTCTGAGAAAGGAAGAAAACAAAACAATCCCTCACCACCTGTTAAAGCAGACTGTCACTAAGACACATAATTTTGAGACAGGTCCAAAGTAAGATTTAACTCTACAGACTTTACTGTACAGAGAATCAAGAACTGAAGTGAACAACAATGTCGTCACCCAAAATGCTTAACTAAGAGAGCAGTTAGCTGAGTTAAATAGTTTCATCTTCCTTTTTTAAGTATCCATGTCTTGTTAAAAATTATCTTAGTGACGATTAACAGTGCTTATTACCTATAGTTCAAAATGTAAATAAATACAGTAACTAGATTTTATCATGCAGGTTATTTTCCACTTTAGACATAGTGGTTTAAAACTGTTTTGGAAAGTTTTCAGTCTTCTCATTAGGAAAAAGATGGAAGATGCAGAGTGACAGTTCCAACAATATAAAACAGTCAAGGGACTTGAAAGACCTCTTCATGTGTTGCAGCTTTCAGGCTGACCACTGAGGAAATCATAGACAATTTAGTCAAAACAGCAGCAACCTGAACACAGAGCTTGGTGTGTAGCTGGGAGTTCTGGAGCCTGAGCAGGATTCCATAGTCCTGAAACTGGGCCATAATTGTATAACAGAGATTGTTTATGGCCAGCAGCACAGGCCGCCTGCAGAAGCTGGCTGCATGGACACAGCACTGCACTGAGACTCACACCTGGAATGAGTTCTAAGTGTTCTTTTATGGTCATGCACACACTTGTGGCTTCCTCTCTTGTCCTGCCTACCTTATCATGAGGAGAAATGTCTGAAAGATACTGTGACAACTGGTGATCAGCCGTTTAAAAATCCTATTGCAGAGAGAGACAGAGGGAGTAAGTCTATATGGTGTGATAATACAGAAATCCTGTGAGGAAGGCAAGAAGTCTGAAAATGTCTTGAAACAGTCCAAAATACTACAGATTTATTGTAATTTTTTTAGCATTTGTTCAGCAAGTTGCAGAGGGTGGAAAAGGATTCTGTTAAAGCAGAAAATCTTGCTAAGTTGACTGTTTGCTCTTTTTAATTACAAAATATTATTTGCTTCATTTTATTCCCTTAAAAGAAAGAAAAGCCCTATTTTACTCTCTTTTCCTTGTGCCTATTTTTATTTCATTCAGATTTTTCTTCTATCCCTCTTTTGACTTAATTTAAAATCTGGCATGTTTTCTTCTATTTAAATGCATTCATGATTTTCTTTAAATGCCATGTGTTCATATCTTTATGATCTATTATCTTTATTGTATTTATTTTCCTTCAAATCCTCTTTGCAAAACAACAGCAAAAGAAAGAACAAATATTAAAATATCAGATGCAGAGGCTTTGATAGAGTAGAATATTTCTAGAAGTACATGGAAAATCGTGACAAAACAGATCGAATATAAGCATTTATAAAGCAGAACTGGACTTGAACATCTTTACACCTTTACTTATAATACTAGATTCCGTTATGTTTCAATACTTTTTAATCTATTAAATAACAATGGTTTTCAAATCAATATTTATTACTCCAGACCTTTTAACTCCTTCAGAACTGTTTATCAAGGAATACCTTTATCTATTGGGTAACAAGCTCAATTAGAGCATTCTATTTGTTTGCCTTGTTTGCAGTTTACACCAATAGTTTCACCATTCCTAAATACAATATGATTAATATTAAAAGCCTTATAAACTTTATTTTAGGAAAAATAATGAATTTGTTAACACTAGCTCAAACATTCCCCATGTCAAAGCCCAGTATTTCAGCAGATTGTTATTTTACTGAATTACTGATTAGCTCATCATTTGGCAGTGCTCAGACAAGGTTATTTTGAAGCTAGTGTTAATATTTCAGTGCAGGGAATGAGCTTTCTCAGTGCATTCTAGGGCAGCATTGCAAACAAGAAGGACTGCAAGACGTATAAATACACCTCAGCTCACTATATGTAGTGAGCATGTACCAACAGAAATGAAGTAGTAAAGAGTGACTTTCATCCACCAGAGTAAGATCCCAGTGTTAGTAAATCTCCAGGCTAAAGCCCACAGTCTCACAGCTTCATGGCTATCAGATTAAAGGTAGCTATGATTGCATCCCTGGCTGCAGTAGCAACATTGCTTTAAATAAAGCTTGCGGCGTGTAAAGTCCAAACTAGCCACTCTCCTGTTACACAGGATTGCTTCTAGCAGTTCTCAAACTTGGTTGGTTATGTGTTGTGTTGCTAGAGGATGGACTGTTACCAGATGGAAGTCAGGGTCATTCAAAAAGGCTTTAGTCTACGTAACTGGCACAGTAAACTGAAGCATGAACTATTTCATAGAAAAGAAAGACAGCTCCATGCATCTAATCAGTCATTTAACCTGTGAAGTTGTTTAGCAGAGGAAGAGAACGCAGAAGATAGTGTTCTTAGGTTTGTTCTCTTCATAGTCTCTGTTCTGTTAGCTGAGGCTGGAAACAGAAATTGTTCTTTAAAGGTGAGGGAGGAGGGGAGGAAAGAGGTTCTGCTTACTGTGTTCTTCTGTAAAGGCTTTCTCCATGAAGACAACTTACATGGCCACTATGTCTATCTGTGTTACTAATACTTTGGAAAAGTGTAGCTAAGAATAAGTGTCAGGCGAGAGCAAAGTGGAAATGTTAGCACTATAGGCTGTAGTCCATCTCAGCTGTAAATGGGAATGGAATTTCTAGGCTACTCGTCAGGCAAAGAGCATCAGTTGTTGCCAATGTGCGTAAGTTGGATGTATCAGAAATAGTCAGCCAAAAAGTAAACTTGAGGAAATAAATATCCTCTGGATACTAATCCTGGGGGGGGGGAAATTAAATTTAATTTTTAATATATTAATATCCATTCCTGACACAGTGCGTATAGTTACTTTTGTATGTGTAGTTATCTGCCAGTTCAATGATCTACTGTGTTTGTATTAGACTCAGAAAATCATTACAAGTCTATTTTTTAAAATAGGCTAGTAAGAAGGGTCAATTTTATAATTTTATTTACTCTTGCAAGTGCACAGACAAAGCACTTTATATGGTGTAAAAACTATTTTCTGACGGGCTTTGTTGCTATACTGATCATCTTAAAATGGACTGACTCTTAAATGGACACCTAGACAAATAGAATTCTTTTCCCATTTAAAAGAATTACAGAATCAAAATTGGGTTTTGTAAGCTTAGACTCAGAAATCCCTCAATAACTTTTGAATTTCATTCAACAACTATATGCAAACAAAGAGCAAAATATTATTTTCCTAGTACCAGTGACTCTGAGTTCATCATAGGCTGTAGAAGTGGACTTATGCCATAAAACTCCATCCAAAGCTGTCAGTTCCACAAAACTATTGCATTCAACAAAAACAGAATTCAGGCAAAATTGTTTTCCAAAATTCTGTCATTGGCCATTATGCATAAATCCTACCCATTTTTTAAAAGTCTGTTTTAATGAGTAGAAATCAGGGTTTCATTTTACTCACATCTCAGTTACTCTTCTTCATTTGACTGTCCAGTGTGGGATTGAAACAACCTCAGTGAGCATAATTTGATTAAGTTTTTTCAGGCCTAGCCCAGATTTGACTTACTTTCTCTGTCTTGCTTTCTCTGGATTTTTATCTTGCCCCATAGGTGACATGAATGAAGCAGTCCTGTCACAACATGCCACTTGGTGCATAGCAGTTGCTTACATTGAAAAATGTGATATCTCGTCTGTATTTGCCCTTTATTTTTGTGTCTGGAAGAGTGATGACAACAGGCCATTTCTAAAAATTTAGGAATTTTAGCCATGGTTTTAGGGAGCTGTCAGGAAATGGATTTACCCTGGTTGCTACAAACCATTTTTGACACAGTTTTTTTGGTCATTTTTAAGCAAAGGTCAACTGTGGCTTAATCATGTTGATGCAGCAGGACATATTTATAACACATCTGACCTTCTGAAGAAGAATCACTATTTTGAGTAATGTAGACATAGGGTAGATTCTATTTTTCTATTTTATTCCTTCCATTTTCATTCAGTCCTGCAAGAGACTGCTCCACCATGACCAGGAATAATAGATTATTATCAGATTAAGAAAATGCTGCTAAATTTCTACTCATTTCTCTTATAGTTCAACCTGTTTAAGTCCTTTTGGCTTCTGTGGAAATTACTCACTTCCTGTAATTGAAAAAAAAGACATTTGAAATAAGTGATGTGCTTACTGAGCAGAAAAGGAGCATGTATCATTTTTCAATTTCACTACCTGTGCATAGCCATCCACTGGAGAAATAACAACAATATTTGTTAAGTACAGATATTACAATGAAACAATGCAAAAACCTCAGCAGCAGCAGGTGCATCTGCAGCTCTCAAGTCTGTCATGCTTTGCCTCTGCAAGTCCATCAAGGTGTCACTTCCTACTTTGTGAGCCAAAGTCATACAAAGGGCCAACAGCTGTCATTATCTTGAGAAGTAATTGAATTTCCAGTGGTTTTTTTCTAGCACTGAACGCGATTTAGCTCTCACTGCTTGGGTGGCTGGGACTGTTAATGCTTCATGTCATGTATAGTAACAGTGCATAGGTTGCAAACACTGTGTTAGCATATATCTGTAAGAAAAAAGAAACAATCCTGGGATTGGGGTTGGTATGTAAAAAAACTCGGGCTTAAATAGGGCTAATGTATTTCATTCAAAGAGGAATTTTGCTTTAGAGACAAGGACATGAACTGTGGTAATTTTATAAAATTGAATTTGTTGGATTTTATACATATGCATATATATAGAATAGCTCGGGGGCTGTGAATATGTATAGAAAACATATAAAGGCATGGATATTTAGCAGAGGTTTGTGTAAGAGAGGAGGGCTTGTACAAACAGACATTTTGGGACATTTACAGTAACAGCTGGTAATCAGCTGAGCCATATGTTGCAAGCTTGCAAATCAGACTACACATTATATGGATGCTGCAGATTTCAATGTAAATCCCATTAGACTTGCCATCATCAAACCAGTCTGACAAACTGTCATCCTCTCCCACAGCTTTCGCACCAGCTTAGGCTGAAATGTATTTTCTCTCGTAAAATCTTTGAAGGTTTTGTCCTTTTTTTGTCTTCTACAACGCAGTGTCTGCAGTTTGATGCAATATCCTGCCTGCGTATCAGTGGCCTTGAACTCGCTGCTGCCACAGGCACTTCTAAATGCCTGTTCTTTCCGCAGTTTTCCCAGTGTCACGTTGAACGTTCAAGCATACAGAAACGCTCCAGAAGGGAGGCCAGTTCTCAAACTCCACCACCTATAGTGCCTCGGGGCTTAATTTTTAGGCACTTCGGCTGGAAGCCGCATTTTTCAGACCTTCAGTGCGTTTAGGAAAACAACTTTTCCCCGGCTCACGACTGCCCACCCGTGGGGCAGCAGGCAGAAGGCTCCTCAGTCCCTGCTCCGCCGGCACAGGCTCAGGCTCCGCCGAGCGCCGGGTACGAGACCCGGCGGCGGGCCGTGAGCACGTGTGAAAGACACGCAAGCTGCCCTGAGGGCGGGCGCTGCCGGGAAGCTTGGACACGGCTGGACGCCGGGAGGAGGGCAGTCACCTCCCGGCCTGGGAAGCGGGAGGTGCAGTCGCCCTCTCCGCCGCCGGCTCCGCTGCGAGGGTTGGGGCGGCCCTGGGGCCGGCGGTGAGATAAGCGATGCCACTGCCGTGAGCAGGAGCGGGGGTCCCGGCCGGGGCCGAGACGGAGCTCCTGCTCCTCTGCCTCTCCTGGAGCGGGCGGTGCCCGGGGACGCTGCAGGCGGGGAGCGCACGGGGAGTGTCTGAAATCTGTGTGGTCACGTCGGTGGACTGTTTTTAATGGAACCGTAGAATAGTTTTGGTTGGAAGCGACCTGAAGGACCATCTAGTTCCCCCCCCCCGTGTCTTGAGCAGGTAGACCTTCCACTGGACCAGGTTGCTCAGAGCCTCGTCCAACTCGGCCTTCAACGCACTTCCAGGGGTGGGGCAGACACAGCTTCTTTGGGCAACCTATGCCAGGGCCTCACCACCCTCACAGTAAAGAGTTGCTTCCTAACATCTAAGCTAAACCTCTCTCCGTTTTGTTTAAAGCCTTTCTTGCCCATATAAAATGCCCCTCTTCAGTTCTCCTGTAAGCTGCCTTTACGTACTGAAAGGCTGCAATAAGGTCACCCTGGAGCCTTTTCTCCAGGTTGAACAATGCCTTACTTGAATCTCTGAAGGAGAGAGGGATTAGACACTCTTGTAAATGTGTTTCTGGTGGGGAAGAAAGCAAAGTCTGTTAACTGGAGTCACTTTAATAATAGGCTGTGGTAGTAACTGATGCACTTCCACACACTGTAGAAATAATTTTTTATTTCCCTGAATTTTTATGATTGAATCTTCCTTAACTTATCAGTATCCCTGTAAAGTCATCAGAGTCATCAATGATTTCTGTATGACATGTCAAATCAAAATCAGATGTGCTTTTCAATTTGCAATTAATCTCAATATCTCTGATTTAACCTCATCAAATTTGTAGCCATTCCATTTAACCTTATTTATATCTTTATCCCTTTTTTGATGCTGGATAATTGTAGTGTCCCTGTCACTCAATACGTGCTTAAAACAGGTTTAAAAAGGTATAGCATCAGTAGGATGACACTTTCTGTCTTTTAGGCTGTGGTCATGTACTGCACGTAAGGCATATAGAAGTGTTGTACATTTCTAAAGATGTTGTGGGACTGTGTAATGAGTGACAGTTCTGTCCTTTAAGTCCACCTGAGAGCCATTAATTAGGGTGTTATACAGCAATAGTGTCAGGAAAGAGGCAAATTTCTGTTATCTAGAACATCAACACATGACCAAAAAAAATCTTTCCTCCTATGCCTAGCAGTAAACAATCTGCTTAAAGGATCTTTTAAGTCTGGGTGCCTTTCCCTCTGTTGACTTTGAATGTGTCTCTGTGACCTCTGAAAATCCTTGTGTTTTAAAAGTAGACACTTCATGAGATAGTCTAGAAAATGTAGCTAAAAGAAACAATCTGTGCCTGGTCTAGCTGTGGCAACCTATAACTGCATTATAACTGAATACTGCTTAAATTGTCTAAGTTTCCCATAGCCTTATGGATGTGGAGGTGAATTCACTTAAATGAAACACTTTTAAACTAACTTCTGAGAGAGCAGTGGTTGCTCTGAAATTAGAATGCCCCTATTTGCTAAGTACACATGACCCATTGTAAAATATTCTGAGCTTACTTAGCTCCTATTTAATTTTCCTAGTTACTTTTATAGTTTTCTTCAGCCTAACTTTATACTTCATGTATCTGATACTACATGAATATCACACCTATTTGCTCAGTAATCCATAAAATCTCTCAGAAATAAGATAGATAATAAACAGCTATACTTTCTGTTTTTACCAAAGGAATTTTCCAAATCCCTTTAGTGATAAATTTCCTGCATATAGATACTCTGCTCTATGAAATAACTGGGCTAAGGACAAGGCAAGTGGTATTACGCATAGTACTTTATTTGGTGCAAGACCTGATTTCATTTACCATGTAAAATCCTTGGACTGTATCAGAACTATTTCAATGTACATTATTTGTTACATTAGCTTTATTGTAATCGAGCTGTCCTTGAAATAAGTTGTGACTCTGCCTTGAATTGTAAGTTTTACTTAAAGATTAACATTTATCATGAAAGTTTTACTTTTTCTTTTTTAGTATCCTGTAAAAAAATGTTGTTGAGGTAGTCAACTTTGGCAATTAATGAGCACAATGTAATTTCTGTACGTTGTTCCCTCCACTAGTCTTGCCCTGTGCAGACTCTTAATTCTAGAACATGTTTAACACTCAAAAAAGTGTGCTAGAAAATTTAGATTTAAATCTGAATGTTGAATATTTATCCTCTGTTACACAATGAGAGGTAGGAAGGCAGTAACAGAGGCAATGAGGTTAGGTGGACCTTCTGTGTAAACATGTCAAAATAGTAAACTTAGGCTGATGTATTTTTGTCACCTGATTATAATTTGCACGGTCAGGACTAACTCATGCTGACTAAAGTCTGAAAAACAGTAAATATTTTAGTATTGGAAGAATTTATGAGTTGCAGCTTAAGCAACTTTTTAAAATGGGATTTTTCAGTATTGCTGAAGATGTTTGAATCTGCACTCTGATGTTTTTGAGTGTTGTCATCACTGATTTAATAACAAGAAAGAGAAGCCTCATTTTCTGGGTTAAAGATGATGAGCTAATCCAAGCATTTCCAAATGTAAGGAAAATGGTAGCATTTCAGTGTCAGTACCACTGTAGCAGTAAGGAGCTTCAGGCTTAGGCTAAGGCTTGTTCTCATAAGCTGTAGCTGCTAGTCTGTGTCTCAAAGAGGTTTTTATTTCTACTGTAAAGGCAGAAGGCTAAAGATGCATAGATTTGGAAGAAGGAAAACAAATATTAACCATATTATTTGGTATGAGAAACAACGGACCCAGCACAGCAGCAGTCTTCATTTTTAGCAAGGTTTTAAATGCATCACAGTGGGGCATAATTTCAATAAAAATGAGGTAGCTTTGCTAACATATAGACGAGATCCTCTGCACGTGTGAAAGTAAGATGGGGAACTGCAAATGTCTCACTTAAAAGGTATAGTGCTGATCAGTGAGGGAAAACAATCTCAGGGCTGAATCAGGAATGAGATCAGGAGGAGAAAGTTTGTAAAGTACTTAAACCCTAATGCAAACTTATGGCACACTGGAAGAGAAGCAGCCAGAAGAAAGGTGTCATGAATAATGTGAACATACAGAGAGTGAATGAGTAAGTCCTGTTTTCATGGAATTTTACATCAACTGTGTTGTCTGTTGTCTTGATGGAAGTCACGACTTGGGTCATGCCTATTGCCAGATCCTACTGCCATGAAGCACCTGCTCTTCCTCAAACTCTGAAATTGTTTCTAAGAAGCACCTAATAGGCGTGTTTCTTTGTACTTTAATGATGCTTTTGTTACTTTTACTGAATTGCATTGATGTCTCCCCTACTGATTGAAGGCCGAGTAGGCAAGTTATATGCCATAGATGTTCTCTGATTAGGTTAACACAGGTAATAGCTCATTACCGCAGCTATTTATTTTCTAGATTTGTCTGCGAAAGCCTGAACTATTAGGTTCTGCAAATCAATGCTAACAACATGAGAAGCAAAACCAATGGGTTTTAAAGCATGAAGTAAGTTACACTTAATCAATATAAACAGTAAAATCCCATGGGGGTTTTGGCAATATCTTGAGAAAAATTAGAAAGCCCATGCCTCATCATTAGCCAGTTGTACAATTGAAGGTTCTTTGGTGACTTTGTTTAAAGACTAATAATGAATGGGGCTGTGTGCTGTTATTAAATGGTGCTTATCTTGAATTCAAGGAAACTGTGAGAATAAAACTGCATGTTTGATGTTCATTTGTGACTTCTGATAGTGGAATAATACAGGAATTCCTTGTAAATCATTCTGAGTTTTGCATAATTTCTAATAAGGGAAACAATAGCAAAACAGGGTATGAAATGAAAACATAGTATACAGGTTTTGTAAGTGTTTACAGTAAAAAAATGAAAAAGTTCAGAAAATGTTCAACAATAAAAAAGATTAGGCATCCACTGAAGTTGTTATGGAGAGTTTATTAAATGCCACACTTGTGTTTACCTCGGTGATAAAAGAATAACCCCCTTTTTTTCTGGATACTCTATCTGAACATCAAAACTGCAACTGGAAAGAAACCATAAAATCAATAACATCTCTTCATTTCCTTCACAATATGTGCATGGAACTGTACTGTAACTGTTGCATTAACTGTAACAAAAATGTCCCTTTTGTGTCAGCGAGTTTCAATAGACAAAGAAGAACAAAAAAATATTGGATACACTGCCACTTACAGAGTAATAGCTTTTTTTAAAAAGTAATAGGCATTTTTATGGGGAAAATACAGGCCTTTCTTGTGGACTTTGGACAAATGTGCTTCACTCTGCTACCTGTACCTTGTTTTCTTCAGGCCTGACATTAGACTGCCAGATGACATCACTGCAAACCACTAATTTATATTTTATTACTAGTTCTTTACATTTGTTTACATTTGAATTTGGCACTGTCTTTGAAGTCTATTGGCATCTATTATCCCTTATTCTTTCAACCTTCTTGCCAGAGGATGTTGGCTGACATTATTTTTTACCTCATTAGTGTTGTAATAGTTGTTGTGGGATTTTAAATTTTAATTATATTGCAGTATGCACCGCTCTGTTAGGAATCGTTTGTTCAAGGAAGGAGGTACCATGTGGAATCAGAAAAGTATATTTGTTCTATATTTACCAAATTGTTACCTTTGTTAGCACAAAGTCTCCCACGAGGTATCATATTCCTTCTGAATGCTATAGAGATTGCATTTCTTCTCACATTCTCTTCCATCATGAATACTTTCTTCCATCTAACGGTTTTGCTAACGGTAAAATTTTTCTTATGATAAGCAATCAGATCCTTATTTTTTTGTTTGATTCCCTGGAAGACTCAAATGGAAAGTTCCTATACTATTACTGCAGCAGATACAAATGGAACACTTGCTCCCTTCCCGACATTTTGCTCTTTAGGGTACACTGAAGACTGTATCACAGCCCTTGGTAGTGCAGTGTTATGGAACACTTGAGTTAGATGTCTTTTATTTTCTCTGATAGCTTGTTGCCACTACTCTATTAATTTGAACTGCAAGTCAAATTTTGCCCCAAAATGATTCTTGTTTTATGAAGAAAAATAGATTTTGAAAATAACAGGGTACCTTCATTTTCACTGGTAAGTGTGATTCCTAGGTGGAATCCTGGTCTGAATTTCAGAGATATGCCTTCTAGTCACAGTTGCAGAGAAACAAGTTATGTGGCTTGGCTACTAATTTTCACCCTGTGACTCTCTATCAGTTGGAATACAGATACTTTGGTTCATGGACTGTCTCAGTGCAATGTTCTGCAGTAAGTAGCTATAAAGACTTGAAGTTCAGTTTTTAATTTCTTTAGAATTATTATAGTGTGTATAATTAATCCATATTGCACCAACTACTGACCAAAGTTCTATAGAAATGTACAAGTCCATAAAAAGAAGGATATTTATTTTATTTTATTTTTTTGCTTTATTTTTCTGTAGTGTAACAAAAAGTCATTAGACTGATAAGCATCGTAAGTTTATCTAAATTGAATTTTTAGCTATTTTTCTTTCCTGGAAAGAGCTATACTGATAACACTTGTGAGCAGATGAATGCTACTCTATTTGAAATCTTACTCCCAAAGGCTGAATATTTTTTTCTACTTGATCTTTATCTGTAAGGAATTATAGAATTTATGTCTGGGTTCTTTTCATGTGGCACTACTCCACATGTTAATGATAGGGAGCTGGAAAGCATGATGAGGATGGTTGCCAAGAATAATTGGCTTCTGCATTGTGGAGCAGCTCAAATCCTGTATTACAGTATGTAATCTGGGTGTGTATATTGCCTGCAGTTTAAAGCATTTCATTAGTCTTCAGTGGCAAGCTGAGCTCCCTTTTGGCTGGCTCCTTATGTGTTTATACAGAAAGGTACCTGCAACACTTGAGAAAGGGACTGTCATTTCCAGCTACAGGCAGGGCTTTCTTTGAAATAGATAGAAAATAATCTGAGTCATTTTTCTATGCATTTTTTTCTGTGCATTCTAATGACTGTCATATTCCGCCAATCATGTTTGTGACTTTCTGTTAAATCTAGAAGCCTCTGTGCTGGCACATGGATGTTAATGGCAAGAGTAGTTGTGGTGCTCTGTGTGGACTGCTAAAAGAATTGTTAGATCCTGATATATATTCTATTTATTAAACTTTCTCAAAAGCAGTTCAGATTTGTCCTCTGTAACATGTAGAGACATTAGAGTTCTTTGGTCAGTTGAATCTGTCTTTTTTTCTTGTCTTCAGATACTTTTTATGTGCTTCTTCAACTCTTAGTCTATACATATTCTTTTAGACTGTGCTCTGATACTTTTCTCCTTCAACTTGGAGGCACGGAAGAGATTGAGAGTGTAGTTCTTCTAGTCCTCAAGAAAGAGCTCAAAGGCTTCAAACTACTTAGATTTTTACCTATCCGCAGTCAAGGCAGAGATCACCTGGATCACAAAGAAGTTGAGAGTTGTACCCAGAGTTCTACAGGACAGAATTTCTGTAGGAAAAATTCAGGTTGGTCAGGACTCTGAGCAACCTGATCTAGTTGAAGATATCTCTGTTCATTGTAAGGGGCTTGTACTACATGACCTTTAAAAGGTCCCTTCCAACTCAAACTGTTCCACAGAATTCCACATGTATGAATCTATGAAACAGCTCTGGCAGGAAGTAAAAAATGCACAACTCTGATGACTGAAAGTGGTCTGACTTCACTGAACAGGACCAGAGAAGGAAATTAGATTTTGTTCCCAGGACACACCTTCCTACTGTGAGCTCTCCACCACAGTCTCATCCTGTGACTGTAGATGTTAGAGGCACCGGAGCAGCCCAACCTGCACTTCACTGCCCACCTGCACCTGGCAAGCAGGGCCATGAATGCTGAACCGAGGTCAGGGATTCTGACAAGCTAGTGGCAGAATTCCCATCTGTCCTTCCCAATTATATATCTGGACATGCCAAAAATAAGGTGCAAGGATGTGGTTTTTGTGTGCCCCAGCATGCTGGATGTACTCTTCTCACAGGAAAAATCAGTGCATGATCCATGGCAAGGCTTTTCAGAAGGCAGGAAGATAGAATCTTTACACTACCTAAAGTGGTAAAGCTTGATGTACACAAGATTTACTTTTTTTTTTTTTTTTTTTAATTTTAAAGTTGCAGCCTTATTTAAGCTGGAATAAGTTGGTGCCTCTAGCACTCAGCCGTTGAGCAATCTGCTTTAGGGAACTGATTCCCTTGCTCTGATTAGTTTGGTGGATTTTATTTAAAAAAGAAAAAAAAAGAAAAAAAAAAGAAAAAAATAGAACTAAATTTTGTAGGATTAAATTATTTCTTAAGGAAATAATACGATTTGAAAAAGTATATTATGATTCCCATTAAAAACCCCAAAATTCTGTTACTTCTCTTTGTGAAACCAATTCGCTGTTGACAATAAACTGTTTTAAGGCTTGTGCTATTATGAGATAACTTTGTAGGTTATGAAACACTCATTTTTGCCTTTCACATTTCATTACCTTGACCACTTGTCTAATCTCATGGGAACAAATGGCTTGTCCTGTTTACTTGACTAATTTTATGTATTTATCTTCTTACTCATGAGTTTGAATTCATTTGTATAAACAAATGCAAGCTATGGGTCACATTCTCAGCTGCAGTAAATCAGTATGCCACTATTAAAATCACTGATGTCTACCTCTTGGCTAAGATACAGCTCTTTATTTTTCTATACTATTGCAGAGATGTAGTGTGTTTTAGAGAATAAGGTGTTAAAACTGTACCTCTGATGACAACACTCTGCTTGCCTTAAAAAACCAATGACCTTCTTTACACTAGACCAAATGGAATTCAAAGCAGAGCACTCTTCCATATTTAAGGTTAAAACAGGTTATGAAACCCCTTAAGATAAAGATGCAATTTAGAGTACAACATTAGTTATGCCACAGGGATTAAGGGAGTTAGCCTTATAATCAAAGCCTGATTTAGTGCTCCTTATGGCAGAAGGTTCAGCTACTTTACTTGTACTAGCTTGCTATGAGTTTGTTCCTAATGAGTAAATGTTCATTTTAAAATAATCAATTTTGAATTGATTGTTGTCACTAGTGGTGCTCCCCAGGACTCAGTATTGGGCTCAGTCCTGTTCAATATATTTACTGATGATGCGAATGAGGGGATCTAGTGTACCCTAAGTCCTAAGTAAGTTTGTGGACCCTATTAAGTTGGGTGGGAGTGTTGATCTGCTGGAGAGTGGGAAGGCTCTGCAGAGGGATTTGGATAGGCTGGATCAATGGCTGAGGCCACTGATCATTGGCTGAGGCCAATTGTATGAAGTTCAACAAGGTGAAGTGCCAGATCTTGCACTTGAGTCACAACAACCCCCTGTAGCTCTACAGGCTTGGAGCACAGTGGCTGGAAAGCTTCCTGGTGGAAAAGGACCTGGGAGTGCTGGTCAACAGCCCAAGGTGGCCCAGAGGGCCAGTGGCATCCTAGCTTATATCAGAAAGGGTGGCAAGGACTAGGGCAGTGATTGTTTCTTTGTACTTGGCATTGGTGAAGCTGCAGCTCAAGTCCTGTGGCCAATTCTGGGCCCATCACTACAAGTGAGACATTGAGGTGCTGGAGTGTGTCCAGACAAGGGCAACTGATCTGGTGAAGAGTCTAGAGTGTAAGTCCTACGAGGAGCAGCTGAGGGAACTGGACTTGTTCAGCCTGGAGAAAAGAAGGCCTAGGGGACACCCTGTCACTCTCTACAACTCCATGAAAAGAAGTTGTAGCCAGGTGGGTGTTGCCCTCTTCTCCCAGGCAGCTAGTGAGAGGAAAAGAGGAAATGGCCTCAAGCTGCACCAGGGGAGGTTCAGATGGAACATCAGAAAGAATTTCTTCACTGAAAGGGTTGTTCAGCATTGGAATGGACTGCCCAGGGAGGTGGTAGAGTCACCTTGAATACCCTGTAGGTATTCAAAGAACGACTGGACATTATTGATATGATCTATTTGACAAGGTGGTGATTAGTCAAAGGTCTTTTTCAAGCTAAATGATTCTGTGATTCTGTGAATGTCATAAGTCCGAAACTCCTCCACGAGAGGTATAATGTGCAATTTTTCAAATGGTAGAAAAAGCAGCTCTGCACACTAATGGGCACTGTACACTGTATTTCTCATGGGAAATTTTCCAAAAGAAGCAGTAATATTTCAGTATTTTTTAAGACAAAAAGTGTTGTAGTCAACTAGAGCTAACATCAGTTGCCTGTTGGATAGCAATTGTTGGAAACTCTTAGTTAAAAATAGGTCATTTGATGTATAAACAAATTATCATATAGTAGCTGTTTATTTTTTAAATCCTTAAAAGAAAGAAAACACAATCATCACTGTCATTTTATGACCCCTTTTCATCACTCCTGCTGTCACTCCAGACAACTCTGTGGAATGGCTCTTCAGTGAAATTCTGGTCTGTTACAGTCCGTGGGACTTTTGCACAAGAAGTCATTGGAGCTAGGGCTTTAATTACTGCTTTTTTCCTATTGAAAGGTTTTATGATGTAATGGCAAATTTCAGTTTGTAACTCTTTTCCTTTTGGAAAATTCATTGTCTCATTCGGGAGTCTGACCAAGTTGAGTATCTCTTCTTGTTTTATAGCTAATCTTATTCTTTTTCAATCAGCTCATATATTCTTCTTTGAATTTCATTAGCTACAATGACTTTGAAAACCGTCAGAGAAAATCTTCTTCATATACTATATTTGGTATTTTTTAACTCCTCATGTGGGGGGCTTGCTTCCAGCTTGATGTGTATGCTGCTGGACAGCAGGTGCCCACCAAAGCTGTTCTATCATTCCCCTTCTCAACTGGACAGAGGAGAGAAAATATAACAAAAGGTTCATGGGTCAAGATAAGGACAGGGAAAGATCACTCACCGGTTACCATCAAAGGCAAAATAGCTCTTGTAACTGCTTGGAAAGGCACAGAGGGGCTAGTGCTTCCTCTTTGCCTTTCACAACTGTTTTGAAAATTACAAATGCTTTTTGAAAAGTTACTCTACTTTCTTTGTCCTATGAGAACATACTTTAGAAACTCCAGTCATATCTTCAATATGGATTTGAATTAAGTATTTGAGTTTGTTTTTTGAAACACAGGCTCTAGTTCCTGTTCTTTACCACTGGTTCTTGACTTCTCAGCACAAATACCACAAAAATGGGTGAGGTGGTCAGTTTTGTAGAGAAAGTACAACCAAGTCCGGCATTTTCTTATGTATTACTTGAAAAAATTGAGTTGTGTCATAACTGCACATCTCCAACACTAAATGCATTAGTACTTGGATAAAATACCTTATCTACTTTGGAATTACTTTCCTCATGGAAATAGAAATGCTGGTGCTTTGTCCCATATTTTCTCACATTGGCCTTTACCATATTTTAACAGCTTGTAAATAAAAACATTACCTATCCTCCAAAGTGGTTTTCCTCTCTTGTGAGGGAAATCTCTGTGAGAGCTCAGAGTAAAGCTGGGTACCTTCTATGTGTGTATCACCACCATGTTCAGTACTATCACAGAACCTTATCCAAGCAGAACATTGAAACTATTTCATAAAGGGAAGAAAGTAAAAGTTTATTCAGGACTCTTATTGATTTCATTCAGGAAAAATAAAAAACTATCCAAAATTCTTATTATGACATTGAAAAAACTCCAATGACCACATGAAATGATAGAATAAAAAACCCCAACTTTACTCACACTTTTAAAAGAAAACAGATACTTCTGCAAGGAGCAGGCTTAGCAATGCTTGGTTTGCTATGGATTTATTCCTATTGGATTCCTTTATTTCTAACAGATACAAATTCCAGGGGAAGTTTTCCCTGCCAATGCATAGCCCTCTTTCCATTGTAGCTTCTGTATTCTCTACAGATACAGTGAGCACACTCTACATTTCTTCACTCAGCAAAGACATTAGTGAAGATATTCCCTTTAGTTGGTTACTTATTTTCAAGAAACTTGACAGAATCTAGTATGTTTGAAATCTCTACGCTGTTAGCTTTGGTTGAAGTTGACCAAAAGACTGAAGCGTAGGCAGACATCCAAATCCAAAAGTATTTTGTGAATTGCTTTCACACATCTATGCTAACACAATATTTGTCTTTGCATGCAGCCAAAGTTCTGGCAAATAGATGAGTTCTCAGAAAGTTTCATTTCCTAGTTTTTACATTTTTTTAATACCTTTTTTTTTCCCCCTGAATCATAGGGATGGTTTGTGAAACAAAAAAAAACTGGTTTGAATTTTAAAGGTAATTCTGGTGAAAAGGTAAAAGGTGTTCACTCTTTTTGTATTATTCTCAGATGCAACCAAGAGTTTTTCTATTAATAGAGATGAACTATGAAAAAGAGAACATATTTTTACTAGCTCCTGTATAAATATCTGTGCAATAAAGAATATTTTATAAGGTTGCAGGAACAACTTTGTAGTAAAGCTACCAATGTTCATTGTGTCAGCTTGTAAAAAGTAACTACTTTTCAGTTGAATAGACAGAGCAACAAGCATAATTGTTCTCAAGCTGAAGTCTTAACACTTGAGAGCTTGAGAACTGAAGATACCATAGGTATTATACTTGAGAACTAAGGAGCACTATAGGTGTTACTTTTTTTTATTTTTAGCTTTTAGGAAAGTAATACTAAAATGTAAAGCTGTAGGAGACGTCCTTTTTCAGGTTCTTGTCACAGAGGTAACTACTACAGAAATCTCGAACAATGCAGTTGTGGTGCCCATCTCAGCATCTTCTCTTGGACCTGCTGCACTTTATATAAATAATTAAAGAGTTGAACCACAGATATGCTGATCAGTTGCAGGGCTAGAGGGAGAGAACCTTCCTTTTTATTATTTATCCATATCAGAAGAACTTGAGTAGGAGAAAAAAAAAAAAGTAACAGATCTACCTCAAAAATGGTCAAATACCAGCATTCAGGATGCTCACACAGGATGTGGGAAACTAGTATAAAATTTTGAAACCTCTCTGTTCCAGGAGAGCTGCATAATAATCAGGCTATTTTAGGGTAAGATTTTCTTTTATTGCATTTCAAGATAAAAACCAGCAACACCAAAAAATTTGAATTAGTTTGTTGCTACCCTTCTGCAGTATAGGATATGTTTATGTTCTGATTTTTTTTCTTTTTAAATCTCAAAAACCTTTCTGAATGGAAAAAAGTTTCCTATCAGTTCTAATATGGACCTAAAAGTACATGTAAAACAATCTTCTTAAAAAAAAAGAAAAAAAGCTGCAGAATGAGGTGGAGTAATCATTACTGTTATGTACCTCATCTAGACCTTTTTATTCTTACACTACTTTTGATCCTTATTTCCTCTACCTAAAAATTAGGAGCAAGTCATCGGTTAATATGAATGAGTGTGGCACCACGTAAATCAATGCTGAGTGTTTGGCATGGGGCTTCTAAAAAAAAAATGTGGTAAAAAAATCCTTCTGTGGGTTTCAGGGAAATGAACTGTTAATGAATACTGTGAAAGAGATGAAACTTGCAGTAAGGGAAAGACTGACACGGTGTTGAGTTTTCAACTCGACACGTGGAGGAGACTGTTGAGCAGTCCCGTGGTTGTGCTTGGTGTTGTTTGTTCAAAACAACAAAACAAACTTGCATCCTGGCCTTTTCACAGCCACAGAAACAGTGACTGATACGCAGAAGATCAGCTCAAGTGTTAGTATTTCTCGAGGCAATATGACACAGAAATAATGCAGCATAAATAATGACTGAGTCATTGTCCAGTGTGAAGAAATTGTATGACTAACACAGTTCATTCAGTTTAAACTGTTTCTTGTGTATTACATAAATCCAGTAACACTGAGGTGTATCTGACTTCCAAGGAATATTTATGTTCTGCTGCAAAAGCCAAAAATCAAACCAGTGGTAGCATTATTATCTTTAAACCAGAATAAACAGGTGAGATTGTGCTTAAAAAATTAGGGGAGAAGACCCACAGTTTTGATGCATTTGTACCATCTATTATTTAATCAGATCTAATCCTGAATGGGTCTCTTGAGCATACTACAATAAAGTTTTGAACATATTAATAAGCAATTACACTAAAACAAAGGAGATTATAAAAATACTTTGATAATATTAAAAGTTATGTAAGAATTACCTTACTAAAACCAAAAAAAGTTTATCCACCTCCTTAGTCTTCTAACTTGTAGGCAAAAACATTATTCACTTCTTTAGCAATGTTAGAGAGAAGTACGGAATTTTACAGGAGATGAAGGAGATGATCTGTACATTTTGTAGAGTGAGGGTTGATTCATCACATACTCACTGGGAATAATCCATCAAGAGTATGCATTCAGACAAGAACTTCACATTTTTCCAGTATCTTTGGTAGGGCATGAGAGTCCAGAGAAAAGGAGTGTGCTGCTAACCTAAAGGCCAATTAAAACATCACTTGATCTGAGAACAAAGCATTAAAAAATAAATAAATATTGAAGATAAAATAAATGTTTTTACTGGCTGTCTCTGTTCTTAGCTTAGGGAAGAATGCAAAAGTGTAGTCCATCTGTGCCATGTAAAAACAACCCAGCTGATTGTGTGTGAAATGAAGAACAGTTTCAGAAAAGGAAAGAAGGAAATTTCATTCATGCTACTGTCCAATCCCCCCTGTTCAGGCAGTGCCATCTAGAGCAGGTTGTCCAGAACCACATCCTGATGGCTTTTGAAGATTTCTGAGCATGGAGACTTCACAGAACAACCTGTGCTGCTGCTCAATCACCCTTGCAGTAAAAAGTGTTTCCTAACATTCAGAGGGAATGCCCTGTGGTTTAGTTTGTGCCCACTGCCTTTATTTTTGTTCTATTTGAAAGTCTCTCACTTTTCTCATTATGTTGAATCAACAGCAGTATCCTCCTCAGAAACAAATGGTTTTACAGCTACAAGGGGAACTGATCTTAAGAATATACACTCTCACCTAGAAGAAATATTCTTTGTACAATACAGGAAATAGGATAAGAAAGCAGCTTAAGCAATGAAAGCATTATTAAACTCCTTGTCCACACATCTCAGAGTACAGAATTGACACAATTACAACTGTTGGGAGAAAAAGAGATTTAAAAAAGAAACGGACCTTTTCTCAAAATGCAGTTTGTTCATGAAAAGAAAGCAATAAAAATACATTAAAAGGACATTGTGCTACTTGAAAATCAAGAGGTTCCCTCTTTTTCTTTATTTTGAGAAAGGCTGATTGGTTGATGGAAGGGCTTACTTCTTTTCACCAGTAGGTGAGTGACAGTGGTCCTTCTGGCACATTCTTACAGGCAGTGGAGTAAGGAATGTATTAGTACTTTGCCAAATTGGTAAAAGGGGAAGGGAGAACTGGCTAGGGATGTGTGATAACAGAAGAACATTCATTTGGCCTTGTTGGATATTTGATAACAGCAAAGAGTGGATTTAAGCACTCACACTGCAAAATTTTAATGTGCTCCATCATTAAAGCAGTGAATTATTTAAATATGCTGTCTCTACTGAATGTGGGTTTTCCTGCTTGGCTTCAAGAGAGATACTTTTCGGTAGTCTGATTTACTCCTATGGCATCTCAAGACTGTTAGGATGAACTTGCAAAGCCCTAATACAGAAATTCTTCTAGACTTTGGGATTATATCTGTATGAGTAACTTCATTCTAAAGCTTTTTTCCAAGAAGTACATAAAATGATTAACAGAAAAAAAGAGAAAGCCAGCACAAGTTATCATCCCCTTTCCTACACAGAGAAACTGAAATACATAGTGAAAGCCTAATAATACAGGTCTTCTATGTTTATAAGAATCAAAAGTGTTTTATTTACTCTCAACTAACTGTAATGGGCCTGTTCCAAGAGCCTGATAACTTTTTCCTAGATATCTACAGTGTTCCTGTTACCTAGTTTTGTAAGAATATATTCTTCATACTTTTGCTCTTGACATAGACTCTTAGGGCATTGAGATATTGTTACATGGGAGAAATAAAAAATATTTCAGGAAAAAAACCCAACACTTTTTTTCCTAGATTCTTATTGAATGTTTTGTTCATGCATCTCTTTATGCACTCCTTTTTTATCATATAACTATAATCAAGTATTTATACAAGTTGTGCATAACTTGACTTTTTAATTTTGCTCCTATCATTTCCTGGAGGTTACTCCATTCAAGGAGACAAGGCAGTTTCCATAGCCTAAGGCTAGATCTACTTGTATAAAGCAGTATGTGCTGGTCATTTGGACACAGTCTGCCTATGCATAATGCTACTAACTGGTACAAAGAATTTTCCTTTACTACAGGGGAAACTTGGAGAGATTCCTGGCATGGAAGAAAATGAGTGTTCTGAGTGGGACCATAAAAAGACTTTCTGAGAAGCCTGCTGCAACTGAGTAGTTTTCCTAGATGCTCATTCCAAAATCTGTTCAAGAGTACTTTGTTTTACTTGTGATTGTGGAGAGATGTCCACAAATTTTTATATGTTAAAAAAAATGTTTTATAATTACATTTTATCAACAGTAAGACATATGAACACTCCACAAAGATAGCCTTTTAAGTCACAATGTATAGGATTTTCTCAGTAAAATATAAAAAAATTATTTTTTAAAATGGTAAGAAAACATGTTATTTGTATGCTGAATAAGTGTTAATGTCTACATTTAATAGAAAGTCTCAATATTGACTAAAATATCAGTTGCTTCAATTTTAGGCTCTCAGTTAAGGCTCTAAGTACAAACATCCTCATTTACAGAAAAGTTTTTAATTTGAAACTCTGAGGACTTTTTTGAAATGCTATAGGTTAGTTGTAAGAGAAACTGAAATGCCTGGCCCTGCAATTCTGTTGCTCCAAACTCAACTTAGACTAGGTTGAAGAGCAAAAAGATGATCAGAAAATTCATGGAAGATTTCCAGGGTCTGAGTCTCACAGTATCATAGAATCACAAAATGGTTTATGTTGGAAGATCATTTATTTCCTACTCCCCTGAAATTGCCAGGGACACCTTTCACTAGACCAGGCTGCTGAGACCCCCATCCAACCTGGCCTTGAACACTTCCAGGGGCGGGGTATCCACAACTCTGGGCAACCTGTTCCAGTGCCTCACCACCCTCACAGTAAAGAACCTACTCCTAATATCTAATCTAAACCTACTTTCTTTTAGTTTGAATGCATTCCTCCTTGTCCTGTCACTACATGCTCTGGTAAAAAGTCTCTCTCCATCTTCCTTGTAGGCTCCCTTCAGGTACCAGAAAGGCTGCAATTAGGTTCAGTCCAGGTCCACTTCTCTTTTCCAGACTGAAAAAACACAACTCTCAGCCTTTTCTCATATGAGAGGTGCTCCATTCCTCTAATCATCTTGGCAGCCCTCCTCTGGAGTCGCTCCAACAGTTCCATGTCCTTCCTGTGCTGGGGACTCCAGAGCTGGATGCAGCACTCCAAGTGGGTCTCACCGAGCAGAGCAGAGAGGCAGAATAACCTCCCTTGACTTCCTGGTCATGCTTCTTTTGATGCAGTCCAAAGTACAAGTGGCTTTCTGGGCTGTGAACACACACTGCTGGGTCACATCCAGCCTCTCATCCATCAACACTCCCAAGTCCTTCTCATCAGGGCTGCTCTTGATCTGTTCATCCCCCAGCATGTATTGACACTAGGGGTTGCCCCATCCCAGGTACAGCACCTTGCAGTTAGTCATATTAAACCTCATGAGATTCACATGGATCTACTTTCCAGGTCCTTCTGGATGGAATTTGGTCCTTCACGTATGTTAACTGAACCAGTCAGCTTGTGGTCATCAGCAAATTTGCTGAGGGTGCCCTTGATCCCTTCATCTGGTCCCAGTATTGACCCCTGAGGGATACCACTTGTCACTGATGTCCATTGGGACACTGAACCATTGACCAGCATCCTCTAGATGCAACTTTCTTATCCATCTAAAAGTCCACTCATCAAGTCCATCAAATCCAATTTAGAGAGAAAGGTGTTGTGGGGGATTAGTCAAAGGCTTTACAGAAGTCCAGATAAATGCCATCTGTAGACTCTTCCTTGTCCAGTAGTTGCTCCATCATAGAGGGCCATTGGATGGGTCAGACAGGACTTCCCTTGCTGAAGCCATGCTGGCTGTCTTGAATCACCCCTGCATCCTCGATGTGCCTTAGCACAGCTTCTCGGAAGATCTGTTCCATGATCTTCCCAGGCACAGTGGTGAGGCTGACAGCTCAGTAGTTCCCTGGGTCCCCGCTTCTACCCTTTTTAAAGATGGGTACAGTGGTTCCCCTTTTCCAGTTACCTGGGACTTCTTCTGACTGCCATGACTTTTCAGATATCCTGGAGAGTCGCTTGACAGCTACATCAGTCAGTTCCCTCAGGACTCTGGGATGCATCTCATCAGGTTAAGGTCACAAACCAGATCTTCTCTTAAAGTGGAAGGGACTTTTCTCTCCTAGTCCCCGTCCTGCTATCCATCTACTCAAGAGGTGTGGAAAGAGAGGTTACTAGTGAAAAAAAAAGTTGAATACGTCAGTTTTCTCTCCATCTGTTGTTAGCAATTAACCAGCATTGTTTACCAGGGGGTATACACCTTCTTTGACCTTCCTTTTCTGGTTATATCTTCAGCTCATCCTCATTTAGTAAAGCCTGGAGGTTTTCAGAGCTTCCAGCTGCCTGCAGGTCCAAAAAACAATACACATGCCAAGACTATCTGGATCACACCACTGCTAAGCAGTGTCCTTTTCTTGCCTTGAAAACACTCCTATCTCAAGGCAACACAGTGGTCAAAGCCCTTGGATGTGTGCTTGCTGAGCCAACTTCTTTCCAGCCTCTTTGCATCACTCAGCTGACTTCAACTGATCAGACAATGAAGAATCTGTACTCACCTTTTCCTTCCTCTGTTCTAAAATTCATTAAATTACTAGAAAGGTTAGTACAAATACAATTGAGCACTAGTAGGAAAGTCTAGTATTGCTTTTTGTTCTTCAGGTGTAGTAGAACAACCTACATGAAAATTATGAAGAACCATTAAGTAAAGTGGACAGTCTACTTAAGTGTTGCCATATAGTAATTTTTTCCCTTTGAAAATTTTGAACAGAAATTGTTCCCGAATGATGACGTGAATACAAGTGCAGCTATCTCTGGTGGTGTGTTAGAGCTGTGCTAAGAATCAAGTATTTATAAAACCATACAGTAGAACACCCTGAAAAAAAATTAACTGTGCAGTGCTAAATGATTATTGCTGAGCTTTTTCTTTCTGCTAGCCTTTCATTAGGTTTGGTTTCTTTTTTTTTCAGTGTACCATACTAAAAGCTACACATAGTGGAATTGCTTGTAATCTGTGAATTGAAAAGAGAACACTTGCTGTCACTTCCTTTTTTCTAAAAGCATATACAAAATAACATGCAAATTCTTAATGCAGTTGGTGTTCAACTGTACTTCTCTCCCTCATATTAAAGCCTAATGAGACATTAAAATAACTTTTGAAACTTCAAGATGCCTCTGATCCACAGAAGTTAATCTGTTTTAGGACTTCATGGTCTGTGTGGGGAAACTTGATTATTTGTCTATTCCAAAAAACCTAATTAGTAGATCAGTCCTGGATGGGAATAATTTCAGGGTATCTTAGGGTATCTTAGAGGTAACACAGAAGTCAGAAACAGTGTTGTGAGGCTCTCAAAGCTGCACAGCTGATAATTATTCTTTTATTCTTAGCTTAGTGGTACTGAGGTGTTATACTTGAAAAGCTGTTAACCACTACATTTTCCACCACATTGTATATCAACAATAGCATGGGCCAAATTTAGAGCTTTAGTAGCATTCAGAAAAAAGATTTCCTGTGGTTGTTCTGCCCTTCAGAACTGCAGGTGTGCTTGTTTAGAAAGTACTTTGTGATCATTTAGGAAATCTTTTATTTCCATTTAAGATATCAGGACTGGCTTGACAGCTCTGAGATCCGAGAACTGTCAGAAGGTGCTGAGTTCAGCAAGTCTTTAGCCTAGCATTGTCCATCAGAATTTTACGTACTCTGAGTGGTCAGTCAGGTCCCAACACCAGTCACAAACTCTTGAAGTGTGGCAGCCTGAAATGAGAGGTCATGAGATGGGGTGATGGGACTTCCTTGTGAGTGATGGATTCTGCTTTCTAATGTGCTTTGAGATATACTGGGAAGGTGAGTTGTAGATAAAGAATCCTGAATGTAAGGTGCTGTTGGTGATATATATTATTGCATAACAAACTGAGCGTTTTATTACTTTTACCTAAATATTTCATCCCTTCGGTTTATTTTGTTGTTCTCATACTTCCTGGAAAAACGTTACCTGCATACTCTCTGAAGCATTTGAAGGGATAATCTTGTTAAAAAAAACATGGTTCCTAGTATTTGATTTTCAAGAACCGCTGATGGGCAGGCCACAGGCTAGCAGCAAAGTATCATCATACAAATTCATTTTACCTCACTTCATTGTCCATTGAATCCTCAAGGCAATCATTGTATGAGGTCATCAGATAACTTTGCATATGTTAACAAAATCTCTGCTTCCTCAAAAGCATTTAATCCAGTACACTTACAAACATGTTATAAACAAAGCTATTTCTATTTTCAGTAGCAATCTTGCTGAAATCTACACTGTGAGTGTTGGTTAATGTGTTTACTGAGATGGTTACACTGCAAAATTTTCTTTAAATGGTTCTGTCAGTTAATCTCAATTCAAACAATTTCTCTTGCATTACTTTTTCCAGAGGTAAATGGACATTATTTGAAATTGTGGAGTGTTTGTGCAATAGCCACATATATGTGAGTTTAACAACTATGAAGGAGCCTGAAGTTTTTGAGCATGTGCTCAAAAATGTAAAAAAATATGAATCTAGTATCCAAGATGTCGAACAGTAATGCACTAATGAGCTATTAGGCAGTAGTCCATGCTGGGGTGTTTTATTTGAAAAAGAGTTTTAGTTAGCTTGTTTGCCTGATTTTTTTATTTGTCTGACATTTTGAAAATAAGGTAAATTTGATGTGAAATAGGTTAAGGGAGACATTATAGATGGCAATAACAAGCCCACCAAATAAACATTTCTCTACCTTGGAGTCATGTTTGCATGTAGCTTATTCAAACACGTGTGCCAGCTGTTTCAAAACTTGATGTTTCAGGTACACAGCTTGCAAGACAGACAGCATGCCTGGCCTAAAACTCACTCAGCTCCGACTTCAGTGTGGAGAAGCACTCTCCCCCTAAGATCTACATTGAAAAAAAATAGCCAGGCTTTGTAGGTGAGGCTTGCACCCTACATATAGGGTTCTTTTTCTGACATTATTTGCATACCAACAGATCTCCTGTTGTTGGGGAGTTATTGAAGAAGGGAACATCTTCCTGTATGTAACTGAAACTTCCACAAGACAATTAGTTCCATTGGAACATTCAATAATTTTGGTTAAACCATGGTTTTCCATAATGTTATGGGGTCCATTTCCCATACTGTATTGCTGGGTCCAGTTCCAAGACTTGTCCATCAGTCCTTTCTTTGCTTACAGACAACATGTGGTACTTTGTGCATGCAAACACACACACCCCTAGAGAGGCTTCAGGTTAGAGCAAACAAGACTGCACTCATTTGAGCACTCCCACACACAGATACATACAGGTCAGCGCAAACACGATTGCAGTTATTTGAGCGCTCCTCTAAACAGCTGGTGCTTCGGCGGCTCATCATTGTTCGGAGCGCTTACATGTGCTCTTACCTCCTCCCTGCCCTTCTGTAAATACCAACTGGTTAATTTCTGATGGTGCCCCGGTGGATAGGTGAGAGCAGACGGGGAGGGTGGCTCGGCGCGGCTCACGGCGGGGTAGGGCTATGTGCATGGAGGGGCACCGGCGGGTCCCATCGCCGCCGCCGCGGTGCCGCCGAGCTCGATACCGGCCGCGAGGGGGCGGATCCGCGGTTGGCCGCGGCTCCGGGGCGGGCGGCAGAGCCGAGGCGAGCGAGCAGCCCGGCCGGACTGAAGTTTTTGGCTGCTCGCCGCCCCGGTGGCCCGCAGAGAAGCGCTGCCCTGCGGAGGGGCAGAGCTGCGGCGGCCGCTGCCCGCGCTGGCACTATGAGGGAGCAGCACCGATGCCTGGGCACCGTGCAGCGCAGCAGGATGGGCGTGTTGGAGCTCGCCGGTAGCCCTGTGAAACGCTTGCGAACTGAGCGCGCCTTTCCCTGTCTCTTCGCAGAGGAGGCCTATCAAAAACTGGCTAGCGAGACCATGGAGGAGCTGGACTGGTGCCTGGACCAGCTGGAGACCCTGCAGACCAGGCACTCCGTCAGCGAAATGGCCTCGAACAAGGTAGGAGCCCGTGGGCTCGGCACCGCCGTCCCGCTCTCCCTTCGCGCGGGCGGCCGCAGGGCCGGGGGTCGCCGCGGGCAGGGCGGCCGGAGGGTCCAGGGGGCTGGAGCGGCCCCGGCCGGAGGAACTTGCCGTAGGCGAGCAGTCTCCGTACGCGGGTTTGGGTGCGGGAGCGGCTTCTGTTGTGGTTTTGTACACCGTTTCCTGAAATTTCAGGGCAAGTTGCGAAAGTGATGCAGGTCTTGGAAAGCTACACTGTTTCTCTGTGTATCTGCTTAAAAACAAAAAGAGGTTGTTTAGAGCTTCTGTCGATAATCCCTTCGGTTGCTCTTTCTTTTCACAGCATCCCGTACAGAAGTAGGGATCCTTCCTGGAGATGGTGTATAAAGTAGCATGAAAAGGTGATAAAGGTAGTTCTTGATCCCGAGGGAGCTGTATGCTGGATTCTGTTTGTAAACAGTAATGCTGACAGCTCTCATAACGCTATTTGTTATGAAAGAACATGCTCGGAACCGAGGTGCCATCACAATAGACACCTACCTCTCGAGGTGTGTTTCTGAGACAGAATGCACACTTCCTTCCCATCCTGGAAGCTGAGGATGCACATTATCTGGGAACTGTGTGCTGGGATCTGCTGTGGTCTGTATGTGAATTTGTTTTGCACTTTGAGATCGAGTTTCCACTTTCCCTATTCATAAATGCACTTTCTTCCTTAATTTTAGTTTGCAAAGAATATGTACTTAGATTTCTGGAGTTAATTTTTACAGACTAATTAATAACTCTGCTGTCTTGCTTCAGAGTTTATTTTTATATTTGTCATCGTCTGAATATTTGTCCAGCTACATATACAATTAGAAATAGGAAAGAAGCTTTAATTTGCAGAGTCTTCCATCTCTTATGTCTTCAAAAGCAGCTGATAGATATTTTACCACCTTCTAATGATTTTGGTTGCAATTAGTAATTTTTTTTAATTCAGAAAATAGTTGTTTTGACTCAGTTTATGCCTTCCTAAAATTATAGTCTTGCTCTGGCTGCCCTTACCAAGTATCTACTGTTTGTTATTGGCTGTTTTTAAGTCCCTCTTCAACTCTGCTGCATGTCAGGTGTGAAGTATTAGGCCCACAATGTCATGTGCTTTTCTTGGCTTTAGAGACTCGTAGCATGAATTTAATTTCTTTTTAAAAGTTATCTGCCTGGCATTTCGCTATTCTCAGAACTTCATTTTCAGTTTTTATTGCCATTTGAAAGATTCTGTTACTCAGTATGTATTGTGTATGTATCCACAAATTACAAAGTCAAGAGTTTTGGAGAACCTGTTGGTAACTAGTTTTAACACCTGTCAGTTTCCTGACTTGTGATGTCTGTATAGCCACACTTTCATAAGATGCTCGACTTTCTTTGAGTATTTATTTATTACATCCCTATAATAGATCAGATATGCATACGTAATTTATGAACAATAAGGGCAAACTGTTTTTAAGATAAGATAAAACTAACTGCAAATCAATATGTCTTTAGTTTTGCCTAATATATACAAATTTTTACTGAAGAACAGTTTTAAAATAAAATTTGACAATTGCTTTGGATGTGTAAGTAGACACAGACATGCTACATTTGATACTATGTTCTGTTTGTATTTGTTTGAATTAGTAAGCTTTGTCATTGTTTTTGGGGAAGTCTTGTATAGGAATTTGTATAGAAATTTGTGTCACCTTTCAGTGTTTGTTCTGTTTTGTTTGTTAAGAAACTTTTAAAAAGTAAGTCCGTGCCACTAACTATAAAGTGAATAGTTTTGAATATAAAAGAGCAAGCCCACATAATAGTTTGAGAAAATTTAGTGCAGAAGGATTTTAATTTCAGGTGTATATCAGGTTGTTCTAAAGAATCATTTTACTTTGGATTACTACAACATATCCAGAATTTATACAATAACTCCTATTTTAATATAACTGCAAACTGTGACATCTCAGTGAAGCATACTAGTAAATTATACTATTTTAGATTACGGAGAAACTGAAGTAGAAAAACTTTGCTCAAGGCTGAGAACAGACTTTAGTACAGCAATGAGTATCCAAGAGTACGCTGTTCTCTATCTGAAATGTAGGTCCTGTAAAATCAGAAGAGAAAAGCAGGAAAGGAAGTGTCGTTGGTACAGAACATGGTTTCTCACTGTGTTTATCTCTTCTTTTCTCTGGGTTTCTCTACAAACCAACCCAAAAGATTGATTGATTGGTGGTGGTTGTGTGTTGTTTCCCCCTCCCTCCCGGCATCCTTTATTTTCTCTTTATTTTGCATATAACAGCATTTTCACCAGTGCTAGTTTTCCTTATTTATGGGAACACGTGAGACGTAAGGGGTCCGTAAGAATTGAGCCCTGCACCAGGTAAGAGCTTTTGCACATTGTGGAAAGGCTGCCATAGTAAAGGAAAAAAATCCTTGGTGGATTGGTGGAACCAATATTAGTATCCTGAATGCTTGAATTAGGCCAAGGAGTAAGTCTTACCTTTAGTCCCTCTCTATGCAGTGAGTTGGCAGTCTGAACTGTTGGTTGCATCTATTTGGAATCCCTTTACCAGTCCTATGTAATGCTTGCATAGGACTCGCATTAGCACATCCCAGTCCACTGGTATTTATTTTGTCTGGTTGCCCCTCATGCTCAGTTAGCAGTAGTCTATGAGGTGCCAGCTGACAGCTTCGGATGACTGAAAGTGGAATGACGTAGATACATAAGAAGATCCTTCTTCTCCCTGCTTAAAATTGCTTGAAGCAGTAGTCACGGGGTGCTATGTGCGATCTCTAGATGAGCCCTTGCATCATATTGGATTAAGTGTTACCCAGAAGACTTAGAAAATGTGCCACAGGTCTATTCTGTAGGAAGCTAGCCATGCTTGGCTGCCCAGGTTACACCAGTGTGACTGTAATATCCAGATGATGTCTCATTTCCCAGCCATCCTTCTGATAAGCAGATTTCCAAGTGCCTGCAGGCATTGCGCATGAAGTAACTGATCGATACATCCATGATGCACCCATAGGCATAGTTTGTAAATAAATGTGATTTCAGAAGGACACAGTATTTAGATGTATTGTCAATTGTCATTAGGTTGTTATGAATCTTACACTTGGTGTTTTCTTAAATTTCTAGCTTCTAAAATTAGGTACTAGCAAGACAAAGCCAGTTTTTAAAAGCATAAGAATTTTATCATTGTAGTCTTTTAGAAGCCCTTTGAAGTTTTGAAAGGTGAGAAAACATAGAGAGGCACCTTAAATTTAGAAAATTGACTAAAATATCTTACATTTTTGGAGAACTATTTCTGATTTTCTATACTATTTAATATTGCTTAGCATCAGTGGACTGTGGTTGTATTGTTGTGTTTTCCTGCATCATGCTTTCTTGAACAGATCTAAATTAATTTTAGGAAATAGTTTACAAATCTGGATCATAAAGATAGGATCCTAAAGCATAATTAGATGTTGCTGTCTGATTTCCAGAGATCCTAATCCATATCAGTTTCTGCTAAGCCAAATTGTGAGTAATATCTCTTGAAAAATGTAGTTTTTAGGAGGCTACCAGCTTGGTGATTGTGATTTTTAACTTTATTTACAGCTGTACTTTTATACATATGTACAAGCCAATAATAGTTTTAAAAATTTCCAGGTAGCAGAGTGATTTTTTCTTTTTTAATTATTTTTTTTAAATAATTAGGTGTTTGTTTGGGGTTTTTTTGATGAGTAATGCCTTGTTCTTTTCCTCTGCCAAACAATACTAAAGCAAGATTTAATAGATTTTAAGTTCTCTGGGAGAAGAGCTATCCTCTTTCAGTACACAGTTTGACAGTACCTAGAGTAAGGTCCTGATTCTGGATCCGAGAGTTATTCTGTGATAGACAGTAAACAAATTAAGAATTCCAGTAATAAAGATGGAGCAACCACTTTGTTAGAGAGTATTATTTGTAGATTAGTCAAATGTGAAGGAATACCTATAATGAAACTTGTATGCAAAAGCATATTTTCGGTTTTGCAATCGTGATTTTGCAAACATCTTATGCTTATTCCTTTTGAGCTTATGAATTGAGACATGGAAAAGGTTTCAATTCATGTCGGTTTTGTTTCAGTTTTAAGCCTCCTGCAGATGATGTTTTTTGCAGGATTTGCTAATGGTAATGATCAAGAGTCTGGAAAATGTCGTTCATGGGGAACTTCTTTCCCTCTACAGTCTTAGGTGTCAAAGCTGAGAAGATTTAGATTTCATTTGGTTAGACCACGTTAACTACTATATACTTTTAAAGTACAGACTACTTTACCGTCTTCTAGCTGGTATACCAGTATGTGCAAATGCTTACAGATTAGAACTCTATTTACAGTGCTAGTTACTATTAAAAAAAATACTTTCCAAGATTTTTTTTTTGAGTGCTTTGAAGATGCATCAACGTTATCAACCAGCTAACACTGAAAAACTACTCTAGTATAACACAGTGTGATATAGCACAAAGATTAGTGGGATTTTAGTTTATGTTTATAGCTGTGCACTTGACACCCTCTATGTACGCTCAAATAGTAATCTTAATGATACTTTATTTTAAAATATTATCTACCTGCAAATATTTAATGTAAACCAAAATTATACTTGAAGGAAACAAAGACAACTTGAAATTTGTTCAGTTACTTTCCCTCCTAAAGTTCCCTGCCAATTTGAGCTGGTTTATAATCACATTTTCTTGCTACTAAAATGTATTTTTCCTTTCATATTTTCAGCACAGAAAAACTCACACAGGCAACGGGGAGCTGACTAATATAATATCTGGGGAAAGACTGAGGCTAAACTTATTACTTAGGTCAAATAAAGGCCCGTGTGTAAGCCCTAAAATGCTTCAAACAGTGCTGTGTTACCTTCACTCTGTTTTCCCAGAAGAGCCCTGATGCCTGCATTCTGGCATGGCTGGGGTGAAAAGAGCAGGGCCAGAAAGTGCCTCTAGCTTCTTGGCAGCACTTCACTTTTGTGAGTGATGCCCACTGGATGGAGAAGCATCACCGTGATACAGGCTGACAGCAGCTCTCTGGGTTTACCTATGCCTGGAATATATGGAGCTGATGACAGACAGGCTGTGACTCCAGATTTAATCAATTAATCAGTTTTATCTTTGTCTTATTTTGTGGAAAAGCTTAAGTGCTGGGGTGATCAGTACTGTTGTATGGTCCTAGATAGGCTTTGTTGAGAACTAATAAACATGGATCAGTTGTTCATTAAGGGGCTAGCTTTTAGCATTGTCTTTTTTGGATTCTTGCTGCCAGCTTTGCCAGGTTCATGGCACCGTTAGGAGTTTGTCTTCAGAAATTACCTTTCGTTTGTGAGAGTATAATTTTTTTGCAATGGTTTTTTCAAATGTGGAAGCTCAGCTGGAGTAAAATTGTAATCTCTTCTGACACAGCCGCAGTTTAGAGTGACCTGTTTCCAGTTGAGGGACAGGATAATTTGCCACATCCACTTAAGAGGATTTAAACATCAGTCATGCTCTTGGGTTTCAAATATTGCACATGAAAAATAGGTATTGGAAACGTAACAGTAGAAAAGAAATTTGTTGTTGTCGTGACTAAATATGGGGTTTGTTATGTGACAGTCCTCTTATATAATGTCTGCAATGTCACTGTGCTTGGCTGGCCGACCTGATAGCTTAATAGGGTCTTATGTGCTCAGATCCTTCTAGGAAATCTGAGGATTTGGTTAGCTCTTTAGAATGCTGCTTGTGATAAAGATTACGATTAAGGGGCAGCTCTTAGCAGGAAAATGCTTGTTGAGTACACCGTCAGGAAATCTTTTATTCATTAAGGATTTTGGTTTGTACAGTGACAGAATAAAGAGATACTGATAAGGTAGTAAGCCTGAATTTTAATTAATGCATATTTGTGCAGCTTCTCCAATTTCGTTGTACTTTATAACAAGAGAAAAGGGCAAGATATTGTGGAGGTAAGGAAGGACTGATTTTCCGGGAACACTCCACCTTTTCTGTGCACTGAAGCCAGCCTGAAAGGATTTTATGACCTCTGGGCTGTAGTGCAGTTCCCTGTTCTCAACCTTATTTGTCATCGTGTAAGACCACTCCTGCTTCTGGAGAGCCCTCTGTAACTGCAGTGATGAGTGATGTGTCTGTGTGTATACAGATAGATAGATAGAAAAGGAGATAGCACTTTGCTGTCTGTATTGCACAAGGATTTGCTGCAGCAAAATAAACATTGGAACCTGCTTTCATGAAGCTGGCTTCCACCAGCCCCTCCTTATAATTTATGAACACTTCCACCTTCTCAGAAACAAGTGGATGGAGTAGTGGCACCATTCAGTTATGGCTGAATCTCTTCTGTGCAAATCCATGCTGTTTCCATGAGGGCTGTTGGGTTGCTGCCAAATGAGAAAGATCATGAAATATAGTTTTTTCTGCTAGGATAGTTAAGTGGGGACTTTGGTAGAGTGATAGAGCTGTAGGTCTTCTGCTGAGAAAGAAACAAATATGGTGGGTTAAGCTCAAAGTAACTGAGTTGTGAGCAGCCCTTACTCCTTGTGTGGGTGCATGATGGCAAACACTGGCCTCCTTATGCCATGATGAGCAGGCATTTGTGATTTTGAAACATCTTATTTGTGTGCTGGGGTGAGCCCCTTCTGCTGTTTTTTAGGACTCTTCTCAAACAGAAACACCTAGCACAGGATATTGTTTTCTGTGCCAGTGGAAAGGAGCCTAGAGGTGACCCATAACAGTTGATAGAACACTGGCATTTCAAGGCTCAAAAACAAGTAAGAAACCCTTAATGTCACAGATTCAGTCTGTATTTTAAATTTTAGAAAAAACCAGATTTCTGCATCTCTCATTCAGTGCTCTTTGAAAGGTCTTGGATGATAGAGCTGCATACGAAGAATTATTCCTCTCCAAGGGTTGCTATTATTTAACACTTTCTAGCTTTTTAGCTGCTTCTAGGATTGCTGAGCTTTCGAGCCCCTAGTCACTTGACCATTTTTTCATAAATATAAGCAAATAGTCTATGCCAGCATACAAACAATTCTATTCTGTAGCCTCTGCAATTACAGGAAATGCCACAGTATGAAAGATTCTTTCCTTTAAGCATAATGGGACAGAATATTACAAACAAAATGTTATGAAGTAAATAACTGGAATTGATGTGGGAAAATAATGTTATTTTCAACTACCATAATAAAGGATTTTAAAATTAGAAAGTTTTTCCAGGAGTTGAATTATTTAAAGTTAAAATGTCAATGTGCCTTTTTGTGACATTTACAAAAAATACTTTTTTTTTTTTTGAAGGTCTTACTTGGAAAGGTTCTTCACAGGAATGAGTATTTAATAACTTCTTGCTTAGTAATAAGGTGATATTTGTGACAACTGAAAGGTATGATAATTATCTAAATACTTATGGCTCCTTATGACAGTATTTAGAGCCAAGGACTCCTGCATTGTATTTGTGTTAGTGTGCTGCTTTAGTCAAGTTTAAACTAAGATATGAAGCATTTTGGAAAGCAGTGGCCATTCTTTTTTTTTTGTTTTTCCTTTTTAATAAATTTTGTGTTTCCAATAAGAGGCAGCTTCTGCTATTATATGAAGTTTTGTTACAATAAATGTGGTGTTTGCTGAAATATCAGTTCAGGTTCTGTCTCTCAAAGAAACTGCACTAAGAAAGTGTTCTCCTGTTTCAGTTACATTAGTAGGGGTTTTGGTATCATCTCCCAAAACTTTCCATGTTTAGGAGGCTTACCACAGAATTAAGTGTGTTGTGGATGAATATTTTTTGGTCTGCATTTTTTGGTTGGTTGTTTTTTGGTTTTGTTTTTTTAATAGAGCATATCTCAGTAGAACTTGATCCCAGTTCTGAGTAACTTGCAACTAGTCATGCAAGGAGCTACAAAACTGAATCTAGGCAAGATAAGGTATGATGGAAAGTCATGCTCATACTGCCTTGAAACCATGTGAGCAGGGTGATGGCGAGCACCTCTTGAGCTGTGTTCAACTCTGAGCAGTTCAGCTGCAGCTTCCCTGTGGCTGCCTTGTTATGTGCCTGGTGGCAGTGATGTGCTGTGATGGGGACTACTGCTTCATCTGTATCTCCAGCCAAGGGAGGCACTGCTGTGCTAGTGAAAGTTCTGCCTGTTGTCTCTGCTTGCCTGCTCCAGGTGTTGAAATGGAGCTGCATAGGCAATGGTACCATCTGTTGTAAACCACCAGCAGTGGAGCAACACTGAATCAAGCTAATATATAGGACTTGTTTACAAGATTATCTGCAAATAAAATTTAAACAGCTTGCTACTTTTATTAATTAAGTTGTAGCCCACTAATATATGATCAGATAATGAAAGAGAGCTAGCTGAATACTTCTGTAAGATCCCACAGCAAGACAGTACTGTCATCTAAACACTCCTCATAATTGCTATAGGAAAGGCTGCTGGTTTATGCATTTTTGCTATTGGTTTTATTTGGGAATGGAAAGCAAGAGGACAAAGGAAAGTTAAACTGGAAGCAGACTGTCCAGATAAATTTGATAGGTTCTGCTTTTTTATTATAATAAGAAATATCAGACTTGCAAATAATACATGTATGTAGTTTTGCTTAGTAATAGGTCATCTTTCCTGGTCAAGGATAGTTTCTAATCTGTATAGAAAGTATGGAAACAGTTTATGAATCTATGTAAAGCAGTCTACAGTATAAAACACCAATATCTGAGCTAGCTTTTTACCTGTGAAACAACATGGATCTTTAAGGTCCTTCTTTCCTCTACTTGTACAGGAAGTTATGTTTAAAAAAAAAGCAAACAAACCTGTACTATGCTACACATAGTGATACACAATGACATTCACATCACTTGATATACAGATCAAAAATATTTCTGTTCTGCAGATTGGGCAACTGAGACTGAGTGGTTACAATGTGTTTGTGGCAGTCCAAGACTTGAAGTACTTCAGAGGATCTTGCTTTCACATGTTCAGGTGTGCTGTCCAGTCAGTGTCTGCACAGCACAGCCCAGTGGCAAGGCTCCCTGTGCTCCCTGCTGCATCCACATTGAAGTTAGGTTTTTCATCTAGGAAGGTCAGTAGCAGGTTTCACAAACATCAGAATGTAATCCCCTCTCATCAACACTAGACATTGGCAAAACGTTAATGAGGCAGCAATTATGTTGATGTACACTAGTCCAGGCTGGTTTTCACCTCTTCTATAATTTACCATCACTAGTTTAACATGTGTTAATGGTTTTGCTTGCTTGTGTTCATAAGCACCATAGGCTAACCAGTGAGATTTTCTTATTACCTGGTTTGTCTTCTTGAATAAATTTACAAGCAGGTTTTTCAAAGTCATATAAAGCATTTGAAACAAAATCAATGTTCATTTTATTCTGGAATAAACAGCCTTACCTTACAGGAAATGTATTTGGTTAACTGCAGCCTCCTAACCTTTGCACTAGGAGTATTGTTTGATGGATATAATGATGTGTGCTTTTTAATTGAATTAGTTTACATGATTGAAGGGACCTGTAAAAGCAGGTGTTAACGTGATCTTCTTGTGGTCAAGGTTGACTGTACAGACTTAATGCAATAATTTTACCTAGAATTACAGACAACCTCACACTGCCAGATGAGATGCTAACATTTTTGTAAACTTGATTTTTGTGATTCAGAATTAACAGTTGTAACAAAGATATCTTTTCTAATGTCCAGGAAAGAGCAAGATGAATAACAATACTGATACTTTACCATAAATCAGCTTCTAAGAAGAGGACCCCAAAGTGAATAGGTAGAATTCTATAATGAAATGGCTGCACGCTGGACGCGTGGAGCTGTGTGGTCCTCGGACGCACGGGATGGCCTCCGGTGGGGGAAAGGAGAGGGGGAGCCTCGGAGCACACAGAGGTTTGCAGGTCCAGTTTAGGGGAGGAGGGAGGTGTCGGGCAGGCCGTGGGGGTTCTTGGACTGGCGGGAGAGCGGGCAGGGCAGTCCTGCATGGAGTGTCGCAGGTGAGCAATGTGTGAGAAGATCTGTGGTAACACAGTGCAGGGAGAATAAGGTCAGGGTGGATAATGGGTTCTTCTGGGGGGTTGGGGGGTCTTGGCCGGGCAGGTGCCTTGGGAGGTACCCAAGTCTTGGATGGGTGCAAGGGCTGAAACAATTTGTTTTTGGCTCACCTGTGGCTACTGCCCCGGTTCAGTATGTTTTGGTTATATTTATTGCGACCTGAAAGGGTGATCAGGACAAAGGAATGTTCCTAGGTATCTCCTTGGGATTGAGTATAGATGGGCAGCAGAAAAGTAGGGAGTAAAAGGCTTGCCCTAACTGTTTCAGCGGGAAAGAAGCCTGTGTATCTCTATGCAGTTGCGAGTTGTGCTGGTGATGGTTCATGCCTTCGGCAGGGTCTCCCATGCCAGACAGGTCAGATATAATATGTCCATGGGCAGGATGAACTCACTAGGCCTTCTGGCAGTCATCCTAAGAGAAGGACAACTCTTATTCCAAACCCGGGCAGATGGAGCTTGCTTAGTCCTGTAAGGCCATCCATATAAGAGAAGGATGCTCTAACTAAATCTACATCCTGAGGACCTCACTGCCACTGTCCAAGCTCGCTCGACCCTGGCAGATGAACCTTAGGATTAAAGGGTGGGTCCAGTTCTGTGCAAACTGTGTCTCATGTAAAAAATCCACTGCACAGGCTCAAAGGTTTTACCCACATCTGCAGAGCCCTGTAGCGACGGGGGAGGGTCGAAATGGCAGATGAAAGGTGCACTGGAAGCCACAGACTAATACTATCTTTCAGCAGAAAAATAGTCTGAAGACAACCTGGATGCATCCTAGATCTAAGCATTGGCACCTCATCGATTATGTCCTGGTGCAACAGAGAGATGTTTGCGATGTCCGTCAAAGCTGCGTGATGCCCAGTGCAGAATGCCAAACAGACCATCGACTTGTGCACTGTAAACTAAAGTTCAGCCTTACGTCCAAACCTAAAAGGGGCAGTATTCCAAGGAGGAGACTCCAAGTTAACAATCTTCAAACAGCTACAGTGAGAGACAGCTTCCAGGCAAATCTTTAAACTAGGCTTGAAAATCACTTTATAGATTCTATAGATCCCTCTACTGGAACACTTTGGCAACATATTAAAAACAGCATCCTGCAGTCCTTGGGGTTCTCCTTCAAGAAGAACAAGGACTGGTTTGATGAAAACAATCAAGAGATCCAGGAATTGTTGAGGAAGAAGAGAACCACCCACTAAGCACACCTTGCACTGCCTTCCTGTCATGTGAGAAAAGCAGCCTTTCATCTTGCATGCAGCAAGCTCCAACAGAAACTCCGTGACATCCAGAACAAGTGGTGGATCAGTCTAGCTGAAAAAACTCAATTATGTGCAGATACAGGTGATCACAGAGGATTCTATGAGGCCCTGAAAACAGCATACAGGTCTACATACCAGGTCCAAAGCCCTCTACTCAGCATAGATGGTCAAATGCTTCTGATAGATAAAACCTCCATTCTGAATCGTTGCTCTGAACACTTTCATACTCTTTTCAGTACAAACCGTGTAGTTCAAGACTCAGCAATTCAGTCCATCTCACAACAACTGGTGAAGATTGAATTGGATATTGCCCCCACATTAGGAGAAACCCTCAAGGCCATACTGCAGGTGAAAACTGGCAAGACAGCTGGGGTTGATGGAATTCCACCTGAAGTCTGGAAGCATAGGGGCCAAGCACTCCATGCTAAATTTCACGAGTTTGTGGTGCGCTGTTGGGAACTCGGCGAACTACCATCAGACCTTCGTGATGCAGTCATCATCACTTTGTGTAAGAAGAAAGGAGATAAATCAGACTGTTCAAATTACTGTGGTATTACTCTGCTCTCCATTGCTGGTAAAATCCTCACAAGAATACTTCTGAACAGATTAATACCCTCTATTGCAGAAGAACTTCTACTTGAAAGCCAGTGTGGTTTCAGAGCCAACAGGAGTACCACAGACATGGTATTTGTTGTCAGACAACTGCAAGAGAAGTGCAGGGAACAGAACAAAGGTCTCTGTGCTACCTTTGTTGATCTCACCAAGCCTTTTGATACTGTGAGCAGAAAAGGTCTATGGCAGATTTTGGAATGTTTAGGCTGTCCCCCCAAGTTCCTTAAAATGATCATCTCACTTCCTGAGGATCAGCGTGGCCAAGTCAGATATGGCGACGCACTTTCTGAGCCCTTTCTAATAACCAGTGGTGTGAAACAAGGCTGTGTTCTTGCACCAACTCTATTCACAATCTTTTTCAGCATGATGCTCCAAAGGGCCACGGCAGACCTCAATGATGAAGATGGTATCTACATTCTGTATCATACTGATGGAAGCCTATTCAACCTAAGGCGAGTAAAGGCCCATTAAACCCCATTAAACCATCTTGTCCGGGAGCTGCTTTATGCTGATGACACCGCCCCTGTTGCCCACACAGAAGCAGCTCTGCAGCGTTTAACATCCTGCTTTGCAGACGCTGCTGAGCTCTTTGGGCTGGAAGTCAGCTTAAAGAAGACAGAAGTTTTCTATCAACCTGCACCTCAGGAAGTCTTCCATCATCCCCATATCACCATTGGCAAATCAGAGTTCAGATCAGTCCATCAATTTAATTACCTAGGTAGCTCATCTCCTTGGATGGTAAGATTGATGGAGAGATAGACAACAGGTTAGCAAAGGCATAGAGTGCCTTTGGAAAACTCCACAAAAGAGTATGGCATAATAAACACTTGAAGAAAGGTACAGAGATCAGTGTTTACAGAACCATAGTGCTGTCTACTCTCTTATATAGTTCCGAATCATGGGTCATCTACCACCACCACCTGCGACTCCTAGAACGCTTCCATCAACGCTGTCTCCATACAATCCTAAACATCCACTGGTCAGATTACGTGACCAATACATCTGTTCTAGAACAAGCAGCAGTCACAAGTATTGAGGCCATGTTGCTGAGAACACAGCTGCGATGGGCAGGGCACGTCTCAAGGATGAAGGACCACCGCCTCCCTAAGATCTTGCTTTATGGTGAACTTGCCACCGGCTGCCACAAGAGAGGAGCCCCAAAGAAGAGATACAAGGACTTCCTGAAACAATATCTCAGCCGTGGTCATATTGATCATCATCACTAGTCTACTCTGGCCTCCAATTGGGAGGTCTGGAGACACACTATAATGCTGCTGCTTCCTTTGAGAATGCACGCAGGATTGCTCTTGAGGAGAAAAGACAACACAGAAAGAATCGTGTCTTGCAGAATATACCACCTAAGGAGTCTTTCTGCTGTGCCTTTTGCAACCAGACTTGTCTGTCTCCTATCGGCCTCTTTAGCCACCAGTGCGCTTGTAACAAATGCGGGTAGAGCCCTTCCCAAATCTTTGTTCGTGAAGCCCAACCATGATGATGATGATAATGAAATATGGTTCTCTTGTTGTATACTGATACCAGTCAATAGATTCAGGAAGGCATCACTGCACTGGTTGGTACTGAAAAAGTTATTTTAGTTGCAGGGACTAGATGAAAAGCTACTATATATGCGTGAGTAGTGTGAGAGTTGACAAAGTTTTGGTTTGGCCCATCTTTTCTCCGTGCACAAAGAAACCTCCTGTACAGGAACATATGAAACAATATTTTCAGTTTGGTAGCTGACATGAATGAAACAAACTATAAAATACTGGAATCACATTTGAAAGTTAATGATGAGCAGATTTTTTCAAATGCTCACTTCTTTGGAGCTCGATAGAAGCATCTCAGAAACAGGTAGACAGACAGGTCTGTCTTGAGATCTTGCAAAATGAAGTATTCATTTTGCTTTCTAAACTTGTAGCTCCCTGGGATTCTTCTTTCTTAGCATACCCATGTTCAGCTTTTGCTGTTACAGAACACTAGAATTAAAAGTACCGCTGCAGCCAAATCCAGATGCGTTTTTTGCATGACTTGTCAGGTGTCTGGAAGCAACCCCTGCCTGTGGCTGGGGTGTGTTTGGATTCCTCAGCATCTCTGCCCTCTGCTGCATGCTGATCACCTCGGCAGATGGTGCCGGCTCACGCCACTGCTGCTGATGGGAATGCCCGCCCTGCTGATCCAGGCACTCTAATAGGAGGTGCCTAGGCCTGTCTTAAACAAACAGGTCCTGGGGGAAAAAGGGAAGTCTGACATATGGTGTGGCCATGGCAACAAGCAGAGATGAGGGTGCCATTTTGGAGTAAATGCAGGCTATTGTGGCTCAGAAAGAAGGCGGAAATTATCTTTGCTAAATTTACAAAGTTATTCTGTATGGCATGTTGGAGATTTTCTGAAACACACCACTTGCAATAAGAGAGCTTACAAAAAACCAAAATCTGAAATTAAGTATGTAAGGGTGTCTTTAAATGAATTATTTTTCCACTTGCAATGGAAACTTCAGCTGGAAAATTCATAAGCACGTTTACTCCTGAGAAATATTATTGTGATGAATTATTGCACCAATCATAGAATATATCTTTGGCTGCTTAAAGTCCAACACCTAGATTTCTCAGTAAAATGAATGTATTTTTCCTATACTATGGAGCATGGCCAGAGTTTTGTGTGTCTGAATATTGTACCCAGATAAGATTGCATTTCATAATTTGGTAGTTATTTTTTACCCATTTCTTAGCATCAGTAAAAACAAATATGTATATTTTCTAGCTGGGAGGGATTTTGTGAAGCTAATTTTGGTTGCTGAAAAGGTTTCAGAGGCTTTATTATGGGAAAACTCTTTTAAGCTCATCACTGTGAAGATGATGCAGTTGTTTGATACGTAGTTAGAGCTTGGCAGAGCTTTCAGCACATACCTTGATTTTTAAAATGGAACAGATAAGTTTAAAATGCAAGATGACAAAGTGCTCTGAAAAACTTGTGCAGAAACAAATCTTGACATTTGGGGGCTAAAATAAATATTTTTCTCTTATTTTTGGTGGTCAGGAATATACATTTATATTCTGATCTTTGTTTCACAGGGCTGTGAAAGATAGGTTATAGGAATGATAACAACACAAAATAAAACTATGCTGTTGGGATAGAGTGGAACTGCATGCTTCTGTTTATACCACATCTATATATTTTGTCTTTCCAGGTAGATACTGTGTTCTTATGTGTCTTTTAGATTGTATAGATGTGGTATAAATAATAGCATGCCGATGTACATAGACAGTTTAGGTTTGTTCTCGAAATCATTATCAGAGCTTGAAAAATGTTCTGGTTGTAGAAAACTAAAACTGCCTGACTGATCAGAGGCAGGATGATAGGACAGGTGTTGGGTCTTAAATCTTGTTACACTCAGTCATTTGAATAGTGTGCCTAAGTATGAAACGGTGCCTTAATTATTCTTGAGGGAGGAGTTGTATGGCATTTGTTTTTGTTTTCTTTCTTCGTTTCCTTCTACAGTGTCTTGGCTATTGTGAAATAGCACACTTCACACACATCTGTCTGTTCCTCAGTCTGTCTTTTCACCCCGTGTCCTGCCCAGCAGTGATGCACAAAATGCCTTTGCTGATGCACAAAATATTATGGAATGGCAGGAGTCACGCCGACCTCTGCTGTATCTGCTGAGTGGCTTCCCGATGGACTCATAGGCCACAGCACTGGAAGTGATAAGATCCATTTTGACTTATACTTTTTGACTACCAGGAGACTTCAGGGAGTCTGTTAGCAGACGTGGACAAATAGCTTTGCTTTGCTTCATAATTCCTTTTCCTCTCAGGAAATTTTCTAATCAAGACCTGAGACTTTGTGGATTTATACTGATATTTTGATATGAAGTGATTAATATAGTGATACACTGGATAACAGACAAGGCAAATGCTTGTTCTAGTCATTTGTTGTGCTTACACTGAACTGGGAAATATTGGGAAGTCTTACCACGTAATACAAGCTGAGAAAACAGCTGAAAACAGTCTTAAAATCAGAAACACATTTGGTTTTTAAAAGCCAGGATATGCTTTTTATGCTTGTGGCAGTAAATGAAGCAGTAATTAACAGAATAGGTATATCAATCTCATGAAATGAGTATGAAATTAACTTTAATACTCACTGAAGTTATCAAGTGTTACATCATATTTTGAATGGAATTTGCCTTAGACAAGATGTAAACTCCCTAGTTAACTATACAGTCCTATACAGCTGAATTGCACTTTTAACACCCTTTCAGTTTTATTCTCTGGTTTGTAGTTTGAACAAAAGTATGGCATTGGACTTGGGAGGTGGGGCTGGAAAGGGGAGACCTGGAAGGTGGTACTAGAGCATCATTCCTATTGCCTGGGGCATTTGAGCAGTTTATGTGAATTCAGCTAGCTGGAGCTAGTGAGAATCTTCAAATTTATTCTATCAGGCTATGGATGGAGCCCAAAGCTGCTTTTATTTGTAATTGTTGTCGCTTTGATAAAAAGTTGATAGAATCAGCTGTTAAGCAAAAGCTTCTTTGGAAGGCGGGAGGAAGTTTAATTAGCTGCAGACTGAAGCTGTTTTAACATTTCTGTCCTTGTCATGGCAAAAATGGACTTGTGCATGTGTGCCCACGTAAATGAATAGGCTGATGTCCTTCTGGATCTGCTGAGGTCTTACCAGCATTTCATGTGCTGCTGAGAGCTTTTCCAGCAGCTAAATTTTGCCAGCTTTTTTTTTTCTTTTTGATTAAAGATGTAAGCCAAAGATGATGATGCCATATCTATTTAGACCTTACTGCTTTTGTTTGATTTTAAGATCTTTACCAAACTAGTGATGATTTTTATAGAGACTTAAAAGTATCTATTTAAGAGGACTGAAATATGAAAAATACCTTGTTCCTTGATAAAATACCTACTAATAATGAGATAATCTTTTACTTAAATAATGTATTTTGTATCCATATTGCAAGTTCATCAGAGAATATACCTCAATCTAATGATGTACTTCTGTTAGGGGAACCTAATCCGTTTGCAGTATGTGATACTACTTTCATGTTTTTAATCTACCTTTGGTTTCAAATTTTGTATGAATGGCGAGATTCATTATAGTTTAATGTTCAGAAAAATGATAGTGAATTATCATTGATTGAAAAGAAGTTTTACATTTTAAATGAAATTTTCTTTAAGGCTTTGACATGCTATGTAAGTTCATAAGTGAACTAAATTATCAATGCTAAAGTATATTAATTTATGATTTTAGTTTTAACCATTATTAAATACAAAATATTAACTGGTTATAAACCATGGCTAAAAGCAGTGTTTGCAAAAGGGGATTACTGTACAGTGTTACAGTACATACTAGAAATTGCTAAATACAAGCCATATTTGAGTATTTTCAAAGAAAATATTGATTTAGTAATAAAATTGTTTACTTGTAAGTGTGAATTTATTGATGCTCTGTCAAACTGTAGTTGATCAGGAGCAACATTTATTCTTTTAGAAAACTTAGTGTAAAAGTGTTTTCAACATTTGAAACATTTTCAGTTGTGAAAATGCATTTTGAATAATGCAAAAATGTTGAAAAAAAACCAACCCTGGAGAGTGACCGAAAGGGTGCCTCTCGCATGAAATCCACTTCTACAATGGTAATGAGAAATGCATAAGTTTATACTCATATGTATGTGTGATTTGAGATAACCTTGGTGCTTGCTTTATTGTTAATTTCGTTTTATAAAAAGAAGTGAAATTCACCCAGGTGAGAGGGCTCCTACAAAGTTATTTCAACTTTTGTGATGATTGTATTGGAGACTAATAGATGTAGCAGTTGTGTGATTTGTAGCTATCTTAAGTAAAAACTAGTGCGAAACTGTCTCTGTAGCTCTGTAGTGGGGTCTGAGCTGGCAAGCTGTGAGCCTTGTAGCACAAGAGTGGTTCTAGGTTAATGCCCCTGTCTCATAGCCCACGCTGTGGAGTAGGAAGGAGCAAAACACTCACAGAATAGAGTGACGCTGCAAGTCTGCACTCGTGGAAGAACCAGGCATCCAGCTGCATCTCCTGACCTTCAGTTGTTGTTCTCTCCTGAGCCAGTCTGATCCTTTGTATGCTCTTTCCTGTCTGTATTACAGGTGGTGAGCTACGTGGAAACATTAGTAGCTAAAAATGGAGAATGCTAACAGTCCATTTCTTCAACTACTTCTCAGCTATTGGTTGCTGCTCAGCTGAGACTGAGCACTCACTGCTCTGCTCCAGCACAAGGTTAAACAAGGTTGCCAAACCCAAAGGAACTCTTCTGCTCTGATGGACGGACAGTGAGGCATGGATGTGTCACTTGACCTTATCAGCACTTGGCCAGCACCTCCCAATATAGGCTGGTCTGACCCTGCTAACCGCTGGCTGGGTAGTGCAGTCATCCACAGCTGACAAACCCAGCACAAGCAATGGAGTAGAGCCTCAAACCAGGTCTGCATGATCTGAATGCAGCAGCACCCCACTGTAAGCTGTCACACAACACACAAGAAGACAGAGCCCAGAAAGGTGCTCAGATTTTGTGTGTAGAATGAGAAGCAAATTACTGGTATCGATAGACAAGGAGCAAGGAAACATGCATATAACATGAGCTTCCTCATGCAAATACTGAGTCTTCTTGTAAGAGGGATTTAAATCATGCTGGTAATAAGTATGCTATTCAGGAAACTACAGAGCTGCCTTTGGCCTAATTATGTTATCTTGTCTCCGTCTCTCTCATGTGTATGTGTGAACCCAACCTCACAGTACACCTGATGGTGGGACTGAAAACCACTTGGGTTTTGTGCTTGTTTGCTTAATTTGACCTAGAGGCATTCAGGTGAAGTGCTCAGACAAAAAAAAAAAAGCATGAAATTTTTGTTTATTTCCCTGTATGCATGAGGTAAGCATGTAATGGGTGAGATTAGTTGTTTCTCCTCTTCCAGATGAATAGATCTTTATTATTTTGTGTATCTGCATAGATGCAGAGCATGCTTAGAGCATCTAAATAAATAATCAAATGAAAGGTAGGAAGGACACATTGCAATTAGTGAATAATCTTCCTTGAAAGAAAAATGGTACTATCACGTGCACTTTAGTAAGAAGTACAACAGCCATGGTTTAGTAAGATCTGTAGCCTTAACCAACAAAATTGCATGAAACAACTGGCAGTCTGCATTCTAAATGTTGGTCTCTACAGTGTGTATACTGAGCTTTTTGCCATGTTAGTACATACTTCACAGTCCACAATTCTCTGCTTTTGTCTGCAGAATCATTGCTGTTTTTCATAACTGCAGAAAGACAGTTGAAACTTATTTCTTTTAGTATGGAATTATAGCCATTCAGCAATATTTCTGATGAACTGTTAAAGCTTGACTTTGGTGAGGTCTGCACTAGGAATGCTTTATTAAAATAAGAACGTCATGTTACAGGAGAAGTAAGATTAATCTAGCAATACCTATGAAACTGTCTTTTGCCCTTACATGGCAAGCCAGCTTTCTGTGTGAAAATGGGAATACCCTTAGTTTTTACTGGCATAGCTGTATTAGTCTTAGGATGAGTGTGCCATTGCAGCTATCTGAATGAAGCATCACACCCGTTTGCACATTTGCTAGATACAGCTGTCTGGAAAAATGCATAATATGGATATAAACTTTTTTCGTGAGCATGCTATGGTAGGTATTTATGGGGTGCATATTTACTTGAAGGGTCCATATACATATAAAAATAGAAGTAAGTTATTCAGATGATTCTGAATTTTATATTCCTTTTATTACATATCTATGTCTTAGGCAAAACTATATGAGGTAGGAAAAGGAGAAAAAAACCTGTCAGACACGTTTACAGCCATATCTTTTCCACTTGGTAGAAAGGAAACTGTCAGGATTTCCTATACATGAGTTTTAGGGAAAAAAAAACATTTCTCTTTTCACAATATTTAAATGACCAAGTACTCTTTTGTAGGGGAGAATTTTGATATTAGAACAAATCACCTTTGTTGTTTCTCTTGTGTGGATACCTTTACGTATTTAGTACAGGGAGTCTTAGAAAAGTTTTAAGCTACACTGTGTTTCTCCCAAAATACAAATATCCTTATATTATGTTAACTTTGATGTAGCTTATAAATCTTATTTATGCAAATAAGCTGTCGAAAGTCATTCTCAGTAGGTAAGGTAGCAGGTTCAAGTTGTTGAAATTTCTGTGCTGCAGGACATTGGTGTTTAGCTGCAGCTGTGAGAGGCACAATATATATTATATCTCTCTGTGGATGATATAAATTATATATATGATATATATATTATATATCTCTATGGCACAATATACTTATTAACAGCTGCATTCCTTCAGCGTTGGTATAGCATAATTTTGGGTGCATTATTGAAGTGTAAGGTCATTGCAGTACCTTTGTTAAATTTACTCTTCTTCTCTTAAATCCTGCGGACTAAAAGCCCCTGGACAGATGAAATCAACTAGGCATAGCCATCCAGAGGAGGTACATATAGGAGGATCACACTGATCTTTTGAGTTAGATTATTTTTATTTATTTGTTTTCTGTAGAGCACTTGCAAGTGTCTATTAAGGATAGGAGCTTACTGCTGAGGAACATAGGAGACTCCACTTAGAGCAAAACTTGCTAATTTTATATATTAGTTGCCCTGGCAAAACATCCTCGGCTAGGGCTACACTTTGGGAACTGGGGAGTGGGTATCAATATATTGTTTGGAAAATGTCCGTACTCAAAGCATGGCAAAGTGGCAACTCAATGAAACACAGAATAGGATATAAGCAAAACTGTGCAGCTATATTTGAGACTGAGATTTCCACCCAGGTTCCTTGCTTCACTTGGCCTGGAGAAGAGAAGGTGGAGAAACAGGATGCATTTTTCCTTGTGGAAAAATGTGGTGGTTTGAGCCACCACAAGGATAAGGGGAAAGAGTGAAGCATTACTTTGTCTGTTTAGTTGTCATTGCTCCCAAGTTGTTTCATAGCTTATTTGGTTGTGATGCGAACATATTGTATGTTTGTATCAATATATTGAAACATGTCTAAAGACATGATACATAATGGGGTTTTGTGATGTGAGATTATATATCTATGTACATCCATGTAAAGGTTTTTTTTAACATTGTTTTTAGGGCAAAACTTGAAAAACCTTCAGTTTATGTCAGATACTGGTCACAGCAGTAGTTTCATGAACAAAATAATATGGTTGTGGTTATGCATTTGATTCTGTCACTTGCCAGTATTTAGCTAAATATTTTTTGAAATTAAATTCCATTTACTGCAGGGTGGTTTTTAGAGACTATGATATACGTATGTACTCCATCATTATGTGGAAAACTTTCAAGAAAATGATTGGTATATATTGTGTTTTAAAGGATTGACCGTGTTTTAAAGGATTGACCCCAAAGGGTTGAAATAGGGAGTAATTTGTTGGTTGTGCAATTGCTCAGGAGTGTCTATTGAAAATACTGCAGTTGTAGAGAATACCTTTAAAGACACTGCTCTGGTACGGCTGAAAATCTCACATTGTGAGATTTATGGTCTGAAAAAAATTTAGTATCATCTTGTATATTCATGCTAATGCTTTTGTTATCACTAGAGGGCAGTAAATACAAACAATGAATTATGTATTTACCAGAAAGTATTTTTCTTTTTTTAAGTTATTTAAAATTATAAAGAAGCTTTACTAAATAACTCAGCTCTTGAGTTTTACTACATATTTACCCTAAAATAGTTCAGAACATTTTTATCTCTATCTGTTTAGCAACATAAAATTCTCATATTTCATCCATAAGAATTATATATTCCCTAATAAAATGATCTGTAAAATAAAAATGATACAGCATAGGCTATTCCATAATTTTTAATAAATGTAATTCTAACAGGCAGGAGCCTGCCAAGGAAGTCTTTTTAAAGCAGTGTAATTGTGCTACCTTTAGCATCCTTAAAACTGAGGCTCCTTCAGAAGAATTGGGGATTCGTTCCAATTACAGGTGTCGGTTCTCAGCCACCAGTTCAAGCCTTCTTGATATCAGCACAGGACCCAGCTTTGTCTCCACCCCTGCTGCTCACTTGGTGTGTGGCAGCTGATTCCTGCATCTGGAACAATTTACTCATATTCATAAAATTCCTGATGGTTTGTTTGGGATTTTTTACTTAAATTCTACATTTTTTTCTTCTAGTCATGGAGTCTTACGCAGAGAAGTTTGGTGAGGCTGGCTAATTCAGTGGAGTTTTCTTGTCTAGCTGTCCTGCTGCTTTCTCCAGACCAACTCTGGTTTTTGGCTTAATTGAGTCCATCCACATGCCCTTGCTTGCTGGATGAAAGGACCATTCTTTTCTGCTTTGATGTTCCATCACTGAGTAGACTTTCCATTTTGTGCAGAGATTTTCTGCTGTGCCAGCATAAGCCCCGATGGAGCTCGCTAATGCTGTGAAAACAGTGCTGTATTTGTGACAAGTAGGAGTTGAATTTGCCATGGGTAATTATCACTGTTCCCTGGTATCTGGAGGGCAGCCTAAAAATTGTAGAAATATAGAAAGGTTTGGGTTGGAAGGGACCTTAAAGATTATCTAGTTTTAACACCCTGGCACGGGCATTGTATTTTAATATTTTTAGACAGGCTCTTAGTTTGGTTTATGAGATTTCTTCAGGCTATCTGTTCTTGTTTGTAATGCATACAACTTTAAAAACTAAAACTGGTGATACCCTTAGCTGTCTTCCTTTTTGCTTTACTTTTTGCTGCTTACTGGACAATATGCACTACATCCAGCACACTTGTATTCAGGACTGATGCTCAGACATGTCTCTGACGGTTCCTAGTGCAACTTCATAGTCAATCCAGGGGGCTGCAGTGAAGAGCTGCAACAAGCCTCCAAGCTAAGTATGTTTCTGCTGGAGTTCCTGTATTACCCATCACTGACCCATAGAAGGAAAGACCCAGATGGTTATTTTCCCATGGGACAGTTAGAAAGGTACTGCAACTGAATCACCCAATCACAGAATGGGTCAGATTGGAAGCGACAATGGGTCACTCATCCCATCTCCCTACTCAAGCAGTGTCATCCCAGAGCACATTGCACAGGATTGTGTCCAGGTGGTTCTTGAATATCTCCAGTGAGGGAGAATCCATCACCTCTCTGGGCAGTCTGTTCCAGTGCATGGTCACCTCCATAGTAAAGAGGTTCTTCCTCATAATCAGGTGGAACTTCCATGCATCAGTTTCTGCCCATTGCCTCTTTTCCTGTTGCTTGGCAGCAACGAGAAGAGCCTGGTTCCGTCCTCTTGGTACTCTCCCTTCAGATATCGATATATGCTGATGCGGTCCCCTCTCAGCTGTCTCTTCTTAAGGCTGAACAGGCCCAGCTCCCTCAACCTGTTCTTGTAAAAGAGGTGCTTCAGTCTCTTAATCATCTTTGTTGCGCCCTGCTGAACCTGCTCCTGGACAGGAGCTCACTCTGTCTCTCTTGTCTTGAGGAGCCCAAAACTGGACACAGCACTCCAGATGAGGCCACAGGAGGGCTGAGTAGAAGGGCAGGATATTTCCCTTGACCTGCTGGCAGTGCTCTCTTATGCACCCCAAGATATCATTAGCCTTCCCTATGTCTTGTGTGTATCATGAGTTGGTTTCAGCTCAGTAAGTTTCAGCTGTCTTCCATTGCTTCTTGTTGCTTCCTCAGTGCTAGTGAAACAGGTCTGCTGTGCTATGTTTTCTCATTGTAATTCTACACATTAGATGTGGGGGTTTAGGTTAAACAGCCTGAGGTTTTTCTTTTATTACAAAAAAAATTTCTCTGTCCCCTGAATAATATTTGTAAATTTTTTCCCTACGCAATGTACATGACAGCAGTTTAAGAAAACAGAGACACTAGAGCTTTGTGCACTGTTCCATCACTAGTGTTGGCAGAATGGGAGATTTAGAGTATCTATCTTTTTATTTAGTATCCTAGAAGATTCAGATTTCTGGGAGTGACACTTATCACTATGAGATGTCCTGTTGAGACTCTATGAAGTCTTCAGGATTTCTGCTTTCTTCAGTGTAGTTCACCATTTTGTACTCATGGACCACTCTCCTTATTGCTGGTATCTTTGCAGTTAAATTCTTTGAACTGTAGTTTACATGAATGGTGTGAACATTTTGGTTCATCCCATCAACCACCCCTCCCCCCAGTTTTTCTGTTCTCTGGAAGTTTTTGTGGCAGTGGCTTAGTTTCAGACACCAGCGAAGAAATTGAGTATCATAAAATAGTTTCAAGTCTTGCAGAACCTGATTTAAAGCAGTCCCATTAAATGAAGTCAGCCTGTTTATGATCATTAGATATGGGTCTATAATCACAGTGTTAACCTATTTAATGTGTCCTCTCTCAACACTGGGAGAGTTGTTGCGGAATATTTTACAGTCACAAATCAAATGCCCTACAACAGTACAAGAATATTACACATTCAAATACATACATGATATTGACAGGCATTAATTACACTCCTGTGTCTTGGTTCTTTATCAAGCAAATACGTAGAATATGTGTATTTCAGCTTTTCTGTTATTAGGACTGGTGTTTTGTGAAGTTGCCAGAAGTTACCCATCCATCCTGCTTGCAAATTTTAAATGGCACAACTTAAAATTTTTGCAGTCTTTAAAAGTGTGCTATGGTTGAACATCACAGCTTCTGGGATCTCTGCCACCTCTTTTTGTGACTCTTTTGGAAAAAGTTGTCCAGGATCGTTGATTAAATAATAGCTAACATTTGCTGAAGGTATTAAGTGACTTCATAATCTTTCTGCATTTCAAGGTCTTTGTCTTAATTCTTTCAAAACACACAACCATGCTCATTAAAAACTTCCCCTTTTTTCTGAATTATTTTATTACTTAATGTAATTTCAAATTATACGTTTCTCATTTTCATATTCTTTGCTTGATTCAAAGCATTGTAGAAAATGTCATTATGCCCTTCTTCCCTATGCGTTATCTTCACAGCTGTATGTTTGTATAAAAACAAGAATCTCTGACTTGTGTTTTTCTTAACTTGAATTCCTCTCAGTATTTAGTTTGTGGAAGCTATTTGCTGTGTGCTCAGCTATTCACCATAACCTCCTCTAAAGCTAATTATTCATTCTTTGCAGTCTGGGAATTGAGCATGAAAATCAGCCAAAATTATTCCTGTAAATCAGTGCTGGTGTGACTTTCCCAAGTATAAATGTCCAAGGTCATACTTCTACATGTAGCCAAAGTCAGAGTGCATGCTTTCTGAGACAGTGAAGTCATAAAATTAAATTATATTACAGCAGTTGGTAGTTTTACGAGGTTGAGACTGTGGTTCTTGAAAAAATCATACAAATTAGTAGTAAGCAGCCAATATCAGGTGTAACTTCCTAATATTTGTATAATTAATATGCAGCTAGAATAAATTGTTGTAACATATATGTACACTGGAGGAAAATGTTTTTTCATGTTTTTACATCAAAAGGATCTAGGTGATAACATCATACTTCAATAAATTCAGTAAGCTGTTTCTCTTACAGATGTACATTTGTTTCATACATTTGTGAGGGATAAAAAAATTGAAGATGTTTTAATACCTGCTAAAGAGCTAGTGTAATTTACATGCCAGCCATTTTAAATATTCCCTATCTGAATCAAGTTCTGTACTATTGGGAACAGCTGTTAATATTTAAGGAGGAAATAGCTGTTAAAGTAGCAAAGAAAGAGAAAATAATTTAAAACTTGGCTTTCTGATGTCTGCTAATACTGCCTATTGCAATCAAACTTTCATAGTTCATGCTTCGTTCCTAAAGCAGCCAAAAGGGTAGTGGCTATTATTTTACCATTTTCTAAGTCATGCTTGAAATTTCCTTCTGAAGAAAGGCAGCATATTTTCAGTTCTCAGTGTTGATGCTGGGCAGGTGGCAGCAGTGCTCTCTCTGGGTGATCAGAAGACAATGCTACAGAGACACAGACAGGATTTATATGCAGTGTTACAAAGCTGAGCTGGAAGAATCAGGATAAATATTTTCCAGAAGTACCTTTTGGCTTCTTTAATGTCATGCTGAGTCTCTAGTAACTCCAGTTTTAATTTCAAAACTTAATTTACATCTTAATATACATCTGGCTGCATAGATCCAGAACAAGTGTAACTGTGCATATTAAATTGAAAATGTGTCAGAAATGTTTTATGTTATCTATTTTAAGGAAAACGTATGCTTTCCACATGAAAATACATTAAGTGCTGATGATCTGTTGATTGTATTTAGTTGCTATAGATTTCTCTCCTGTAAGGATGAAATTTGTTTATGTCATACTTTGCCCTATTGATTTTTACAAGTTCAGTTCTTTTTCGAGCACTTAGTGTCGCTGACTATTTCAGCCAAAACCTGTCCTGTGACCGTTCTCAGCATCTCCCAGTGAATCAGCAGTATGGAGTTAGGCTGAACGCTGAACCTCATTCAGTTTGTCCTTAGGCTTTGCCCATTGTCATATTGGGAAACTCTTCCTTCTTTTGATGCAAGAAAGACTAAGAAACTTGCTGCAGTTGTGCATGTGCGTTGCACAGAATGGTGCAAAATAATCATAGAATCATAGAATGGCTTGGGTTGGAAGGGACTTTAAAGATCATCTAGTTCCGACACTCCTGCTGTGGGCAGAATGTATTCCTCCTCTCAAGTTTTGGTCTCTTGAGTGGCAGATGGTGGGATGTTTTGTTTAATGCCTGAGTCAGCTCACTGACACACTCTTCTTTCAGTTAATCCTTTTTTTTTTTCTGTGATGTATAGCTGTAATTGATTATAATAATCTGCTGAGGCAGAGCAAAAGTTGAAGAAATACACTGAGAATTTGAGGACTCTTATTAACTCACTTCTTACGTCTCCATGGAAGCTTAATACTCATTGGGAGTTGTAGGACATGTGACTTACTTAGCTTAATAAGAACTGCTTTTATCTCTTAAAATAAAAAAAAACAGTAGAAGCTAGAAGCCTGGCTCAGTAGTCTGAGGTGGATCAGTTTTTAATCTAGATGGCATAAAAGCCAAAAAAAATTTCATCATAGACTGCTCAAGAAACCAGATAGCTCTATTGATTTTGTTTTGGGATTTTTTTTCCCCCTTAAGAAACCCTCAAAATATAATTTTCTTCCATATGAAAAATTAAAACCACTGGGCAATCCACATGGATATACACAGTGCTCATTTTAACTGCTTGGATGGTGCATCCACTGGAGTGTTAAATGCTGCTGAACTGACAAGACTTTAGTCTGATTATTTTTGAATGGCACGTGAATGCTGCAGGCAGGGATGCCATTAATAAAGGGCATTTGCTCTAAAAAAAAACCAAACAACGTACCCTGTGCCCAGGAGAGTCCCCAGCGTTGGTTGATGGGAAATTACCATACATCATGACACCAGCCCTACAGATTTATATCTTTTAGGGTGACATACTATTGGCTGCTAGTTAGCCTCTATGGGAGGGATCGCTGCCACTGTCTGTGGCTTCCTCCTCAGGTCCTTATTTGGTAGCTGTTGATAGAGCAAGTCTTTGAGCAGCCGAGCATCTTGACATACATTATTCATTAAGTCCTGGTGTTCAGGAAATATGCATATCCCTAGCTCTTCAGAAATTTCTTCAGCTTGTACAATATGTTTCTTCAACGTTGCCTCTGAATGCTTGGAGTTTCACAAATGGCATTTCTACGATCGGAAGACCACACGTTTGGATTTCATTTCAGAATGCCTCCTGTGCACACAGTTGCTGAGAACCTGAAGATTAGCAAAAAGAATTAGGAAAGAAGGAGTCTTTATTCTTGGAAGTCTTTTGCAGTGTCAGATAAAAAAGAACTGATTACCTTAGATTGGTAGGATAGGAAAAAAATACCAAAAATGCCTGAGGCAAACTATTTACTCTCAGTTTCTTGGGGCTACATAAAGGTAGGATTTTCTTTTACCTTTTAAGAACCTTTATTTGTGGCGTGTCATTGCGTGATCACTCGATAACGTGGTAATTTGTGGGTGATATGATTATGAGCACTAGGAACATAAAGTAAAAAATGAGATAACAAGCCTTTGTTCAGCAAAAGAATGAACTGCACAGTATACAGTCTCTTAGAACTGTGCTGGGACTTTTAAAATAACATTCCTTCAGTGAATGATCAGACTGAGTCTAAAGCCAAAGAAATTCAGAAGAATTTTTTTTCTTTCACATAAAGGTTGATACAAAACTGTATTTCCAGACATTAAAAGATTTAAAAAACTGCAATACCATTACAATGGGAGAGGGTATGAGTAAAGAAACTGAGGATACTGGGTGGATGCATGACTCATACTGGTTTTAATAGCTGAAGAAAGGTGAAATTTTGAACAGTATGTTTCAACAGCATTTTGTGGTAGCCTATGTGTGTGTGACATCTTATTGATTAAAACACCGAAATTGCCAACTTCTAATACTGATCTACATTTTATGTAGGGCAGCTTTGAACTCGCTTGAAACTATAGTACTGCTAGAAAATGAAATTAAATGAGACTTTATCTCTTTTTATGGAAAAGTTTAGCACCAAGGAATCAAATCAATATGCCTGTCCACACACAGAACTGAAATCCACATAATAGAAAACTACACTTGAGCTTTGTTATGGCCGTAAAAAATTATGTTTGTACTTAAAAAAATGATGCTGCTCTTATAATCATTATCAAGTTGTAAAAAAAAAAAAAAAAAAAAGAAACATCATCCTGTGCTTGACATACAATAACTGTACCAAATCATCTGATTTTAAAGAAAATTCTGATTTCTCCTGAAGTAAATAATGCAAGTATTGAATTAAATTACTGAAAATAACACAAGCATTATATCACACATGACTGAATCTCTTAAAGCTTTCTTGTATCAATAGCTAGTTTTATGATAGATATATATTTCTTAATGTGGAAATGCAAAACTCTCATTAGGTGATTATGTCCAATTGTGAGCATTGTCAGCTACTGCTGACTTGTTACAATATATTTGCAAGGATTTTGGTCAGTCATCTGTGAAAAAAAATTAATACCATTATGCTAGCTAGGTGGATTTCTTTCTTGTTTACCAAAATAATAAGATGAAATCACTTTGCATTAAGCAAAAGGTGAGGTATTTATTCTAATTTACTAGAAAGTCTTTCCTGCATTTCCAAACAGCTGCTGTCACATTTCTCCTTGCTAAATTGGAAAAATTTAATCACTGATTTAAATGTTCACTCTTAACTGTTTAACCTTTAAAATAAGAGACTTTTTTTGCTAATTGAAGTTCAAGAGAGAGCATGGTGGCTGTAATTGAGTACACAGGAGACAAAAAAATGTTCTTTTTATAGGCGGCGTGCTATACTGTCTGTAGACAATGATTTTAGTTAAGAAGCTAAGTAGGGCTTGAGCACACTTTTAGTACAGTGCTTTTTGAATTCACACTACAAATAGAGGAAATATTTGAGAAGAAAAGATGATCTGGTTCTTGTGACATTCAAAACAATCATTTAGAGTATTTATGAAATTCTAAAGATTGAAACATCTTATTCTCAGAGATCATTGTACATGTTTACATCCCTTATTATACATATATTTCTATATGCTTTAGGCTGTACTTTATCTCCTGTGAATTTTATTTCAGACAATGGTTGTCATGTGGTGTATTTATCCTCTGTTTTTGTTGAGTATTTTTTCTTGATAGTGATATTATCCCAATGCTAGCCTCTCATAGCTGATGTATAAAAACTAGTGTCTGACCTTCATATTAATTAAACACATGAAGTGTTTTAACGCAAATCTGTAGCTATTAAGAATTTTGTTTATGTATTAGGAATACTGCTAAAATCCAAGATAATTTTGCATTGATAAGCAATATAGACAGAAGCCTTAGATTAATTGGTAAGGCTGACCTATTTTGAATTCCTTGTTTGTTTTATTGTAGAATACAAGACTTTTTAAGTCCAGTAAAATAGTATAGTTTATTCTTTTTTGAGTTAAACATCTTTTAAAAAAATTTTGTTTCAGAAACAAAATACAGTCATGTAAGTTGAATGTTCCAAGTATTGAATGTATGTTTCATGGATGTATTCTATTCATGTAAGCTTTTACAAATGTTACCTAGAAAAGAGGCAGCCAGAAAGGTTGAAACTGGGATCTGTTGCCATGTGGATTTGGGAACCAGTGCAGTGAAAGTCTTCAGTTGCCCTTGACCATTTTTGTTTCAGCCTTCACTGGAGTTGGAGCTTGATTAATGCTCAAACTGAAGGACAAGATGGAGCTTTTTGGTCCATGGACTGCCTAGTTAGCCCTAGCTTCGCCTTCAGTACTGGTGCTGTAGGCTGTGGTGGTGACAGCCTCTTACAGTCCTTCGGATGGTGCAGGCTTCTGTTGAGGAACAGAAGGTCTGCATGGAAAAGACAATACCAGAACAGGGTATCTGCCCTGAGAGTGGTTCTTTGTGCTTCCTTCCTCAATACAGCTAACTGCTGGCTGATTGTTTGACTTAAGCTTTTTGTTGTTGAGTCAAGAACTTTATACAAAATTTGTAAAATGTTCTTATGTGTAAACAATAACCCCTGTGTATATTAAGCATGCAGCCCAAACTCTTTCATGACCATGTATTGGCTCTAGTTAGATCTTGGAATTGATAATTTCTTTATACTATACATGCAAAGTCTTCCCAAAAATGTATCAGTGCTCTTGCTGCCATATGGGAAAATGGTTACTGCAAATATTTGTCTTTTTTTTTTCTATGTGTCTTTGCTGCCATCAGAAAAGTACCTTATTTTTTCCAAAAAACGTGTATTTATCCTAGGTTGACAGCAGTAATATATATAAGCAGAGATACGCACACACTGGGCTTCAGCTCAGAAGCTGAAAACCTGTCCTTAGGAGGTTAACACTATTTGGGATATTGTTCTCAGTTCAGTATCATCAATGTGTGCACTTCTATTCTCATGTATTAGTTTTCACTCCAACAGACTTCCTAGGTTTTTAAATGGAGATAAAATTGCATATGTACTTCTGTCACTTTGGAGAGACTTGTAAAGTTATTTGAATGCTCTGTCTGTATTTGTGTTGAGGGTTCTGCACCTTCTTATCCTCTCTCCCCCACCACACACCTCAGCTGAGATAAAAATCACTAAAATCAATAGAAACAAATGAAATTTTACAAATTCTGCTTAAGAGAATATTTTTAGGATATTTTTAGACAATTTTTTATGGCTTTGTTGCTGTGACATCAGTATTCAGCAGTGCAGAACTGTGTATTAATGCACGTTTTATATCTGGGTATCTCCATTTCTAGGGGGAATTTGTAAGACTATAGTCAAGGAGTGTGATATTCCAAAAGGATGTCATTTTTGCAATCTAACAATGCCTAGTCTTAATGTGGGAAAATCTCTCTGTCTGAGGAAGAATACAATATATGCATAGATCAGTCAAAAACCTCTGCTTCCTCCCCATGCTGAGCTGACAATATCATAATTAAAGTGCATGGTGTAAATGTTTATTCATAACAAAAGCTTTGATCACTCTGATTTATTTTCATCAACTGGGAAAGTATATGGCATTCAGATTTTTAAAATTCTTATTTAAGATATTATCCTTAAGATTTACCACTATTAGGGACAAGATGGTTTCATGTCTTGTTTGAATTGTTTTGTTGTTGTTTCCAGGAAAGTGTTGTTTCCAGGAAGACAAATGATGAGTATGAAGTGCTTTTTTCAAGCACCTAGAGGTGTCTGCTGGATGACTGAAAAAGTGTTGGCTCATGGATGTAACAAACTTCTCTGACTGGCAATAGGATTTTGTGGGAGCCATGTCAGAGGCAGAATTTTATTATAAAGTAATTGTGCAGGGCTGTATAAATATGTGGATCATTGAAGGAGCAACTATGTATGGGTGCACTTGGGCCCAATGAAATCTTTGAGAAATAGGTAAAATCAGGACAAAGTGGGAGATTTGGGGTTTTTTTTCTTAGAAAGAGCATTTTTTTTTTGCTAAAAGGCAAGTTATTAATCAGAGGATTAAGTAACATACAGATATACTGAAACAGGGTATAACGAATAAAAATACCTGAATATCTTGATCACTGTTTATCTCTTATGGTTTTGGTTTGGTTTTCTGGTTTTGTAATGTTCTCAAAGACCCATTATTGTTCTGCATCAGGAACTGTGGTCTGCATATGGTCTTCAACTTTATCTGATCCAGTGGTGATGAGGGTTGTAAGGCTTTGTCATATAATGAGAAAATCAGAACAGTTCTCTAAACTTTTGCTTAGTCCAGAAGATTGCAAAAAAATGTCAAAGTTTTGTTGCTGTGGTGTCAGTAATATATGAAAGACTATGAGGAAATCACACAGCTACAACTCTTCAAAGCCAAAGGCTTCTCCAGTTGAATTTGCTCTTAGCAGGAGGGCCTTGCAGAAGCTGAGGGACTTATTTTACTGTACACCTATGTTCAGCAGTAGCATAGACTGTTCTGCAGTTCTCATGCAGATGGTTGAGCTTTTATGTTCTACTGACTTGTGGGGTGATGGAAGGTGGGAGGATAAGGGTTTGTGTCAAACTAATGGGGAACACAGCATTAGAAAAGACTGTTACGTACCTTCCAGTTGCTGTGGACATCTTTACAATAAATACTGAAGCTGCAGTTTCTGAATGCCATCTGGAGACAAGCTAATCCAATTCAGTTTTTGCCTCAATTCCATTTCTCACCTTTATGAGAACAGAAGATGAAGTGTGCAAGCATGACTTACATGTGTTAAAAGTTGAAAGATAGACTTTTAAAAATGGTCTTAGGACTTTTGGACCAGTCATTTTACTGCTTGGCAAAGTTGGCTTCTTATTTCAACATTTGACATTGGTGACAAACATTAAACATTGCTAAGGAGGCTGACACTGTTTTTGTCCAGAATGTATAGGTCTGTAGCTCACAGTGTGTATAGCTGTTATTTGCAGTATGGTCCTAATTTTCAGACATGTGTTGAGCACTTGCTAGCACACAACTGTATCTGAGATCAAAGCTGAGCCTTTGGCTTGTGACTAAAGTAGGATTCAGTCTTTGTGGTTCTTGAACTTCCTGAGCTGATGGCATGTCAAGATGGCAGGAAAATGCAGTGGCTAATGGTTAGAGTGTTATATTAAAGGTAATTTTTATTTCGTACAGTGTGAGCAATACAGTAATTGATGACTTACAAAGATATTTTGAAGAAAATAACACCTTTCATTATGCAAGGCCTCTTTGAAGAGAGGGCTTTGATAATTCCAGTAGAATGGAAAGGCAGTGGTTGATGTTTACTCCAGTGGTTTATCTGCTTTGAAGAAGAATAAATTATAAATTACCAGTTTTCAACATAGATGAATGTTTTAAGGTATATATACCAAGGATAGTTATTGCTTGATGTAATAAATATTCATAACTGGCTGAACAAGGTGAAAGATTATTCTGAAAATGGCATAAATTATTTGCCTTTGTTAAGAAAAAAGATGACCAAGAAATCTAACAACAAAATGAAAGGGTGGCACAATAGGAGGCAAAATTTAGTAGTGACAGATGCATGCTAATTTGCACTGGCAAGAGTTGTTGCAATTGTTAATAGTATTGCTGAGTTCTCTTTGTTGGCTATATCAGCGCAGAGCTGTAGTCAGTGAAAATGCATCTAAGATAGCAAGAGCTGTATTATGCTATTAACCTGTCAAGCATAATGACACAGTATATCATTTCACCCTGGAGTCTAAAAGGAATCAAGAGAGGCTCAGTGATGAGTACTTAATCAATTATACATTTCCTGGAATATTAGTGTCCACTTCTACCCTATGAAGTGCCTAGAGTGAATTGCTAACTTAGAGGGAAGTGGAAGGTGTTTCCACAGGTGGATATTTTCTACGCCAGTGTTTCATAGAGATGAATATAGTTTTCTGAAGTCAAATCATTGGGGTCATCAGGTATAATAATTTTAGGTCAGAGACAACATAACCTATATCTATTCATATTGGCTTGTAGGAAATCAGTATGATATTTTGGTTGTTTTGAGCAATGCTGTCAAATACGTTTGAGTAGATTAATGAGGAGAGGTAAGATAAAACTGAAATATTACCACATGAATTGCAAAAAAATGCAAAAATAGATTAATTTACAAATATGATGAGAAAGCTGGTAGCGAACAGGTCCTACATAAATACCTTTGTATTTAGTTTTGAAATGAAAATAAAAAAATTGGAAAGACAATAACATTATTTGTGTGTATACGTATGTCTTAGAGTTTTCAGTTACTAGTAGGACATTGAATCCCTGTGGTGTATTTTAGGAGGTTAAGAATTATGATTGATGTTGTCCAACCCATGAATGAGTTGGTAGGTATAGCGACGCTACATGGATTTCTACTTTCAGAGTTATCTTACTGTAGTATATATTCATAACATCATGTCCTTTCCCCAGTTATAAATTGATTGCATTTTCTTGTCCTAACCTACATCTTAATCACTGACTTTATGCTTTTTTTTGTTTTGTTTTCCAGTTTAAAAGAATGCTCAACCGGGAGCTAACCCACCTATCTGAAATGAGCAGGTCAGGCAATCAGGTCTCGGAATATATATCAAACACATTCTTAGGTAAGACTATGAAGAGTTAACTTTTTTGCCTTGTGGATGTTTTTTATATCTCTCTGGGCTGTTTTAGAGCTTAAAAGCAAGTGGCCTTCCATGTTAATTTCTGCTTTCAGAAACTGTGCATTTAGCATCTCATTGTTCAGTGTTTGTGCAGGGAAATCAGTTTAGATCCATTTCCTCACAGCTCAGTTAGTGTGTGTATGTAATTTCCCTGTGTATGTAATTACAGATAAATATTCATATATATATTTTCCTGTAACATTACAACTACTATATTGCTACCATATTAAGAAAGTAATACATAATGAATTAATTATATGTTAAAAAGAAGTCTTCCCCTATATTTTCCTTACTGGAATTGCAGCAGAGGTTTCAGTGTGCTAGAAGCATGCAAGAACAAATAACCTCACGAAACCTCATAGCATGCAGTTAAGATACTTTGGTATTCCCTGCCTGCACGTGTGTGTATAGATGAATAACTAAGTCAGCATCTAAACAAACTTTTGCCAGGAAAATTTGTGCAGCTGAAGAGCCTGATCTGGTGGGATGTGAGCATTAACAAAAGCCCAGCGCAATATTACAGAGTGTGGTTCCTCCTCTATGTTTTTTTTTTTCTTTCCTAAAATTAATGAAAATCAATAAAACTTCATTCCATAGTGTTGATTTTGAATATGAAGATAAAGATACTACACCAATCTCACACATGCTTTGAGCAAAACACCATTTATTCATGAAGGCTGTGCATATTCATATAAGGAGAGGCGCAGCTGAATACATCCCAATTAGGATAACAAGTCCTTTACAAAGTGCCGGTCCTGTATGTTAAGATCCATCTTGTTCTGTGTGAGATACAATAGCTGATGCTTTTCATGTTTGTTTTTTTTTTAAAGAAGCGGGGTTTTTTAAAGTACATTTTATCCTCTCACCGTGTCCTAAATTAATTGCTTAGTGTCTGTTCAGTTGGCCCACAGTTGCAGGAGTGGCCCAGAGCTGCAGCACAGCAGGGTTACAGATAGTGAGAAGGGGATGAGCCTTTGGCATGGAGAAGAGGCAATACTGCCCAGCTTCAGAAGACCTGAAAGTCACATTGTACAGTTGCCTGAGAGGATGACCCACTTAGGTTGAAAAGACTGAGATGCCAGCTTCTGCTTGCTTTTACTTGAAAACTTAAGACTTACTTTGACAGGGTAAGGAAATGCATCTGGCAGCCTTTCGCATGAGCTCGTGAGCAGCAAGAGGGCTGGAAAGGCAATCACTTCTAAGTTACTGAGCCATGGGTGCTGTTTTGCGTCTTCATGAAAAACTTGGATACTTAAAAATGTAGACCTAAGAGCAATACAATGGTGGAAACACCTCATTTACAGATGTATTGCTTAAATAGAGTATTTTCAAAATATGCAGTCTAAGTATATAGGTTGTGAGCAACTATGTAAAGAGGGAAAACATTCTCTCCATAGAAAAATTTAATCATTCTAGTTATTACATGCATTAAATACAGACTAGTAACTCTACTTATTAGTTATTGTCTAATGTTTTTTTTAATACATAATCTATTTCCTGAACATCTACAGACTTTCTCACATTTGTAAGTTAGGAATGTGTCATGAGAAAACACTATTTTCTGTTCTTCTTATACTTTAAAAAAAAAAAGGTCTGTTTCCCATAGGGCTATATGACATGTGTGAAGCTATTTATAATGGCAACAAATACATTCTATGTGTAAGAATTAAGGCTTCTACATTGCTTATAATAATATGTGAGGTTTTTCTTTTGCAGCATCATTAACCTGTTTTCTATGAATGGAAAATGTTTGAGAACCTGTCATTGAGCATAGCACAAACAGGGTCAAAATGGCAAGCTGTCTTCTCTGGATGTTCAGATGGGCACAGCCCCATGTGCTCACAGTTAAAAAAGCAAAAGTCCTGTCTAATTTCTCTGGAGATCTGAAGTCATTCAGACAGACACTTCCTTCCACTTGAGTTAGTCTGACAGCTCAGCTTACGAATTTTTCTTAGATGGGTCTAAACTTTTGTGCATATGACCAAAACCATAAACATCAAAGCACAAACACGAGTCACTGCTCCTCATCTGTTGTTAGTTTGTACCAGACAAAGGCTGCAGTGCTCCACCTCCCCTTTTCTCCATATGAGGAGAATGGTGAAGAATCGGGGCAATCAGGTAACTTGGAGCTGCAGGCTAAAACTTGGTGACATTTCTGTGAGATGTCTATTAAATGTGGCTTCTAAAGGGTAATTAAAAAAAAAAAGAGGAAGAAAAGTGAAGAAGCAAACACTTAACAAGCTGGTAACTAGAAAGGGACTTGCTGACCTCATCTGGTTTCAAACTCTATAGTGAAAATGAATATTGCAGGAAAAAAAAAGACGTATTTTAAAAAGCCCCAATTTTCTTATTTTCATTTTTAAAATTTAAGGTTTTTTTAAATTTGTTTTGGCTCACCTCCTGTGTTAAAAACATCTTTTCTGGATTTTCCTGGTTTTACTGGTATGTTCCTTAAGGGCTAGAATAGGTAGAGGTATATTTCAGCATTTCAGGTACGTTTAAAGGGAATAATTAAAAGTCTACATTGAAATACAGTATGAATAAAAGGAACAAAAAATAATGCAAGTTCCTAACTGTTTTGGCAAGAGAGTCCTTTGTTGAACTAACTTGGGTTTTTTCAGGGACCACAGATATCTTCAATGCTCCACAACCCCATACTTTTTCTACAGCAATCATCTTGCAAATATACTTTACTCTCAGTTTAATCCTTGTCTAAAGTTTCGCTGGCACATATGTTGATGAGTTATATGAAGAGATGCTACTGATACTGCTATAGAGGCAAAAGCCCATCAAAAAAATCAGGGTTTTAGCAAAGCTGTTGTTTTGTTGTCGTTATTGACTCTGGTTTGGAGGTGCAGAAATACACTGCGTTGCTGACATGAACTGCCTCTACAAAGTGCAGTAGATGTGGCTGACAAAAGGCTTTCCAAGTTACTAAGTCCTGTGGTCCTTAGTAGACAGGACCAGTCCCCAAATATTAGGTCCTTTGAATCCTGAAAAAGTTTTTAAAGATTTGCATGAAGACACTGTTTGGATTGTTTTTGAAACACAATTTCAGAGAGTATTTTTCCTGGAAAAGAAAAAAAAAATTAAATTTTCTTGCAAAATGGATTCCTGTTAACACTTTTAAAACTAAAAGATTGACCCTTTTTACAGCACGAGGGGTGCGGGAGAAGTTGTAATCAGACAGAGACAAGTTGCTTTTAAAGCCAGTCCAGAAATAATAAGGCAATTTGAGTAATAGAGATCTGCTTGTAATGAAGTATAGGTCTATGTTTATCTTTTCATGTTTTCACCACTCTTGATATAAAGGATCTGTTGCAAAATCTTCTAACACTAAAAAGGTTTTGTAAAGAGTTACAATATCCATACAATGCAACTCAACAGTGAATTTTATAATAATTGTAATTCTTTTAATAATTATCTTTTTATTAATTCTTTTGAAGACAAACAACATGAAGTTGAAATCCCTTCTCCAACACAGAAAGAGAAAGAGAAAAAGAAGAGGCCGATGTCCCAGATCAGTGGAGTCAAAAAACTCATGCACAGCTCTAGCCTAACTAATTCCAGTATTCCCAGATTTGGAGTTAAAACAGACCAAGAAGATGTCCTTGCCAAGGTAGAGAATATATAAATTCTTGAATCTAAACCACTGAATTAAAAGAGAGCATGGACTTGTCAGTCTTATTCCATCCTCTGCTTATAAACATTGATTTCAAGCTGTAGCACCAAGTGCTGGTCTCACTTGAAATAATCCAAATTTGCCGAAGTGGAAGAATAGCAAGTAAAATTAGAATCAAGCCAAAAGGGTTAATTTCAGCACGAACAGGATTTCATCTGGAGATGGAATGTAAATTAGCATTTGTGTATGCATTAATAAAGCTGCTTATTTGTAAATAGTATCTGAAAAACGAAAAGCAAATATACCATGTACTGTCACAGGAATGAAAATATATAACAACCATAATTTTTAAATATGCGCAACTGGTATATAGCACTAGAACTATCCTTCCTATTTTTAGTTGTATCATTTTATGTACATCCTTAGTGGTTTTTTTTTAGTGAAATTTCCTATATGTTTTTGCATGAGCAGCTAACTACTTGGCAATAATAGAAAATTGGTATGAAGGCATTTTTTATTGAGTTTTGCATTTTAAAATATGCCTATCCTTACATTTTCAGGAATCTTATTTGAAGAGTGTTTCTGAGGAGAGAGCAGCAGAATTATAGCATCTCTGAAGGTTTTCTCCTCACTGAACTTTGTTGTCAGTGGGCAATGAGATAGCAAAGTGTGTTAGTTAAACTCATTCGAGACACTGTAGTATGTTTCCCTCTGGAGCAATCCACTTAAAAGGCACTCTTTCCTACTTAGGGAATTAAAATCTGAAAAGTTGCTAGATACAAATTCCAGTTTCAAGATTAGTAGCAGCACCAGAGTTTAGCCATTCCAAAGTTTAGCATGTAGCTTTCTCAGTGGAAGGTTTGAATCTTCATGAATATTGTTTGCAATTGTTTCAGTTAAAAATTGCTGGAATTTGTGTGTTAGGTTTTGACCTGTTTATTGCTTGATTCTACTCTAGGAACTAGAAGATGTGAACAAGTGGGGCCTTCAGGTCTTCAGAGTAGCAGAGTTATCTGGAAACAGACCTTTGACTGTCATCATGCACACTATTTTTCAGGCAAGTGGGAGCAAGTAAGGTTTTTGCTTGTCTTGGAGATTTTTCTGTGCTTTGTAATCTAATTGTTTTTCTTTTGCTTTTAAAGGAACGGGACTTGTTAAAAACTTTTAAGATTCCAGTAGATACTTTAATAACTTACTTGATGACCCTTGAAGACCATTACCATGCAGATGTGGCATATCACAATAACATACATGCTGCAGATGTTGTTCAGTCAACCCATGTGCTACTATCAACCCCAGCATTAGAGGTAAACTACACTGAGGAGGAAAAGTGGTATTCATGAGAGAAGAGGACATCCTGAGAGTCTTCTAAACTAAATCTTAGTTTTGGCCATATTTTTAAAAGAAATCTTAACATTTCTTCCATGAGTATCTTTTTTTTTTTAAAGATACTTTGTGAGGATCAAAGTTTATTTACATGTAAATATTGGTCAAAAAACATCACATATTTTTCTTTTAAATCATGCAGATTTGTGCTGTCATAACCTTTTTCATTGTAACACAACGCATATCTTGTTTCCACCATCACATTATTAATACTGCATTCTGTTCTATCATTATTGCCCATGTGGGATTCTCACTAACCACAGTGAGTGGAATTGCTTAGAAAAGATATTGATAAAATAGGGTTTCCTCAGTAGGGCCTTTTTGGTTTTTTTTGTTTATTTTTCAGGATATTTTTTACTTTTGCGTATTTATTCTGGTCCTAAAAGACTAATTTTTTATTTGTTTCTAAGGCAGATTGGAACATGTACTAAATTTTCACTAGACTATCTCTTTTTTTTCTTTCCTTAAATATTTTTAAATTGTTTAGAAAAAATCATATGTTCTTCTCATAGTAATTCTCTTGTTGAAAGTTCTTAAATCTCTGAAGTAGGACAAAAGGGAGATTTTCTCTTTTTTAAGTACAGTTCAGATCTTACTATAGCAAACATCGATATATTCTAGCATACTGTTGGGAAAAGGCAGGTAAAGCAAGCTGTTGAGATTTTAGTAATTCAAAAAGATTTGCCTTCATTTTCAAGAATGTTTTGTCTGTGTTTTGTCTGTTTTTCATAATGACCAGTCTTTCATGTTACTGATACATCTACTTTCTTCTTAAAAAGAGGGTTATAAATGGACATTAAGACTGTTGGGAGGTTTTGATCCTCAGAGACTTGGGAATTTTCTTGCTCATGAGAAGGAAGATAGATAATGTTCTTAAAACACCACTGGCTTCACCAAACAGCTGGACTAGTCATTAGTAACATTTTTGGGGGTTTTTTTTCTACATCAGGTTTTTTTCCTCATGGCCTTTTTTTCAGCAGAGCTTTAGCTGGTAAAATGGCGATGTCCGCCCAGTGCCACTGCTGCTCTACACACTCCTGAGCTGTTCTTAATCATTTATGAAAGCAGTTATATAATGTGGGTGCTTCTGACAACAGGAGACTGGGCTCACTGACATTCCAAGTCCGTTTCAGTGCTCTCTTCCTATCTTCCTAATAATCTCATGCAAATGGAAAAATCACTAACTGTTAAGTAAGATGTCTTGTAGGCTGTCACCATTTTCTTTAGCATCATGTAGGAGATGTGCATATTTCAAGTACAGGACAATACATAGGAGTCAAGCTGAAATATTTAACTTCAATTTGTTCTGTAAGTTAGAAAACTGTCCTTAATTGTCTAATAAAAGTGGATTTATTTACGGACTGAAGCTGGAAATACTTCAGTTGTGACAGAATTTAGTGATGCTTTCAGTATGAAATACAGATCACTTTACTTCGGTGAAACTCAAAATATTTATGAGATTGTACATATTTGATGATTTTACAAAAGGTTGTGATAGCGTATGTATAAAGTCTCTAGAGCTGGTAGTGTATTTCAGATTTTTTTTGCTTGTTCTGATCTAGATCCAAAGTAGGATCCTTTTTATTGAAAACCCTTTCTCACTGATTAGTGATTGTCATTTCTGTTTCATGATTTTCTAGGCAGTGTTCACTGATTTGGAAATTCTTGCAGCAATTTTTGCCAGTGCCATACATGATGTAGATCATCCTGGGGTTTCAAACCAGTTTCTTATCAACACAAGTAAGTCTGATGTTCAGTGGTTTTTTCAGAAATTTGCTGCAAGATCTGCACATAGTATCTGGAAAATACACAGTTCATTCCTTGTTTGCTTCTATCTGTAACTTTTCTCAGTAAATAGACAGGTATTTGTATTTTAAACTGGATGTTATTTTGCATTTCTTGTAACTTTAGAAATACTTTACATAGTACCCTCTAGCAAGACTTACTAAGAACTATAAACCTGGCATTCTTTCAGTTTATTGGATGTGGTCTCTCCCAGAAAATAGCTGATTTACATTAAATGAATAAACTTGTAGGAGAAAAATGAAGGAAGATTAAATAAAAAAATTTAAAAAGGAAGACAATAGTTTATTTGTTTTTATTGGAAGCATATCATATGACCAATGATAGAAATTCAGAAAACAGGTTTCTTTTTTGCAAACTAACTGTCAGGCCTATCTCTCTCTCTCTGCTTGGATGCTGTACTTGGCTTTTCATCTCTCATGCATAGTGGACTGAATTTTCTCAGCCTGTTCCTGAAGACTCTGGCAAATCTGTTTGTTCTTTTTTTGACCCTAATGTCATCTACAAATTTGAAACCCAGTGTACTTGTTCTGCATTTCTCAAGGCTGTTGTCTGCAGCATTGTTGAACCTCTCTCCACTTTTTAGTCTTCTGCTGAAAGACACTGTTAGCTTCATTGAACCTGATTGTGACACATTTACTGAACGGCTTGTTGCCCCAGTGTAACCTGCTTTGATTTCATTGGCATATGTCACTATCATCAGTGTGTAGTACTTCATAGGTCAGTACATCATACTGCTATTTCTTTTGCTGTCTGACTTCTTTTATGATAACTGACCCAGAAGTTTAGAGGTGAAATAATGATAACAGTCCAAGCATAGAAGAAGAAAATTTCCAACAGAAATGGAAACATACCTAGGTTTGTGTCTTTTACCCATTTGGTTGCACATTTATAGATATTTTGCACATGAGTGTATATATATATATTGCACTGGTGCTAAAATAGAATGACCCCAAATCAGCAGTACAGTTTTAAGAAGGGAGCTCCTCCTCTGGCTCATTGCTGCTGTGTATTCAAAGATGTTCATTCCAGTTTAGTCTTCATCCAGTTTTGTTTGTCTTAATGGCCTGAGGGCCACCCTGTAATGAAATCGAATTTGATGACTCATCTGCATGGAGGAGGATTGGGATTGACTCTTGATTTTTTTTTTTTTTTGTGCTTTATTGGTAACTAGTACAGTTCAGCAACATAGGATAGGCAGAGAGTGAATCAAACTTTGGGCACAAAACAATGTGCCCAAAAAATACCTGAATTTTTAAGAGTGGGCATATGTAAGTAAAGTTTTTCTTTGCTTGCTTAATCTGATATTGAGTATCAGGATATATTAGTGTCTCTGAGGCTTTATGAGGAAATAACAGAGTTGTTCAGGTTTAAGTGGGACAACTGGCTAGTTGAAGGGAGAGTGGTGTTACATAAAGCTTTCACTTTCAGGCAGACGGTTAAAATTCAGCTAAGTCAAGTCATTCTGATGCTGATACTTAGAAGAAATATCTTGTTTTTATCAGTTCAGGTTTTGATAGAGGAGACTCCTTTGTCAGTCAGCTAACCTAATTAATTGGAACAGCTGTTGCCCAGCTGGAAGAAACAAAGGGATTTTGTCCCTTTTAAATTTTTCTGTGTACAGGGAATAAACTGTAGGGACAGAGACAGAAAAAGACCATCTAATGTAGGTCTCTCAAATCCAAAAAAAAACCTCTAGTTTTTTTTTCCAGTGAACCTTAAAATGTATTAAGATTTCACTAAGAAGTATAAGAATACATTTTAAAAAAAAACCTAATGACTTAGTTATTTAAAGTATGTACATATTTGGCATATTTTTGGCTTATTCTTTATCATTAGTATCATGATTTTTCTGAATATTATTTTCCTATTTAAAGTCTATTACAGAATTGTCAAAGAGACTGACCCTCTTGAATGCTATTAAAGAATTAAAAAAAAATGAATTGCATTAGGATCAACAGAGATGCTTATTTGATGACTGTAACTGTCTTTCCAGAAAAATATTCTTGAAGCTTATAATGTGTTACAGAGGTTACCAAGGGGGAACTTTCTTCCGTTTTCACATCTATTTCAAAGCTGAGTACATTTGAGCTCTGTGTGTAGCTCCAGCACATCCAAAGTATTTTGGCAATGTCGAGTGTTTTGCAGTTGTGGTTCATCAGAAGGCTTTGAAAGGAAAGTCACCTTTGTAACAAAAATAAGTAGGCAAGCTTTGTATGTGTTCTGTGAAAGATGAGAGATCATTTTACAAACTTGCTTTCTTTCTACTTCTGCAGTTATAGTTTTGCTGCCATTGGGATAAGGAAAGACAGAGGAAGAGTTTCCTGATTCAACAGATCGATTTATTCAAGACAGGAGAGGAAGATAGCAGGAGAATAGATAATGAGATTAATGAAATCTGAAGATCCAGAGCTTTTAGAGGTCTCCCATTGAGCTAGAGGCATTTTAAAACATAGCTGTCTTAAAAGAAATAAAGAGGAAAAAAGTAGAATAGACTGATGTGTGGTTAGACTTTGGATAGAACAGCTGTAATAAATAGTTAATATTAAGTTAATATTGCATGTGACAAGTATGATTGCATAAAAAGTATTAGGGATTTTTATGACACATTTATTTACAAGTCTTAAAGCATATGCAAGCTGACTGCATGGTATTCCTGGGTAGAAGCTAAAGCTGTGCAGAAAGTTTTAGTAACTGCTTTTGTCAGAGCTGTCTGGTCAGCAGTTCTAAGCAGACAAATGTTGACCTTATCTGTGTGCCTTAGCACAGGCGTGGCTGTGCAGGTGTACATTATTCTTACAGCCGTATGGGGTGACAGAGTTAAGAATACTTCTGTTGGCAAAGGCAGCATTACAACCAGCATCAGGCACTGACCATGCCTTGAGTATGAGGCTGCAGGCAAGGCCACTGCATGCATTTTCAAGCCACATGATGTTACAAGACCAGAAGCGTAGCTGTTACCATCCTAACAAGTCTCCTCTCAACATACCCAGTTGTCATGGACTAATGACTGTAGGCCTAGTTCGGTAGGAATCTGAGTGTCTTAGCTAACTGCAGAAAGAAATTATTTGTAAACCAAGATGTGTGCTAGCTGCAGCAGACCAGCAACAAAGCCTCAGCTATGTATTTCCAGGTCTGAGTGCTGGAAAGCTGAAACTTGACTAACAACAGAATTTTAGTTGTCGTGTTGGATGGAGGCATGAGTGTGTTTTAGTTGAGGTGTGGTTATGTATGTAATATTTTCCAAGTGACCACATGCAGATATGAAAAGGTATTCTGAAAATTACTTTCTCGGGTTTTTTTCTAGCTTGCCACTCAAGGCACATGTACATGCATCACTGCAAAGCATTTTCTTTGTTTTTATCAATGTGCTTTGCCTCGACCTGTTAAGATGTTCAGTCATTAATTCTGTAACTTTTGATACAGTGTGAACTACAGGAAGGCTATTTCTAAAAGATTATCTGTAAATCTTATTATGAATGAAAATGAATTTTAAAAAAAATCTTAAGGGATTTTGTAGAAGCATAGGCTTTGGTAACGTTCTGGCGGGCAATTGTTATTGCAGATTCTGAACTTGCCTTGATGTACAATGACTCATCAGTACTGGAGAATCATCACTTAGCTGTGGGTTTCAAGCTGCTGCAAGAAGAAAATTGTGACATTTTCCAGAATTTGACCAAAAAACAAAGGCAGTCATTGAGGAAAATGGTCATTGATATTGTGAGTTCTGCTTGAGATTCCATCTTCCATAGAGCTAGTAAATTGAATAATAAAGTGCAGAAGCATATTATGATAAATTAAGCATGTAAACAACGAAGTAAAAGTTTGAATTTTTATCATGTGATATCCAAACATGAATAGTGGGTTCCTTTAAGTTTCAATAAACATCGAATAATATTTTTAGAGGGTATACAATTCTGTTTCAAGCTGGTTTTATACTGACATGTATGTCATTCCACCATCACAGTAAGAAATTTGATACTGAATTGATGGTGAATCTAGGCTGACCAGATAATTTTGAACAATTCTGAACAATTATTTTATCATAGTCTTAAAATAACTAAAAGGAAAACGTACTATTACAGACACGAGTGACTTACATGGCTCAGCCTTTTAGCTTGTATTCAGACACAGAAGTTATGGGTCCCTCCAAAAACTGTTTGTTTAAATGTTCAAAGGTTTTTTTTAAAAAAAAAAAACAAACACCAAAAAACACAGTAGAATAATTTACATAGTGTTCATTTTTTGTTTGTTTCTTTCAAGGTCCTTGCAACAGATATGTCTAAGCATATGAATCTACTGGCTGATCTAAAAACTATGGTTGAAACTAAAAAAGTGACCAGTTCTGGTGTTCTACTTCTTGATAACTATTCAGACAGGATTCAGGTAAGAAAATTCATCTGCAATTGGTCACTTGTATTAATTTACATACTTAATAACATTGGCTTCCCCATTCTCCAGCATGAATTAGATAAGCTATGTGCTCTCGCACCATGACTCGCTACTTCCCTCTGTTTCCTAACTATGACATGGTCTGAGTGACTCTCTGAGAGAATAATGAAGTGCTAGAGTGGTTCTGGACTAAATGAGATTTTGGCCTTCCCTTCAAATTATCAGCATGTGATTGTCTTTCTCAGAAAGATATCCTGGCCTTTATACAGGCAGAAGCAGCAGAAGCAAGGTAATTCATGGCTGTTACTGCAAATGTGAAAAACACCCAAGTACATAAGGTTTTGCTGTTTAGAATAAATCTTTTACTACATTTTCAAGATGGTTTCACAGTCACCAGAAGTGTAAATGGAAAGGGAGCTACTATTCTGCAGTGTAATAACACCACAATGTGTTCAATCTATTTCAGGTTCTTCAGAATATGGTGCACTGTGCAGATCTAAGCAATCCAACCAAGCCGCTCCATCTCTACCGCCAATGGACAGACAGAATAATGGAGGAATTTTTCCGTCAGGGAGATCGGGAAAGAGAGAGGGGAATGGAGATAAGTCCCATGTGTGATAAGCACAATGCATCTGTAGAAAAATCACAGGTAATTGATTTCAGTAGGCACATAAACATTTTGACAGAAAAGGACGGTACATAGCCATGTTTTGAATAATTTCTGAATGCACTATTTCCTTTTTTCTACTGAGTTAATTAATTCAGCTCCTGAGTAGTAAGTGCGGGGAACTGAGATTTTTACTGTGAAAACATAGTGCATCTCTGTATTTGCTGAAGGGATTCCATCGGTGTCATGACTTGCAATGCAGCATACGCATCACAATAGGTTATTGTACAGCTGCTCATTAGGGTTTTGTTCAAAATGAGAGTTATGTATAAAGCAGCTGTTTGGCTGGCTAGATGCAGTACAGTTATTTGGATTGAACAGTTCACTTGAAAACAAATCCTTTCCAAGCTCTTATCCAATATCCTGAATCAGACTTTTGAAATGTAAAAGACTTTATTTACTACATAAACTGGTATGGTTTCCTGTCAGCCAACTTTAAGGGTGATGCGTATAGTGTCTCTTAATAGCATTCTATTTCTCATACTTCGCATGACTTATAAGCATAATTATTTATGAATAATTATATTTTTTTATTATTTGAAACAGGTGGGTTTTATAGACTACATTGTTCATCCTTTGTGGGAGACATGGGCAGATCTTGTTCACCCAGATGCCCAGGATATCCTAGATACACTGGAGGACAATCGAGAATGGTACCAGAGCACAATCCCTCGAAGTCCCTCTCCTGCACCTGATGACCAGGAAGAGGGAAGGCAGGGTCAAACTGAAAAATTTCAGTTTGAGCTAACACTGGAGGAAGATGGTGAGTCAGACACTGAAAAGGACAGTGGAAGTCAAGTAGAAGAAGACACCAGCTTCAGTGACTCCAAGACTCTTTGCACCCAGGATTCAGAATCCACTGAAATTCCTCTTGATGAGCAAGTAGGGGAAGAAGTAGAAGAGGAGGAGAACCAAACAGAACCCTGTGTGGTCGAAGATCATTCTCCTGACACGTAACAATGAAAATGCAGTCTCTTTCTCTCTTATACTCTCTCCCTTTCTTTTCCTCTTTCTCTCTGAGTTTTTTTGTTTGGTTTTGGATTTTTTTTTTTTTTTTAATTTAGGTAATGGTTTCCAAAGTGTGTGTCATATACTACAACCATGGTCACAACTTGCTGTCATCTGCCAGGACAATTGTTGATCAAAACTGACATTGACGACTCAGTTTGGCACTCAGGAATATCGTAACCAGAATTTTCACCTCAATGGCATCAGAAAGCAGGGGAGAACATCCATAAACTACATTTTAATAAGCTCTGCATTTGGCAGATTCACTTAAATAAAGCAAATATTTTCAGAGGAGTACCACCTGCCAACCAAATGCTGGTGTGCTTTGATAGTTTTTGAATTCATTGTATTTTGCAAGCAAAGCATTGCATAATGTTCATCTTGAGAGGAAACAGACAGAAAACAAATTGAGGTTCCTACTGGAAAACAAATTCATGTAAATGATGGGACACAACATGATTGTTACCAACAGGAAGATGAGCTGTGAAAATTGCATAATTTTCTAATTTCAAGTCTTCCTGAGACATGACTGAAAAAAGTGTGACCCAGTGGGTTGCACTAACCTCTCCATTTTGTATAATATGTGAGAGATCTTTTGTAGAGCTTACTTTTATTAAGTGTACCAAGGTATTATATTAAAAAAACAAACCACTTTCATCTGCCAATAGTTATTTTTTTTTCCAAAGAGGAACTTGCAAGTTTTCAATACAGATCTGTGCTACACTGGATAATACTTCTAGGGGTTTTTTTTTGCTTGGGGTTTTTTGTTTGTTTGTTTGTTGTTTGGTTTTGTGGTTTTTGTTTGTTTGGGGTTTTGTTTGGTTGTTTTTTTGTTTGTTTTGTTTGTTTGTTTGTTTTGTTTGGCTGGTTGGTTTGGTTTTGTTGGTTTTTTTACCTTAGAATCTTGTGGTATTATTGAGTTGTAAAAGTCTATTTTATATATTAGTGAGTTCCAGGAATATCTTTTGTGTTACATTTTTTTGTATAATAGCTTTTTTTTGTTTGTTTATTTGTTTTTCATCACAATTTTCCCAGATGTATTAGTGGACTTACATAGTGCTCTTGCCCTCATAGTGGCCTGATCCTGCCAGTTCTGTTTTACCACAAGAAGTGGTCCTGTTGATACCAACTACAGCCACTAACGTTAAGATTTACAGAACCTGAGCCTGTAAAAAGAGTAATGAATTGTCATCAGTACAAAAGCAGCTCTCTTGCTATACTGATAAATTTTTTCCCCTGAAACATGGGGTTTCAGACTATTTTTAGCTGGGAAAGACAGACTGCTAAATCAGAACAGGCTATTACAATGTATGGAATATTTGTTCTGGTGAAAAAAGCATTAGTGTAATATTTCGAATTTTGACTTAGCAACTTTTAATCTGGGTAGCTATCTAGTTAAATCATTTGCTAATCTGAGACGTGTAAACATAAAAATAGTAATTAGTATTATTTTGTCATGTCTTTGTTGCAAAAAGAGCCATGCCAGTCTTGTCTTTTTATGTTTTAAGTAAATGAGCAATGCATCATCAGAGTTGTAGTTTATGCCATATTATTCCAATCTTAAATATTTTCAACCTTTATCCAGCTTGTGCTAAGGGAATCCTGCCTTTCAGTTTGATTGGTACTAAAAGCTTTCATAACTTGGAAAGCTAAAGGGAGGTAGGAGTTTGTATTTGTCATTTTCCAGTCTTGTTGTTTCTTCACATAAAAGAAGAAAAAAATTTATTTCCTACACTTTACTCTTGGTTAAAATTGTAGTTTTGAGTGTAGAAGATGGGAAATAGTTGCATAGGGAGGCGAGCAAACTCCAACACTGTAAAATTCTGTTGAAATGACACTATCAAGATAATCTCTTAACAAAAGATGATAGCAACGTCCATTATTTTCCCTTTCGATTCATTTTGTAGCAAATTTGCAGATAAGAATACAGGGGGTTTAAGGTGTCAGAGATCTAGAATAAAAGCCTCTTTCAAAATACTAATAATTCAGTTGTTAAATGCATTTTGCATCCTTCTATGTCCAGGTCATAGTTTTCTCTACCATTAGCCATCACAGGGCCTTAGCACAGAAGATGCTGAAGGAGGAAAAAGAATGAAGATAATTCATGGGGCTTCTTTCATGCTTTGGCTTTTTTTTTTTTTTTTTTTTTTTTTTTAATCTTTTTTCTTTGTTATTTCTTTCTGAACCTGATCCATCTAAAACTCCTTTCAGTCCCCTAGAGTGCCTGGAACCTCAGTAATGCAAAAGCAATATAAATTCCAGAATAACCCGTAGGACCTGGAAGGTTTTGTAACTGCACTAATTGAAAGTAAATAGACATAAGACCGTATTGTGAAATATACACCTATACATGTGGACAATCAAATCATAGAAAATTATATAATTTCTTAGAGTTGGGGATATAATGCACTGTACAATCTTTTTTTTTCTCTTTTGCCAAAGTGTGTTTTAGCATTGTACACTGCTTTAAAACAATACAATTTACGAGTGGCTTTATGTGTTGTGAATATTTTGCCATAAGAAAATGCTGTGGGCGAGTAATGAGTGGGAGGAAAAAAGAAAAATCACCTTGTTTATAACAGTACACTTTAGCTTGCAAGTTGCTGTACTCAGTAATGCTGTATTTAAATTCTTAAATTGTTTTGTGTCATTAAAAATGATAATGAAAGAATATCAATAGAACAAATAGCATTCAGAAGTTTAAAAAACTTGAATGAGATAGATTTTATAGAAAGCTTTGACAGTTCTTTCAAATGCATTATTTATTTTCTGTGCCATGCATTTTTCTCACCAAATGACCTTACCTGTAATACAGTCTTGTTTGTCTCTGTTTACAACCATGTATTTATTGTAATGTACATACTGTAATGTTAATTGTAAATTATCAGTTCTTATTATAACATCATCCGTGTCAGGGTGGTGTTGCTGTATTTGGAAACTCTTGGTGAGAGAATGATTATTGTGTATACATATTCCTTGTACATTTTTTTTCTCCTGTAATATATTCAATGTCACCATAGAGCTCATTTATGGAAGATTCACGAAAAGTATAAAATACGTAAAGATATATAAATTTAAAAAGCTTCAGGTCTTTGGTCCCAGGGCTGTGCCTTAACTTTAAACAATATTTTCTTGTTTTGCTGCATTTGAAAGTAAGGTAGCCTTGGGGCTAGGGCTGGGCATTTCTACCATATTTTTAGTTGCTAACTGATGGGGGATACTCTTATGAGCTAATATATGTGATACTACAATAAACGTTCATTCTTGACCCTGCTGGAAGTTCGAGCTTTTCCAGACTTCTGGTAATGTAATTGTATTGTCTCTCTTATTATCTTTTTACAGCCTGTCATTGGGGATTATTGCAGACGTTTTTTGTTCCTAAAAAAATAAATGATGCTGCATTTCAGTACTGGGTTGCACTGAAACAGCTTTGGAAAGCATCTCTGATAAGCATTTGATTTCAACGCATATTGAGAAATGGAATAACGAGAATTAAAAGGGTATAACTCATACACTTTTACAATTGTCTGTAATGTCTCTTCTTTAGTAGCACAAATTATCACTGTATAAGCAGAGTCCATAAAGTAGCACAAAAGACAGTTTCAGTCTTGGAAATGCTTTCCAACACCAATATTAGTGTTACTAGTAGCCAAAGTTTTATTTTATATAGGTGTAGCTAAGGCTTTGTACAGGTGTGTATAGCATAATGCACTAGCTCTGCAGAAGAGCGGTAAATGGTTAGATGTTTTAATAACACTACTATTAGATTTGCAGGTTGGACTGAGCATCTCTTGCTGTTTGACTTGTCACATTGCTCCAGGCTATTTAGAGCTGGTATCACTGAATTTGCCAGAGTAAGGTAAATACCTCTCCTCCATTCCAGTGATGCCCAGCCCTCATAACTTGTGACTTCTTCACGAAAGGAGAGATTCCTTTTCAAGGAAAAACAGAATCTCCTTTTTGACACAAACTGTAGATTTTAGCAGCCCTGGCCCAAAGGAAATCGGATGCTTTTGTTTTATATGGTATAAAAGGGACACTATAACAACAGAAATCTTGAACAATTTGTTGTTACTGTTTTAATTCAATATTTTCTTTGGGGATGTCTTGAGAGTGGCAACTTGTGTGAACATTGCACATGGCTATTCTTTCACTGGTTTCTTAGCCTCTCTTTACAGCCTATGGGATAGTACTGTACATCGATACCTTCATATGAAATTTTATATGCAATGGAAATAAAAGCATGTGTTGATTCTGCCTAGTTACTGTATTTGATTTTTTTTTTCAAGTTAACTTTGTTTACATATATCCCATAGTGTTGACATCTTAAGAGAAAATCTATTTCCAGAATAATTTCATTACCACATTTTTGTCACAATATTGTTTTGCATAGATAATACAAAATAAACGTGAGCAAATTGTAAAAGTCAGTCAAATATGGTATTTCATACAGGAGTCTAATCCACAAAGGTGTGACATACAGTTATATTGGAAAGGCGTTCTATTGGTTTTCAGGAAGTTTTACCACTGGCTTCAATGTCTTTAAAGAAACTACAGGTCTAGAGATTGTCTAGAGGAGCAATATGCTGGGATACCACAAAGAGGAAAAAAAAAAGGTATCAGTTAAATCTCTGCCCCAAGTGGATGATAAAAAGAAATTGCTCTTAAAAATTAATAAATTGCAGCTTTTTTTCTCGAGGAAGAAATATGGTCTTAGTGCAGGTTGAACTTCTGAACTGGCTTTCATGATAGTGTCAGTCTCTGTTGTTCTGTGGAGTTGTTTACCTAACTGAAAACAGTTTCTGGTTGAATGCAAAAGAAGTCTGTGTTCATTTTTTTCTTAAGTCCTTAGATCCTTCTTTGGGTTTGGGGGGTTAGTTTGCAAGGAGAACCAATTCCTTAGGATTCCTTTTCAGTCACACTTTTGTGGCAGAAAAGCCTGACAAGGGCTGTGTTGGGAAGATGAAGGATGCTGCACTGAGCAGTGGGCAAATAAAACTGTCACTCCCGTCAGCATCCTCCTCACATGCTCCGAGCAACCTTAATGAGAAATGCATACATCATGGCTATTACAATAAGGAAGAAGGAGTCCCAAATTATCATTGGCACTACTAAAACCTTTTCAGTAAGCAGGTCAGGTACCACAGCCATGCACGTGGTAAGCGTGAAGCTGGCAGCGTTAGCCCACTGCTTCCTGCATCCTCTGTCAGCACTTTGTCACTCTGTGCATGGAAATTATGAATCAGAATAGGCAAGTTTCAGAGCAAAAGCAAAATGTATCCCATGTTTCACTGCAGACAGCTGCTGCTGTAGAAGTTCAATGTATTTTTGAACAAATGATTCTTTCCTAATGAGACAAACAGTCTGAATAACTGCAGCTTTGTTTGCTTAATCTCTCTGCTGCTTGGAAAATGAAAGTTACAGCTACTAGCACATGTAGTGTTTACTGGAATGATCAGTCCAATTTCTCTACCAGGTGTGATTGATTTTGGTTAGTTTTTCCAGGGGAAAAACCACAGAAGTTCAAAGATGAACTAACCCTTTAGTTAGTTCAATTTAGTTTATCCTGCAAGATAAAGACAGTATCCAGCTTCTTTCTGTCAAACTGGTTGAGAAATCTGCAAAAGTAATAAAGGGAGATAGGTCCAAATAGAAATCAGAGTGACAAATTGGGAGCAAAACTTGAGCAGGAAGAAATACCCTCCAACTAAAATAATCCCATCCTGTCAAAGACATCCCATAGTTTGAATATGGACATTAGGAAAACTGAGTTTGAGTTTGATTTTTGTCTCAGTTCCCTGGGTGCAAAGCTGTATTTTTTGCCTTCGTGCAAAGCAACTATTTTGAGGTCCTTGGCCTTATTGTGGTGGTGGTAAGAACTATATCTCTAGTTAAGATGTACATTTAAAAAGTAAAAAATTGTTTGATACAATGCAGAGTTCAGCTCACCTTTAAAGACTAAAAAGGTGGGATGACTGTCTCAGATAAACAAGTCTTTAACACAGAATCATAGAATCAACTGGGTTAGGAAAGACCTCTGAGATCATCAAGTCCAACTCTTGATCCAACACCACTGTGGTTACTAGACCATGGCAGTAAGTGCCATATCCAGTCTCATCTTAAAACCCTCCAGGGACGGTGAATCCACCACCTCCCTGGGCAGCCCATTCCAATGTCTGATTACCCGCTCTGTAAAAAATTTCTTCCTAATATTCAACCGAACGTGGGACACATCATGCCTGAGTAAGCAGCCCTTAGTGAGAGCAAGAAGGAGAAGATACAGGAGACCAGATAGCATTAATTGTCTAATGCTGATGAGTTGTGCAGACAGCAAATGAAGATCAGAGACTCATCAGTCATGTTGCACACTTACCTCCAGCCTGCCCTCCAGCCTGCCCTCAACTCCAGTATCCGTTGAGTTCAGATGCCTACAGTATCAGCATCTCAAATACGTGGTAGAGACCATTGTTTTTTTTATCTGAAGAATTCTGGAAAATAAAATACAGGTTGTGCAGCATTGAGTAGTCAAAGTACAGTGGGCACGTGCATTGTACATCTGTAGGACGTGGCTTATAACGAATGCCTGTAAGCCATCGTTACATGGGGCTAGACAGAGACAGAAGTGGCTTAAAAACTTCAGTATCTTCAGATGGCTGAAACTCCACAAAACTGATAGCCAAATCTCTTAAGAACTTAAGTCTTCAAAACCTTGACTGCAGCACTGATCAAACTAAGACCTGTGCACAGACAGCCCTTTGCACTATCAGACTCTGGTTTGTGGTTTATGTTGTCTGTCCTGACTGCAGCCAGGATTGGGCCTCTTAAACCATGGTCTTGGTTGAAGTCTGATACAAAGTCTACTTGATAGAAGGGATCGTTTGAGTGCAGAGATGCTGAGCAGTGCCCTTCCCTGCCACGGTCCGGGGGAGAGGGGAGTGGGACCACGACACTGCACAAAGACTCTGAGTTGAGGTCGAAGGTCGGGTGCAATGGTGGTTTATTGAGGGCGTGCAGGGGTTTATATAAGCTCTGGCGTGGAAAGGGCCAGAAAATGGGGTGAAGCATGAGACAGACAACCAGGAGAACGAATAGGAGTAAGGACTCGGGGGAAGAGGGAGGAACTGGGAGGAACTGGGAAAGGACAGGACCAATGGTAGCTCTCTCCTCACTGCAGCTTTTTCAGCCAATCAGAGGGAGAAGCAGGGAAAGCAGGGAACAGACAACTCGAGGCATGCCTGGACATGCCTAGGCAGTACAACTGTAGGGGTAACAACATACAATGCACATATTTGAAACCACATAAGAACTGTAAAATCCATATAATAAAGTCCTTTTTCAGTTGTTGTATATCTTTTTCCACGCCTGGAACCATTCCCACTCTGATTCCTGCTCCTCCACACTTCCTCTACTGAGACAAGCAGGACCAGCTAATGTAGAGCTGCGTTTATAATCCAGATGCCTGTGGACCCCCTCTGGCACCTGGGTTTGTTACAGGGTCCCACATAAAGCAGTTCTTGGATTTAAGCTTCTTGCCATGGCATGGAAAGAGAACAAAAGTGCTGTGAGGAGTTATAAAATTGTGTTTATGTACCACAAAGACAAAGCTTGTGGCAAACAAAGAAGTACCCCTAGACCTGCTTGAAAGACTCTTGCTTGCTATTTCATTTTCTCTCTCATTCCCTCCCATAAGCAGGGGTAGTATGTCCATGATAACCACATGCATCTGGGAATCAAGACTGTGGGACACATTTGTCAGATGAGAGACTATCAGAGAATCAGCCATACAGCCTGTGTGCAATGCTGCTGTGCTGATGGCAGCTGCAGGGAAATGTTCCTTATAAAGCTCCGTGGGTAAAAGGTCTAAAAGAATGCTTGAGAAGCAGTAAATGGGAGACTATTTGAACACCTTTAGTATTACTGAGGATGTTATTGAAAGCATGGTGTTCAAGTTTGGTAGTGATGCTTGAAGATGCAGTTTGAGAGGACAAAAAAGTAGAATAGAAAAATAATTAAACAACCTGGAATCTTACACTCTAGTGGGATTCCATGAATATGCCCTATTTAACTTATCCAAGAGAAGGTCAAGATAAGGATTGATCATGTGGGGACAGAAAAGTGATAGTCCCTCAGTCCATTTTGTTGTCTAGCAGGCAAAGGCAGCCACATCACAGCGAGCTAATGTTCCAAATTCAGGCTGCAGGAAGGAGCTACTGCATCAGCTGGTTTCATTCACTCTTTGTGCCTTCAACCACCTTGCTAGGAACCAGGACCCGGGAAAATAACACTGTTACAAGTGATCCATGTGCTGTGTGTGCTGGGAGCTACACACACTTCTTATTGCCACGGGTCCCACCCTTAAGGGTGCTTAGTGATGTTGTAGGATTCACTTTGTTTTCACTTTGCCTAAGAATGGCCTGGTCCTTTGTGAAGATGATAGGGAGGGGGTGGGTGGTGAAAGGGAGAGAATGGCTCTTTGGAGGGGCTTTTTCTATTACAGTAATTTTCAAATCATAATCCATGTCTCTGCTTCTCAAGGACTTCTCAGTGGGAGATGAACACTTGCCATAAGGTAACCACAGGTTTCTGTGAGTTGCAGAGCTTATGAGGCCGGTTTTCTTCTGCTCTGGTGTTTCTTCTGGACCTGCAAACTCCTGGCTGAACCTTTCCCCGCTCAAGTAGATACACATGTGGGGTTTTTCCTCTCCAGCTGGCTTTTTATTTTCATGAAACTATTAAAAATATATGTCATTAATTGTGGTAAAATTTGGCTCACAAGTTCAAAAGTTAAAGGACACCCTTGCAGGCAGCTGGTGTTGGTGCGGGCTGCATTCCATGGAGACAGGGGGCACAGGGACACTACTGCTTACAATTAGCAACTGCCTCCTGGACCCCTGAGGAAAAAGCTGCTTTGCTGGAGGCATCATTTCCCTGGCAAAGTGGCTCCTGGTGCATCCTAAATACGGAACAAGTGATAGATGCCCTCTTTAGGGGCTCCACCTCCCACCCCCCAGAACCAGGTAGCTTCAGGAAGGGGGAAGGTGCCACGTGGAGTGAAGAGAGATGCAGGGCAGTGCATGCTGCCCTGTGATACACTTCCATTTCATTTAACAAGTTAGTGTCTGCATGTAGAAGGAGCATGCTTAGGATACAGCAGGTGTCAGCTGGGGTTTTCTTTAGATTTTTTGCTAGCATATTTTTCAGGAAAAGGGTATCTTTGTAATATCTCCAGTTTTGCTGAAGATTACTTATATGTCACCCTCATGTGCAATTAGCTAATGAGATCTGTGATGGTTTTGTCTATGGTAGAGTTAATTTTCTTCACAGTGCCTAGTATGGGGCTGTGTTTTGGATTTGTGCTGAACACAGGGTTGATAGTATAGAGATATTTCTGTTACTGCTGAGCAGTGCTTACTCAGAGCCAAGGCCTTTTCTGCTTTTAATACTGACTCACTGGCAGGAAAGTTGAGGCTGCATAGGAAGCTGGGAGGAGACATGGCCAGGATAGGTGATCCAAACTGACCAAAGGGATATTCCATATGAAATGATGTATCGTATGGGAGCTGTTTGGAGTTGTGGCATTTGTCATCTCAAGTCACCATTACACATGACGGGGTCCTGCTCTCCTGGAGATGGCTGAACACCTGCCAGCCCATCGGAAGCAGTAAATTCCTTGTTTTTCTTTGCTTGCTTGTGCAGCTTTTGCTTTCCCTTTTAAACTGTCTATACCTCAACCTACGAGTTTTCCAGCTTTTACCCTTCTGATTCTCTTCCTGATCCCACTGGTGGAGGAGTGAGTGAGTGGCTGTGTGGTACTTGATTGATGGCTGGGGTTAAACCATGACAAGATTTCATTGAAACCTATCAAAAGTGGTCTGTTGAGATTACCTTGAAGTGGAGTATGAAACCTGCAGGGAAATACACAAGGGAGGAGAGAGAAAGGGAAACTATTTCAAGCAAATATAGAGAAAAAAAGGGAAAAAAGTTTGGAAAAGAGATTATTGCGATCTGGCTCAGAGTTTTGACATTTCTTAGCAGGGATACAACCTCTAGCTGTGTCCTCTGAAGTCCCCCTGTGCAGTAGGCACCTGGGCCTTTGTGCTGAAAAGAAGTGGAGGAGCTGGTGTGCTGTGGACAGAGGAGGAGAAATGGGAGGAAAGTGAAAAAAAAGCCCTCACTCAAGGAGTGGCTCAATCACAGAATCACAGAACATGCCATGTTGGAAGGGACCTACAGGGATCGTCGAGTTCAATTCCTGGCCCTGCACAGGACCATCCCCAAGAGTCACACCATGTATCCGAGAGCATTGTCCAAGTGCTTCTTGAACTCTGTCAGTCTTGGTGCTGTGACCATTTCTCTGGGGAACCAAAAGTCTCCCAGGTGCTGCCAACAGCAGCCACGGTGGAGCGAAAACTGCTGTGCTCCTCTGGGTTGCCATGGAGCATTGCTGCCCCCACTGCCTCCTCACTTGGAGCCAACCAGCACTGGCTGGAGCAGTCTGTAAATTTAAAAGATCTTTAAATCCTATTTCCCAAAATGGGTGTGTCTGGAGTGAACTACAGCCTCTGATCTGCAACACTCAACTGCACAGCAAGGTCGGGGAAGATATGATGCCACAGGCAGTGTGCCCAGAAGGGCCAAAAGACCCAGACTGCCTCCTAGTGCCCTCCTCCACAGTCAGTAATTAGTAATAATGAACACCATTAGTATTCAATTTATCCATTAGATTGTCCAAATTGAAAAAGGCTTCAGCGGCATGACTTGTAACTGAGCTGGTCCTGGTTTGTTTTCCCTACAGGTAAGCAAAGTAACTCTCAAGTTCATGCTTTATTAGAAATATTTTATATCATTGTCCATTTTTTCCCAACAAGAATTCCCTTCATAAATATTAATACCCACTGGTGCTTCTCACTAGTCTGTATCTGTCCATAGACACTAGTGGTGACTCCCTTTTAAAATATGTTGTTGCAGAACCATTCGGCCTTTGTGTTTGATAAGGGTGGCTTCAAGCCTCAGATCCTCCGGTCTGCTGGGTTTTATTGTTCCAGTGCTCTGCCAGCCAGGAATGGTGCCAGCACCATTCTCTCATGGGATGGCTTGGCAGCAGTCCTTGCTGCAGATGGGCTGTTTGCACAAGCTTCCGGGTGGGAGGAAGCATGGCTAGTGGTGTGGGATGTTTCTCTGGCAGGTTTGATATGCTGACAGAATCCTCAGGCTTTGTGCTTGGAGACTGGTGAAAATCACAACCGAGTGCAATGGTACTGTTTTGTGGGGATGAGTGGGAGGTGACATGGCAAGTTGTGTTTTGGGATACCTGTACTGTTATTTACCCCCAACCAACTTTAAAAGCTTGGAGGGCTTTTTTTTTTAAATAGATTTGAACAACTTTCTGCTGTATCTGCTTTCTGCAAAATCCTGCAGCCCTCCTTGGCATTACTAATGGTGCTTGGGGAACAAGCACCATCAGTATTGAATTTGGCTCCTTTTAGCAAAAGGTATCCTCATGGTGGTACCCGTGCTTTCTTCTGGTGCACTGGATTCAGGGAGAATGGAGATGAAATCCCAGTGCCTCCCCTTACCCTTTCAGTGTCTCCCTTCCCCCTACCCTGTAGGGGGAATGCATTCCCACTGCTTTCTGGGGACAGGACATGCCCTCGCAGGGACTCGCGATGGAGGGGTGCTGCCAGCTGTGCTGCAACCCTGGGCTGCACAACCTGGTGCTGTGCTGCTGGCATGGCACTGCAAAGGAGCAGCTGGGCCAGCTGCTGGCTGACATGATGGGATTTTTTGTGTTCATGGCAGAAGGAAAACGCTGCTTTAGGCACATGCTAATATCTACACATTCAGTGCAGTACAGAACATATTACTGTGAAAAATAGATCAGAAAACCCTTTGAAGTAGGTTTCATATCCAAGACCCCACCTTGCTTTTCAGGTATCGCTATTGGACTGTTTTGTACGTGACCTGATGGTGTCATATACAGACCAGTCTGCCTCTGATAAACTGAAATTTAATCTATCAGGGTAGAGCTTTGTACCTGATCTAGGAAAATAAAAAGGGGGGATTTAATTGTGGGTCACTGCAAATCCAGCTAATCTGAAAGCATTAGCAAGAGTGGGAATGAATCCTTTCTCCTTTGTGCTGCTTCTGATGAACTGCTCTTAGGTTCAGCTTCATTAATACAGTGGAGAAGTGGGGCTCAGCCACAGTCTTCTGTCACAGGCAAAGCAGAGAGAGAGGATGTCTGCACATCCACACAGCTGCTCTTATATCAAGGTTCTGGAAAGGACAGCTGAGTGTGTAAGAGAAGTGAACAAAAATCTGTGCCTCTTGCTGTAGCTAACAGTGGCAGGTGACAAAAGGTGAACGAACCATACAAAGTGAAGTGAACATTCCGCAGGGGGAGAAAACAAGCACACAATAGAAAACACAACCTTGACATCTGCAGCACAGTTCACACAGCAGCACAACCTGTTAAAGGAGAGGGAAGCACGAGACCTCTGAGAATCTCTTAATTAACAGCTAAAAAAGCCTGATTTTGTTCATGAGGCAGGTTGCAGCAGGATAAAGGCTGCCCACCCTTTGGTGCCTCCCAGCCTCTTGAACCCATTCTGCAAAGGTGCCTAGCTCTGCTGCTTGCCTGGCCCCAAACTCCCACCTGGGTATCTCTCAGGGAGGGCTGGTGCAGGGAAGTACAGGGGAGCACAATTCTTGCTGAGGAATTATTTCATAGTGCACATCTGAGCACAGAGGGGGATGGTGGATAAAAGGATGCTGAGAACACCTTTAGGGTAGCGGTCAAGCTCCACATCCAGCAAGTGTAGAGAGAGAGAGGCCACAGCTTATTTACAAGGTGAGGGAGGGACCTCCTGCTTTCACGGTCCTGCAGCATGGAGGTGGAGGGGAAAAGTCCTTGGAGGAATGTCTAAAGGATAGTTTGTGTGGAGTAAGTCAGGCCCTGGAAAACAGCAGTGGTGAACATCTTAACCATGGGCATGGCAGATTAGGATCCTATTCTAGTCCCTCTACACATTAGTTTATCATCTCTTCTCACCAAGAATAAAGTAGCAACTTCCTCTGATACAGAGGGAAATTATTGTCTGATTACTTTGAGCTATTGTCCATATCAAGATGGTGCATTAGTGTTTGACATGAGTTAACAAGCTTTAGTTCAGCACAGAGTTGGTTGCACATCTACAAGTTAAGGCCTTCCGAAAAGCTTTTATGGTACAAAAATCACTATTATTTAAGTTAGCTTTTGAAACTGGTACCTTTGGAAAGGTTATTATGTTTCTATCAGTGAAAGACATATGAAATAATTTATGTTTGGTGTGATAAAGCATATATATATACATATATATATATATGTCTCTCTGTATATATAATGCACATTAGCCCAGGCACCTTTAATAACAGAGTGCTCTTTTTGTCCTGCCAATCTTATGCTATCAGAAGAGGGCAAAGGGCTGTCACTGTGTCACTGTGACTGTGTTAGTGGTATATTCATCTTCCTAGCTTCTGCTCTCCCATTCCCAGACATGTTACCTCCTTTTTCTGTCAGGCACTGGAAGAGGAATCAAAAATCTTCTCATCTTCCAGTACTTAGGCTGCAACAAAACTGCTTCTCAAAGCAGTGCTCACCCTCTGGGAGAAGGGAAGGAGCTAGAAGAGGGTGCAGAGTTGGAGGAGGGGGCTATAGCCTCAGTCTGACCTCCCTCCAAACCCACTTCTTTCACAGCTCTGCAGAACTAAGCCACTTGTCCACTGTATTTTAACTGCAGTTCATCATATTCACCACATTTTGTTATCACTGCTCACATCTTTCAGTAACTCTCTGTATTCTCAAAATTTTGCTACATGCATAGATTGTTTCCTTTTAGGCTGGGTCATTCAGTCACCATTGCTTTGCCTGGTCCCACAAGATTTCTTTCTTTGTACTTTGTATGTCATCATCTCGATATTCTCACACCTTCAAATTCCTTGGTTAGGCACTGTGAAGGTTGTTGTTCTGCTCCCTTTGCTATTGCTAGGATGGGACAGCTCACTTCTACCAAATTATGTTGTTTGGAATGGATACCTATAGTAAATGATACTGGTAAATAGGTACATAACGAACAAACATTTTTCTCATGTCTCTGAGTCTCTTGGAAACAACCTCCTCTGATGTTCCGGCCTAGTAAACATCATTCAACAACAAATTTTTTCAACCATGAAGAGTATCTTTGATGCTGAGTTACAAATGAACCCTTATAGCATTTATTCAAAAGGATTTTGGCTCTGTTCTCTCATCAAAGCATAAGCTGTCTCATTCCAGCTACCAGCAGGTGCGAGGTGACTCTGGATGAAGTACACACAGAGCATGTGGGATCTCTGACCTGTCTCCTATACCCCTGGGAAAGGTACTTCTCCCACAGCACAGTCACCCAAAGGGAACATTGCCCATGACTCAACCATTACCACACAAAGTCCAAGCATCACTGATTACACTGCCACCGAATGTGGAGATGAGCAAAGACATGGAAATGCGCACTGAAGCAACTAATGTTTGGGTGCCTGTTCCCTTACTGTATCTTTGCAAAGGAAACGGGCAGGCAGCTCCTCAAACAGTGGAGATGACACTCATCAGACAGTGTAGCAGCCAGCCCAGCGTTGATGTCATGCTGTCAACACACACTTCTGCCCACGTAGATAGGAGTATCTGCGTTCACAGTGATGCCATCCACATCTTTCTACAGCACGGACTGGGACAGGTCACTGCAGGCACACAGCCTCTCTGCTGCTCACTGAGCAGAAGGCTGTGGTCCATCAGTACAAGGATGACATCTTGCACTGAAGCACCCAGCAGCCTTCTCCTCTGCCTGGAGAATTGTGACAAGAACGAAAAAAAATGAAGGTAAAAAGCTGAGCTTGGCAGACATCAGCATAATAGAAAGGTAAAAACAAACAAACAAAGAAAAAATTGAAAAGAAAAGGAAAATATAAGTTGAGTGCCCAGGTATAACTGTGGGATGGATGAAGGAAGCCCAGTAGTGTAAAAACTTGTAAACCCTAGCTCTCAGTGCAGAAAAGCTGGTGATCCACTTAGAAAGGGATGAAACCTGGGCTAAAGCTCATATTCTGAGCTGCATCGGTTTGGTGGGGGAAAGATCATCTTCTGCCTGCACTGAAGCTGTTTGCTTATGTCTGGAAGAGGGTATATCTGGAAGACATGGCAAGGCAGAGCCTGGGCCAGGCAGAAGTTTAGCACTAACTGCAAGAGTACTTGTTGAATCTAAGGTTGTACGACTCGGACCATGCTACAAAGCCCTGCTTGCTTCTACCTCTCCTCATACTGCATTTGGAGAGATAGCTACAACCAGAAACGGAGCTGAATGGAGAAGGAGGAGGTGTTGGTGCCCAAACCATGCCTTACTGTGGGTTCTCTAGTTGAGAGTGCTGTACCTGGACCCCCCAGAACCAGGTATGTAGTTGGTGACTAAGGCAGGTCACTTGGTGTCCTTTTTAGGGGAAGGTGTTGTATACGAGCAGCCAATCCCAGGTGCACCCTGGGACAATGGTCCATTGACTGGGTCTGAGGAAGGGATTTCATGTGGTCACCAAGATAAAATGTGGATAGGGCCAGCTGACTAACTGCAGAGAGCACTCCACAGGAATGCTTCAAGCAGAGAACAGCGTCTGAGGGCAGTGGCTGGCCTGGACATAGGGCATCAGACTCTAAGAGCCCCTATCTGTGTTCCAAGAGGAGAGGTCCTACAAGGCTCTAGAAAAGTGAAAGAGAATGAAGGGCAGTGCTATGCACCCTGGCTTCCTCTGGCTCCTGGAGACAGACCAGGGCTTTGCCCTATCCCATGGAGGGATCTCCCAGCCAAAGGAAGTTCCTCTGAAGCCTAGATACCACCTGGAGCATAGGGAAATGTGGTAGTAGCTGTATTGTGGCTGGGTGCCTTAGTGCTAGTCCTGGTCACCCTCACAGTATTTATTTAGAGACAGTAATGAAAATAGCATGCTGTTCTCTGCTGCTATGAACAGAGCCAGCAGAGCCAGCCGAGCCAGCAAAGATCATGCCACGAGGTCCCCAGGACACTCATAACTCACTCACACCTGACATAGAGCAAGGCACTCCTTGGGAAATGCCATCTGTCTCTGAAAGGATTCCATCTGCCACACTGGCGAAAAAAGCAGAAGAGATAGGGGGCAGGGGAGAGAAAAGATGCTCATAAGACCCATTTTCCTTTAGGGATTAAGAAAAGCAATGACTGCAAGGCAGTTTTTCCCACAGCCTCTGCCAGCTACCACTGTAATAAGCAAGTTTGATGACCTAGATCAGAGTCCATGTATTAGGATGGGAACTGTGCAGCACGGGCCATTGAACAAGCTCTTTGAGGATATGCGTGTGTGTGCAGTGAGCACCTATGCAGGCACAGGTGCTCCTCCTGGGGCGATGCACACTGTGCCCTTCTGTGTCATGGATGTAGCTGTTCAGAACTGCAAGTAGGATATGTGCTATAGGGACCCACCATTTCAGGGAGCTGCACCATGAGGAGCCTTTCTGCTCTGACAGCCAACCCCAGGTGCATTCAGCCTTGACAAATCCCCCATTTCACTTGCATGACACATAAAATCCAATGAATAAATATGCTACCTGAACCAGGGATGTACACAAGCACAGACACACTGCCTGTGAGTCACCTACTATTCCTTTGTTGAACCCCCTGATACACTGGTGACATGCTAATGCCAAACCATTTGAAGCGACAACTGATATCTCCCACTCTCTTTTCTTGCCTCTGTCTTCTGAACAGGTATATGTAGCTTGCCAAGAAATGGGGGAATGAAGCGAGGACAATCAACTGATGAGTTTTTATAGGTAGGAAAAACAAGGTAGTTTTCCATTTTCTGCTTTCTCATTGTGACATCTGATGATTCCAGGTACCTGTATAGAAGCAGCAGTGGCAGGTCAAGGCAAACATGCATAACTTTGTTAGCCTGAACCAGGTCTCAGGTGCAGGGCTCTTGTGAATGTGTGCAATGCCCATTAAAGTAGTGAGAGCTGTGCCAACCTGTCCAAGGCAAAATTACATCACCGCCTTTCCCCATTCTTCTGCAGCATCAGTTTGACCATGGCAGAGCTTTACCTTGGGCTGCTCGTGTCCAGCTCATGCTGATGGCCAGACCCAGCTTCCTTGTGCTTTGGGGAAAAGCTTTTTGCCAAGGTCCCTCTGGACTGATATCCATTACCCAACTTTCCAAATCGTTTTTCCATGACAGCCTCAGACTTCACTTCCCGTAGCAGTATTGCATCTTGACACAGGCTTTTAATTCAGCCACACAGAAGATACCCTGGTATAAAAGCAAAAAATTGTGCCAGGAGAAGTTTTATTTACAATGTACTCTTAGAGCACTTGGAAGGCCAGCACAAAGCAATCAGTCCCTGCTCCTTTCATGATTTAATGCTGTGAACAAGCATAAGGAAGCAGATATTTTGCCTCGATGTGTCCATTTTTCCCAATACCCTGCAGAAGCTTGAGGTCTAGCTTGGCCAGCACCCTGTCCTCCCAGCAATTTGGGATGTTTGAAACAGAACACAGAGCTGAGGATAACATCTTTGCCTGAGGAGGTCATGGTTAGGTCTGAATCTGTGTTGTGACCTGGCAGAACCATTGTAAACCACCATGCGCGCAGTGGTTTCACTTCTGATATCAAAAATGGATGGGATTCTTTCCAAGAATCACTACAAACCAGTAAGCTGTTCAAAACACTGCTTAAAAGTGAGACGTAAGTGGAGCACTCTTGTTCCTGGATCTCCTGAGTAGGTGTAAATTTCACCTAGCTGTCTTGTAACTAGAGCCATAAATGTACCTTGGAAATTCAGGCTCCTAGTGAGCACAACAGGAACTAGAGAGTGCATTTTATAATTTAATTCATTGTCTCTATGGAATCACCTCCAACACAACCAGCATCATATGTCACATTTAGGAATGGCACTGTCACCTGATCATAATGTAATTCAGTCAACCGAAAGTAAAAATCTTGAAAGTAAAACCTCATGGGGCACACAGAAACAGTTACATACCTAAAGGATGTTTTTTTCTTTCATCTGAAGCTATGCAGGCTTAGAAATATGGAGAATTTTAAATGCCTGCCATGGAAAACTGATTAAAGCTTACTTTCAGGAAGCTGACAGCAGTAAATTAATTCATGAAATTATTTTCTCTAAGTACTGAAAATGCATGCTCTAATATGTCACCATGTGAAAACAAGCTGAAAGCCAAAAGTATGCACATTTTCAATCTTCCTTTTTTTTTTTTTGTTTTTCCCTGATATTTCCATCTTTTAGCAGCTCCTGCAGTAGGAAAACATGAGAGGCTTCCCAGCCCAGCAGGCAGCACAGGGAAGCTGGGCACGTTGCCTTGAGATTTGATTCGTGCTTCCAGAGGTACTGGTCAAAGTTGTCATCCTGAGGAATATAAAATAGCCCTGACCTATGTTCAGATGTGCTTGCTGTGATAAAACCAGGCTGCACTGCTCCAGGAACATGCAGCATTTTCAGAGTGCTTGAGAAAGATGGTGTCAGGGAAAATGATTCAAGGTTTTAAGAGTGTTTCTTTCATGCCCTTATGTATTCAAAGTGTGTTTTTTTGACAGCATGGCTGAATAGCAAGTGACTCATAAATGCCTGTTTTAAAGATGCTCTCTAGTTAGCATGTCCTATACAAACCAGGCAACATGTGAATCCACTGGTGAAAGCCATGACATGATCTGGTGTGGAAGAAACTGTCAATCCCGGTGATGGAAACACCAAAGATACTGAAAGTGGAGGCAGGAATTCTTTGCAGCTTTGACTTTGGTGTGATTAAGCTAAGAAGAGCCAAAATCCCCAGCTCCCCCCTCATTTACTTATACATAGTTATTCAAAGCAGTGTTTGACTAAAAAAAAAGAAAGTATTCCAGTATTATGTTCAAGTAGCTGGAATACTTTTCTTTTAAGCTCTTATTACAAAGTGCTTTATCTTTCTTTTGGAGAAACTGCTTCTTCTGAAGAGGCTTCCTTCTCTTCTGAAGAGACTTCTTTCTCTAGAGGGTAATTTTTGTCAGAGCAGGACTGACAGGCTTCCCAGCTGCACTATGATTCATTCTTTTATCTTAATAATCATTATCTTCAAAAGTGAAATTCGCTTATGTGCTGAAGCTTTGTCTGAGCTGGCAAGACAGCCCCTTGATGTCTGAGCAAGGGCACAAGGATGTTACTGAGGACTAGGAAGTCCCACTTCAAGTCTCTACGTTACACATTGTCCAAGTTTCCATGCTGACTGAGGAATCAGTCAGTGCAGCTGTCATAGTGCTGCTGAGCAGTGCGTGATTAGAGCAGGATTTGTTTCTATAAAACGTATATGAGCATGGTCAACACCCTGCCTAAATTTGACAGAGCATCTTTGTGGGGGAAAGAGAGGGATCTCTGAGAACCCTACAGTACATAATGGTACAGAGACAATGTGAATTCCTAGAAAGCCTCATTGGAGTGTGAAAAGGGACACGGCAAAGCATGTACAGGTAATGCTTTGGTGCAAATGGTCTTGCAGAAAGAAGGACGTGGATAGTGCAGGTATCCTGATCCTGTGCTATATGAGAAAGGAGAGCTGATACACCAAGCAGGCCTTTGAAAAATAATACCAATGTGGTTGTTTCTGTCTGACCAGAGAGATAACATGAGACCACCAACAGCTTCAGCTTTTTATGAAATTATCATACATGGACACCTGTCTGGATAGCTGCAGACTTGATACCAATGTCTTTGTCAAGCCAGGAGTAGCTGAAGACTGAATAGGTACAAGAGTTTGAAGTATACAAATTACTTCTCGCAGTGATTCCTGACTATTACTGAAGTCTCCTTTCCTCTCAAAACCAAGTCAAAATTAATCTGATTATATCAGACCTACCTGCATGGTAGGTGTGATACAGGACACACACTCTCTGTGTGTCCTTTGCTTTTGCACAGACTTTGGCAGCACTTCTTCCTTAGAGTTCAGCTTTTGATCCTCTTTTCTCTCTACTGTACACATCTGGTTTCCTAAATCTTAAACAAATATGCACCTGAGGCACATCCAGAGATCTCAATGCATAAAAATAGCAAACTGAGAGTAATCTTCAGCATTTAAATGAATAAGGATGTCTCAGTTTGAAGAGACTGGAATGTTTGCTAAAGAGGATGAGTTATGAGACAAACCAAACTCCTCTCTCTCAGCAATTGTAAATTCAAAATTAAGGGGCTTTAATCGAGGAAGTGTGGGAAAAAATAGAAGAAATAACAACCCTTTATTAAAAGATATATGTATGTTGGCAAGAACAGTAACAGAACACACAAAAAACCCCCTAGACAATAGTCCTGTACCCAAAAAGTCCCCTTCAAACAAAAGAAAAAGTCTGAATACTTCTCTGTCCTTTAGCGCAGTCCTAATCGTGGCCTGCAGGGGGCGCTGTTGGGTCACTGGAGGTGCAGGGCCTGCAGTTCCCTGTGTTGCCCTGCAGGGGGCGCTGTCGGGCTCTGGCGGTCACCGCGGGGAGGGGTCTGGGGGGGGGTCTCGGGTCGCGGGAGAAGCCGAAAAGAAAATGGGGACCCTTCCCCCAATGGAAGAAGGGGGAAAGGAAAGCAGTACATCCTCACGGAACTCACTGTTGTCCTCAGATGACGCTGTCTCGCACAAAAACCCTCCAATGAAAACGCAGCAGTTCCGAGCTGGAGACAAAGACAGCTACCTCGTCTCCGTCCCTGAGAGAGAACCCAGCAAACTGCCTTCTGCCTTCCAAGAAGAGCCAGCCCACCCCTCCCCCAAAACTCCTCCCCTTCTCCCCCCAGCCTCTGATGGGCCATCCGTTAGGAATGCGGTCCAGCCAGCTAGGTTCTTTTGTAAAGGTAATCGCCCCCCCTTTCCATTCAAACTCCATCTCTCCTATAGTGGGGGCAGGGGGAAGAAAAATCCCCCATCTCGGGTTTCTAACCTATAACAAAGGATTTTGTGGTTAGGCATTATATCACTACCATATTCTAAAGCAAGTAACACACCTACACCCTGTATTTCATTCTATATGCAACAGCATTAAAATGCCCTTTTTGAAAATAAAACACTCTGAACTGGTAACGTTTCAGTAGCTAATTTTTAAGTTTTATTGAGAAACTCATGTTTAACATTGTTTAAAAGGTGAATCAGATTTCACGCATTTACTATGCACTCATGTTCTATGCTGTGTTAATAATTACTATTGTCTTGTGTTGAACACCTCTATTTATACATGCTTCTGTTTTTCCTTTCTTTTTGTGTAAATTCTGACCTTTTTGTAGGAGCAAGGCGACCTTTGTTAGCACATAACAGCAGACTTTAATTTTTGTTTTCCCGTCAATGCAAAACTATTTTTAAAAACCAAAAAAAATGAACAAAAAAGTCATGTAGCAATGTAAAAACTTTGGGAAGTGCTTGTCTTCATTTAGTTGGATTACATGAAAAATTGCATTTTTCTGCAGACTTCTGTTTCCTCCATGACCCTATGAAAAGTTTGATGAGCTAGAGGAGCATAGCACAGAGGAGGCTGACCCTCCGAGGAGGTTCTTTTGCTTTGCTGAAAGGAGAAAATGTTACACACTGTGAACTCGATCCAGAGATAGTCACCACAATGACAGACCTTCTCAGCTCTGCTGTGAGACCTCACCAGTCATCTTAGTTTAAGCAGAGAAATTGAAAGAGGGTGGAAACTGCATGCGAGGCAAGAATGAGGATGGTGCTGGGAGTAGGGATGAGCTCTCCCATGTTGCTCTTGCCCCACTAGGAAAGCACGATTCTTACAACACAGCTCCGCCTCCTAGAGACACCATTCAGAGACAAAGCCTTTGACTTCAAAGCACACAACTGATGGCCAAGACAAAGCAGGGGCAGAAGAGGGGCATGGCAAGTCCCTTGGCAGGTCATAGCAGCCCTCTCCAGAAAAAGCCACTGCACAGCGAACTCCTGCCTCAAATGAGTTACTCAGTTTCAGCATCACATCAGAGTTTTTATTTTCCTGGTTTTAATGCTTTATGCTCTTGTGGGCAATGATCACTGCCATTGCTATATAAATTACACCTGAACTATTTCTCCTAATTGCTTTCTGCAGGCACATTAAGTAAGAATACCGTGATCTGAGAACACAGCCCCAGCACAGAAGAGCTGTTTGAAGCTGTGGGCTGGGCCAGGATGCCTCCCCTGGGGAAAAAAGGGATTATAGAAGGAGTCACATGTGTAAATGAGAAGTGATGGGGAAGACTGGGAGGTGGAAAACCACAGCTTTAGTAGATTTTACATGGAACATAAATCCTGCCCTCCCTCCCTGCTCAGTGAGCACATTTTTGGGTAGCAGCATTGGCAGTGGCCTTTCCCTCAGCTATCCTTGTGCATTTTGGTACACAAGGGGCAAGAGCACATGTTTCTCCCCCCAAAGCCTTCAGAAATCAGACTGGCATCCTTTCCAGACTCTGGAAAGCAGCACTGGGATTCACGCCTTGTGGGAAGCCCTGATGAGAAATATTTTGGCGTTGTATGCAACAGAGGTTAAGAGGTCACAGCACCAGGCACTGCATGAAGCCTTTGTGTTCTCAGCCGCCTGCCCTGCTGACATTATGAAACTGGGGTCAGGAAACCTGTGTGGCTCCCTGGTGACGGCAGGAGTGTTGTGCATCATCTGTCTCAGCTGAGTGTCTTCTTACCCTGCCTTGTGGTTGGCTGGGGACAGATCAGTAGGTTGTGATATGTCTCAGTTTGAAGAGACTGGAATGTTTGTTAAAGAGGATGAGTTATGAGACAAACCAAACTCCTCTCTCTCAGCAATTGTAAATTCAAAAATTAAGGGGCTTTAATCGAGGAAATGGGGAAGAAAAGAAGAAATAACAACCCTTTATTAAAAGATATATGTATATTGGCAAGAACACTAACAGAACATAAAAACAGCTAAACAATAGTCCTGTACCCAGAAGTTCCCTGAAAAAAAGTCTGAATACTTCTCTGTCTTTAGCGCAGTTCTAATCACGGTTGGTGGGGGGCGCTGTTGGGTCACTGGAGGTGCAGAGCCTGCAGTTCCCTGTGTTGACCTGCAGGGGGCGCTGTTGGATCACTGGCGGTCACCACACGGGAAGGGGTCTGGGGGGTGGTCTCGGGTCACGGGAGAAGCCAAAAAGAAGATGGGGACCCTTCCCCCAATGGAAGGAAGGGGAAAGGAGAGCAGTTCACCCCAAACAGGACTCACTGTTGTTCTCAGTTGATGGCACCCCAAAAGCTCCTCCTTTTCTCCCAGTGAGCACAGAGACTGATGAAAACACAGCAGGTCCGGGCTGGAGACAAAAGACAGCTCGCAGGCAAGTTGAGGCCAGCAGTCAGGGCTGACCAGGACGGGATGCCAGACAAACAGGCTTCCAGGCCTTCTCTCCAAATGCACCGAATACAGACCCTGTCTCCGTCCTCCAAAGAGAACCCAGCAGTCTGAATCTCTCCCCTCCGAGCAGAGCCAGCCACCCCCTCCCAAAACTCCTCCCCTCTCTCCCCAGCCTCTGATGGGCCATCAGCGAGGAATGTGGCCTGGCTAGCTAGTTCTTTTGTAAGGCTAATTAACTCCCTTCCCCCTTTCCATTCAAACTCCATCTTTCCTACAGTGGGGGGGCAGGGGGAAGAAAAATTCTCCTGACTTTCTAACCTATAACAGATATTTTATGTGTGAGCGGAGAAGCAGTCACTTCTCCCATACAGGGATGAGGCAGGGTCTCCGGATATTTTAGGAGGAGGTTAGTTGAGAATTTGAAGCCAGCTCTGCTCTCTCTCAAAGCTATAAAACTCTAGTTAATGTAAATGCCTACCCAAGGCTTTCAAACCTGGTGGCCCTCATATCTGGGGTTGACAGAAGGATGAGGAGGTCTGAGATACACAGTCTCTGCCCAGTGAAGAGTAGGACCAGCCTATCCCTGATCCCTCCACATCCCATGCAGAGTACTGCCCAGGTGGAAGAGCACAAGTAAGCAGCAGGCCCACTTCTACTGGGCAATGAGTTAATAAGAAACACATTCAGTGTTCCTGTCCTTTCACTAGTGGGTCTGTCTGGTAACCTTTAAAATTGTGGTTTGAAAATTTACTTGTATAATAAATGTTTTGGAAAATGTCAGCATTTTTTTGAGCATTCTGAGGAGTTAGCATTAGAGTTAGGATTTTAAGATAAATCCTGGAAAGGGTGTGAACTCCAATAATATCATGGGAACTAGCAGTGGAATACACCATATTTGCAGACTGTAGCCTCATGTATCACATGCCAACCACATGGGAAAGCAAAGGTAGAAGGGGATCATTCATAGCATGTTAAAGGGCGTTTTGCCTATACACTGAGTAAAATTTCCTTGCTTTGCTCTCTTGGCAAAACCTCTTCCCATGACATGTCAGGATACTTTTTCTGCTAGAAAATGGGATGCATTAGGTTGCAAAGAAGGGGGAAAGGTGTTTCCTATTTTGCCCCTGAAACCAGCTATGTCCTACTCCTATCCCTAGGGTCAGAAGATGGAGGCAATAAATGGTAGAGAAATGGAGAGATATGAAACCTCTGCTCACAAAAACAGTACACTGTGCATCATAGGGCCTACATTAAAGCTATGTGTTTCCCCCTCTCTGCAGCTGCTGTGGGTGGGAAGCTCTGACTGTCTGCCAGCCTCCTGCCCAGGCCACTGCAGGCTGTGGGTCCTGTGCAGCAGCAACTCCTGCTTCTGGCTGAATTGCAGGGCCTAAACAGGAAAGTGTGTTTGGGTGACCCTGTGAACCCACCTGGAAGTGTTTGCAAATGCACAACTATCCTTGCTGCCTGAAAAAAATGCTGAAGTTTTGGTAAGGCTCCAAGCTTGTAAATCCTGAGTTTTTTTCTGGCTGTGGAACTATAATTTCTTGTCTTGGAGCTGGTAGGAAATGATTAAAGAGTCTCTCCGCATTAGTTCTCCAGGGAATTTCTTGCCCTTGGTGCTTGGAGAAAGGCTGGTTGTGGGAGGTATCACAAGCAGATGGAGCACTACAGTGCTGAGCTTAAATGGGGAGGTGGAAGCCCACAAGGGATGGCGTGAGACCATCGTTGGTCATTTTCCTTCAGAGCTTTTTTTTTTTCCTTTTCTTGAGAGCTGACAGCATGAAATGTTTTTCCTTCTTGCGCTTTCTGTCCTTCACCTAAGCAGAAACTCTTAATACACTAAACACACAACCCAGACACACTTGGAGTATGGACGAGAAACCTTATGCACCAGACAATAGAAGGGATGAAGCCAATATGTTATATGGGAAATTAGAAGAACATTATTGAATTGACATTATTGAAGTCTTTAATTAAGGACAGAGTTGAAAAGTGTTAGCAGCTGCCAAAATATGTGCTGTGGGCAGAGCAGGATGGGGTACATGTGGGAATAAAAATGAGAGGGCTGGAGTGGAGAAGAAATCTTTCTCACGCTTAGATCCGTGCAGGTAAAGGTAGCAGATAAGGGCATCTGCCAGGAATCCATGAGAAAGCACCGAGCTAAAAAAAAGGCCATGCCGCCACAGTGTGGCCAAGCGAGGCCGCTCGTTTCTGGCGTGGAGAGAACAGCCCTCCTCCCGCTCTTTCTGAGCAGGAGAATGGGGAAAGCTTTGTGCACACACATAAAGGCAAGCTGCAGGGAGCGACCCACGAATATGCTGGCAAAGTATGAAAGGGGCACAGCAACCCCAGTTGCGTGCCGATAGGGGCGGAGGGGGGAGGAGGGAGGAGACGGCGGAGGAGGCGCGCTGCGCGGCTCCGCTGCTCCCTCTGCCGCCGCTTCTGCTCCCGGTGGGAGTTATGTCCTGCCTTGCTGCACTCGGGAGGGGATCCACAAAATGCACGTTCATCAGGTGTGGTGGTTTTAGACCTGGTTTTAGAGCTGCCCTGTTAAGAGAATATAGTGATGCTCGTCTGTACAGTTTGTCCTCCAGCACACAGCTATGGGGTAAGGTGGAGGAACTGCAGAATAGAGTCATAGAATCATTAGGTTTGAAAAGACTCCTAAGACCATTAAGGCTAACCATTAACCCAGCACTGCAAAATCCACCACTAAACTGTGTCCTCAAGTGCCATATCCACATGTTCTTTGAAGACTTCCAGGGATGGTGTTTCCACCACTTCCCTGAGCAGCCTGTTGCAATGCCTGACCATCCTTTCAGTGAAGAAATCTTTCTTAATATCCAGTCTAAACCTCCCTTGGCTCAACTTGAGGCTTTTTCCTCTTGTCCTGTTGCATGCATGTTACTTTGGAGAAGAGGCTGATCCCCACCTTGCTACATCCTCCTTTCAGGTAGTTGTAGAGAGTGATAAGGTCTCCCCTGAGCCTCCTCTGCTCCAGGCTGAACACTCTGAGGTCCTTCAGCCACTCATCATAAGACTTGTGCTCCAGACACTTCATCAGCTTTGTTGCCCTTCTCTGGTCTCGCTCTAGCACTTCAATGTCTTTCTTGTAGTGAAGGGCCCAGAACTGAACACAGGATTCGAGGTGTGGCCTCACTGGTGTAGAGAGATGATCACTTCTCTAGTCCTGCTGACCACGCTGTTTCTGATTTAAGCCAGGAGGCCACTGGCCTTCTTGGCCCCGTGGGCACACTGCTGACTCATGTTCAGCCACTGTCAACCAGGGTTGGGAAGGTGGTCAAAGTGACTGTACATTGTGCAGCAGTGTGCATTGCAAGCTCACTAAGCACTCACTTTAGTGTTGAGTGAGTGTGTTAAAAGTGGAAACTTTTTCCATGAAAACTGAAAACTGCTCCCAAGGAAAAGTGCTCTAAAAAAAATAATTAAAAAAAAATTTGCTTTTTGGAGAAAGGGATTTCCTTACTGAACAAAAGAAGTTCAGATTGTTTATTGCCCAGATCTGGCCTTTGTAAACGATCACAGTATTTTGATTTGTTTTATCCTCATTTTTAATTCAAACAAAAAATTGTCATGACTTAATCAAAGTATTTTATACACATTTGCTGAACCAAATTAGATAAGCCATTCCAGCCCCTATGAACATCTCAGCGTGACATTCATCTTCAGATCCACTGGTAGCAGCAGAGGTGTACTCAGCAGCTCTGCAGTGAGACATCACTCTTGCTTCCCACTAGCAGGGTGTTCTGCCAGCTCCTCCATCTCTTTCCCACTCTTCATAGTCCTCGGATTGCTTAGTTTCTCCCTCTTCATCAAGTATTTCCTGAAGTCCACATTCTTCTGTCCCTCTGTCTACCAGCTCTCATACCTCTACATGCCCATGCCATCTCCCCTGATGCTGCCCAGCTCCAGCTACATACCCCAAAGCTGCCTCCTTGCATCCTCCCTCTTGACTGTGCCCAGGGTACATCCTGGTGCCCATCTTGCTCCATGCATTGCGTCAGCCTCTGCCCTGTCCCCTGATTTCTCCCAGTATGGATTTCTGTGGTGTTTCTAAAAACCCCAGCTTTGAAGGTTGAAGTTGCTGCTGTGACTCTCAGCCTGCAAACGTATTCAGGAAAGTCCCTTATCTTACAGATTCTTCCTTTCTTAGGCAATTTATTACAAAAAGGTTAATTTTTCCTCTCTTGTGTCTCCCCTTGCTGTTTGGCAGGTGACAGCAGACAGAACAAGTCCCTCCCAGGCAGCTGAGAGCAGCTGCACTGCATAGCGCAGTGCAGTTGTGGCACACACACATTAGAGGGCTATCTAATGCAACCATAAACTGCACAGAGAGAGACATCCACTGCTCCTTCCTGAAGGGCCAGGAGAAAAAGGGACTGGGAGGGAGCCAGGGTAAATTTTAGTCCACAGGATCTGTATGGGCTGTTGTCAGGTTCTTGCTGTGAGACCAGAAATGACAGTGAGCTAAAAGACATTTCTGGCATCTGATTTTCATTTCAATGAAAAAAACGAAAAAGAAAGAAAAAAGTAAAATTTTTAGATAAGCCCATTAACACCAGGCAGTTCCATGTTATGCTGAAATAACACAACTAATTTGAGGACTGGAAGCATGGGGCTACAGCATGCTGTTCTGTTGATCAAACGTGGCATCTCTCTATTTAAGTGTGCATAGCCTGGGGTGTAAGACCCATGGCAAGCTTTACCAAGTGCTCATATCAGGCCTCTGACTTGCCAAATGCCCTGGGAGCTCTAAAATGGACAAAAGGACTAGGTAATTCCTGATTTACCAACTTTACTCCTATTCCTGAAGAGTATTGCCTTTACACCAAGATTTTGTGCAACTCTCAGATGTACCTTCCTTTTGCACTTTTCTCATACCTTCTTGTAGCACTATGAGATGAGGCCATTATATCAGCTTTGTGACACCCCACTGTTGGGCTGAAGCAGCACCTTCTGAGCAAATGTAGAGCTCAGAAACCTCATGGCTGGATTATGAAGAGTGGTTGAAGGCAAACAGACAACCAGGAAAGTGGCTGCCCACAAGATCATAGTTTCCATTGCTCATAGTTGGAAGTGGCCTTGAACAGTATTTGTGGTCATCAAAACCATCCAGGCCCAGCTCCTTTTCCCTGCTGTGGCTTACCTGTCATCATCACCATGCCTGTATGTCATGGTTTATTACTGAGTGCTGCATTTATTCACATCTTTCCTGGTAAAGTGAATGGTTCTTCTGGTTATGAGACCTCATTTTCAAAGAAAAAAAAAATTCACTTCCCAGAATCCCAGCACTAAAAGGTCACAGTTTCTCTTTGGAATATAAGTGGTGAATGGAGGAGAAAGCATCTGTTTGCTTAGCACTGAGACACAAAGGCCTCTTACCCAAGCTGAAGAGGTTAATCCACTAATTAGCCCACTGCAGGAGGGATGTGTTGCCAGCACATCTCCAAAATGTAGTTCTGTGATTTCTCCATTTTTCATTGTTAGCAGTTGCCAGGCACCTGCCACTCTGAGTTAGTGATTTCTGAATTACAGGACTGTGCAGACAGATTACCTTTAGCCAAGACTGATAACACAGAAGAGAAGGCTTGGCAGATTAATAAATTGTCTTTTGGGCTTCCTCTGAAATGTAATGGTGAAGATTTTATACGCTAAGGAAATAGGAAAAAATCCCTGCTCTTATACTTCTGGAATCTCTATTATTATATTTCAGGAAAGTAAATAGTGGAAGAAAACTGGAAGTCACACATAGAAGGGGAATTAGGCCATTTCCAGATGGAAATGTTCATCCCAGGGCCAGGTACTTATGTCCCCTAATAACACGGTATAGAAAGCACCCATCTTTTATTAGATGCCCAGCCCGCTGAGTCCCCTCTCCAGCTCCACCACGAAGACGTAGCAGAAGTCGTCGGTGGCAGAGCTGCGGCTGGAAGACTCCGCCGTGGGGTAGTCGTAGGGGGTCGGCGAACATCCTGGCAGCGGAGAGAGCGGCCTACGGCTCTGGCACCGCCCACACCCATCCTCACCACCCCTGGGCAGCGCCAGCGTTCTGTACCTTCGGGGGTGCTGCCCTTGCTGCCGGTCATCCCGTTCCTCCGGGGGTCCTGCAGCCCCTTGCCCGTGCCCTGTGGGGACTCCGGGCTCCCGGAGTCGAAGTTCAGGGAGGTAGTGGGCGGTGTCAGTAGGCAGGAGGAGTCTGTGGGTGCCGTGCCAGCCTTGGGGCTGGACCCCTGCCCAGCTGCAGCTGCTTGAGCTTCTCCTGGACCTGCGGCTCGCCAGGGTGCTCGCAGGGGACGCCGTTGGTGGCCAGGCGTGGCCGGGGGCTCCCCTCCGGCTCCGGCTCAGCGCAGCACCCCGGGGAGCAATAGTCCTCCTGGGCAGTGGTGCTCCCCAGGGCAGCAGCCGGGCTGTCGCTCAGCTCCAGGAGCTGTGGCGTCGTGCACGCCTCTTTCTTAAGTAGGAAAATGCTCTGTGGGACCCCCTGAATGTGCAGCCAGCCTATCGACCAAGGGCATAGGACTCTTGAAATGAAAGGCTGTGTCTGAAATCCTGTGTGTGCCCTACGTTACGTGACCTTCTGTAGACTTAACATGGACAAGTACCTCCATCCTGGTAGATGGTCCCCATTCCCTGTGAGGTAAAGGTGAGGCACCTGTGAGGTAAAAGGAAGCTATTTAATCAGCTTGTCAGTGATGCTAGAGCAGATAATTTTATTCTGCATAGACACAAGGTAACATTTGTTCCCTGTTGACTGTAGTTAGACACTAAAACCTTAGTGTTTTTCTGCTTTGCCAGGTGGCATGTGGATGGTTATGTGCCATCACGCAGCGACGGCATCAGAAAACTCATCTCCTCATTGTTAATTACTGAAGAGAGAAACTGCAATTTGAAATGGGCTTTATTTTCTACACAATTTTTAGTGTTGTTCCCCAACAGGAATAAAAGAGATGGCCCAAAGGCAGGTTCCACCCAACACACCAGATGTTGCCTGAGCTGACGGCTGCCTTGCAGCTGCAGGGCATGGCTGGCAGAGAAGGCTGTGTGCATCATGCTGCTGGCCTGCACAGGGGCTGGTAGGGCTGGGGTCGGGGGATAAGCGTTCTCCTTGCTTTGCTGAGTATTAAAGATAACAATTAAAACAAATATATGCTGTATCTCTTAGGGTACATCTTGAAAGAAGAACAGGGCAGAGTTTTTAAAAAAATAGCTGCCTGATCTAACATTCCTAAAACATTATCTAAACTTTAAAACTTCAAGAGTCTGGTCAGAGGCAGATATCCTGTGTGGCATCTCCAGATGCTCTACAGCTATTCATAGACTTATTTTCTAACCACAGGCATTGATTTGAAACAAGTGAGGACACACTTCCTGGGGCCTCAGAAAACCTTGCAGGGGCCACAGAGTGAGGCTGCTCTGCTCTGCTGTGAACGTGGTGATGTCTGCACCTGGCCAAGCTGTATCAGGTAAGCTGCACTGCCTCATTAAGGGGGATAATTTGTCAGTCCAAGGTCACTCTTCATGTGTGCTTGTGCATGAGGAAAAGGTTGTATCTCCTCAGAAGAGTGTGATGCTGCCTGTGGAGGTCCCAGATACCCTCCTCTGGGGCAGCCGCTGCAAAGCGGAGTGTAATATTAGGTTTTGGCTAGGATATCATGGAGCACAGGACCTCATACCAGCTTCCCACTGCATGTGCCTGCCACTCACAACCTACGTTCACCATGACTTAAAGCAATCTTTTTTTCTAAATCTCCTGTCTTATAATTTAATTCTTCAGGATCTTGCATGAGTGCCAACAGACACACAGATATAGAAAGGCAATTGAGAAGATTTTTGAAGGTACCTGTGTTTTTCACTTTGCAGCTCAAGAGTTGCACAGGTCTGTACAGAAATCAACTAACCCTCCTTGCACTTAACTGTCTCAGTTTTCCATTACCTTGCTGAGTCCCCTTGGTTGGGTGTAAGCCCACAGTTTGTCTTTCTCGATTTTGGTGGATCACATTGCTAAGTCATCCACCCTCACGACACTGGGATATTTTGTTTTCCCTTTCTTACTCTAAGTTGGGAATCTTTTCTGTGTCACTTTACATCTCCCCTTGCCATCATCATTTGTGATGTATATTTTCTTGGTGGTTAGCAACTTTCTATCTCCAGCCTTCTAACTGGAAATAGGATAAAAATGGGTTTCCTTGAGCATGAAAGATCTCTTGCTGAGGTTTTATTCTAGTAGATCACCATTTTCATCTACCTATCTGTGATTTTTGTCCAATTTAGTTCTATATAAGTTTCAGCATGTTCAAAGTAACAGCAGTTCAAAAACGTTGTCATTCCAAGGTATCTGTCAGAAGTCATCTATTTCTTCCCTGTTAACCTTCCCCTTTTACACTTCATTCTCTTGTCTTGCAATCCCCCTAAATATGTGAAGCAAGTTCATTAGGGTGAATCTCATGGAGCAATGGCATGAAGGAGGTGGATGGAAAAAACCACTATTTTGCCAGTATCATCAGAAGTAATTTGATGACAAGTGTCTCTACTAGAAATAGAAGCTGTATGAGCGAGGGCAGTGAGCTGCACAGGTAGGCCCTTCAGCAGAAACCTCTCTAGAGATACAGGATCACAAAAAGCTAGGAAGCACTTGATGTTGAGAGGGAATTACACAGTTATCATATTTATTTTGCAGATGAGATGTAAATATACCAGAAAAATAGGGGAACTTGGCTTAAACACAGCAGAACAACAAGAGCGGGCATGTGCTAAAAGAGTTTGCATGTGAATACCTGATCACAGGAGCTAGAGGACACAGGGGATAGTGCAACTTGTTCAACAGATTGATTGAAGATTAGGACTTTTATGGAGGGAAGATAAATTCAGGAGTCACAGCAGAATTCAAATTAGCACAAGAGTGTGTGTGTGTGTGTGTGTGCGCGTGCATTTATGTACGAAAAAACAATAACTGGACAGCTATATATCACAATTTGTGTGAAATAACCACCCACCACATCTGAGATGGTTCATTTGGACAAAGATTACCTGACCAACTAATAACAGCATCCAAAAAGTACATATACTATTTAACAGTTTGGATAGTGAAACATCAAAAGAAAAAAACTTTGCCCTATTTTAAATGGTCAGCATATAGGCTGAGAGAGCAGCATGCCTTTTCTAAGGAAATACCTTTCTCCTTCAGACTACTAGGGCAAAGTCTCCAGTGAGTTCTGTGGAATTCATACAGAACTACAATCACCAGTACTACTGAGATGATATTAATAAAATTAATTATTACAGATGTGGTATTTTGTCTGTCATTTTGTCAAAAATGAAGTGATTCTCTCCCAGTCTAGTAGGTGAATGAAAATAAACATGGTGTGGGGTGTAAGACCATGTCACCACAGCTGAGATATTCATGAATATAGACTCTTGAATATTTATTGTAATCGCAAAAGGGAAAAAAAAATCCAGAAAAAAATTAAGCAAAATCCACTTGGTATACAGAAGTCACATACAAACACATTACCCAATGGAATACACATGGTCTCTATGTCCTCACAGAATTAAAACTCTCCACATAGATAAAACTTGTACTTCACATTCAGAAAGAGCTCCTGTGGACGTATGCAGAAGATTCACAAAATTTGACACCCAGCAGCATTCTAACTAACATATTTTTTAAAACCACAGTAACTATATTGCAATAAGAGTCAGGGGAGAAGGCACAGATTGAGTCTCACCCCCTCACAAAGGTATCCTAAGCAAGTACTTCAACTTTTCTTTAAGAACAATTCCTTTAACAAGTTAGTTTGAGTTAACCAGAAAAGCTACATATTTTCAAGGTAAGCATTTATCTTTTTGCATGTAATCACATGCCTATGAGGAATAATAAAAAATCTAGGTAAAATTATCTGCCAGCCCTTGAACTGTCAGGTCACTTAGCAATAAAAAGTTTACATAGTCCTGTAGCAGTCTGTATATTGTATATCTCTATTTATAAAGTGGTACCTCATATTATGACTGCTACTTTGTCTCTTGCTCAGCTACAATGATGCTGAGAATTTCCTTTTTTTGATTAATAATCCCCATTTTTTTCTCCATATACATTTTCATTTCACCCTGGTCTTCTGTATAATTTTGCAGAAGTTTTAATAGCAGAAGGTACAAAGAAAATGAGAATTTTAAGGACTTTTCAGGTCATTGTAAGTACTGTCCTGTGCTACTTAATGCAATCTGGCTATCTCAGAGAAACTATTTGATGGCACAGGAAAGGAAAACCTTGATACTTACTGGTTTCCAGCAGGCCTTAGAGTTTCATTATTTTCCTGATCAAGCTAATTAAAAAAAAAAAAAAAACAAAAAACAAAAAACCAACCAAACAAAACCCAACTAAACCCCAAAACCTAAATCTACCTTATACATTGTCACAAAAATGCATCAGATCAAACTAAAAATCTACTTATGTACTTTCGTATGGTACTAATGAATATACTTTTTAATGAAATTTGTTCAGCAAAACCAGTTCCTCCCATGGCCCAGATACAGTGGCTTATACATATATATATTTAGCAAATTCCCAAGACAGAAGACATATTCCTTTGAAACCAGAGATATAGCAAGAATTACCAGACTCTGTGGGCATGGCTGTGAACCCACGGCAGACCAGGACCAGTGATTGAGGGTTTAAGGTCCCGACTGTACCCAAGGGTGTTGCTAACTAGTGTTGGCCTTGCTCATGTTCTTTGAGAACTACTAGAAATATCCAAGGTTAGCAAAAAAAAAAAAAAGCTAGAAAAATAAATTATTGGATGTCTCCTGTTAATTTCATGGTTAGATTTTGACCTGCCTTTTGTTTCCATTTGTGCCTCAGCTTTATTCCTAACAGTGGAGTTGTTGAACTTTGAGTGACATGGAGTGAAGAACGTGGGTCAATATATTTAAGGATGTGTCTTCCATCTTTAGAATCTAGAGAAGCTAAGAAACTTAAATGTCAGAAGTGACTAATTAAGGTCAGCATCCACTGTGCTGTGCTGCTGAGTGTGACCTTCAAAGCTGTTCCCAAAAGTGTTAACCCAGGGCATCAACTGAAGTTTGACAAGTCATCTGCAAGCATATCAGGTACCCCTATTTAGTATTTCAGGTAAGTATTGAGTTAACAGTATCAGATTAAAGAAAACATGCTCGTATGATATTATACAATACAGGCAGACAGAGCATGTAGCTGACTCTAAATAACTTAACTGCTGAGTTCTTAAGTTCTTTTAATGCTTCTAGAGAACATGCTTTAAAATATGGATGGACAGTCTAGCAATGGTTACAGGCATCTTCTGACTGAAAGTGCTGTCCCACTAGTGTTAGTGTAACATGACAATTTTCAGAAAAGGACACTCAAAACTCTAAAAGTAAACTTGACATGCACTTGCAGTAAACATACAAATATCTTTTACCATTGTCTCATATATGAAAAATAGTTCAAGTTACTTAAGAATATCCTCACACTACACTGGTAAAGTGTTTACTTTAGAATTTTTCTAAAAGACACGTACATCTACTGGAAATCTTAAGCCACAAAGGCATCATCAACAGCTTATCACACATACATGATGCTTCTCCCTTTCACACAGGTTTATATACACTGAGTAAATAATTAAATATTGCACTTATTGGCCCATGATCCCTCAGTTTTGAGGTATTCAAAAATAGAAAACATATCTAGTTTTTGTAACATAATTTCATGCAACATTTAAGACATTTGAAATCCACGAACACTAGTATATAGATTACACATTGTGACAGCCCAACTGAGTCACAACGTATCTGACATTACTGACAAAATACTGAACAGGACTTACAGCACAAACATTTCTTTTATCACTAGTTGCAGGTACATGTCAGAATTACTCAAGGAAATTTATCACCAGGAGTGGTGAGCAATCTCTAGCTTTCATTTCTGTGTGTTATGCATGATCCTGAAGTTATTGGAAAATTAGCATTTTTGCTCCCCCCCGATCAATACAAGATACCTTATTCTACAAATGACAAGCCATCTACCTCTGCTGGAACCATGGATAATAAAAGTATGGTCTTCAAATGTTACACATTTGATTTCCAGTGGTAATGACAATTTATGGATAAATTCCACTGTGACATTTAGGGAAGGTGGCACTGAACATGAAAAAGTAACAGTGGGGACTGAATGAGTATCAAAGATGTACTGCTGTGTATATGTGCATACTATGTGTTACAAATTCTGCTTCACTGAACATCCATGGATAAACCAAACCAAACCAAACCAAAAAAGAAAAAAAAGCTTAATTTGCGGAGGTGAACTACATGCACCCCTAAATAAATAAAACTGGTAGAATTCATTCAAATAATTGAAATGAGTTGCCTCTTTAAATGGGACTTGACAAATAATGAACCTTGGAGAGTCTGGAGTGAGAATGTATGGATTAAATGGTGTAAATTAACACAATCTACTCCCCTGTTGGCATAGGTAAAGATATGTTGATTTACACCCCTGAGGGCTTATCTATGAGGATTCAAACTCATGATCTCACATATCTGTCATCCTAAACAAGAATTAGGCTTATACACTGTGTGTCCATATAAAACAGGCCAAGAAGGAATCAGTCGGTCAGCAGAACAGAAATTTAGTTGATGCTGTAAAAATGCAAATAATAAAACTTATCTCTCACAAACAAATACAAAAAAGAGTAGTTGGGGAGGAGTGGAGTTTGGGAGAGGGCTTCTTTTTGAATGCAATTGCAGCATCATTTATCTGCTACAGACAAAACAAACGCATCCACATCAAATGTAGAATTTTTGTGACTATTTTTTTCTTAAAAATGGCAAACTCAAAGCATTCACAAAGTTAGGATCAAACTCCAGCAGGTTTTCTGTATCCTGAAATAGCACTTCATTTCTAAAATAAAGAAGGTGCAGGTGGTACAGACTGGTGCTCTGGAAAAGGCCACATAGTTGTAGTCACTCAGGTAGTTTCTCTAGGCATTACATTAAGTATAAACACAAAGGAACAAACAGTTCCAGGTAACAGACACACAGCTGTTCAGAGAGAAAGAGTATTTTTTGACAGAAAATCAGGCTAGTTCACATGCACTTAAACCAGCAAATGAACAAGTATTAATAAAGTCTAAATAAATTGGTCTACTCACCAACAATAAAAATAAAAAATACAGCATTAAGTTAGTTGCACTTAGACCTTGTGAACATGAACTCTTAAAATAAACAAAAACATGCGTCTGAAGGTTCAAGCCAGCAGGCCTTGGTAGCTGTTCGGCAGGCTGGTACCAGGAGACACTGCAGGAACCACTCAATCCCATGCTCCTGTGTGCTCCCAGGGCATTTTCTGAGTACTAGTTTGAAGGTATGACAAGCAACACTCTATCAGAGCATGATAAGGCTGGTGCCATGCACAGAATTATCCTGCTTCTATAAGCTTTAATCTGGATCATAACTTGGAAAATGGGTTGTGTAGTATTAGTTCAGCTGGAGCTATGGAGCTCAGGACTCTCTGTCTAAAGGCATCTGATCTCTCAGATATTTAACATGCTCTGTGTGTCAACTGCTGTATCTCACCAGCTGGATAATCTCAGCTGAAGGGGGTATCTGTGACTAGGCTGTGACAGTCAGTTCTATTTCTGTGCTGAGTGACAACAAATTGGTGCAAGATGTGCAAGTACTTTTTCACCAAGGTTTGTGATGAGGCTGAAAGTAGTTTGGGATCTGTTGTCACAGGCTTCAGTTTAATAATGTATCCCCTCTTCCATCACTAAAATATGGTGCTTTGTAGCCTGGTAATTGCTCTAGATGGAATTCGCTATGCTAGTGGATAGATCAAGGATATAATCAAAACCTGCTTGTCTCTTCCAACAACTCATAGCCTGTGACTATTAGATATGTGTGAAGAACAAGACACTGATTGCTTAAATTTAGGCCTTTGATCAAGTTGTGATGGGTTTTCCCAAAATGTTCAGCCTGCTTAAATTTAAGAAAAACTGCACTACTACCACATAAGTCAAGAGGATCCAAGCCAGATTGACACAGACTGCTTTTGGATGCCCTATCCTATAACAAGCCAAGGCATAATTTAAAATAGAATAAAAATTCCAATACTGCTAGTCCCCTCAGAATTCTTAAAATGTTTGGGGAAGGTATAGAAAGTTACTTTTCAAAAGCTTTTCTGTCTTTAGGGTTTCTCTACAATAGGCAAGTTCCAGCTGAGAGACGTACTGAGACCATAATGCTCATGATCTATATGTGACCAAATTTTATAGCAGAAAACTCAATATTTCTGTAAAGCATGGGGCTGCAAAAGCCAACCTGTGATAGAAAATCAAAGCCTACTTTTCCAAAAGTAGCTAACCCAAATTGTTAAGAAAAGGTTTACTTGAACTTCCAGACATTTTTAATTTCAGAGAAAGTCATGATAGCATAAATTGGGTTTGATGGGACTTCAGCAGGTCACACCTCCCAACCTTCTACTCAAAACAGTATCAACTGAGAAGTCTGAGCAGTTTGCCTAGGGTTTTAAACAGTCTGATTTTGAAAAACTTCAAGTAGAAAATTTAAAAATTTAATCTAATTCTGAACTTCACGAAAGTGTCTGAGTGCCGACACAAATTTCCTAGATTTCAAATACTGACTCTGCTGCTGTACTTTAGATGAGTTTTTAACTTTTATGACATTTTTGGTACTCTAAGGAACAACATTACTCTGGCAGCTGCTTCCCCCTTCCTCCCCATCCCACGCAGAAGGCCAAACGGCCTGGAGGCCTGGGAGGTTAGTTGTCTCAGAAACATGAAGCAGAGATTCTCCCTCTGATTTTTTAGTTACTCTTCTGCCCATGCAAAATGAAAGGCAATTAATTAATCCCATCTATGTAAAGAACTCTTTATCTACCACTCAAATTTTTAAAAAATATATATGCTAATAATGTATATAATGAGCCTACATGGTTATACTGAGGCAGGGAGGGTCTTAAATTCATTGCAATGGAATACAAGCATCTGTGGCTGTAGTAAGGGGCATCTTGAAGTCGTTTTTTCCTTGTTTCATTGCAGTTTTGCAGCAAGCATCCCAGAGCAAAGATGGAAGAATACTTGCTCATTTAGCCATCTGCAGGATATGCCCAAGTTCATGAATGATGTGATTATGTCCTTCTCTCTCCTCAACTTGCCTGAGATTTTTCTAAATCACTTGAGACCTGAAGCTCAATTCTGTCTCAAGGCTCTCCTGATCTTTTTTTTCCAGTAGGAACAACTGCACATTAACAATAAAAGCACGGAAAACTGCCCACTGTTTCAAACTAAGCTTCCTCAACTTTGCATTGTTTCCTTTTTTTCAAATCAGCTGGTACCTAGTGGGTAAAGAGGTCCTAATGAAAGTCTCTCAGGACAGTTAGCAACACATTGCCTTAGAGGAAAGAGGGAAAAGCAGCACCCCAGAGAGAGACAGGACTGGGGGTTGGATAGCACATGCCTCTTCCACTTGACTGCTCATTGGCCCTAAAGAAGATAGTGCTTTCTCTTCATGGTCTCCAAGTCTATTAGGAAAAAAGTGCTTAAGTATACTAGCTAACAGGTTTAAAACCCCAGACTGAACAAAGAACTTTTACTCATTTAAGTTATGCAGCCAATGTAGGCACCCTCATGGTATGCCCATTTTACATGTGTCTATATGCCTTGTTTGGGAGGAATTTTTACTCTGTCAAAGTGTATGTAGATTATTTAATCAGTTAAAAAAAAGGGGCCATTTTCTCTTATTGTGTATCAGGAGTTACATAAATTACCTTCAAATGACATAAAGTGTGTAGAGGGATTTCTTTGCAGTTGTGAGCCATTTCAAGTACCATGTGTTACTTCTGGGGTTTTTTATATGTTTTCATTTTCCCACTGCAGACGGTTTAAGAAGTGTCAGCCTTGTCCTAAATTCTGTCTAACTGGAATAATAAAATAGTCAATGCTTCTTCAATTATGCTGTTTAGTTAAAAAATGTCATTGTAATGCAAGTAAAGCACTTGTACAAAGTACTCCAGGGCACAGATGTAAGCAATTACTTAAAGGAGTAAAAACTGTGAAATATGACTTTTTTAACACTTTATTAAAAATAATTTGTGTACTTTATTCTGCTATCTTCACAGCCTTCTGCTCATCTTATTAATGTATTCAGCCTAAGACTAGAAATGTCCTTGACAATTTTTTATTACTCCTACACTTTTAAAAATTCCAATTCTCTTGCCAAAATAGATGGAAAAAATGAGGTCAAACTTCAGTTCACTGACACCATCAGCACTTCTGCAATAGGTCTAAGTAAAATACAGGTGTTTGTAGCCAGTGGTGGCTGTCTCAGTGACTGAACAGGAGATTAAATTCCTGAAAATCAAAGCATGGAGGTTTGACAGCAACATGATAAGGAAATTATTGGCTATGAACAACCAAGCACAATGGATTTGGCTCTGTCAGGGATAATATAGAACTTTGTGGTTAATATCTCACATACAGAAATGGAAAGAGTTAACCAGCCCTCCACTATAGGTGTAGGTAAGACTGGGATCTCCATAATGATGGAATGAGAAATTAAGCCTAGTTTCAGAAAGTTATTAGATAGACATGCAGCTCCTATGGAAAAGTAAACACACTAGCTATCCAGACAGGATAAAGTACTTATTATCTCTGAGGGTCTGGACTGATTACCGTCCAACTGGAAATTCACAGAGAATTTTGGTGGCTTTGGGTCCAGGAACTAACTTCTTTACAACCTCTGCAGTTTCCAGTCAGCCAGGATGTGTAACATATTGAATGTAGATTTGCCAAGGTAATGTGCTACAGGAAGTGTCCCTTATACAAATGACCTGGACAGAATGAGGGATTGTCTCACTACAAGGATACTTCTAAATTCATTTTCAGTCAGGATAATATATAAGTGACATCGGGAGGCTTATTCTAAAACTCCCTGGCCACTACCCTATGGATTTCATTATATAACTTGAAAGTGATGAAGTGAGAGACAATTCTAGGCAAATGTGCTCTGAGGACATGGCACCAGCTGAAGTAATTGTTATGTAAAACACTAAAAGGAAAAGAGAAATTAATAGCCAGGCTGCATGCAAAAGTCAGATTCTAAAATATGGATCATCCTTTCAGACTAATAATTGCTCCATCTCCATATGCATACTCAAACTGCTGCTGACATAAAATAAGACTGTTTTCCCAAATAAATTAATAAGACAGTGTAAATAAAGGCATATAGACTATTCATAAACACTCTGAAAAACTCTGTTGGCAATGGAACACACTGGAGCCTTTGCTGATAGCTGCATTAACAGCTGCAGTTGGGCTGCTGTGGAGCAGGGGTGTCCTTTAGCCGTGTATTCTGGTTGCTGGCAGCAATGGTGGGATTCATCTCCAGACTTTCTGACATTTTGTCACAGATGATATCCACAAGTCGCTCAAATGTCTGCTTGACATTAATGTTTTCCTTGGCACTTGTTTCAAAAAATTCAAACCCTAAGAAAATAAACAACACGTTTATGTTCTATGCATATTTCAGTTTCTCCGACAAATATACAAACTTCTCTTGGCCAAGGAAGAGTTGAGAGACACTCAGAAAGGAAACATGTGAAAGGACACATACAAGAAGAGCAATTCAAATTTTAACACAATCAGATTAAATACACTATTTGCTGTTTGCTTTATATAAAGCCAGATAAAGTCAGGACTGTTCCGAATATATTCCCTCAGTCAAACTCTACTTTAAAACATTCTAATCTAAAAATTGATACCGTTTTGAATGTATTATTTTAGAAACACCCTATATATGCAGCCATTGGGAAGGAATAATCTGCTGCTCCATCTCTAACTATTATGTTCCTCGGAGCATTATTCAGCTGGAAACATCCACTTTCATAGTGTTATCAAGCTGGTGCCAAAATAGAAAACTACATTTGGAAAAGTACAGGTAAAAAACAACCAAGACAAGGAAAAATTTTTGCAATTTGATATTTGCTAAGGTTAGACATGAATGCTTGGGGCAGAAGGGTTTAGTGACAATGAGAGGATGCCTGAGAAATGGCACCCACATTCTCGTGGAGAATTTTGGTGGCTTTGGGTCCAGTTTGGGTCCAGCCTTGGAGAAGACGATGGGAAGAATAAATCTTAAGGACATTTATAAGTGAAGCAGTTTTTATAGTTAAGAAGACAATAACTGGCACATGAGATGATCATGAAATGGTCAAATATCATAGCTAGGTAAGAGATCTGGACAGAGAAAAGCAGAAAGTGAAAGGAAAAGAGTCACAAAGAAGAGAGGAGACCCATTTTGGGAAACACTGTAACATGCATAGGATTGAGAAAACAGGCCCACTGTCATGGTGAAGATGTTTTGCATTAAGGACATCATAAAAAACTTTAGAGGCATTCTCCAAGTCAAATAAAGGGTACAATTAGCACAAACTAATTTATTCAAAGAAAATAAAAATAGACAATACAGCACGGTGATTTCTATGAAATTTTAGATACAATTTTGATATAAGAAAGAAATTGCAATCATAGTAGTAGTGTAGCTGGTTATCAGGTCATGATGGTATTCCATCACCTTAGACATTAATTGCCTGGAACTTCCCCGCTAGACTGCTGCACAGAATAGACCATGCACTGACCTGTGGGAGAGTGGCTAAACTCCCAGTTGCCTCAACAACAAAGGAACCAGCTGCCTCTACAACAAAGGAAACACTATTCTTTACAGGAACTGTTCAGGTGGGAATTTTGGACAGCCTTGGAAATTAACTTATACAAAACTTCCCTATAAATTAGATTGGTTCCTTTTGTTTGTTTGTTTAACTGAAACACTGTCTGTGGAAAAGTTCCTAAGAGACATAGAGCATTTTTCCTAGTGGAGTGTGCCTGTAATAAACACCTGAATTTTGGCTGTTTTCATTTTGTTATGGAATATTTTGCAGATCTTTTTTCCCATGATCTCTCCTTCCCTCCCGACTCATCTTGCATTTATTATTACTAAGAGTGCTTAGACATCCTAAACTTCTAAAATCCCTGTGTATGAGGCCTCAGTTCTATAGCTTTTGATATTTTCTTCAGGATTTTTTTCCTCTGCTCATTATTGATGGAGAGAAGAGATTTTCCATGTGAGTGTAAGTGTGAAGTGAGGCAACTATCTGGTGACACTTAGAGAAGCGTAGCTCAAAGAACACCATGTTCCCACCACCTGTGATGATCAGTACTGCTGATGTGGATGAGACTAGGTAGAGCAGATTATTGCAAAGACATGACAAAGCTCAAGAGGCAAGTAGGTAGGTAGTGCAGAACAGAGCTGAAACTAAGAAAATCCAAAACATCAGAGTGTTGCCTGAACATTTGTACAAAGTGTGTGGAACATGCATCAGGATATTCTAATTTAAATGCATTTTTTGTGTTTAATTCAGTTTTCCCTTGCTGACTCTTTCCCTTGCTGTTGCTCACCTAGTGATCTATAATGCACACAGAGCAGTTTAGATAGCTTCTGTGAAGCATACAAACACCCAGAATAACTGACTTTGTTCCCTCTCTGCCTCACACTTGTGCTGGTTCTGCAGAAGCTCCTTCATGACTGCTCATTAACACCCGGTTTATGTTTGCTTTTAAAACATAAGGAAGCAAAAAGCCTAGAAAGCAGTCATATGCAAAGGCTAGAACATTCTGCACCGTCTCATCTTCCTAAGAAAATGTGACATCAAAAGGACACACTAAATAGCAAATTTTAAGCGCAATTCCACAGACAACACAGACAAGAGATACGTTAATGTTTCACCAGTTGATCAGGAAGACATTTTGATTTCAGAGTGTTTGTTCACAACCAAGACAATTTCATTTACCACTCTCAATGTTATGTTTTACAGATGTCCTCAAGGGTGTGTTCCTGCCATAACTATCATTTCATGAAGACAAGCTTGAACCGTGATCCTTAGTGCTGTTCTTCAATCTTAGTGCCTATTTCAATCCAGTATTGTGAGGAGGAGGAGTAGAAGACTGCAACAGCAGAGCAAGAAATGGCTGCAGGAAGCTGCTCCCTTTTTAACAGTGATATATAAAAGGCAAAGTCTGGGTACTCATGGGAATGAATAATTTAACAGTGTCATAGTGTATAAAGGAGAGGAGTTAATAAGGCTTTATTTTCTTGGATTTGCATCCTGCGAGCAGTTCAGCAGGGGGCACTGGCAGGCACTTACCTTCTTGCCTACTATGAATAGTATCTAATAAGATTTGCATTCTGTTATAGGCTATAAATCCCAGGAGGGAATTTTTCCTTCTCCCGCTCCACTGTAAGAAAAACGGAGTTCGAATGGGAAGGGGAAGGGGGTCAACCAGCTTTACAAAAGATCTGGCAAAGTCGAATTCCTGGCTAATAGCCCATCAAAGGCTGGAGTGTGGGGTGGAGAAGTTTGGGATTTTTTGGGTAGCTGGCCTGGCTCATGGGCAGGAGAAGTCAGTTTCTGGGTTCTCTCTCTGGGATGGAGACAGGGTAGCTGTCTTTGTCTCCAGCTCAAACCTGCTGCATTTTCATCGGAGAGTTTTTATGCTCACTGGGAGAAAAAAGGAGGAGACTTGAGACAGCGTCATCTGAGGACAACAGTGAGTTCCGTGGGGGTGGACTGCTTTCCTTTCCCCCTTCTTCCACTGGGGGAAGGGTCCCCATTTTCTTTTCGGCTTCTCCCGCGACCCGAGACCCCCCCCCAGACCCCTCCCCGCGGTGACCGCCAGAGCCCGACAGCGCCCCCTGCAGGTCAACACAGGGAACTGCAGGCCCTGCACCTCCAGTGACCCAACAGCGCCCCCTGCAGGCCACGATTAGGACTGCGCTAAAGGACAGAGAAGTATTCAGACTTTTTCTTTTGTTTGAAGGGGACTTTTGGGTACAGGACTATTGTCTAGGGGTTTTTTGTGTGTTCTGTTACTGTTCTTGCCAACATACATATATCTTTTTATAAAGGGTTGTTATTTCTTCTGGTTTTTTCCGCACTTCCTCGATTAAAGCCCCTTAATTTTGAATTTACAATTGCTGAGAGAGAGGAGTTTGGTTTGTCTCATAACTCATTCTCTTTAGCAAATATTCTAGTCTCTTCAAACTGAGACACATTCACATTGCAGGCTGCCAGTCAAGGCAACTGCAAGACCTTCCTCCTCTGCTCCGATATCCACTTCCTCAGAACTGTCAATATCTTTTAGACAAAGAGAGACAGACACACATGCATGACTGCAAAGGTCATCTTTCCTAGGAAACTGGACTAAAAGTAGATGGTGACCATTGCTGTTCTTCAGAGTATCTCCTACACGAGCAACTACAGCAGCAGATCTGATTATGCTGCACTTTGCTCTGTAGACCAGACAGAGCATTGGCTCTGCTGTCTATACAAGCCCAAGTGCTGGACTGTGTTAAGGAAAGTACTGAAACAGCATTAAGCTCCAAAACAGGACTCTGCTAATATTAAGTCAGTGAAGAGCAGTGCTTTAGCACCATTCTAGATAGAGTTAGTATAAAGACTATTAACAGAAATGCTAAGGTATTTATCCAATCTTTGGATTCGGATGCCCAAATTTTTTAACAAAATCGAAGCTAAAGGGGGACTATCAGCTATGACAGAACAGACAGACCTGAGGGACAATTAGTAGTCACGCTCTAGCAAACACCTTTTTTTCTAGTCTTTTCAGAACAGAAGGTTTTATATGAATTCCAGTTGTATTAATTTTGATTGTGGTTTCCAGATACACTTTAAATGAGTGCATTTGGGCAATAAATTAGATTTCTGGCAAAGAATTTTTTTGGTTGTTTATAGGAGACATTGGTTGAGCAAACACGTGCTTCTCGGTGTCGTTAAGTAACTTTGCTGTAATGCAGTTCCCAGTATGTGAAAGGAATGGCAGATTGACATTTCTCTCAGTTAAAAAACATAAAAGGAGCCTTTAATTGCTCTGCCAATACTCTATGTGTGTTGTAACTAAATAGAAGACTGGTGTTTGTCAGTGCTGTCAGTCTGTCTCTTTGGCACTAACATTTGCCCTTTAAAAAGAGCTAAAAAACAATGAAGGATGCAAGTATGAACAGGCATGTTCCTGCACAACCCGATTATTTTCATTTTTAATGTAAAATTAGATGCAGCCATATGTCCATGCTCTCTAAGTTGTGGGTGACCCTGCCTTGTGCACCAAAGCCTCCAGTCAGCCATGGAGGCAAAACAGAACTAGCTGCTCTAGCAAGCTGTGTGCTGATGTGTCAACCCCCATGGTTCCTGATTTAGATGCCAAAAGTACAGCTCTAAAAATGCCCCTTCAGCTCAATGCCTAAACTCACAGCTGCCAAGTACCCCCAGTGTACCCACAGATGCTTAAAGTACACATCATCCCCCAAGGGCTCATCCCCCAAGGCAAGTGAATGTGCACTCCAGTCCTGATGCTGGGGACCTGCTGCCTTTTGCCCCAGCACTGACAAGATTCAGAAACCAGTTATGTTCCTGCCCCATCTCAGCAGCTGGGTTAGATCACATAGAATTGCACTCTGTATAAGCACATGACACTGACAAATGCTTCATTTTCAGGCTTACTGGCGTGCTAAATGAGTTTAATTTGAAGAAATCTAATCACTGCTCAATTGGGTCTCCGATGTCTCCTCAGCATGACTGTTATGTACATAAATATCTGAGCCAAGAACAAAATAAAAATAAAATAGGCAGGGAAGGATGATTTTGGTTTAAAGTGAGAATTTTTCTTCTTGTTTGTGGTGAAATTTATTTTCAAAGCATGGGAAATCACGAGAAGGAGCAAAAGAGAGAGAGAGAGAGAGAGAGAGAAAGAGAGAGAAAGAGATAGAGGGAGAGAGGGAAAGAAATGGAGAAAGAGAGGAAAGAGAGAGAAAGAAAGAGAGAAAGAAAGAAAAAAGAAAGAAAGAAAAAAGAAAGAAAGAGAAAGAAAGCAAGAAAGAACGAAAGGAAGGAAGAAAGAAAGAAAAAGAAAGAAGGAAAGAAAGAGAGAAAGAGAGAAAGAGAGGAAGGGAGGAAGGAAGGAAGGAAGGAAGGAAGGAAGGAAGGAAGGAAGGAAGGAAGGAAGGAAGGAAGGAAGGAAGGAAGACTTTAGGGGAGAAATGGCCCAAAAGATGCAAAGAGAAAGGATGGAGAGAGGAAAAGCACACCAAAAAATAAAATGTGCTTATATCTGAGGGGTAAAATGACTATCTCTCTGAGTAACAAGCTGTGAAGGTGCACTGAAGTCGCAGTCACTGCTGACCCTGGGCACATAATATTCAGAACCCTGTGCAGGTGCCCTGAGTGCAGTATCAGGCCTGACTTGTGCCATTCCTTGCAGAAGGGAATGTGAGAGCTCACCCAAAAGGGCCTGCTTCGTTTTGTTTTCTAACGTCAGTTGTTGGCCTCTAGGGGAGACAGCACGCCAGGGTAAATTTAGAAAACAGGCAAGTGCACCCCAGGTCATGCTCAGACATGCAGAATGACCCCAGCCATGGGTGATCCTGGGTGGCAGAGCATAAGAAATATGGAGGCACAGAAAATCTGAAGGGAAGGGCACTGCTCTGAAAACTGAGCCAGGGGTATATTTTAGTCGGTCATCATACTAGATGATCACCAGAATTCCCTTCCAACCAACACTTCTATGATAAAACCACTCAGTTTCCCAGAGCCTTAGCCAATCTAAGACAAAAAGGGGGGATGGAACAAACAAGATCTTACAGAAAAGGTGGTCAGACATTTGGGGCAGGTCCTGTAGTATTCCCCTAGTACCTGGTGCAGCATCAGCATAATCAGCATAGTTTGGACCTGTGGCAGGATTGTACTTTTGCAGCAACCATAGGGGCCTAGGACTTCAAGATATTTTGTATTCACAGTATTTGGAATTAAAACTGCTGATTGTTGAAAGCATTTGTAACACAGAGATAGCAAACAAGAGTTTGTACAGAAGCACCTGAGAAACCAAAGAACTCAAAAAAACTTAGGTACCTAATTTGCATGCACAGCAGAATGTCCGAAATAAATGGAGAAAGTGTTTTTCAAATTTCATACGCGACTATCCATTTCCATGTGCAGTTACTCGGACTCTATTCAAAGCTCTGTGTACACCCTGCCTGCTAATCCTTTGCTGGAATGTCGATAACAAGTGCAATATATCGTACAGACCACAAATAGAAAAACCAAGAAACCTATGCCATTTGTGAATCACTCTTTTTTATTTCTCTTCTGAGAATTGACACCAAACTTTTAGGAATGTATGAATTCAGCTGAAATGCACAAGACTAATATTTCGGAAAAGCTGTGCTACCAATTCACTGCCAAGTGTACATTTTGCTTGTAAGAAGTTCCCAGCCTGTTTTACTAAAATGCTTTAATGCATGTCAGTGTTTTGGATTTAAAGCATGTAAGTTATATTGGGATTTCACTCAACAGCGAATGCAAGTAGTGCTTACAGCAAACATTCATGAATATACAAAATATAAGAATTATATTCCATACCCTTTTTTGTAATGATTAGCAAATAAACTTCTTTGAATGTGTTTGCTGTGATCCCCATGTCAGTATTAACATTACATTAATTAGTTCTCTTTGTTGGCCGGTTTGTCACATTTCTGTATTTTCTTAGAATGATCTCTCTATGAGGTAAAATTACACAACTTTATTTGAACCCATCTATTTTCATCTCATTCAAACATTAGTCTTTTAATGATGCTATTGTGTTAAACAACCATGAACTAATTTTGGACAGAAGGCTGTACCACTTACAAAAAATTACTGAATAGGGTGATAAGGAATGACTAAGGTGTGAGATGGTGAGATGGTCTTTGCGTGTGGAACAATTATATATTCTGGGAATTTCAGCATGAAAAAAGGAGTATGACAGAGCTCTCTGAAACCTAGAGTGTTAGAGAACAGGTAGCAGAAAACAGTTGTTCATTGCTTTTCAGAATGTAACAGTGAAGAAACATAAAATAAAACTATCGGGGGCCAATTCAAAGCAGAAGGGGATAACAGACAAACTATGCATTTTTAAAGGATGTTGTGGATAGCAAGACTTTTTATGGTTTCAAAGACATCATTGTACAAGTCCATGGAAAAAAATCGTGAAAGGGCTATTGTATATAAATGTACTGCATTTGGTTCATGAGACCCACAAATATAATTTGCTACAGTCTGGGAAAATATCACTATATGTTTGCCAATTTATGTGTTGGCATAAGACACCTACTTATGGTCATTACCATAGGTAAATTAGTATACTGTTTGTAGCTATGATCCATGGTGGTATCGCCAGTGTAAGGTCATAATCAACAAACTTAAAAAAAATCTTTGATGGAAACAAGACAGATTCTGACCTCATAAGCATTCTGTTAATTTTCCATCAAGGTCAGATCTGGATTCTTAACTATTCCTTCTTTCTTTTGTGAACTTTGAATAGTGTCATGAGAAAGGTGCTCAGAGCTACCACAGGATACTTGACTAGTTCAGCCAGACCTCCTCCACCAGGAATGAGACCTATTGGTGGTTGATCTAAACCAGTTGTTTGAGTTACACTTGAGAAATAAACCAGCACTGAAATTTAAAGAAACAAATGATTACACCTTGTAAATAAAATTTAAGGCCACAGTTTTCAGAAAGGTCAGAAGCCACATGAAGACTCAATTTTCCAATAAAGCTATCTTAACAGAACACCTTGTTTCCCTGAAGGATTGAATGCCCATTGCTCTTTTTGATCTTTTGAAAATCCAACCCAAAATGTGCATGTATTCATTTTCTCAGTGATTTCAAATAAAGTAGCCCTGAAAATAAAATCACACTTTAGAACAGAGGGTGTCACAATATATTCTTTGTACAGCACTCGTGAGTTGTATTTGCTTGTAATTGTGGCTGCAATCAAGATTGCAGACCATGGCATTCAAAGGACCCTCAGTTTTAAACTGTCTTGCTAGACACTAAAATCTATATTATTTTTAAAACTTGCCTGTAAGCCATGTTATCAACCCACTGTCAGAGAAAGACAGGATAGTCCCATGTGTTTGGTTCAACGTGTGTCCTTCAGACTAGTCAGAAGGCCAGAGCACTTACTACAGTTAAGGGAAAGTCATTCTTCTGCTTTTCCTGCCACCACGTCCCACAGTCTCTAAGCAGATTTAAGAAATGATTGCAGCTGTACAGGAAACATGTAAATATTTGTGTGTGCAGTCTGACTACAGTAAATGACTAGATCAGAGACACAAGTTATCCAGTACAATCATCTGCCCTTGAGATAGTCACAGGATGTGTACCTGAGAAAGGAAACCCCCTGAGTACATAAATATGGAAATAGAAGATACTCTGCTTCCATAAAGATTGAATTTTAAATCCCAGGAGCTGGATTTTGCTTTAAAGCCTGAAACATGAGTTTTGATATCTAACTCATTACTCTTTTTCTTTTTTTTCAAGCATTGGTTGTTACAGCTGAGGATTCTTGGCTGTGCAACATGCAAAGTTCCTTCCAATCTTGCTGAATTCATGACCCTAGGGATTCCTTGCCAATTCCCTACATTAACTTTCTACAGGAAAATAGTTCAAGGAGAAGAAATTCAGATTAATTATGTGAGTTAAAAAACCCCAACTCTTCAAACTCAATAGTGTAAATTTATGGTTATTGTCAGACATTTTAGTGCCTGGTCTAAATTTGTGGTAAGAGTATACAGTTGTATTTTTGGGATATTTTTCTCCACTGAATACATTTTCCTAGCTCTTAGTAAAATTAGTAAATATTAGAAATGGGAAGAACAGATTATAGAAATATATATAATATGCCAGGTATTTCTGTAATCCTCTATTAAAGCAAGTGCAAAGGTAATTGTTATGGTTTTGTTGCAAACAGTTTTAGAAAGTCTGTTCTTCACAAATGTTGCAAAGTTTTCTGGACTTAACCTGCTGTTAAATATTTTCTGTCTCCTTTCAAGGACTAATTTATAGTAATTTTTAAAGTACAATTTGGAGAAGTGCTTTTACGCATATGTAACACTTACTTAGACAGATGCAATAGGAAGATATGTTATTCTGATGAAACTGTTTACCAGGAAAAACAATTGCACCACTAGAAAAAATATTTTTAAAAAAGTAAGGTTAGTGACCTATGAATATACGTAAGTTAAGAACCACCAGCATGAGACTAGATCCACTCTTAAAACATCCTTTCATCTAACCACCTATATAGGAATAGTGACAAGGAGATCCTTGTTACACATATTTTGATCAGACTGAGCTTTTACCTCACTCAGTTTCAAAAATAATAACAAACGTTTGCCAATAGTTTATGTACCCTAGCACATGAACTGATCTCCAATGATGCCAGAGTTTGATTTGCACACCTTCTGAACTTGCTCTGCAGAGATCAACAATTCTGAAGGAACAAAAAAGGCTGGGTAGTCATTTAAAAAATATTTCATTTCATGGCATAAAAGAATAACAGTGTTGGGTAGAAACAGAAAGAATAGAGCTGTTCACAGCTCTGTAATTTTCTCTGTGTATAACATTTGCCTCCCAGAGGGAGACTTTATGAAATAGAGGATCATATTTTCTATGAATAGTATGTAAATGTACAGCAGATGAAGTGTTAGCAGTGGGAGTTAGACATCAGCATCTTTCTGGTTTGGATTATTGGTAGTGGTAATCATAAACCAAATGTTCTCAGCTTGCAAAAAGGTCTAGTTCACATTTTGACTAAGCTGTTTCTTCCATCTCTCCCTTCCTCTTTTTGTTGTTGTTTTGTTTGAATTTTTTTATTTTTTTTCCTTTCTGCCTTTAGCTATAACTACCTAAACATATCGTATATATACAGACACGTGACAAATGTTGCTCCACATCACAAATGATAAGCCGAAAGAAAAGAGAGGCAGTGTGTGACTATTCCTTTACAGTGAATGTGTCATGAACACTTCAAGTACTGTAACAAGTAATGAAATTAATTTGTGCATTCTCACAAGCAATCATAAAGCTTTTGTCATGTCTTTTCTTACCAAGTTGCTCTGCTAAATGTTTGCCCCTCTCAGTGAAGATTACTCGTTCATCCTCCATGTCACATTTGTTGCCAACCAAAATAACCTGGGCATTGTCCCAAGAGTATGTTTTGATTTGAGTTGACCTTAAAAGAAAAAGAGAGAGAGAGAGAAGAGTCAAAACAAAGCAAATTCCCCTCTGACCAATTTCAAACAGGATTGCAACAAGACAAGAGACAATAAATGATTTTGACAACTAGGGTAACATGACGCTGTTTAATTATGGATTTCAAGTAAACTAAGGATTTTCTGTCAGGTATTATTATTACATGAATAATATCAACACAAGCTTTACTTTTGTTTGTTAAAAAAATATTTTCCCTGCCATCAACATTCTTCCTATATTTTTATGAAGAAAAGATGATATTCTCCTACACAATTAAAAAAGTATTTTCACATTTAATGCAAACCTTATAATGCAAAAACAGACCTCTGAAACAAAATCACCAGCTTGTTCATTTCTTATCTTTCAACTTCTAAAATCAGGATGTAAATTTAGCAGCAAAATGTCAAAGCCAGTCTCTCTTCCTTCTGTTATTTCTCTCCATCACATTCCTCTACAGGTCTTTGACCTAGCAGAAGTGCAGCAACATTTACATTGTGCATTAAGCCATTGACAAGAGCTGAGTTTGAACTCTGATTTAACTTCCATTTAAATTATAAAAGCCTAAACCATAACTGCATCTGAATGAGAGTATCTGAGGCCTTGAAACATTGTGGGACCCTGAGTGCTGGTGGTGAAACAGCTTAAGCTAAAAATGCTCTCTTCTGCAATTTGAATTTGATGCAGCTAATGGGGAACTTAGGAGCAGACTCAACAGTACCTCTCAGTTGCTGACTGTCACCATCCTAGTGATACTCAGACCTGCTCTGTAGGAAGGAAAGCTCCACAGCTGGCTCCAAGCTCAGCCAAGGGTGATGCTACCAGTTACCACCTTCTGTCAGAGCAGTGCCTGCTCTGGAAAGTAATGGAGGATGCAGCAAGCTCAGTCTAAGCACTTACTCTTTGACTTGGACTTGTGACTGTATCTGGCTATAGGCTCTAAGTCAAGTGTTTGGTAGGATATTAATATCTCATCTGTCTCCATACGATCAATGGAGAGAGAGAAAAGATGGAGAGCATCTCTCCACCCCTTCCCACACCATTTCCTCCGTTCCTTCCTTTCTCCTTCTCTCCCTCCCTCCCATCCCTCTCTCCTTGGACACTACAGGGTGCTTACAAAAACAGAACTAGAATAGAAACTAACTTCTATAAATACACATTTATGAGAGGATGCCCCAGAAGGGAATCCTGTGGCGTATCAGGGATTTAAGTCTCTTTGAGAAAAGATGAAATATCTTTAAAAAATCTGTCACCTAAATCTTTTGGAAGCTGGTCTGCATGGGTGCTAAGTTTACTAGCAACCCCTTCTCATAACACAGCCATTGTCTCTACATATTCAGATCCCTGTCTGAAAACTGTTACATGCACAAAAAAGATTATGATGTAGTCTGACAACTGGTTCTAGTGAAAGACAAAAAAATATTTGAATCTTCCCATCTAGCTTTGCTTATTGCAAAACCAGAGGGATGGACACAGTCAAAAGCTGCTATAGCTACCTTTGGGACCTTAGGTCCAATGCCATTGCCCATAGGTTCCCTACATGAGTCAAAGCAGCTCCAGGCCATGTCTGATGGGTTTGCACTGCTGGGCAGAGGAATTTAAGGGGAGACATCATATTGCCTTTAGGAATGCTTTACTTCATCACAATGACCAAAAAGAAGATGAAGCAATCCTCAGGCATTTTGTGCTACAGATTTTTCCCTTGGGCCTGCCCTCATCTTTTCTTCAGTGAGTGGACACTGTGCTACTCCAAATCTGTTTTAATAGTAATTTGAGTAGGTGTTCATAAGGTACTGTGATCAAAGACAGGTCAGACTTCCCTGTACACTTACGTTTTACTAAAGATACCATTACTCAGAGAAAAGGGCACTGTGCATTGACTTCGGCAAAAATGTTCTTTTGAAACCATGCTGAGTGGTTAAGCAAAATAGAACCATATTTGTCACCATAGCAATTTTGCAAATACTAGTAGCTAAAATGTCAGAGGATGTTAGTCCACTAAGGACTCTAAAAGAGCTTACTGTTGAACAATTATTAGTTGGGGTCAATTTATCCTCTTTATGTCAGCAGGAAATTGGAGACATTTGAAAAGCAAAATATACAGTAACAATAGTAAGTTTACAGAAGGAATTACTTACATAATCTGCAAAGGTGAAATAGAAGAAACTGATGAAGAAATAGAACTTGGAGAAATATCACATTCAGCCTTGTTTTACAGACTTCTGCTCCAGAGCCTTATACGAGTTTCTTTGATTAAGAATGTAAGCTCCCTTCATTTTAACTGCAGCCAGATGTGAATTTTCATTCTATGAACTATGAATCTATGCATTCAAATGCTTCTCATTACCAAAGCAACTAACTTTATTCTGAGACTTTTTTATCCTGCTGCTTATGTCTCATCTTCTAGTTATAATTTTTTTTAAAGTAACGAGAGATCTTGTCCTTCATAACAAATCCAAAAGCTTATGTTTTGCAAAAGACTCTGTAGTGCAAAAATACAACTGTGAAAATCAAACATATCCCCACCCAGCCCCACATCAGTAGGAGCTTGATTCAAAGAATATAATAGGCTCATCACTGTTACGTTTCCTTTTAGACATACATTTCCACTAATAGTTTCTGTAGATTGTGATTCCCACAATTCTCCATCAAACCCAACACAACAGGTCATCCAAAAAAAGAGATTTTGCTGTTCCTTGCATACACAATCTTTTGAATAACTGAGGCTTCTGATTAATCCACAAGACAAACGTTTGTCCTTGCAAAGAACTTTATCCTCAGGAAGACTGAAGACATGAAAAGGCAAAGCTGATGTTTGCAGTAGGCTGAATACAACAGTTCTTATTCACTCTCAGTGACCTGGTGTATGTCAGTAGTTATTTACCCTATAAATCTTTTGCATTCTAATTGTATAGTAGGCAGGTAATCTGCATCATGCTAGAATTTTTATAATGTATAGTCTCCAGAGGGGCAGATAAATGGGGGAGTTCAATGATCCATTACTTTCTGTGATCAACACAAGACGTTCTCTCTGTACTGCAATTCTGCCATACTCCTTGTCAGAAAAAAACATTTGCTGAATGCAAATGAAAGCAATGCTGTTGTTTCATCTTAAAGCAATGAAATCTTCAAATAACTGCCCAGGAAACAATGGCCAGGTGCCTGTGTGTGCTCTTGGGCAGCTTACAAGGAGTGATGCACAAAGATAGAATGGGGTTCAGGAACATACAGCCCCAGTTGGCTGAGGCAGCTGAGATGCTGGAAGCCAAGGTAGATAGCATAGGGCAATACAGGAGAGTTGCTGTGATGTTACCACTGTGGAAACCAGACTGTTCACATTAAATTATGTGATAAAAGCTCATCCATACATCCACAAGGAGAACAGAGAGATGAAGGCATGTGGGAGAGCCCAAATAATATCCTGGCCTTGGCTGCTTCCAGGCCTATTGCAGGAGCCATCAGACTCTCCAAGGCCCATGTCTAATGGCCTTGAGGAGCAGAGCTGCACTAAGGCAGATTCCCAAATTATGGATTCAAAAGAGGCACACCATATCCAGGTTCCTTCCAGGGTTGTTCTAGGAGAGCCTCACCCCTATTGTCCACGTGTGAAACCCATCAATGCAGGTCAAAACTGGAGCCTTACATGTCCAGATGCCAGAAACTGAGGAGACTGGGATCCAGGGGCAGCTACTGGGCAGACTGAGGGTATGAGCCCAGCTGATGGAGGGAGCCACAATGTACATGTCTATACAGATATACATCCTCACTAGTGGACTTCGATGCTGCTCTGCTGAGGGGAGCGGGGTGAGGATACTGATGCTCTTTGTGTTGTCTCAGGCCTTTTATCTGTTCTCCAGTAAAAAATGTAGTTAGTGGGAGACAAACCACTCAAAGTGTATAAACCTACCAACCAAAAACACCAATTCCACTTTCTGATTGGAATTTTGAAGACAGTACTGAGGTTAAAAATTTGAAGCAGTCTTAGCAACAACAGGATGGAAGGGTCCCGGAGGACTTGAATACTAGACTGATTGTGGCCATGGTTACTGGCATAGTAGGAATATATGAGAAATAATTAGTAATAATGTCAGTAATAATAAAAAGAAGATGCTAACATTTACCAGATTTTAATTGAACTGATAGCTGGGGCCATACACAATCCCAAGAAATAAAACTATCTTTGAAAAACAGCTCAAGCTTCCTCCTTTACTGAAAAGGAAGATCTGGATACTTGGAACTTTTGAACTAATACTACTCATTTCATCATTCTGGTGTCATAAAAGGGTCATATGAGGGTCATAAAAGCTCAATGATTGTGGCTAATACAAATTCTTTTACCTCTTGCATTTATGAACCCCTTTATAAAATTATTGAAGTAATTAGTGAAAACCAAGAAAAGCAATTGATAAAGGAAATAATTATCGAAATGCAAATCTGATGTAGATGAACATGCAACGGAATGGGAAAATTGCACCTCAATCCTTCTCATCGAGGATTTAAATCTAGTGGACATCCTAGCATCTCCATTCAGAATACATGATGTATACTGACTTTGTGATGTTTATTTTCAGTGATGGTACTGGCACCTGCTGACTGCAAGCGCTTATTAACATATGATAGAGAATAGGCTAAGATGTTCAGCAACATAGGAGTATTGAAAATGGATGGATAAGGGCAACAAAGGGGAAAAAAATGAGAAAATAAATTTATTGCATGCTTACTATCATAGAACAAGAAGGGAAAAGGATCTGTGGAGAAGTGAATGTGTTGAGGAATACATTTAGTGCATGTAGCTCATTGTGCAGCTGCAGTACCAGCTGGAGATTGAGCTCTTGGTGGCAAGAGTCCAGGGAAAGAGGCCATGAACCTGCACTGACCCTTTGCACAACAATGGACATGAGGACCTGTGGTGTCAGCCAGGTCACTGGACACTCAGAGGCACAGCAGGAGCTGACGGTTCCAGACTTCCACATGCTTAGATTGTGAAGGCATAAAAGCCCAGGGTCCCTCCTCAAAGGCATAATCTCGCTGTTAATTTGTTATTGCACCATGACTGATTTATTTTAAGGATCCAGATATCTAAGACTCTGCTATGGGAAACCTAGGCTCAGGCAGGTGAGGAAACCTTGTTCGACTGCATGAATGTGGGGTGTCCATGGAGTCAAGCAGGAGCCTCCCTCTTTGAAGGGGCCTCAGTCCCAGCTCAGGCAATGTGAATGTGACTGCTGAAGTGTGTCACCGGAACAGAGAGATTTCTCTGAACAATTTTTCCTGCACTCTGTAGGCCTTGCTTGCCATTGAAGTGACAAGCGTGTATTGTTTATACTTATAGACTGTGTGAACATATGTGATGCTTATACTTGTTAGCTGTGTGTCTGGTTATAAGGTTTGAGAACATAATATGTTTATAGAAAGAAAACCTTGAGAAACTGAAGATAATGAAACACCTCCAAATTTAGTAAAACCCTAAAAGCAGATTAATTAGAAAGAGGTTTCTATGCCAAGGATGATTTCAGATCGCGTGGACAGAACATCAGGTCCAATGAACTGGAGACATGAGACGCGTGCACAGACTGAGCTATCCAATCACCTTGTTATAGGCATGGGCCTCAAACAAACTAAACTGTATAAAAGTTAACTGATTTAAATAATAAATTTGACATATTGCCGATCCTAAGGGTCTGTGAGCTTATGTTCGTGCCTCCCCATCGATAGAAGTGGCTCCCGAAGGGTCAGACAGGAAAGTTTCCTTAATAGGTGTAATAAAAAAATGAGACATATCAACCCTTCTATGCTTGCAACAGAGCAGGATATATGAATATTGGCCAAGACTGACTGTATTTGATATGTCAGTTATTGTTTATGCAATACTGTGTTTCTGTCTGGATTGTAGGGCAAATTAATAGAAAAATGCCTTATTTGTGAGAAAAACTCTGATATTGAAGAAACTACAAGAATACTAATGACTCACCACTTCTGACAGGCTTTATCTTCCTTGTGCAGAGCCAAAGAGTGCACACCATGCAATGAAAGGCTGGTTTAACCTTTCCTTGGAGGAAGATACATCAGTGATGCAGAAGCTGCATGACAGGTGTGACACTAACAAATTTCTAGTTCATTATCAGCCAGAGAGCTAGTCAAAATGCACATTACCCAGAACCTGGTAGGTTTTCATTGTTTTAGTAGGAATTGCATCTGCCTCAAGGAAAAAAAAAAACACCTCCACTATAAGCTTCTGAGGCCATAACTTCATTTTAGAAATCCACATGCTACATTTCAGTTTTGACAGGCTATAAAGATAATCACAATGAATCCAGTTCTTTGGAGATAAAACTGAGCTAATCTTTAATATGTGCATTTTTATAACATTATGGAAGCAAATATGACATATTTTGCTAAAAGATAATTACTCAAAAGCAAAAAAAAAGAAAATAAAAAAGGGGAGATAACAGCTGAAGATGTAAAAGCTGATGTTCTCAGTGTGTTTATGGCATTTATTCGTATTTATTCTTAGTGATATTCCATTACCATAATCATAATGAGGAATTATATTCTTGCTCAGTGACGTCCACTCTGGGCCTGCATTTAACACAATTCAATAAGAACTAACATGGCATTAATAACTACAACATTCTGTGTGGTAATTAAGATGAGGTGTAGGCATCACAGAGGTTCCTCAATCAGAAGTGTCTTTCAACTATTTCTTGCTGTTCCTACTATGCACTTAGAAGTGCCTTCCCATCCAGAATCCTCTGCTGAGGACTTTATTGAGTTATATTCCATCCTTAATGTAATACACAATTATTTTTCTTAATAGTTCATGTATTAGCTTTGTTGCCTTTTCTGTAGAGTGCTGTTTTAAATAAGAGTACGGAGTGTCTGTTGCTCTCTGAAGATTATTTTCTGACACTAAAATACAAATCCACTGTATAATGGTCTGTGGTATCAAATGAATTGTTGGCAAAAGACTTGTGCTCAAACTCTAGTTTTTATGTATGTGCCTTTAGTTGGAGTTACAATGAAGGGTCAGAAGCCTAAGGGGCATACTCAATTTGTGTTAATCAGATTGCAGATGTTCTTAGTTTTTGCATCTTTGACACAATCTTTACATCTTGCTTTCTTTTCAGCTGTGAAATATACCTTGAAACTGTTTTCCAATACCAGTGTAGCAGGAGCCCAATTATGAACTTCATATATAAAAATATAAATATAAATAAAAAATACAAATAAAAAATGCCTGTGCTCTAAGTTAGTACTGTACTCTGCATCCCTCCTCCCCAGTGCCTCCTGTGGTTGAATTGAGATGGCCATCTCTTTAGAAGAATACCCCACCAGGTGTGGTACTTTCCTGTACCTGCACAGCCAGCACACCACAGCTGGCAGCAGGTCTAAGAACAGTCCTAGGCAGAGTAAGGTCACCACACACACCCTGACATTGCACATGCTGGAGGTGTGCTGTTTTATCCTGCTGTTTTATCATGGAGACAGATAACAGAGAATTTGTGGGTGAGTTCCTGATCTACTCCTAGGCAAGGTGGACTTTGGCAGAAGGTATGCAGAATTCATAAAAGAGAGTAAATTGCCTGTCAAAGTCAACTGTATTTCTTTCCTTTTCTGGTGTGTAGTATATACTGGTTTTCCAGGTGTTTTGTTTAGAAAAGTTGAATGGATATTTACACAAACAGTGAAGAATAGACAATACTATGGTAGACACTGAGGGCAGAGAGATCTTCCACCTACTTCCTAGGTTTTTGTCAAGATAAAACTATAAAATACATATCAATATTTAATTCTTATTCACAGGAGTACAAAATCCTCTCCTACAACAAGGTTTACTTACGGGCAGACCAAATAATATAGCACATTTTTCACAGTGGGACACATGTTAATGAAGAGTTTTTATGCCATGTATAATGCCACAAGCTGTTTCATACTGTGGTAAGTGATTTAACAACTCACCAGACAGACAAAAGGCTGTACATTTTAATTTTCTCACCACTGTGAAACCCACCAGTAAATTATCATCCTTCAAAGCTACTACCACACACGTACAGTGAACACAGTCCAAAAAAAATTAGGGTTTGAAAGTAGATGGAAAAAAGCATTTATAGGAAAATAATATTCATGGAATTAATAAAAGGCAAGATACAGTCTGCGCTTGCACATCTTTTGATTATTCCCATGTTTTCATGTTCCAAATGCTTCTAAATGAATGATCCTATTTACAACCAATTTACATTGAATGCCTAGACTGTTTTTGGAATTCCGAGTAATGACCCCAATCAATACAGCTGATCCTAACTCTGGTATTTGGAAAAGAGAGCTGTAAAACAAGGGAGTTCAGAATTAATTCACTAAAGCAACTACAGCATTTCTTTGACTATATTACACTTTCAAGTAAATAAGCAATTCACTGTCACTGAACAATATGTTTTGCTTGCCATTTTTGTTGCTACATATTAGAATATACATATAAGGAATCAGACACAGACACATGTATGTGTCCTCATTTGCTGTTTTTCTTACTGATGGGCTTTTGATAATTAAAAAAAATGTATATATAGTTAAGCAAGTAATACTGATGCTGAGCAAGTCTTTTTGGTCCTACATACTTCTAATACTAATACTAATACTAATGCTTCTAATACTAATCTAATATTTCCCTCTTCACTGCACCAGCAACAGTCTCTTAACCCTGGACTGCACTGTCTATCAAAGAGGATCTTGCACTTCTGGGCTTACTTATAAGCCTGTAACCTCTAGCCCCAAAAAGCACCTGCACAACTGTGGCATTTTGGAAGTAGCAAAGTTCTTAAAGGCACAGCCAAGTTTGGGGGTTTTTTAACAACACTGAGAGTTTTGTACTATCGAGCTGGATCACACAGAGTTATTTTTCCTTCATTTCTTTTAAATAGCAAATCCAGACTGATATTTGTAATATATATGGCAAGTATATGGCAACAGGACACCCTAATTTTAAGGAACTTCTGCTTAAAAAACTGTGGTTTACCCTGACTTTTTACTGTCAAATCTCATTATGAAATTCCTTGCCTATTTATGGCTATTAATCCTTTTCTACCCATTTCACCAGGAGTGAGTGGGTTCGAAGTTTCTCACTGTTCTCAAATTCACTGGTTTGGATTTTATTTCCTCTAATGTTTTAGCTTTCATTTTATCAAGTTTAAAAGAATTCTGCTATTGCTTCTCTTACGTCCAGTCTTTTTAGATAATTTTGGATTATTTTTCTCATTTGGTACTTTTCATGAACTCTTTCATAATCAACTCAGTCTTATGTGCACATAAACTGTGTTCTGAAATGCCTGTGTTTAAGTATTAGTGAAGGGGTTAAAACAAATGAGACCTAATTTTAATCACTGAAAAAAGCTTACTGAGTCATTGAAACCACCTGTGATAAATTACCATGAACTATCTTTGTTAAGGATTCCTGCAGCTTGCAAGCTGAAAGTGTCAGGATAACAGTGCATTATTTTACTTCTTGATAAGACAGAAAGCATTGTTTTACTAAAACATCAAGGATATGTTTCTTCTATTAATACTATTTTACACCAGAACTGATATAAATCCTATCAGCATTTTGTCTTTTAATTTACTTAGCTTGTTATCTTCTGGAAGTAGAGCAAATGAAACATTCAGAACTATACTCCAGCCTTAGGCATTAAATTTTGATTCTGCTACTGTGTCCTTGCACCCATACCTTTTTGGAAGTAATTTCCCTGTGTGGCTGTACACTTGCAAGCACAAGGGATTTGAGGTCTGAAATTTAGAGTCGGAATACATGTCCTAGTTTTCATCTGAGCACATGAGCTTCTGCCTTTTTCCACAGATATCTGAAACTGGATTGGCAAAATGGCAACTACCTTAATCCCACTGTTAACTGATGCTGGTTAACCAGATGAGTATGAGTTATATAATTGCACTGGGTTTGTTTCATTTTTTCTTTTTTTTCCTTTGTGGCCCTGAGGGTAAATTTTTCATTAGTCTGATCACACTTTGCTTTTGGGGTACTGCTGATCAAAATTCATTTTGTGAGGGCTGCCAGTAGCCAAAGACAACAGTAAAAACCATTTCCCTGTCTACATCCTGCCTGGCACAGGGTGGCAGGATTGTCTTGGTGACTCACCCTGCAAGCAAGTAAACAAGGTTTATTCCTGCTGACTCAAAGAGGATTCAGGGAGGATTTAAACTTCAAATATTATTTCTAGGCTTAAAATAAAGCAAGATTAAAAAAAAAAAGTGAAAGAGTTGTGTATTTATTCAGAGTGTCATTAGCAATGATACTTGATTCACAAATCAAAAAATAAACTCTGTTTATAGATACATGTGTACATATATATATATACATATATATATAGTATGTATTTGTCTCTCAAGGCCCAGCTAGTATATATTTGAATTTTTTTCTCCATCACAGTTCTGTAAACAAGTATAGTGCTTGTCCCTGATCCCAGAAGCCAGATTTAAAAGGAAATCCTGAGTATTGCAGAAGTTGTAAGCAACATATGAAGGCATAAATACAACTTTTTAGTAAAAACTTTGGAGATTAGATATAAAACTTTCTAACACTTTTGAAAACTGAACAGGGCATTTAAGTAAGTTACAGCCTAATGTCTCCTAGGGCCCATGTTGAACTATCAAAAATTAAAGTTTATCTCACTCTGCCTGTGATGTCTTTAAAGCATACTGTTTAAATCATGTTAAGTAACACATTTTTAAGGTTACAGCTTCTCTCTGGTAATAAAAAAGAAAGTGTTTAATGTTGTCTTATTGAGACTTTGTCACTGACTTCAGTGGGTGGAGACCCCTCTCAGAGGACAAAACCATATTCATTAAACAGATGCTTGGGTAGGCAGTAATCTTTGTATGGAATGATTATAAGGACAAGCATCAGAAAATCAAAAGTTTTCCAGTGAAATTGCTGTGTATTGTGGAGTAGAGTGAAATAATGTACAGAAAAATCAGAAGAATAAAACATTTCCTATGCACTGTCCAGAAATGAAAACCTACAATTGCAAACAAGTAATTGTGAATAAATTACCAGGTCTTTATTAGGTATGGAAATTTATGTGTTCTACCAGAAGGTGTTTCCAACGTGGCAATATGTAACTAAATCAACAAAATTATGTATTGTCCTGGAACATAATAAGCTATCAGGCACTGCCAACTATGATCCTATAATAAATCAAAATAAAACAGTAAAACTTTTGCCCATATAACCACATCTCTATTAGATTTCTCTTGGCAGAGCTAGACACGTTAAGAGTCAAAACTCTTCACGGCTCTGACACAGATGGGTTGGCACAAGTCTTTTGGGTGCAGTTCATCTGGTCATTCTAGACAAGTAATTTAGAATGAGATGAATAATGAGCGAAAAATGGCTGTTTCTAGCCACTGATCAGAAGGGATCCTAATGCATTTAATTTGGATATGGAAATCTGTATCAGATAAATTTTTTCCAAGGGGTCTCACTCACAGCTTGGGATGTTGTCAAGGTCTTCAGGGTTACAGAGCTCACAAATAGACTACAAGATTTTTCTAGAGAACAACAGTAACAGGTGAAGGTTCTCCATATATCCTCCACAGATATAAACTAGCAAACGTCCAAGATGATTTGTCTCATACCAGAGAAAGATTTCTGCAAATAATTCAGGAGATGGTTTAGCTAATGAACTGATACATGCTTGGCTGTTATGAAACATTTCCAGGGAAGGCTAAGGTATGTCCAGTATCTATAATTCAAGAAGGAAATTCAAGAAAAATTCTAGAAGGGCTTGGCTTGTTGCAGACTCCAAGGTCAGCTAAGTACACCTCTGTGTGCATGGCAGAACAGTGGAAGGTGTACAATCTGGTGCAAGACAGCACCACCTCCTGCCATCCAGCTTCCTTTCATCATCTGATCTCTTTGTTCATAAACAGCACCTCAGTCACAGTGAGTGTATTTGGCAGGTAATTGTGTGTTTTCCTACACTGATCAGCAGAGCTAAGAAAGACTGAAAGGGAGGAAGCAAGATATCTGAAAAAGCCTGATGGTATTAACCACCAGGTCCCACAACAAAGAGAGGCTCTGGTTGATTTAATCTAGGAAAATTCCTGGATTTCACTGAAGCTAAATTCTGCATAGCAACATTTGAAAGCGAAGTCTCAGCTGTTCACAGACCAATGGGAGGTTACAGCAAACCTGGTTTCATTTATACGTACCTTTGTCAGCATCTGATGGGATTAATGTAGGAAATCATCGGATATAAAACCTTCACACCTCAGAAACTTCAGCAAGCCCTCACTGTCTTCTTAGCAATGTGTGCTGCTTTGAGCTCATTTAACCCTATAGGCATGGGGGTTGCAGACCACAGACAGAGAATGGAATTTAAATAGTTACTTTCTGCCTCTACCAGATTTTACTGCAGTGTGAGGGTAAATCCATCTTTTCAAGAGTTACCCAAGAGAGCTAAAAGGTTATCTCCAGATTATTCTCTAAAATAAGGCTTTATTGACAACTCTGCTTACAGACATAAGTGCTCTCCATGAGTAGGCATTTATGTGATGGATTACAGAATCACAATATGCCGAGTTGGAAGGGACCCACAAGGATCATGGATTTCCAGACCGGGCGAACTGCGAGTGGGACTCATCAAGGGGCAAAGATCGGTGGTACTCTTTTAAGACAAAGAATCCCAGTCAAAAAACAGAAGAAATTTCAGTCAGGGAGTTCAGTCTCATCAGGGCTTGTGTTCAAAAACACAAATAATGACTACCTCCCGGATAGACAATGCATACAAAAAAATTTATGTAATCCAAGGCCAACCTGAAGCACAGATGTGGGAGGTTTGGGAGGGTAAGCAGAATGCAACTGAACTACTCTTTTCCTGAGACCCACAGAGCCCCTGGGGAACACAAAGAGCACATTCAGAGCAACAGGGCTTGTCCCATGGACCTGGTGCTTCCCATGGCAATCCCATGACCTCCAGGTGAGTATTGATAGCTTCAGTCTTCCAGTGGAAGTAGAAAAGATACGTTGGACAACTAGGTTTAAATCTATATTTTCTTTGCCCATTTGGCACACCAGTGTTCCTTAAAAAAATTTAACTTCTACAGTCTGGACATCTGGCAGGGGAAGGACTTAGAATGGAAGAGAGGATGTGACTGAGAAGGAAATTATGAGTTATCTGAAAGCTGTCCAGTTGAGTAAAGAGAGGTATGCATGAACAGATGCTAAGTAATAATCAATACCTTTTCTAACATTTGTGGTAGACACACTGTGAAGGCTGAAGTGCCCCACTGTTCTTAGACAATTTAGAGTAAGAAGGTAAAACAGATTAAAAAAAAGAGAGACTACTGAATGTGACAAAAAAGGTCCTATTTATTTTTGCAAATTGCATGTTACATATTTATGTATCATGTGTGAGTGAATGAGTCCGAGAAAAAAGACAACTAGCCCTAATCTTAATAAATCCCAGAAAAAATATGCTATATTTTTTCTTAATATAATATGATTGCTAAATTAGAAAATCTTTCCTCCCTCTCCTCAGTCTTTCTTCGAAGGTTTTACTAAAATTTTTGCATAGCATTAGAAAACCTTCGTTGCATTCTAAACAATGGTTGCTTAAAGAGAAATATGATGAATAACCAGTAACAAACAAAAAGAAATATTGAAAGGCAGAACGCACCTAACAATGATATAAATTCTCAATATAATGAAAAATCAGTTTGCTGATTCACTTCCCACTTAGTCACGCAGTGCAAAGATAAATATTTTAAAGCAAGATAAATTAGTAACATGCTCTCAATCAGTGTGAAGAAAAAAAAAAAAGACCTTGAATATGAAAAAACCTCACCTGAAGAGATCAGATATACGAGAAGGAGATAGCTGCTACATTGCACACCAAAAAGGAGTTGGGCCTACAGCATATATAAGCAATATGCACAAAGCCATCTTTGGCTGCGTGCAGAAGAGAGGCAGGGATGCTGCAGGACGATAGCACAGAATCCTTATATGGAAAGAAGACAGTGTGGCACAGCATGCAAAGCAGGATGAATTAAATGTGCTGATTAAATGAACAGCTTGCTTTTTGTACTTCACTGAAGTTCAAAGCTTTCTAGCCAGCCACTTTAAGCATACCTAGTAATCAAATAAATGACATGCTATGAAACCCTCACGCAGACAAACAATAGGCAATGCAAAATTGATCTCCGTAGGCCTCCATCCCTCATCTTTGTTCAGAGTTTTAAAAGGAATATGTAATACTTCTTAATGCAGGTATAAATGCTAAAGGCTAGGGGAAGAGACAGATTCTCCACTATAGCACTGTAGAAGGAAACTGAGAACAATGCTCTCTATCCTGACCCCTGAAAGATGGTACAAACAGTTTTTCCCCCAAATTATACCTCAGGCATGCAGCATTCTCATTCCTTGTGTGCAGATCTTTAGCTAAGGAATTTATGGTAAAACAGTCAGTGTTGCTTGCCCTGCTAAGTGTAAATCTGCAAGCAGTAGGACACTTGGGCTCTAATCCTGATTGTAACAGTCTTACTGCTGACTGCAAATCCAAAGCAGGGAGGACTGTGGTAGAGGTGGTCCCAAGGATTCATTGTGAGGAGCAGGAGGTCTAATGCCTTTGATCAGAGAGGTCAAAGGAAAAGCAAACATATCATAACTTCTAATTCTCAGACTTAGGACAACAGGAAGAGAAGTTTGTGGGTTTTTTTTAATCTGAAGTATTGCTATATAAATCACTGACAGGATGGTAACTGTAGCATCCTAGCAGATTTTTGTTTGGTTTTGTTTGATTTGTTTGCAATATTTGTTTGCTGTGGCCCTTCAAAGTTGATGACATTTTCAAAGAAAGGACATTTAGAATTTGGAGTCATGCTGTCCTGAGCTGTGAATTTCGGTGTTCAGTTTTACTAAACTAGCTTGGTTCGAATGCCTCATTATGGACTTACGAGTCTATTTTCAGAGTGTCAGTTAGAATACTCACATAATGGTTAGAGTTATTCTCTGCTTGACCTCTCACAAATACATTAAATGGATTCAAACGCTAAATCATCCCAGCAGTTGGACTGCTAAAATTTTGAAAATGTTAAAAGAAGTTTGAGGATTTGTACATATGAAATCCCAGTCATCTCACTACTTTTCCCTCTGGAGGTCTAGTTGAACAGCTTAAAAGTGATATCTCTCAGATATTTACTCACAAAGTAATATAAGGGCTTATCTGATGGTGAACTATGGTTCTAGGCTGTGAGCTGGGCTGCTGTTTTGTTCTGCTGAGTTGCGCACAGCAGTAATATGAAGGAAGAGCAGTTAAAGATAGGTGATGCAGCAAAGTAACATCTCAGCCTGTTGCAGATGTTTGTGTAGTAAACACTAGTAGTTCAGCAAAGTACAAGCCTTAAAACGTCATTATAGAATAAGAGCTGGTGAGGAAAAGAAAACCAACACTTAATTTGGTGAAATAAGAGCAGCACTGCCTCCAATTTTACTTTGAAACAGTAAAAATAACATTCTGAAACACAAAGTAAAATGAGAACACATGGAAAATCCATGTTAGGTAGTCAGGATGGAAGATGATTAAAAAAATTCTGCAGGAGTAAAGGAATCAAAATGAATGGACAGAGTCACGATTCCTAAAATTTAGTGTTGATAAATTTAAAACATGCTCATTAGAAATGATAATCTGTACTACTCATCTTCTCTAATGAAGTCTAAATGAACTACAATCACTTAGATAAAACCTCAAGTGTCATCACAAGTTGCTTAATGAAAACCAGTGCTCAATGTGCTGCAATAGTTAAATAACCAAGCAAAATGTTGGCTGCATTCATAACACAATTGAGAAGAATACTAAAAAATTCCTCTTGCCCAAGGTAATTAGCTAATTTCACGGTTTTGTAGGCAAGGTTCTTCTGGAAGGTTTCTGTTGATCTACTCACTTTTTCATCTTTGTGGGAGAGTACCACACATACCTTGGATGCAGTTTCTTTACAGACAAAAATGTGTTCAAAGCTGAGATCACAATAGGAATTAAATAGGAGGTATTAATTTTTCTCACAGTTCCCAAATGTGAGTTCCCAAATGTCTTAAACCAACCCATTCCTAAAAGAAATCCCTAGACAAAGAACTCCTAGCATTTTCTTGGAGGAGCACACTTCATGTTTGGAGGAGTTATTTCTGTTTGTTTTGGCTGTTTCTCTGTCTTCTGTCTTTAAATACATAGAATAGGCTTCATCTTACCCAAACTGAGACATTTACAGTGTAAAAGCCCAATAACTCCAATACATAAATTTTTTGCAGAAGCTTTTTTGGAACAAGATGCTCAGTTCCAGTTCCTCTGGCATAGAAATGTATAAATAAAACCAGTCTTGAGATATAAACAAGACTTGAGGAAAAGCACACTGTATTACTGTACGACACAGAAATTGGAATTTTATGTCCTGTGAACTGTCAGTGTCTTACGTACATAAACCAAATGATTGCTACATTCACCTTTATTTTTGGTTCAGACAAATGAATTTATTAGTTTCCCTGACAGAAGCATGTCATATTCATTCTGCAAAACTGTTCAGATATTTTTCAATTTCTCAAAATGTACTAAAAGTTATTTTGTTGCCTTATAGTGGACTGAATAACTGAGTAGACTACAACTGCCTGGTACTCGGATGAAAGCCTGTCCTGAGGTTTCAGGTGGCAAGCCAGAGTTAAGACCAGTGTAGGGCACAGACACATAAGCCAAAAGTCTTCATTCAGTTTGTTTTAACTGATGGATGCAAATAACAAAAAAATAATCTTCATTTAATATGTAGCAGATGGAAGCCAAACAATAATAATTTTATCTGAGAAACACATACAAGACAAAATTGTAGGCCTCAAAAAAAAAGAGTATTTAAAAATATTTTTCCAGACCTTAGCCTTTTACATGAAATTAATTCTTTTATTCACGTTCAACATGTAATTTTTCCTATTAAATCTGATAAAAATTGTCAGTGGAGAAGTGGAGAAATCTGCTTGGGCACAGTGTTAATTAAATCAAGGTCTTCTGACAAGTACAGATAATACGGATTTTTTTAAACCCCTCCCATAGCCAAGTAGTTCTTACAGAAAAAAAAAAAAAGCTCTGAAGGGACAAGTTTGCAAATAATTGTAGATTAATAGAAAAAGCTGTTTAACAATTTTCAAATCCATTCATGTCAGAAACATGATATTCTCTGAAGATGTTAGGAAGGAGAGCTTGAACAACTTTGTATGATAAAAGGGATAGACATCATGAAGTTAGTCAGTGCCTTCTTCAGCTGTCTTACATAGATAACTATGGAGTTAGAGAAATACAGCAAAATACATCCTGACTTTTTCAGTGCCAGAGCACTTTTAGGGTGGTTTACAGCAGACAAATTATGTAGTGGGAGAAGGTCCTTCTGATTAAATTGTCATGTAAGCAGACTAAGTATATTTGGGTTTTTTTCAGCTTGACAACCCTTCCCTTTATAAATATTTGTAACAATACTGTGCATTTTAAACACATCTATTTTTATTCTGCCTCACTGTGGTTTGACTTTAGAGTATTCAAGGCAATCCAAAGCCTTCTCTGCATTTTTAAATACACTGACTCAATAAAATTAATACCATTGTATATTGATGGCATGTACTTAAGCTATTAGACTATCAGTTACAACAACACTTGTACCATTCCCTGTGCATGCTGGAAATTTGGAGGTTTGATTTGTGTATAAAAATGAAGGATTTGCTCAGATCTCTGTGTTTTTCAGTTTGGATACTACAAATGATTCTTCTAATTACACAAAGAATCATAAAATGGGTTGGGTTGGAAGCCACCTTAAAGATCCTGTAGTTGCAACTCCCCTGCCATGGGCAGGGACACCTTCCACTAGATCAGGTTGCTCAAAGCCTCATCCAACCTGGTTCTGAACACTTCCAAAGATGGGACATCCACAACATCCCTGGGCAACTTATTCCAGTGTCTCACCAAGTTCACAGTAAAGAATTTCCTCCTAATATCTAATCTAAATCTCCCTCTTTATTTTAGAATCATTTCCCCTTGTCCTGTTATTATCTGACCATGTAAAAAGTTGTTCTTCTGCTTTTTAGTAAACCCCTTCTATGTACTGAAAAGCTGCTGAAAGGTCTTCCTTGAGCCTCCTCTTCTCCAGGATCTCCAGGATGAACAACTGTAGCTCTTAGCCTTTCCTCACAGCAGAGATGCTCCAGCTTCCTGCTCATCTCTGTGGTCCTCATGAGGGCAGAGTAGAGGGGCAAAATCCCCTCCCTCAACCCACTGGCCATGCTGCTTTTGATGCAGCCCGGGCCTCGTTCAGCTTTCTGGGCTGTGAGTGCACATTGCTGGCTCATGTCCAGCTTTTCATCCACCAGAATTCCAAATTTCTTCTTGGCAGACCTCCAGAGAATTGCTCAGAGGAGTGAGCAGTGCACACTAGTCAAGGCGTTGTTCTGCCCACTCATCATTATGTTATGGCAAGAGCCTTTGAAGTCAATCACCTCAAAGTTTTAACATTGTGCTGAGAATTTATGTACAAAGTATGATCATTTGTCTAATCTCAGTCAAAATCCATTTTTATCAAATGCAGTTAGCTCATTCATACTTTTCTGCTAATATAAAAAATAAGTCTCTCTAAACTGGATGGATCTGATGAGTTAGATTGATAAGAAATTTGCTGGATGATCACATTCAGCAGTTAGTGGTCAATGGCTTAGAGTCCCAGTGGACATCAGTGAAAAGTGGTTTCCCTCAGGGGTCAATACTGGGACCAGTGCTATTTAATATCTTCATTAATGACATAGACAAAGGGATTGAGTGCACCCTCAGCAAATTTGCAGATGACGCAAAGCTGAGTGGTGCAGCTGACACACCTGAAGGACAGGATGCCATCCAGAGGGACCTGGGACAAGCTCAAGAAGTGGGCAAATAAGAATATCATGAGGTTTAATAAGACCAAGTGCAAGGTGCTGCACCTGGGTCGGGGCAATGTCTGGTGTTAATACAGGCTGGGGGATGAACAGCTCAAGAGCAGCTGTGATGAGAAGGACTTGGGGTTGCTGGTGGATGAGAGGCTGGACATGACCCAGTAGTGTGCACTCACAGCCCAGAAAGCCAATTGTATCCTGGGCTGCATCAAAAGCAGGGCAGCCAGCAGGGCGAGGGAGGTGATTCTGCCCCTCTGCTCTGCTCTGGTGAGATACCACCTGGACTACTGCATCCAGCTCTGGGGTTCCCAGAACAGGAAGGACGTGGACCTGTTGGAGCAACTCCAGAGGAGGGCCACCAAAATGATTAGAGGGATGGAGCACCTCTACTGTGAGGAAAGGCTAAGAGAGTTGGGTTTCTTCAGCCTGGAAAAGAGAAACCTTCATGATGTTCTAATTGTGGCATCCAGTACCTGAAGGATCCTAAAAGGAAGATGGAGAGAGACTTTTATACAAGAGGAGTGTAGTGACAGGACAAGGGGGAATGGCTTCAAATTAAGAGAGTAGGTTTAGATTAGGTGTTGGGGAAAAAATTCTTTACCGTGAGGGTGATGAGGCACTGGAACAGGTTGCCCAGAGAAGCTGTGGATGTTCTATCCCTGGAAATGTTTAAGGTCAGGTTAAATGGAGCTCTGAGCAATCTGGTCTTGTGAAAGGTGTCCCTGTTCACAGCAGGAGGGTGTGAACTAGATGGTCCTTAAGGTCCATTCCAACCCAAACCATTCTATGATAAGATTTAGTGGATCTTTTTACAGTAAAAATTGCAATTTTTTTCACAAAATACCAGATAAAGTGACTCTCAGTCACTCAGGCAAACAGTTGTTAGTTGGCAAATCAAATATAGCACAGAGTTGGTTTTTGTGTCTCTGAAGACATAAATTTGTCCCTATTTTAGGTAGTGCATCATGGGGATTCTGGTGTAGCTTAAAGAAGTGCTTAGCTCCCCAGTTTGTTTTCCAGAGTAGCCAAAAGGTAGGAGAATATACCCACACAATAACCGTATTTGCATAAATGCCTTTGAGTGTTTGGAGATAAGCAGAAAGGTGCTTTTCATGGAACAAAGCTATGAGTACCCACCTAAGACCTTCTGGTTCAGTAGGAGGGAGCAAGAGTTTCATCTCCCACAATTTTGGGGGATATAAAAATAAGAAAGTTCAAATAAAAATTCTATATACGCATCAAAAATAAGCTGGAACTCATCTGGGCTGATGGCCTGATGTCATGGTTTGAGAGTCCCCAAAATCTAATTCCCTATCTTCAAACTCCCTTCCACATCTCAACTCAATGTGAGGTTTTTTCCAGACAACCACACGAGCCTTAAATGGGGGAAAGGGAATATATTACAATGACTGTACAAATAAATATTATAATACATCATATACATAATCTTAGCTATCTCTACCATGACATAAGTATTTACAATGGATCAAATCTCTTCTCCCCTCCAAATAAAAGTCCAGGAGGGAAGAAGGAAAGATCCTTTCCAGTCTCAGAGCAGCAGTTTTCTCTAGGGCAGCAGTCATCTATCGTCTTCTCATGCAACAGCTGATAGCTGGATTTCTGCCAGCACACACGAGGGGGGAAATCCAAGCCCCCTCGGCCACTCGTCTTTCAAGCGAGGGTCTTCTTCCGTAGGCTGTGTTCACCGGGACAAGGGTCACTTCACTACGTCATATCACGAAGCTCAGGGGTCTCCGTGACAGTCCTTATCTTCAGGGGATCTAAGCCCCTTTGCAGAGCTCCTGTGCTCTGCCTCAGGCTGCCAACTTGGCAGCAACAGCGAGGGGGGAGCCAAGGTCACCCCCTCTGCATTCCTTCTCCATCCTGGTCCAGCTTTCCAGGACGCTTTGAGCTTCTCAGCTCTTCTCTGCAGTGCTGCTGCAGTTTTAGGACTTCCATTCAGTAGGAGTCCATCCTTTCTACTCAGGAAAGGTCACAAAAGGAGTTTGGGGTTTTTATTGGTTTCAGTTCTTACCCCAACTTCCTCTCTCTCTGCTGCTCTCTCTCAATCTCTTTCCAGGAGTTCTCTCGGTGTGCTGCATGTCCATTGTTGCTGCTTGGTCTTATCTGTTGGCTCTCTGCCATAGCCTCCGTTCACTGCCACTGCTTTTGCTGCTCACTCACAGTGGAGAAACACTCCCAGCTTTCTAACTGCAGATACTTAGCCCAGCCTCACACTGTTCCAAGTCCCCGCAGCCCCCCCAGCCAGGGGCTGGGGGGCCCCAGAGGCCCCAAGGGGCTCCGAGCCCCTTTCCTTGTGGCCTTAGAACATGGCTACCACTTCTACCACCAAACTACAACTACCCTTCTCTTCTGTTTGCTTCTCGTATGTTTATATTTCGCAGAAGCACTCATTGGGTAAAACTTCAAAACTTCCAGGGTCACCACCCCCTGGGGTTTTACCATTTTATAACTTCAGGGGGAAAACTGTTTTCCCCCCCTACACCTGACGAAGTCCAGGTGTTCGATAGCCCATATTTCATACCTTATTTGTTCTTTATAAATAAGGACTACTTTTCTTGCATAAGGGACGATTCATAACAGGAGAAAAATGTGTGTCAAAATAGCAAAGATATTAATGAATTTTCAGGAAATTTACAAATATATTAGATTCTTTCTAAGGCATTAAGGAGCCTGTTGAAGTAATCTCCAAATTATTAGTGATTATCTTTGAGCAGCTGTGGAGAAGGCACACAAGAACTTAAACACAGGAAAGCTTAGAATACATTTTAAAAAAAAAAATTAAAAGCAGAAGCTGAGAAATTACAGAACAATAAATCCACTTAATGCCTGGAAATATCTGAACAGTTTCCTGGCTCCTTAGGTGTAACAAGTTCATGTGACTTAGCCACCATAGATATGCTACTGACATTGCTACATCAATAACAAAGACTGTCAAGCCAATTTGTTTGTCTTCATTGATAGTTTAAATAACCTGGCAGGTACAGGGAGAAAATGAATGAGAATCCTCTTGATTTTAGTAAGGTTAACATGTAACGGGAATTTTCTATAGAGCAGCAAAGGAAATATGCAGAGGAGATACTGAAAAAAAAATAAAATTTGCTCTAAGGTTAGCTCTGAATGATTCACTGAAACTAGAAAGGCACGTTGACTTGATGGAGCACTCTGAAATCAGTGAGATGGAATATAATACAGATGAGTACAATATGCTACCTGCTAGATTAAAAGAGCAAATGCATAAGTATGAGCTTTGAGATAACTGACAAGATGGTGTTTCTAAAGAAAAGGAGACTAGGGCTGCAGCAACCAAAAACTGAATGCAGGTTACACAGTGACAAAACAAATATGATGCCTGGCAGAGTTAGGAGGTACTATAAAGAACAAGG